>NC_138034.1:22178891-22842641 GCF_964106645.2 Podarcis pityusensis | reverse complement strand
CTCATCTCCTTAGCTTCCAAAGGCACCTGTTTATCCTCTGGTGCTCCTTCCTGCTTGCTGAGCATTTTCATGCAATGACTTGCTAGCAATGGGGCTGCACAAGAGGGAGAGGAGACATCTGGCGATTGGCAGTCCACCTAAAGCAGCTTGACAGCTGCAGGTTCACCTCTCCTGTTATAAAGAGACACTGTAACTTCAATGGCCTTCTTTGAAATTCTGTTTTAAACCATGTGCAACCATTAATAATGCACAAATAAAAAATAATTCACAAAACTCAAACATAGCATACCTGTCTGCAATGGAGCTCATTTTATGGGTGCTTATGGTAAAGAACATAACATATCACACTTTAGTCTTGTGGTAGACATTTGTACGTCTGCACTGTAGGAGAATAGAAAAAGAAAGAAATGCAACGTCACTCTCTTATTTTTCCTGAATAAAATTCCCTACTGGCGCCAAAAGGAACAATAGGCAGAATCCAAAGAACCATGCAACTAGTTCCACGTGCCCAAAAAGCTTTGGGATTGTGTCTCTTGAACATCAGCTCCCTGCCCCAACTCCACATGGCAAACCGTATTTGAAACTGAGAGCACTGTCAAAAGCAAATTGCCATGTTGTCTGGCAATGTCAAAGCCCTTAAAATGAGGACATAGTTCTTTGGATTGCTACCAATATATATGCCTGTGCTTTTTGGTTCTGTGCCCTAATTATCTGAATATAATCCAGTGGGCTTTTACCGTTTATACTTTTCTGGATGATAAATGGCAATGTTCTAAATGACAGGTTCCAGAAGGAGCAACTTGGGAAGAGCCTTCAAAATGTATTCTCCGCAGAAGATCATTAATATCTTAATTCAGTACTGTTAAAAAGAAAAAGAAAGATAATAGTATTAGGATTCTGCACCTAATTATTTTTTTCATGTAATAAGTAGACACTTTTTATTTTAAGTACAGGAACAGAAATATATATATATATGTACACTGTAATAGCTTGATGTAAGAAAACAAACATTCATCTGTTATAAGAGAAAAGTCATTGAGCAGCTACACTTTAATCTTCTCTGACCAGAGCTGTCAACTACATGAATTCCATTACTAGCCATATACAGTTCTATGATTCTATTCTATATGTCTATTCTGAGGCAAACCCTATTAAATTCAAAGGGATTTACTCCAGACAACCATGTAAAGTATTGCTTCCTTAATTCCAAATATGCTGAGCAAGTTTTGGGCAATTTCCCCTCCCCACCCAGAGAAGCTATTCAGAGACACAGCAGGGACAATGTACTGTAAATCTAATGATTGGTTGTGCAAGAACATTGTCCAATCTTACAATCTTTGGATTCCACCCATAGCTCTGGAGGTGCTGTATCATAATTGTTTCTATTATTTTACTTATATCTGAATTCTTACTTCTTTATTCCACCAATGTTCCCAAATCTGTTTCTTTGTTTCTTCATACCAAAACTGCCTCCAAAAGCTGGATAGTTTTATATTGCTACATCTATTTACAAAGCACAGATCTCTGCCAAGATTTTCCCTACAAAAATGATCAACTACAGTGGTGGAACATTTGCACATGTTAGGCTTCCTCAAACTCGGCCCTCCAGATGTTTTTGGCCCACAACTCCCATGATCCCTAGCTAGCAGGACCAGTGGTCAGGGATGATGGGAACTGTAGTCTCAAAACATCTGGAGGGCCGAGTTTGAGGAAGCCTGTGTTAGACTATGTCTGCAGCAGCACAAATTCAGCATGCAGTTTTTTAATATTGTAATGTATCATTAATATTATATATGTTATACTTTCTATGAAAGTGCAGTTTAATAATATTTAAATAAATAAATTTCAAAAAGTGTGTTCAAATAAATAATTGCATTGTGATTTTCTTTACCAGTCAGTTCTTGCTGATATGCTATCCATGATTTAACTGTTCTTACTGTAGCATTGTCTTTATTTTGTATGCTGCTTTATATTATCTATGAAACTGCAGTTTATAAATATTTAAATAAAGAAATAAACTATTGGGTGCCTGCTGGTGTACTCATGCAATCGGTACAGTGCTTAACCAATATTAGTTAACTTCACACTGTCAATGACCGCAACCGCAATATTGGTATCTGCACAGCACAGGCCAGCTAGCACAGGCTTATTTTGTTCCTGTTGCCCGAAAGAATGTAGACATGCCATATGAATCTTCTGTTCTAAACCCCAACATTACGTTAACACATTGGTTCTCCAGAATGGGCAGGATGCAAAAGAAAATCCCTCAAACATACAGACTAATACATTACTCCAGAGGTTTCAACATTTTGCTGCTCTCAAAATGCAAAACAGTCCAAGATCTTGGGAACTGGGGAAAATATCTCTACATTCAATTCTCCTCCTCCATCCCACTCACTGTCTATTTCCAAGCAGGAAATACTGCCCTTGTTCTGGCCATTCCATTCTCTTCCCCTATCAGCTGCAAGGAGTTCTGGAAAAGCTTCTTCAGTTGTAGAACTCCCTCCCTCCTAACTGGTATTTTTAGATTTCCAAGAAGCAAATCATACTGAGAGAACATGGAACTTTCTTTTAGAAGATTAATGTATCCTCTTGCCAGTAGAGCTACACAAACAATAATGATTACTTGTTTTTAAAAGTAACTAAAAAGAGAAAGAACTAAATACAAAGAAAAGCAATCTGCCAGAAGGAGTGGGGAGGAAAAGCAAAGTGAAGCATGACTCAGAGAACCTGCTTGTGTCTTTCTGGCCTAATAGCCTAGTGTCCTATTGACCTACTTTTCCTGTTAAGGTGGTTAAACACTTATCTCCCATTTGAATAGTTTTTCCCCCCTTCTTTTGGGCAGAGTATCCACTAAAATGCGCAAAGAAGTCTTTTGAAATCTAGACTGCGGACGTTGTAACATGAAGCTTGTGTTTTTAAACTTTTGAGAATATGAATATTCTGCCAAACATTACACAAGTCCGGGGTGGGGGATAATAAATGACGCAAGTACTGCATCCAGTACTGGTAGTCTTTAAAACTGTGTTTCACTCTCACTTACAATGCCTAGACTTTTTATTATTATGCCAGACACCCAAACAGCTATTCTAGGGGTTGAGCTAACCTAGTGGGAATTTTAAGTTTCCCTCCCCATTTTGAGCAGAAAGCTCCCTTAATTCTTCCCAGTTTCAAATGTGGTTTACCATTAGGCTTTAAGGGGTAGACACGGCTGCTGTTTGGGAAACAAATCCAAAACCATTCCGGGCACATGAAGCTATTTTCACAGTTCTTTGAATCCCGACCTATGCTTATAACCGGAGGCACGGAGGGGGGAAGAGAATGTTTAAAAAACGCTTAGAAAGACTTCTGAAATTAAAAGCAAACATGAATAGAATAGATGTTAAAGAAAAGAGACCATATGACTTATGCAGAGAAGAGTGAGCAGAGGAAAATTATATTGCTGGTATAGGACAAAGTAGAAGTATGTAAGTCAGATATTCTGCACTGCACAAACTAACAGTCTTCCAGCAGCTTTCTGAGTTTTCTTAAGAAAGTCACATTACAGATACATATATTACAGAAGAGGCTTATGCCATGTTTCTTATTAGGAATATCATTCTCTCTTCTTCCCTCCCTCGCCTCTACTGAACTTCAGGGAAGATTTATGTGAAACTTATAAGATAGCTCATTGCTTGGTGATATTCAGTTAATAAAGGTATTATGATACTAAAATGTTTCACTAACCTTCTGGGGTTCCATTGCAAACCTGTTCCTCCTCACTTTTTCACAAACTCATATCAAACTTCCCCCCAACACCCCCTCCTTGAACAGGTACACATATAATACAGATGATTCTTTCCATTTCTCTGTATAATAGATGAAATAAAGAATGAAATGAAATGATCTCTAGTGCAACCAAATTTTAATAATGAGGGAACTTTAAGGGATGGCATATATCCTGGGGAGGGGGCCTGTGCATGCCAGGGAAATTCTCTGCAGGTACATGTGCACCTGTAAACGCCATGTGGGTAAGGTAATACTTTTAAGGAGATATGGCCACTACATAACACCAGGCAAGACACAAAAAATTAGAGCAAGTTTTAGTTATCAAGCAAATGATAAGAGTAAAAACCATAAGTTGGTTGGCCATCATGTACTATACAGTTTACCTCTTTAAACTTGTGGGTTTCAGAACATGTTTTTTTGGTGCTTGAGTCTTCAGAAATAAATTATGTTTTATGCACTCATTACTGCAAGGCAGGTAACCATCTTTGTGCTGTAGAATCACCCAGGAAATGGTGGCACATCATAATGCGCTGCCTCTTCCAGGAGCTTTTTACTCATATCTTATCAATGAGTGTGGCAGCACCACACTTTCTAGCTGCTCTAAAGAGCTGTAACTGGTTTTTTAAAAGGAAAAAAAAGAGTCAAATAAATCTGCATGGCCATTCAAAGGAACAGACTTACTAGACTACTCGTGTTCAAGGGACATGAACTGGATTATGACTGTTCCATCCATCCCTACTCGTCTAATGTTAAATTTTGCCCAATACTTTTACACTTATACTATGCTTATAGTCACCTGTGACACATAAGAACCACTTCTAGACAACCAAAAGGGGGAGCTTTACAACCATTGACTTATTTTTTTCTGTTGACCTCAAAAACTGATACAAGAATGCATAGGGAGTAAAACCAGTATTTTTGTTTGTGAGTGCTAGTAACTTTGGAGCACTTGTTTGCAAATCTGGTTTGTTCACATAGCTTGTATTGAGGTCACACATTAAACAGTTTAGATATTTATTTTTAAAACAATTTTTAAGTCATAGAAATAAAATACAAGGAGTCATTAGAATATTTTTTGATGCTTATGAATACACTGAAAACTTAAGCTAGAATGACTAGAGTAAACAAAACAAACAATAGTAGCCAATAATTTCAGTCTGATAGTCTACATAAAATGAGCAACTGAATAGCATTCTAATAGACCTGACAAAGTTGATTTAGCCAAGCTGAATGGCTCTAATAAAAGCTGACATAAGAAGAACAGTGACCATTCAAAGATACCTACTGAAGAGAACTTAGTATTTTTTAAATGTAAAAATATAAAATACTCAAATATAGTTCATTGTAAATACCAGATGACAACTTACATAATCATAAAGCACCAAGTTGTTATTCCTTCTTGCCTATGTATTAGACCAGTCAGCTTGGTTATAACAGCTACCCTCAGCGTCTTCGTCCATTCTGATACCAAGAAAGACCCCTTAGATTTTTCAGTATATGGTGATAACTTTTGCTGCAAATAACAGATTTTTCAGGTAGCACCTTGAGTTTTGCCAGAATGTACTACTTTAAATATCATAGTAATATCATATATGGATTACGTTTCCGTTTATGCCTAATAACCTAATAATGAAACAAACCATGCTTTCTTCCAAGGTCATGCATAAGGTGACATTCCTGACCCCTATGAACAAAGTTGGCATCTGATGCTCAACACCTCTAACAAGAACATAAAATTCTGTTACATTTATGTGGGATCCATAAAGCACACAATGTGTCTCTCAAGTTCAAGAAGTACAAAGAAGTTCAAACAGACTGAAATATACAACCATTCTTTCTTTGTAGTCAAATCCCCCCTCTATAGTGGAACTCCTATGCACCCTCACCTGGGAATAACCCTTACTGAATACAATGGAACTTCTAAGGGAATGTACTGTGTTGCCAGTCTCTCAGTTAATAACAAACAATGGCCAGATTACAAAGAGCTCCTTTGGGCTCAGTGGGATTCTGATTTTTTATTTTGTATTGAACTGCAAACCCTTATGCCATGAATTATTTTTGAAAAGTATTCTTCAGTGTCAAAACTCTATTTGCCATGCAGCTTAGGGAACTACTGCATAACACATATACCAGGCCACGGTGTCCCAAACTGCACAAAAATGCTGTGAAGTTCTTTGGCTCTGAGCCCCATGCTAAATGAAAGCCAAATTAAACAGGATATCCTACGCAACCATAAAACAGATTGTTAATAAAATGCTTCCCCAGATGTGGAAATCCTGAAAGCCTTGCAACTATGCTCTCTTAACACAGGCCCATTTTTAGAGGCTCAAGACGTCAATTGGATTCCCCTACTTGTTTGAGACTGAACACTCTGAAGCCGAAGAGGGAGGGCACACAAGAGCAGCCCCAGAAAGCACTTCCATCAGATAAGCATGCAGTACCAGTGTCTTCCAGCTGGAAGATGTACTGCAGTGAGCTGAACATACATGCATTTAACTTGTGTGCATTCAGCTTTACATGCACAGCAAAAAATTAAAAGAGGGTGGAGTTTCAGAGGAAATGACTTTGGGAATCTCATCCACCACTGAACCCAATGTGTTTTGATTGTACATGATTTTGGATTTATGTGTAATCCCCAGAACATAACCCCTACATAAGTTGTGGGCTTACTGCTTACTGATGGAGCAGGCTAGAGTCCTTTACATGAAAAGTGAGGGTGGGACTAGCAACAGGGATGCAGCTGCTATTTCTACATAGGGCCAAATCTCAGATTGACATTTAGTGAAGCAATACAGCTCTGCTCTATAGCACAGTTTATGCCTTGCCTTGAACCAGACCTATCATAACAACACAATACAGAAGGTTACCTCATTATCCTCTGGTTGGTGAGAAAGCTAGATGTGAACCAGGGGGCACCAGCTGCCATGCCACCCATGTGAACCAGGCCAATGTCTGATCTACAAAATTATTGGAGATGGAATGAAACAATGTATAACTTTTTAAACTAAATATATACCATATTTTTTGCTCTATAGGACGCACTGGCCCATAGGACGCACCTCGTTTTTTTGGGGGGGGGGGAAATGAATTAAAAAAAATATTTTTCCCCCCCAGCCGCGGGGCTGGGGTGGGGGAGGCCCGAGCTTCCCCCAACCCCAGCCCCCAGAACAGGCTGCTATCCGTAAGCCTTGCAAGCCCGGCGGCAACTCCCGCCAGGCTCGCAAGGCTTGCGGACACCTGCGCGAAGCACGGAGTGTCCTCCGGAGGGCGCCCCGTGCTTCGGGCTGCAGCCCGCAAGCCTTGTGAGCCCGCGGATAGCTTCCTGAAGCCTGGAGAGCGAGAGGGGTTGGTGCGCACCAACGCCTCTCGCTCTCCAGGCTTCAGCGAAAGCCTGCATTCGCTCCATAGGACGCACACACATTTCCCCTTCATTTTTGGAGGGGAAAAAGTGCATCCTATAGGGCGAAAAATACGGTATTTCTTAAAATCTACAACAAAATTATTTTCTATAACATAACAAAAATCCTTATAATGTAACTGATATCTTGCCAAGAATATGAATAAAGTAGTACTCCAGTTCTTCAAAACTAGCAATGTTTAAAAACTTTTACTTTAATTTCAAATTGAATTTGTAATTTCTTTTGTGAGCACTTTAGATTTATTATATTATTCAACATCCCGCTACAGAAAAATGTAGAATGGGACAAGCTGGTAGGCAGAATGCTACAATGATCTTCTACATGTTCCCACTACCCGCCATTCTAAAGTAAGCAAAATAACAGCATTAGTGGGATTGGCATAGATGTAATACACCACATTCATGTTTAAAAATATCTTATTTTGTTGCCCTAAGATTCAAATGCTCACTAATGAATGTCTGCATCTTGTTAATTTTTCCTTACTACTTACTAGTAGTTAATTTTTAAAGATAGCATTTATTAAACATTTGAAAACTAACAAATAAGCACTGTGACAAACTTAAAAACTTCATGATCCTTGGAGAAAATGCAGAAGATAAATCTAATTATAAATTAATGAACTATGGTAACCTGAAAGATTACTTCTACTATATTTGACAACAGTAACAAAGCTAGTGGAAAAACCAGGTTCCCCCCCTCTTGTTTCAAACAGTCCCTGAAAAGGCTTATTTGCACCAGCAATAACTAGTATCAAAACTTCATTCCCACAAATTCTACAGACCATGATGCAGGTCTGAATACGTAGTGCTAAAGATTGCCAGTTATTTGACTAGAGTCTTTTGCATGTGCTTTGCACTACAACTCCTTTACATAGGGTTATATCTAGTGTTAGCCCTACTCAGAATACGTCCACAGAAATGAATGAACATGACTAACATAGCCCCAGTAATTTTTATAGGTCTACTCTGAATAGGACTTGGTTGGATGCAACCCACAGTTATTACTGTCTCAAACTTATGACACTTCAGTGGGATATACTCTCAACTTCCACGGCTTTAACAGCTTACAGATGAAGAATTTACAGCTTTCCCAACCGCTACAGTCCTGCAGGAGCTAAACTTTATTTCTATATAGTTGCTAATGGCACAGCAAATATATTCAGAAGCTAGCCCTCTAAGGTGAGAAACGCAAAAGCTAGTGGTATTATTAACTGAACTAGACTGAAAATAAACAATGGTTCTTGATCATCAAAGTTAGAAATCATTAGAGCTCCTCATATTGCAATACTAGCTTAATCATCATGAAATGAGATTGTTGATATCTAGTTCTGGGTCTTGGCCTGTCATGTCTTTTATTGCTTAGCCAAAAGACATCAACAAATCAAACGATAAAAAGTACACCACTCAAAATATAATTTTTAAAAATGAACAGCACAATCAATTGCAGCATCTGATCCACTGCAATATCAAACTTCTTTCACCACAAGGACCTGCAATGTTCACTAAAAAAAACCCCTACTCATTTACAATTCAGCGTTTTAACAACAGAGTCACCATCTTATTCTCTCACACATTTTTGACAAGTGCTGCATTAATAAGCATTTTTATAAATACAGCATTCTATTAATCACTTGTCTAAGAAAAAGTGCCTATAAGGCTTCATGTGAAACATCACAGCTCTCAAGCATTTGGTCCACCATTGTGCAGAGAGAAAGGAATTCCATGGAACTCAGCAACATTCCTGTCTCACCCACAGATATTCATAAAAGGCTTCCATCGAGAGAGAAGGCAGAAGTGATGTCTCTCTCACCTCAGCAGGGAATCTGTGGTGGCTAAATGTGATCTGGAACTGTTCAGTGCTGGGTACAAGACCAGCAAGTTTCTAGAATATTCTTTGGAGTCCAAAAAATGTCATGCTGTGACAACTATAATAGTCAGGAATGAGGAACCTTTTTCAGCCCAAGGCCACATTCCCTCATGTTCAACCTCATGTCAGTGTCGGGCAGGAAAAGACGCAATAATAATAGGTGTAGTTTGTGGCAAAAGCAGACAGAACAATAGCTATGACTCTTACATTTGTACCAAAGGCTGCATTTCAACCATGTATGAGTTGGAGATTTGTATGCACACATCTCTTCAGCCTCCATACAGGCAAGAGGGAGGCATTATCACAGTCTAATAACACACTGTAACCGGGCAGAAACATGCAAGAGGAGGACGGGGGTGGTGTGGCCTTGGAAGAGTCCTGAGAACATGATAGTGATGGATGGCAGCATTTGATCCTTGGACCTAACTTCTAAGACACATGTCACAGCGAAGAGCAAACTGGCAATAGCTATTCTATCTGCCCGTTATCTGACAACTATTTATCTTATTTATGTATTCATTCATTCATTCATTCATTCATTCATAAGACTTCTTCTCCAACCTTCATCATAAGGTCTCAGAACAGATTCCAACAATATAATCATACAATTGGTGTTTGTATTATTTTTGTTAATGATGCTATTTGGCTGCCTTCGAATCTCTTAAAACAAATCTATAAAACAAAGTAGGAGAGATGACCTTGGTTTAATAACTTGGTTTGGAGGGACATCTGGACATTTTCCCAAACTGGACATCATATGAAAGTGTGGCTTAAGAAAACAGGAACTTCACACAATTCTGCTTTGATTGAAACAGCTTTATTGTTTTACTAGTTTTTAACATTGTAATTGTTTTGTTAAGAACTCTTCCACCATTCCTGCAATTTCACCTTGTTGTTTTCCAAGTCAGAATTTCTGTGTCACTTTTAACATCTTTATTGTCCTTCACATCCCTCCTGAAAGTTGAGACTTACTACTTTACTACTGTTCATTTCTAACTTTTAAACACTTAACAAGTTAATAATGATTTGTTCAGTTGCTTTAATGTTTCTCCTAGGAGGGAAATGTAGGCAAAATTAGGCAAAGAAACTTACACACTTGCCCAGCGCAAGTGTAACACTAATCTCTTAAATATGTAAAAGTTCAAAAAGTCAAAGACTCCAGCTCTTTCCCCCTCTTTCCTTCTCTTTTTTGGTCTGTTGTGAATCCTTTCTTGCTCACCTATAGTTATTTATTTAGAGCATTTATATGCTGCCTTTCATAGCCTATATCCCAGGGCAGTTAACAGCATTAGACACGATGAATACTAATTGGATCCATCTTGATTGGAGCTTGGAATGTTTTTGCAAAACCTTGTAAGCAAGGAACCCTAGTTAGCAATGATACACATATAATACTCAATGAACTTCTGCACTATTGGACCTCTAAGGCTAACAGTATAAAAATATTGATAGCCCTTATATTCTAGATAAAGTGTTAGGTCTTTATAATACTGAAAGGTCTGGCACTCAGTATGTTTTTATTGTGCTTTAAAGATAAAAAACTTTAAACACCTTCAAAGTCGTACTAAGTATGACCTTTTTAGAAAATATTTAACTAAGGCTAATTGTCTGAAACAGTTTACAATAAGGGACCTAACTGCAATGTTAACCACTGAGATGTCACTAGTATGACAATTATTTACACATACAGTAATATTTGAGATAAACTAGCACCAGGCCTAATTATCCAAATTGATGAAATTGGAGGAAATAATTCTAAAAATCTACTTTCATAATTCTAACAGTTTTAATAGGCTCTCCCAGAACGACTTGTTCTGTATATGTTTTCAACTGATTCTTTTTTTTAATTGCAATGAAATGGCAATATAATAAATCAATTATGTTTTAGGACCCTGCATATGTCTTTACCCGATTGCAAACCTATGTTTCTCATGCGTATGTTATATTTCCATATGAAATGGGCTATATCAAACATTTCTGTCCTTTAGAAATGGGGAATCCCACTGTTACATTTTGTTAATAATAATAATAATAATAATAATAATAATAATAGAAACAGGAAGTGGCAGATTTCCTATAATTAAGTAGATTTGATCAGAGACTAAAAGGACGGTATGTACTATACGAATGGGAAATGACATAAGCACAATGGATAACAAATGAAGAACTGAAACTACTTCTAGACCCACAGAAATAACAACACAAATCCATATTTTGTTCCTTACATTTCAAAACATGGAAAGTGAGGCCACATCACTAATCCTCATCTCACCAGCATGCATTTAATACAAATCTTTAAAGATCTGGGGGGTGGGGGTGTCCTGAAACTAACCACCTCAGTTCAGAAATCATCAAGATACTACAAGTTCTGTCCTACTCACCTTCATTTGGTTAGATCTTTCTTTAAAAAATCCAAACTATTTCCAGGAAAAGCCCTACAAACGTCTAACCCATTCAAGATTGAGATAGGTAGGATATACCATCACTGGTATTGACTGATTTGCCTCCATCAAACTATTCTATTTCAGGCAATAAGTAGTATCAAAAGAATGCTTATTTCCATTACAGAAGATCTATTGTTTCATAATTGAGGCAATCCTAACCCCGATGATTTAAAAGTAAGCCTCACTGAATCCAATAGGATTTACTGCTAGGTAGTTTAGGATTGCCTAACTGCCAACCTAGCAGTTCGAAACCACATCAAAGTGCAAGTAGATAAATAGGTACCGCTCCAGCGGGAAGGAAAATGGTGTTTCCATGCGCTGTTCTGGTTCACCAGAAGCAGCTTAGTCATGCTGGCCACATGACCCGGAAGCCGTATGCCGGCTCCCTCGGCCAATAAAGAGAGATGAGCGCCGCAACCCCAGAGTCAGCCACTCTGGACCTAATAGTCAGGGGTCCCTTTACCTTTACCTAGTTTAGGACTGCAGTTATATAAACTTATTTTGGTTATATATACAGTGGTGCCCCGCAAGACGAATGCCTCGCAAGACGAAAAACTCGCTAGACGAAAGGGTTTTTCGTTTTTTGAGCTGCTTCGCAAGACGATTTTCCCTATGGGCTTGCTTCGCAAGACAGAAACGTCTTGCAAGTTTGTTTCCTTTTTCTTAACACCGTTAATACAGTTGCGACTTGACTTCGAGGAGCAACTCATAGAACGCGGTGTGGTAGCCTTTTTTGAGGTTTTTAAAGACTTTGGTGATTTTTGAAGCTTTTCCAAAACTTTCCCGACACCGTGCTTCGCAAGACGAAAAAAATCGCAAGACGACAAAATTTGCGGAACGAATTAATTTCGTCTTGCGAGGCACCACTGTACCTGTGTTTTTTTGGACAGCTGATTAAAAAAATCAGAAAAAACAGAAAAACCCCTCTGTTAACAGCAGTCCAGAATAAAGTTTTTATTTAAATACAAAGCTGTCACAGGCCAGTGATAATGCATTTTGTGCATAAATGATCCAAGTGTTCACTGAGGTTCTGCTATGCCTGCAATTCTCCTGCCTACTTTGTCAACCTGCACTGCACTATCATTTCATTAAGTTCTGATGTGGGCATGCACCAAATAGGGAAGAAGAGAAAGCAGGTTGTGCTTCTTATCACAACACAGCCTAGGCACCAGCCATTCTGGCTTCCTCCACTGAAGGCAATGCTGAACAGGAAGGTATTCCTTCCAGACAAAGTATGAAAAGGTAAAAGAGATAACTGCAGTCCTGTATACAATATGTCTATATTTTAAAGGTTTCTCTATAGCTCTTTAAGTCTGTAAGAAAGTCAATGAGCAACCCGCATATACTGTAGTATATATACAGTACAGAGCTGTATAAATAGGTGCATGGACAACTCTATCCCACTCACCTAGAGGTAACAGTCTAAGTCTATTTGCAATTTTGCAGTTATCATTGCAAGTCTGATTTAATGTGTGAGTAAGGAAGGATTGTACAACTATAACTTTTTAACTAGTAACATAACATTGTGAACCGCCCTGAAATCTACAAGTACAGAGTGGTATACACATTAAATAAATAAAGAAATAAATAAATAACTGTTACTGTATTATTATTTATTTATTTGGGAGTGGTTACAAAGTTGGCATGCCACTTCAGCATCATACCACAAAGTAAGACATCATTCTGGTGTTTCAATTCTGTTTAACAACAACATTCCAGAAGAACATGGTGGCGAGGAAACAGACCATGCATTTTTTTATTTGTGTGAATCCCTTCTTTTTGATGAAGATAGCTAAACTATTCTTGTCTGAAATGATAGGATACTGAAACAGCCTTTGGCAGGTAATGGAACACTGGTTTAACATTGCTGAAACTAGTGTGTAGACATGATCTGTACCTATACAGAAGGCTTATGGGAAGTACATGAGCTTTCTGATACAAAAGTGGGGCACAGGTATAATAAACACAAGCACTGTTTTCTATAAAGCAGCAATGTGAGCAATTTATGGTCTATAAAAAGTGTTGCCAACCCAAGAAACTGTGCAGCAAAGGCCATTTGAGCTGATTGAATGGTCAACTTGAAGGTTTATTTAAGCTGCAATCTATTCTTCCTAAGTAGATACTAGAGAACTATTTATTCCAGCACATCTACTCCACTCAAAAAGTCAAGGTATATATATATATATATATATATATATGCCATTATGTGCGCACAGAAAGCAAGTAGGATCACTTATAAAATGCCATGTATGGAGTTATGCACATTGCTACAATCTAACAATTTGTCCTGTCACTTATGGTGTCCTTCACTCAAGGAGTGCTACAAGTGCTACCAACCAGAACAAAACCTTGTCTGCAAGTGCACAATACATCGGCACCATCATCAGCATGGTTACTCGGAAATCTTGCAGAGTTAAACAAGATTTACCAGCGGTATGCTTAGGCTTGCATGTTACTTAACAAAAAGAAGCGCATTAAGAAATCATTACGTGCTGACTTTCCACTTTCTGCTACATTAGATCTTTCTGAAGTATAACATTCTAGTGGAAACTGAGCCAGAGACCTAAGAAACCAACGACACCAAAAAGTCAGATTGCATTCCTGACTACCAAATGAAACCAGCTGGCACCTTTGAAGCGGGCTTGACAAATCAGCATACTCCCCTTTGCTCTAAAAAAAGGGGCAGGGTCCTGATCTCGGCAAAATAAACGAAAGTACGTGGGCGCTCCAACTTGATCTAATGCCCTAGATTCGCTCCTAAGCAAGCGGCTCCAGAGAGGCGAGGAAACCCCTCCCCGCCTGCATCATCAGTATTCAAATAAGGTTCAGGGCCGCTGTAGGAGGAAAAGAGAAAAAAGAAAATGCCTCTTCGCGCTCCGGGCTCGCAGGGCGGGGAAGGGCAGCTTTCTGACAGGACCAAAACGGCGCCGGTTGTATAAGGGATACCCCAAACCGGTGCCGCTCCTGGCGCGGCTTTAATAAACCGGAGACGCCGGGCGCAACCCGGAGAGCGGGATGGGCGCAGCCAAAGCCCCTCACAGCCCCCTCCCGCCTCGGTTATGAAACACCGGAGCTGCCCCGTCTCCGCCTCGCCACGGTGCCCGGGTTCGGGGGTGGGGGTGGGAGGAAGATAGAGGCAGCGGCCCCTCAGTCTGTCCCCCAATTCCCGGCCAACCCCTGAGGGCCTGAATCGTCCCCGGCAGCGGGTCACGCGAAGCCCTCAACTGTCGGCGGGGTCGGAAGACGGGGGGGGGGCAGAGACACTGAGATCATAGACCTGCGCCAGCGACCCAACCCGCCGTCGCGCCCGCCGCCTGTCAAAGTTTACCTCAGCCCACTCGCCAGCAGGACTCCGCGAGGCCCCCTCAAGGCCGGCGGCTGCGGCTCGCTGGCGTATCCTCCTTACCGAGCTTCCCCGCCAGCCTGCCGCCTCCCTTCGCGCTCCTCTTCTTCTTCAGCCCACCGCCGCGACACGGATCGCTCGCCCCCGCTTCTCAAGTAAGCAGCCACAACCCGCCAGGCCCTAAGGTCTCCCTCCGCCACCGCGCATGCGCCGCCCTCGCGCTTACCGGCAAAACAAGCCGCGGAATCAGCCGCCGAGCCCGGAGGAGCCTTGGCCGTACTGCGCGTGCGCCGGTGGTAAGGGATACCAAGCAAGCTGCAGCGGTATATCGGCTCGCAAGAGCCTGAGCCGGCCCAGGCCCCCTGTGCTTCCCTGGTCAGTACTAAGCATGCGCATTACTACCGCGCGCATAGATGGGGAGTCGACGGTGATTCCCCTTCTTCGTCAGGGAGCGGGCCGCGGCTTCGCTGCGCATGCGCCACGGAAACCTTCGGGCGGTGGCGGGGGGGGAGAGGAAAGGGATGTGTTGCGCATGCGTCGGAAGAGGACAAGGCGTTCTCGCTGTGCTTCCGTGACCTCAGATTACCTTGTAGGAGGGGAGCAGCGAGGGAGGATTTGGGACTATGGGCGGGATTGGAGGAGGGTCCTCTGCCTCCTCCCAAAGTGGAAGCTTCTTACGTCGTTGCTGCTTCGGAGACGGCGCTGAGGGATGGGGACTTGGGGGCTTCCGTCACCTTATTTTACTGAAGGGGCCACGTAAAAGCTCCCCGTTAACCGGCAGTGTGGAAGCAGCATGGGCGCAAGTCCCTTTGCAAGTCATTCCGGCCTCCTCCTGAGTAAACTCCTGCTCTTCTGCAAGTAGCATGTTTGCAGCAGTCAGAAGCTCTGTGAACTGCGTATATGTTGCCCAGTGTTGTTACTTTAAAAACAAAGAAACAAAAGCAAACACCACAGCTCCGCCGAGGACCCAAGCAGATTTAAAAGTTCAGTGTTTCAGAAGCTGACGCAAAGAATGAGGGTTTTTCAAAATAAAAAATTCAGGTGAGGCAAAAAGGTCAATCAATACAAGACTGCCTTGAGTTTTTGGACAAAGAAGAAGATGGCATTTCAATGGATTCAAGTTACAAAAAAGGAGATTCCAGCTAAACATCTGGAAGGACTTTCAGACAGTAATCTGTTCCACCGTGGAACGGACTCCCAAGGGAGGTGGTGGACTTTCCTTCCTTTGAGGTTTTTAAGCAGAGGTTGGATGGCCACCTGTCATGGATGCTTTAGTTGAGATTCCTGCATTTGCCGGGGGCTGGACTAGATGATCCTTGGAGTCCCTTCCAGCTCTACAATTCTATGATTCTTGGAGATGTCTCGATACAATCCACTGCTCAGATGTGAAGCCTGGTTCTGAAAGGTTCCATTACAGACGGTAAGGGGACTATCTGTCCCTCTGAACATTAGACTTCCAACTTTCATCAACATCTGGGAGCAGCAGGGATGACAGGAGCTGTAATAGCTGTCAGAAATTTGGTAGGCAGAGTAATCTGGCAGAAATGCAGTGAGCATGACTGAAAACTTTTCTTGTTGCACTTCTTCCTGGTCCAACCATTTAGGGTGAAAGAGCCTTGCTAAGGAAATGTAGCAGCAAAAATACATGCAGGCATGCTGAATTCTAAAAGTATACTAATATGCACAACACTATACAGCTACATTACATGTGCCAGTATTTTACATGCTGTAACAAACAGAAACCATGCTAGCATACCACTCTTCCTCCATACCCACCATCCCCTTATTAGATATAGTATTTGTATAGAGGCCAGTACATGCAAGTTTGACTATCCTGCAATCTGTACACTGCAAAGTTGGGATCTTCAGAGTGTACATCGGGGCAGCCCAACTTTTCATACCAAATGGGCTGCAATAATACTTTGACACATAACTCTCAGGCCACACACTACCTTGTCATGCAGGGGAAGCGAGGCCAAAATTTGATGTCCCAGCTCTCACACTGTCTTCCCAAAGTTTGAAAACGGCTACCTAGGCTTTGGGAAGGAGGAGGGAAGACTCAAAGCCTCCTTCCCTAAGCCCAGCACCTCATTTACCCAGCTTTGGGAATACAGGGCGGGGGGGTGGGGACATCAAATGTTGCTGAGGGCCACCAAAAAGGCCTTGTGGGCCGCATGTTGGACCACCCTGGTGTGGATGCATTAGATCTACAGGTATACGTTATTCTCCTCTGCAAATGTAACATCCAACATCTACCACTGAGCTTCCTGGAAGAGCAGGAACGGTGCAGTCACAACACCCTCGCAGTGCATAAGGGGAGGGGGAGGCAATGTAGTGTTATCCAATTGTTTTGGATTACAATTCCCATCATCCCTAGCTATTGGCCGTGGTGGCTAGGGCTGATGGAAGTTGAAATCCCCAACATCTGGAGGGCACCACATTGGCTATCCCTGGTTTAGAGCTTATGGTTAAGCTACAAGCATGGTTAATATTGAAATCTAATGCAATTCATGTCTATTACTGTGGTTGCCATGGTTCACTACTGAACTTGAACACCATGTATTCACAGTAAGTTCTTTAAAACAATTATGAAACAGCTTTAGATCCCCTCTATATTTTTATTATGAATGATGATTGAAATGCTGTTCCTTTGACTCTACACACAACAGATGGCACTGCTCTAGAATTTTGTTTTTTAATTGAAATTGTCTTCCCTTTATGTGAAAGATCAGCAGAGAAATAAAGCACAGTTGACATACCTTGTTCAAGCATTAGGTCTTGTAAATATATCACTGGTAACAATTTAGCCCTTGTAGAATGTGTTAATACTACTGCACACATGACTTGAGGTAATTAATGCCCAGTGTATGCCATTTATCTTATCTATATAAGTTTTGTAACTGAGGTTGCCAAGCAACTTACTAGGTGAGCCTTAAAACAGTTTTAGTTTCACATAGAATTGGTTGGATATGTAAGCTGTATAAACAAACGCCAAGAAAGAGCATGCCCTTTTGTAGAAAAGCTTTGCCGTTAAAGGTTTACAAAAAGTAGTATAAAGACCAACATATACATAACTACTGTAGCTTTTTTATTAAACCAGAAGGTTTAATCGGGGATGGGAAGAAATTGATTTCAACTCAAGTAAGAATTCAGTAAGGTAAAGGTAAAGGTACCCTGACTGTTAGGTCCAGTCACGAACAACTCTGGGGTTGCGACGCTCATCTTGCTTTACTGGCCGAGGGAGCCGGAGTACAGCTTCTGGGTCATGTGGCCAGCATGACTAAGCTGCTTCTGGTGAACCCGAGCAGCGCACAGAAACACCATTTACCTTCCCGCTGTAGTGGTACCTATTTATCTACTTGCACTTTGATGTGCTTTCGAACTGCTAGGTTGGCAGGAGCTGGGACCAAGCAATGGGAGCTCACCCCGTCGCAGGGATTCAAACCACTGACCTTCTGATCGGCAAGCCCTAGGCTCAGTGGTTTAGACCACAGTGCCACCCTCGTCCCTCTAAGGTGTAGGGTAGCAATGGGCTAAAATATGCATAGAATTAAAACACCATTTTAAGTACTTTGCTCATCTATGGGAAGTGACTTTATCCCACATAAGGATACCCACAGATTCCTTTATAGACCCAAAGCTGCAGCAGACAGGTACAGTGAGAATTCCATATGTAACTTAATAATTGTTTTAACTGGCCTGTTTATTTATTGTTGCCTGTATTATTTTTGGTTCTATTAGATCCTTTTTATGATATGGTGAGCCTCCTTGTGTAGGCTATATCCAAAATGGTGGAATAGGAATAATTTTATAAACAATTGTTGGACAAAGGGAAATATGGAATTTCAAAAGGCAATATTAACTGGGTTATTCTTCAGTTGCAATTAGGGGGTGTGTTCACTGTTCTGGGAGCTGCTTGAGAAAACATTTCATTTTGATTTCACGAGGGAAGCAAAGTATTGAATAATAGTATTGTTAGTTCTTATCACCTACTGAGACAAAGCCTTAATATGTGTAAATACAATTTGCACAAGGGGAAAAGAACTGGTGGTTGTATTTGATTTAGGGACACCTTTTCAAACTTATCCAGGGGAAGAAAGCCATATCAAGGCCATTTAATCTTGACAAACCCTCATCTTTTAAATATACTAATAACTCCACGTGTTGTGCAATAGAAAGGCCAGATGCAAAGGACACATATGACTGGAAGCCAAGAGGACCCAGAAGAAGATAGAATACCATAATATTCTCAACGAACTGACTCGGAAAAGAAAAAAAAATCATGCTTTTTAATGGCAAACTTTTCTCCTTCACAGTGTAATGATACTCCTGCTGGGAATAGGCCCTATTGAATTAAATAGGACTTACTTTTGGATAGGCATGTACAAGATTGTTTTGTTACTTTCATTATTTTATAGAGTAGCACAAATACATTGAATTAAATAAGCTGTTGGTATGCTCCAAGATGTTTTCCAGAAAAAGTTGCCATTTATTAATATTATTATATTTATTATCTGCTCTTCATCAGCAGGTCCCAGGGCACGTTAAAACCATTCTAAATTCAATATTAAAAATTCTGAAAACAAGCTACAGTCTCAGGAATAGTGTGGTTCCCGATAACACAGATCTCAGGTTTCAAAGGCCAGGGTAAAGCAGTGTGCTATCAGCACTATATGCTTAATGCTGTGGGAGGGGATCCCACAACTGAGGGGCTGCCACAAAGAATGCCATCTCCCAGGCCATCATGCAGTCACTCTGAACTCCCAAGGGCAGCAGAACTATCTAACCCTACAGCTCTTCACACCTGAGAGGGTCTGTAGGGAATGAGGCTGGCTTTAGCTCTTGTGGAAATGAGTGCTTTCTTCATGCGATATTACTTTGCCAAGAAGATGCAGGGTTTTTGTTTTAATGAGGGATGGGCAAATCGTGGAATGGAATTTTTTCTGACCCTAGGGGAAACGTTTTAAGAATAAGCTTAGATATATAAGATTTAAGAGAGATAAGATTAAATAAAGTAAAAGTGGATGATTAATTGGTGAAAGAAAGAATGGGAAAAGACTATTTACAGAAATACTGCAAAATTAATGAATGTTAGAATGATGTTGGATAGAAATTAACTGGTTTTTAGCTGTAATATTATAAGGGAATATGAAATGGATTATTAAAAATGGATTATTAATAGGTAAAAATTTAATGTTACAATATTTTAAGATTAAAGACTAGGATAAACAAAGAGGGGAAGGATTTGCTGAACTAACAAATTGAATTGGAATACAAAAAAGGGAGGTGCGAGGAGGTCCGGGAAACAAGCAAATGAAAGATAAGTAATGGAAAGACTGAGTTGTTTTTAACTACTTTTATTTTGTATTTTTCTTTTTTCTTTTTTCATTTTGTAATATTTTGAAAATCTTAATAAACATCTTTTAAAAAAAGAAGAAGAAGAAGATGCAGGGTTTTGGACAAATTGAGTGGGACAGGGCCCCTCTAACAGAGTTCCTGTAGGCACAAATTGCTAGTCAGCAATGTAAACATTCAGTTAAATTGGTCTCTTAGTGCCCTTGCCTGGATGTCTTACCACTCAATGAACCACCCAGTCATCGAATCTTTTTGTTTCATGTGTCATTCTTAATTTAGGCTTGTTTCCATCACATCTTGCCATAGTGTGTAGAGCTTCATTCACAGCAGAACATGCCACATTAAGAAACTAAACAGTAGGATGCTCATGAAATCCCACTTCCTCTTTAAAAAGGAGGAAGGGTGGCATGTTTACATGGAGTTCCCTGAGCTATCATCCATCCCAGAAACTGATCTGGGTCATGCCTGCCTGTTTTTCCAAAGCGAGGCACACTGCAGCACCAATGCTCCTCAAACTATTCATTCGTTTAAAAATTATCTTGTAGTAATCTTTATTGTCATATTCCTTTCAGAATACTTGTCAGGTGCTGTTGTGGTTGCTCGAGAGTAAGCAGGCAGGACTCCGACTCATGTCTGGCTCAATTGCTAGCAGAATCCGGGAGTGGTCTTTTTTTGTACCTCCCCCAACATAAAAGTTTTGTTACCCCCAACTGTTTCCACCCCTCCCTGTGCCCACACTACTGTGCAGGATGGGCGATGGCAAGGGCGTGCTTCCCCCCTCTCCAGCTTGCTCAGGAGCAGCGTTAAGGCTCTCACTAGCATCCTCTGGTCCTTGCACCTCTTCTCCACTGGAGGTGGGGCTTTCCTCCTCTCCAGAAGAGGAACTGCTTTGCAAGATTTTCGGAGGCTCCCTGTAACACAACTGCCCTTCTATTTCTCGCCTCTGAGCCGATGGCAGTTCCCTGACAATACTCATACCTGTGTTTGTGGTGAGTGAGGCAGGATTGCTTTCCCCAAGTGGTTTGCGAGTAAAGGGGCGAAGAGTAAGGGTAACAGCAGATGAATAAGTGCAAATGTAGGCCTATATACTTAGGTAATGGTTCAGTATGAAGTGCCTACCTGTGACTATGAGTAACAGCTATTAAGATTCTTCTCAGATCTTTCTGCAGTCTTCACACACCTCCATCAATATTTTTTAGTCGTCACTGCTTCATTCTTAAAATGAGGTTACTGCTGAATAAAAGCTTGAAACTGTGCTCAGTTATCTGCAGTTTTTGTGAGTGTGCAACACACAAATGACTTCACCTTTTATTTCATTTATCACCCACACTATGAAACCATTCTATTTAAAGGTTAATTATGTGCTGTAGCAAACTACTTGACTGAAGCCGATGCAGGCAAATTCTCTTACTTGAGAATATGCGGCAGAGAGATATTTTAATGCATAAATAAATAGATGTGTAAATGTTCATTAAACAAGAAATTATTGTTTTTAATAAATTCAGATTTTGAGTTGGTGTTTACCTGCTCTGGGGAGATCAGTTATAGTAGGAATCAGTAAGCTGCTGCTAAGGAATGCAAAGCTCACAATTGTTGTGCAGAGAAGGTGCCCCCCAATCTCTCTTTGCCAAATGATCCCTATTAAACACACACACCACAAAGTGTACTGCTTCATCATTCTCCTGCATGTGTTTTGTCTAGCTAGGAATGAATGAACTACACAAACCTCTAAGGTGCTAACAGAACATTGCATGTACAACACAGGCTTTCAGAATTTGGGGTTAATTACTGATCTCTGGACCAGCTAATATTTTTTATTAATATTTTTAATAATCCAGTTCTCAGGAGAAATAACTATGAGTGTTTTTGAACAACTACCGGTATATCTGCTGTGGGTGTGGTTGTGAAACTCACTTCACCCTTCTCACGTATTAACAAATTTCAAAAATTAACAAAGAAGAAAGGCACTATAAATACTCAGCCAATCTTTTTTTAAATACCTTGGGACTATTTTCTCAGACAATATGTTCTGTTGCTTCTTAAGCTTGATTTAATCTGAATGAGTCTCGCAGCCCTGCATGTATTAACAAGATATGACTTAGAATGTACAATGCCCAGCACTAAAAATACTGGCTGATATCCAGCTACCTCATAAGAGTAGATCCATTTAAATCAGTGGATTTAATACCCATTGATTTCAATGGGTCAACTCTAACCAAACTGTGTGTCTGCGCAATACTTTCCCACATGGTTTTGGGTGCTCACTATGGCATGGCCAAGGATACAGGCAGTGATTTTTTTGAAGCTATTTCCCTCTGTTGAGTCCAGTTCTGCTTTTTACAAACCCATAAACAATAATTCCCAACACTAGTGACCTGGTGCTCCTACATGTGTTCTGTACATGCTTTCAGGGTTGGGACTTTCCAGACCCATAGTAGAGGTTCTGAGTTTTAGCTTCTCATATTCTCTCATTTTCTGGCTTGACCCACAAGCTAAAGAATGATTTGATTAGGAGCCAGCATCTCAGAGAGTAAAAGCACATTTTTGCTTGATAAGGAGGTTGGAAGAACCATAGCATCCAAGTTTATTTCATGAATACCAGTATTATAATTAGAAACCAAATTCTGTTTTCAGGTGGATATCAGAGCTTTTAAAGGCCAGTATCTGATTTTTACAATACTTTTACAGTACCTTGATTCATTTGTCCTTTGTGTGACAGTGAGAGCCACAAATCTCTCACTGGAAAGATGACTTATGAACAAATGAGTGATGGATGCAATACTGAACACACTTTTTAGGAAATAAGCCCCCTTGGCAGATAGTTGGGCTAATGTCTGAGTGCACACAGAGCTCTGGACTGGAGCAGAAAATACGTTACGAATGTGAAAACAGCAAGTGGGTTGCATTTGTGCCGTTTTTATTTACTTATTCTTATTCCTAAGCAGTGTTGATTTAAGCAGTAATCCAACCAAACGTAAACGCGGAAATGCCAGGTGCTTCTTCAAGTGTTCTTCTGCTCAAGCGGTGTTTGTGTCTTTACATGTCCTGTTAATGTTTGTCTAAACATCATTTATGGAGGCATTTCTAAGTGAAGATGTCATCATATCCACAACTTCCTTCTTGGGGTTTTCTTCCAAATCGGTTTTCAGAGCACCAACCTCTGCCAGTTTCCACTCAAGTTCTGAAATAACAAAGACTGTTGAGACAAACTGAAGTAGCAATATATTTAGCAGTAAATCATTTATATCCCAGTATTATGATCCAGTATGTTTGGGCCAATGGGGCACTGCCCCACCAACCTCAATCTGCACCTGTTTGCCTTTTTACTTACATCCAATCCAGGGGCTGGTACATGAAATTTTTACTTTCATGATACAACTCATGTACATAGTATTCACAGATAGAACTCAATGGTTAGCTAAAATATAGTGGGAGGAAGTTATTATTTTACACTGGATAGCACAACACTATTAGAGTAATTTAAAAACCAGCCTTGTAAATAAGTATACAGAAATTACTAGCTCTGAATTGCTACACATACCTTAAAGTTACCTTCACTAAAAAAATAGCAAGGCAGCCCATTCTAGTCCTTTTCTAAAAAGCTATTTAATACATGTCTTTAAGTAAACAATTATTGCCTTTAGTTACGAACTTACACCAAAGATGTTTGGTAAAGTTACAGTATTCAGTGAATAGTTATCTTGGTTATTCCACAGTGAAGCATTTCACACTTCACATGTTCTTTTATGAACTGCTGCAACATTTTACTGTAAAATTTATATTACAATACATTAAGCAATTCAGTAGCAGCATTGGGGGCGATCTCTCAGCTATTATGCCCATCACTGGGAGACAGAGCAGCCAGAAGAGTCTCTAGTGGCCATTGGCTCAGTAGCTGTAATCCAAAGAGTTGCCACTGGTGTTTGGTTGAGCTCATAGATCTTAAGGAGGACCAGGGCAGTCAGATCAGGAGGTCTAGATAAACAGGAAAGGAAGAGGATTTGGAAATAGGGACTGAAACAAGCAATGCTACAGAACAATATGAGAGAACGGTTAAGGCTGGAAAGGAAGAGCTTGAGAGAGGTAAAACTTGGATAAAGAATGGGTGGAAAGGAGTCATTAATATGGCTAAGAACTGCAAAGATAAAGAAGGCTGCAGTTCACATAAATTTGCACTAACCAGCCAAATCTTTGTCTACTGGCCTCTAGTTTGCTGAAGTGTTTTGAGCATTACCTTCTACTGTAAGATTTGTTCCTCCACATTCTCTGATTCCAATGAACTTGCCCTTTATCTCTCCATTTTCATACACAAATAATGTAGGTAAGCAACTGTCGTGGTAATTTTCAATACAGCTGTTTGCAATGGCTTTCACAAACTTGGTTTCCGGAAACTTTGTGGCCAGTAGGCTGAGGTGTCGATTAATTAACACACACAATGGAATGCTTTAAAAATCCAAAAGAGCAAATGTGTTTGATGGTTAAGCTTTGGCACAAATAAGAAAATGCTAGATTTAAAAAAAAAAAAACCATACACCAAACCGCTATCAACCATTCCCCTAAATTCACACTCGCATTTTCACATCAGAAGGGCAGTATGTTACTTTGGGTTTAACTGTATGGCTGAGTTTCACTCCAGTTGTTTCCCTGCTCAGTTCAGCATGTTGCACCCAATATTTCTGAGCCCTTTACTGAGTACATTTCTAAGCCCATTGCACTAGCCCATTAGCATGAGACTGAAAACCATGACATGTTCCCATAGCTATCGTCCTATGCATATAAAGCTGTGCTGCGTTTTCTTGCCCCAGAACAAAAGCCAATACGCCATTTGTATTCACGCTCATTCTAGGATGCATCCCCTTACTATGTAGAGGTTCCTAGCACCCCATAATAGGTGTATATATATATATATATATATATATATATCCCAGACTGCAGCCCTGCAAAATGCACAAATAGTCTATTGCTGAGGATGGCAACCTGTAACCCATGTGCTGGCTGTGGCTTATTGAGGTTGTCCCAAACATCTGGGAGGCAGCAGAGTGGGGAAGTTTGGACAATATGGTTCTACCTCCTTTCATGTGTATAGCCTAGGCCTGAGTTCTTCAACCTTGGATCCCCGTAAATTGATGGATTACAACTCACATAATCTCTGAGCACTAGTGAAGCTGCCTGAGGATGGTGGGAGTTGTAGTCCAAGATCATCTAGAGACCCAAGGCTGAGGAACATTGGCTTAGGCCATGTGTGAACTAGCCCACAGTCCTTTCTGCGCTAGACCTACCTATCAAGGGAACCCCCATTTGCTAGTATGACAGGACATTGCAATTGCTGGTAGCATATGAACGTAGGGAGTTTTCATTGATGTTCCTAAACTGCAGATCTAGAAGAAATCTGGTACAGATATTTGCCTCAAGAAAACCAGTCAGAAATTATTAAGAACGGGTGCCTATTCAAGCCATAACCCAGAGTTAACTTTATATGTATATAGTTTTATTCTGCCAAATTTTAAAGCACCCTTTTTGAAATCCTCACTGTTACCTTGATCTGTATAAATGGATGACAACACAGACACCTTTTTGTGCATTTGTAACTTCTTTCACATACTGTTCTCCAGAAATTTCTCTGAGTTCTCCAAATCGATGTCCTTTTTGCAGTTCTTCTAAACGTCGTTTCCTAATTTTAAAAAAGTCATGTGAACTAATAACTTTTCATATGATTATTAATAGACACTGGGGAGAAAGTTTGACAGTGGGTGGGAGGGCTATGATCACTCCTGTTCCTTACAGGTTCGGAAAAAGGAGCATTGTTAGATGTGGGGAACGGTTTATTCAAATACACATGCAGCCTGTCCACATAAGTGTGGACAAGGTTACGAAATAGGAATAACAAGAGGGCAGAAAAATAATTTGAGCAATATGCCAACTTTGAGTAGTGAATACAGCATGCAGGAACTTTGGATATGGTAATCACTAGGTGGCACTACTGGCTCATGAAAAAGAAATTCTATCAACGTTAGAAATAAAATTTATTTATCCTGTAGTAAATGGATTTCAGATAGTTAAAGCAACAAAGACACTTGTGATATCTTAAAGACTAAGAAATTTATTGTAGCAGAAGCTTTCATGGATTACAGTCCCCCTGGGAAACTAAATAAGTTAAATTATGCAGTAGTGTTTTAGAAAGGGGATTGGGGGGTTATATGGATAAGAAGTTTGTCCTTTTTCTATACTTAATCTCCAGTTTAGAATATTCTTACTCAGTATTGGCTTTGAGAGTGGTTACTAGTAGCTTGGCATACCTATACATTTCAACTGCTTTTCTATCTTCCTCGTCAAATTCATCTTCAGCTTCTTTGAGTTGTTTCAGGTTCATTTTTTCATATGGCTTCACTGAAAGATGAATGGGGGGGGAATGAAGAACATGCATATTTCTGGGATTAAATTTCTGGGATTAAACAAATTTTGAATCTGTTTCCAAAAGGAGTATCTGACAGAGGAACCTGAATGGGAAACTTCCATGCTTACAATAGTCTAGTTTATGGCTATTGTGCAATGAGCTTTCAATAGAGGCAATTTCCAGATATATGCTAATGATGGCTGTTTATATACACATTCAGAAAAAGTGTATCTGCCTATTCTTCTGCACCACAGCTGCTTTAAAATGCAGGTTCAGGATCATATAGATGAAGGAGCAAATTTATTTTCCTTCCAGTGGGTAGGACACAAAGCAGCGAGTCTGAATTGTAATAAAGGCTGTTTGTTTAAAACTCACTGCTTGTAGAAAGTTGGACAATCAGGAAATGTCTAGGTTAGAATAGAATCTTTCCCACTGCATATTAGCTTTCCATTACTTGAACAATGTCTTGGTGAACAATAGATCTGCTATCTGTCGTCTCAAGTAACACAATCCCAGGAAGGCTGAACTATATGCCTTTTCTTAATGTGTAGATCAACCTTTATATTCTGCAAGGCAGGGACAGCTTTACTTCTCTATTGTACTATGCCGCCTGGTACAATGCTGAAATGATGGGTCTTAATTTTAATAATTGGCAATGCTTTTCACAACTACACTTACCTTCTGCTTCTTTCTGTAAACGTAAAACCATTTCTTCAACTTCATCCTTAACCTCTTCTTTTGGAGGCAGTATACCAAAATCTCTTAGTATGTCATTCCATTCTGTATCTTCATTTGGATCCTTTTGCAAAAGGAATGCAAAATATAACCAATATACAGTAATCTGGCTTGAATCTAAAGAAGTACTATCAGAATTCTGCCCCTTCTTCCTCATCACAGCCACCTTGAAGGATGGGCTAAGGAACAGCTTAGGTTGATACTCCAGCAGCAAATGGAGCAGCAGAAACAGCAATTTAAGAGTCTGGAAGAGGAGACAAAAGCTATGTACCAGGAACACCCAGGAGCAAATGGGGCAGCTAAAAAGCTCCTTTGGAGAGAAAAGGGAGACTCCACGTGAGGAGCCGAGGGCCCTGCCTGATCAGCCACTACAAGGGGTTAAGATTGACCCTGAAGACCAGCTGCAGTATACTCAGGCTGCAGGGGTAGCTGAAGAGATCCACAGACAGAATGATCAGAATGAAAAACCTGGACTGTAAAGAGTTGCAGCCAGTACCAGAAAAAGAAGAGAGGTTGATTGTCCAGGAGCCTGCCAGTGTGGAAGACACAGAAAGCTGAAGCCCCCAAAATTGGAGGGAGTCAGGCCAGAGAAGGAAGAAAGTGCCCCAGAGAAGAGTAAACTGCAGGCTGGAGGTGAGGAGTGGATGATGATACAGTGGTACCTCTGGTTAAGAACTTAATTTGTTCCAGAGGTCTGTTCTTAACCTGAGGTGCCACTTTAGCTAATGGGGCCTCCCGCTGCCGCCACGCGATTTCTGTTCTCATCCTGAAGCAAAGTTCTTAACCCGAGGTACTATTTTTGGGTAAGCAGAGTCTGTAACCTGAAGCGTCTGTAACCTGAGGTACCACTGTAGTTTTTCCCCCCTCACTTCATAATCCATCTGTGAAAGAAAAATTGCAGGAGGAGAAGTTGCAGGCATGTGTGTATGTACATGGGGTCACCCATGGTCTTGTGAGTTTTGAGGGCCAGGATAGCTCCCTCCCTCTGTTTGGGTGCATGATATACTCAGGAGATTGTGAGAATGAACAGAGAGGTGTGGGATTTTTGCTGCCAACCTTGGGTGGGGTTTGTTTTTGTTTTTGTTTTGTTTTTTTGTTTGCTGCCAACCTTGATGGATTAGGTCAGCTAGTCTTGAAGAGGATGCCCCCATATTAAGGCTTGGGGCAGAAATTTGATTTGTAGTAGGGGGGAAAGGGATGAGGTGGGCTGGGCCAAGAACTCATTCCAGGGCAGCAAGTGGGAAAAATATATCCTCTAGAAGAGGTTTGACTCCAAACAGTCTCCAAACAGGTTTGACTGGCACCAGTGCTTATTGTTACAGTGTTGTGAGTTTGGGGAGTTAATCCGTATGACCACGGGATCACAGAAATCCTAGAGTTCGAAGGGACCATGAGGGTCATGCATTCCAACCCCTCAGTCCAGGAATCTTTTGCCCAATGTGGGGCTTGAACTCACGACCTGAGCTTAAGAGTCTCGAGTGCCTTCTAATCCCTGGGGTTCTGGTTCCAGCAAGAGCCAGTGTGATGTAGTGGTTAAGAGCAGTAGTCTCGTAATCTGGGGAACCGGGTTCGCTTCCCTGATACTCCACATGCAGCTGCTGGGTGACCTTGGGCTAGTCACACTTCTCTGAAGTCTCTCAGCCCCACTCACCTCACAGAGTGTTTGTTGTGGGGGAGGAAGGGAAAGGAGAATGTTAGCCACCTTGAGACTCCTTCGGGTAGTGATAAAGCGGGATATCAAATCCAAACTCTTCTTCTTCTTCTTCTTCTTCTTCTTCTAATGCTAAAGTTTCTTTGTGAGTTAAAGACCCTTAGTATAACAAAAGAAGTTGTTCTGTGCCAGAGGGCAAATGGGTGGGACCCCTCTCTCACGTGGCTGGTAGCTAGTAGACAAAAGCTAGGGCCAGTGTTGTGTGAGAGAGCTGGAAGCAGGGTGTAGGCAGAAGTCAGAGTGTGAGAGCTCTGCCTGATTTTATGCTTGACTCCAAGGCTGTGACTATGGGAGAAACAAGACCCTTTTGGAGTGTTAATGCTGCGAACCCCTCCATCTTCGACTCAGGTTGTATATATGTGTAACTAAACCATATATCCTAAAGACACCACAGTCCCTTCTTCCCTCATTCCAAAGAAACCAAACCCCAAGTAAGCCTGGGACCCATCAGGTGGGAGACTTGGAATTCAGTTGTCTGCTTCCTTATTCCTGAATAGACCACTGCATTCCTAGGCCTGAGGCTCCCCATCTCTGGAATAGAAGACCAGGGCCTTAAAGTATACCTTAAATTTCGCTCCATAACACGCAGTTTTTTCCTCCTAGAAAGTAAGGGGAAATGTCTGTGCGTGTTATGGAGCAAATGCCTACAGATGGCGGGGGAATCTGCTGCGGTCGTGAGCAGTCCGTGGCTCGCTTTGAAACAGCAAAGCGGGTGTAAGCGGCTCCTGTCAGCTAGCGGAGCCGGGGAGGAGGGAGAGAAGCAGAGCGGGAGTTGGCTGCTTTAAAACAACCCCTGCTCTCTGTCCCTGCCTGCAGTTTTTTGCTGTCCAATTTTGGATTAGCCACTGTAGGGGCTGTGTGTGTGTGTGCTTGAGCTTTCGTTCTCCTCCTCCTGCTTCCCCTTCACTCTCCCTGCGCCCCTGCGACTTTAGAATTGACACTCTTTGTGTCTGTGAGGGCTCCTTCTCCTTCTCTTGCTTCCCGTTCACTCTCCCTGCGACTTTAGAATTGACACTCTGTGTGTCTGTGTGTGTGAGAGGGCTCCTTCTCCTTCTCTTGCTTCCCGTTCACTCTCCCTGCGCCCCTGCAACTTTAGAATTGACACTCTGTGTGTCTGTGTGTGTGAGGGATTGTTCTCCTTCTCTTGCTTCCCGTTCACTCCCCCAGCGCCCCTGCGACTTCCAGCGCCCTGCGACTTTAGGGCCAGTTCTGTGTGTGTGTGTGTGTGTGTGTGTGTGTGTGTGTGTGCGTGTGTGTTTTGACCTCACTGCACTTGTTGGGGGAGAGTGTTGGTCACAATTTTTCTTGATTTGTCTCAGAGTGGTTACTATCGTGGTTTCCTTGCCGGGGAGGAGGGAGAGAAGCAGAGCCTGCTTGTTTTAAAGGAGCAAAGCCGGAGAGGAGCCTCTCCTGCATTATTAGCAGCATCCTTCTCCACACCCCCCCCCATGCGTGCTCCTTGTCCCTTGAGTGCTTTTCCTTCCCTCCCCACTTAAAACGTGGTTACAAAGCACGGATCCACATGGATCCTCAGGATTTTTGCACTGGGTCACCCCAAATTCACCATCAGATCACATAGCATGTCCATGGCTACAGCCTGCACCAAAAAACACACGCACCCACTGTTTCATGGGGCCCCAATGGCACAAAACCGTGGTTACAAAGCATGGATCCACATGGATCCTCAGGATTTTTGCATTGGGCTACCCCAAACTCACCGTCAGATCACATGTCTGTGGCCACAGCATGAACCACAAAAATCATACATCCACTGTTTCGTTTAGAATATTTTTTTCTTGTTTTCCTCCTCTAAAAACTACATGCATGTTATGGTCAGGTGCGTGTTATAGATCGAAAAATACGGTATTTTCCATAGTTTCACAAAAAATGACTTTGGATACTAGCTGTAATCCACAAACCTCTCATTTTGTAGTACTCTCCCTTTCAGTCAAGATACCCCTTTGGAGAAATATTATTTGCGTAGCAAGAGATTGGAAAGTGTTACTAGTAGCAGGAGTGCTTTATGCAGTGTATCTCACACTTATTCGGAATCCCTGGCAGATTGCAGATTATTCCTCTAGTTGGGTTTCAAAATATGTTGTTGAGACAGAAGATAAATTAAATCAGAGGCAAAGGCAATAGCCTGTCTTTTGTCTCTTCTAATAAGGATTTATGAATCTTCTCCTGAATGCTGAAATTGGATTACTTTGAGATGAGATATGGTTTCCTATTACTCAAGTTGAGACAGGCTTTAAAGATGAAATACTTACATCCCAAAGGATTTAGAAACTATCACAGAATCTTCAGTTAAACATGTAGTACATGTAAAGTATGTGGAAGAGCAACTAGGTGACACAATGGCATTGTTATAAAATGAAATAGTGTGGACTGGATAATTATAAATACAACAAAAGGTTGCATGTGGAGAGCTCCTGTTCAGGGTTCCAGTCAGTGAACCATACCCTCTTCCAGGATACTCCATTCCATCTCCGTTTTTCTACCCCCACCTATAGCAATCAGCATTCTGTGTCCTGCTGGTAGAGCTGGGTAGGAATAGGTTAAATGGCTATAATTGGGCTGAGCTGAAAATGCAGCAAGTTTCTGGAAAGCCAATGCTCAGGACCAAGGTGGAACATTCTGGGGCTTTGATTAGTTGGGTGAAAGACATATTATGAAAAGAAGATAAACCAAACTACAGGGGAACATTGGTTCTCAAATGCCTTGGTACTTGAACATTTCAGCTCCCAAACACCAAAAACCCAGAAGTGAGTGTTCTGGTTTTCGAACGTTTTTCAGAAGCTGAACGTCCGATGCAGCTGTCGACTATTGTTTCTAGGGCACCTGCGCCAATTGGAAGCCGTGCCTAGGTTTTCTAACGTTTCGGAAGTCGAACGGACTTCCGGAACGGATTACATTTGAGAACCAAGGTACCACTGTATATTTAACTCCAAGAAACACCTAATACCTTAAGAGAGAGCCTGAAAAATCCAGGACACAAGGTCAGTTGTTAAGACCTAAATCTGAAAAATCCATACGATATTGAATCCTCTATCAGTTTGATAGCCCCAATCTAGCTGATGTTAATTGTGAGAACATCCCATTGAAACTAGTGGCATTAATCCCTTTCAACGGGAATTTGCTGGAGTGGGGTTGGTATACGTTCGCTCTCCTAAGATTAAAGCATACATGGAAGGTATGCAACACCTTTTTAAACCTGTTTTGTATTCATGCCGGCTGATGTTATAGACACCAAGGACCTGGTAGGGAGAGTGAAGAGCCTTCACTGATTTCCTTCCCATGCACACAGAGCTGCACCCAAAAGTGCTAAGGAATCTGAAATACACACACACTTTTATTCTTGTCTGCAATCTTCAATTATAAATTCACCAAATCCCTGGCAATTATGTTGCATATGTACATAAAATACTACCACACATTTGTCTTAAAGGTAAAGGGACCTCTGACCGTTAAGTCCAGTCGCGGACGACTCTGGGGCACTCGTCTTGCTTTATTGGCTGAGGGAGCTGGTGTTTGTCCGCAGACAGCTTCTGGGTCATGTGGCCAGCATGACTAAGCCGCTTCTGGCGAACCAGAGCAGCGCATGGAAACGCCGTTTACCTTCCCGCCGGAGTGGTACCTATTTATCTACTTGCACTTGACGTGCTTTCAAACTGCTAGGTTGGCAGGAGCAGGGATAGAGCAATGGGAGCTCACCCCGTCGTGGGGATTCGAACCGCCAACCTTCTGATCGGCAAGCCCTAGGCTCTGGTTTAGACTACAGCGCCATCCATGTCCCTTATTTGTATTAAAGGGATGCACAAAAGCTGAAACACCATTTAAATATTTAAAGGGGCAAAGTGCTATACAGTTTAAGATATACTTTTAAAACTGATAGCATTGTACAAGTCTGTGGCGAGACGGCACACTGGAAAAGGTTTCAGAAAGGGCAACCAAAATGATAAAGGGAATGAAGCAACTCCCCTATGAGGTTGCAACATTTTGGACTTTTTAGCTTAGAGAAAAGGTAAGAGGTGACATGATACAAGTATATTAAAACTTTCCACGGCATGGCGCAAGTAGCTAGAGAAAACGTTTTCTCCCTCTCTTGCAACACTAGAATGCAATGAAGCTGCACGTTGGAAGATTCAAGACAGATAAAAGAAAGTTCTTCATAGAGTGTGCATAGTTAAACTATGGAACTGCCTATAGTGAATTGCTATGACAGTGGATTACATTCTGTCTTTCTGACCTGCATGTTGTCTTGCTTGTGTGCAGCAAAAGTGATCCCTTGCCACCTGGCCCTGGAGTGCCAGTGAAATATGAGGCCAGGCCTGCGCCTAGCTGGCAAGCTGGGTAGATAGAATGACCAGGCAACTGCTTCAGAACACAACTTATTGTGGAGAACATGTGGGAGGAGCCAGCTATGAGATGCCAACTGCCATTGTGAGAGCTCCATCTTCTTTTGTAGCGCTGAGTCTCAGTGGTAAGTTTACACGAAAGAGGTGGTAGGTAGGACAGCCCTAAATTTATCAGTGCGCTCTCAACTATTTATTCCCCATCCATTGATCAAGTTCAGGTTAATGACATAAGACTGTCGTGGGACACAATTGTTTGGCGCTACAAAACAAGGCTGCCTGCTCTTTCGCCTTTGCTATTTACAACAGCCATCAACATTTTGGCCAATAAAACAGTCAACTCTGGCACTGTAGGTTTAACATTAGAAAGAAGAGAAGAGAAAAAGGAGGTAGGTAGGTGTAGATTATACACACACACACACACAAATGTAAAAATGCGTAATTGTTAAAGGTGCAGTCATTCTGTAAACTGGTATCACCAGCTTTTTTATATACATGGTGGGCACAATCTGAAGCGACAATTCTGCTTGATTTTTAATGAGATAATCCAGCCATGCTTAGATGGCTTGTCAGCTGGCAAAACTATTTCCCAATGTCCTGATGTATGGTGGTATATTGTGGTTACTTGGTGGTAGGAGAGATACACAGAACACATGAACAAAGGCACATGAACAAATTTTAACTTCATGTATTCAACAGCTATGTCATTAACACTAATCCTAGCCCCCAGGCCTAACCCTCAGGTGACTCCTAACACAAATTAGGCCCTGCACAATGACAAAGGGCTTACTTAATTCATCTTTAAGGGTCCACACGGCTCTTGTTTTTGCTACAGTAAACTAAATCCCTCTGGAAATAATAGATCCAGTTAGCTGAATAACTGGCTATTGTTAGATGTGCTTTCTAAATATGATTCTAATTCATGGCACCCGTTCTCCTCTTTGAAAGTTTTACCCACTGCTAAATTTCATTGACTATGGTTCCACTGCTCTGTTGCTCCACTAGCAGAAACATCACAGTATACAAGAAGGGCCCATTTGATTTCATGTTAGATATTAGCATGCTGGTTTATATAACGAAAGCACTTAACCATAATTGCAAACCATAAGACCCAAACCTTGAAAATGTGACATTAAAAACTGAAAACTTCTCATTAAAAACAACTCTCTACAGAGTGTCTTTATTTACAACAAAAGGTGGTGAGAGGGAACACACCACGTGTAACGATACTGCTATGGTCGAGGTATTCTGCATGCAACAATCTTAACACCAACAGTATTTTGTTTTCAGTTTTATTAGACACATAGTTGCAAAGAACATGAGATGAGGAAACAGAATTATTTTAAGATACTTCGGAAATAAACAACTGCACCTTAGGCTGCAATCCTATGCTGACTTGTTTGAGAGTAAGCTCCATTAAACACACTGAAACTTACTTGTTAGTCAACATGCATAGAGTTTCACTGCATTTTTTTAATTATAAGAAATGTACATAGTGGATGAAGTATCTAAAAAGAAAGAGAGAGAGCATTTTACATATAAAGAATGCCCATCTTGTCTGCAATCCTGTGATGATTGAGGCTGAAGAATCCTGAAAAAGATAAAAATGTTCAATTATATAATGGGTAGTGACTTTAAAAATTGTTACAATCCTGGCAAAGGACATATATAGACTGGCAGTGTCAGGGGATGGAAGTTCCATTTTTGAACTTGTTTAAACTCCTGAAATGTCTTAAGATATCCCTTGACATCACAGACACGTCCCACCCAATAATCACATCTTGCCCAGAACAGCCCAGGAGAACTATGGCCAGGTGCTTCACTTTTCTCTCTCCCATAGGCTGGTTCTATCTGTGGGTAGAGCATGGGGGCTGCAGCTTTGCAATCAAGTAGAGATGAAGACAGCAAATCCCTCTTCCTTCCAGCACCGTATGACCAATGTGAAACAAGCTGTTGAAGCCAGGTGGATCTGTGAGAACCAAAAGTCCTGAGCCTACAGAGACTTCATGGCATTTTGATCCACGTGATCTCAGTCCCCAGAATACATTAATGCATTCAACGTTGCACTCAGGTGGGCAGGGGCTAGACTTAAAACAATCTGCTCTGTATTTTTTTTTTTAAAAAGGGGGCAAGTCACTATTAAATTGAAATTTTGGTAGCCTGATTCTAAGAAGTCGTCACAGCAATAATGCAGATATTATTGCTAGCATAATGCTATGTTGGACACTAATATAACATGCTGTTGGATCTCAAGGTGAAAGGTGGCTAATAAAACAAACTAACAAATAACCAAACTGCATACTGACCTGGCCATATGAATTCTGCCTAGGCCATGTGAGATGTGTAGGGTCAGTTCTATATCTTAGTCCAGGCATGGCCAAACTTGGCCCTCCAGATGTTTTGGGACTACAACTCCCATCCTCCCTCGCTAACAGGACCAGTGGTCAGGGATGATGGGAACTGTAGTCCCAAAGTGGAAGGCCAAGTCTGGCCATGCCTGCGACTTAGCCCATGCTATAGATTCTGTTTTTGATGACACAACAATGCTTATTTCAGTGTTGACCATTTCTAACACAATAACACTGATCCTGTTGTACCTGCGTTATGTTGTTGGCTGTTCACGATCCATTTAATACAATGATTTTAGATCAGCAAAGTTATCAAACTGTTCCGCCATAATTTGTCACCCTTTCAGAAGGGTAAGGACATGGGTCACAGAGATACATTGGATTTAATATTCGGTGAGGGGTTTCATTTTTGTTGCATGGCAAAAATTCTTAAACATTTGGTGTATATATTGATTGATTAAGCCTTATCTACTCGTTTATTGACACTTTCATCCAGTAGAATAGTATAATTTTCATTTACAACTTTTCCTCGCACTACAACTCTATTGCTTGCTTTTTAAAATGTGGATTTTAGACTATTTTCTGTACAGATAGAATGAATGCTCAAAGTCTGTTCTGAATGAAAAATTAAGGTTTATACCATTTTAATGAAATGTAGCAGATCTCCTTCCGTTGCGTGGCTGGAAAAGAAATAATGTCAGATAAGTAGTGTCTTGTTGAATGCTTTAAAAAGAATTTTAACTGAGTAGCCCCCTAAAACTGATTCAAAAATTTAAACATTTTATTTATTTATTAATTTTTATTAGTTTTTATTAAATATTACAAGAAAATTAAAAAAAAAGAAATAGATACAAAAATCAATACATAACACTGTGAACACATTTGTCTACGTATTTTCCAACATGCAGACTAGAAAAGAAAAGAGACAAAAGATAAAAGAAAAAAAGAAAAAAATACTATTCATAATCTAAAATATTCTAAAAGACTTCCACCGCATTCACCATACGTCTCTTAGTTTCTAGTTTACCTGAAGAACAGATGTAAAGGTGAACAAAAATTTAAACAAATTTAAAGTGGATTCTAAAATGCTTGAATTTGTTTGTTTCAAAATCACCAGCATATTACAAACAAAAAATACACACCCGGAAGATAAAGTAGCCCCTACTTTGAATTCCTCCAGGTATTCGAAGTTCTTCCTGAAAAGAGAATAGATTTCAAAACAACACATACTTGAGTAGCAATGTAACAACAATGTATGCTGCAACACAAGTGGTCATAAACAGCATGAAATATTGGGAATTTTCTTATTTAAAAATTAATAAATAATATAATATAAATTTATAATAATTGCATATCTCTAGGATTTGTGCTATGGCTAGTGGCAGGGTTGGGTGGAGAGTCCAGCCTACTTTTGGTGACAGTTTAGAAAGAGAAATAAAAATAGGCAAACAAAAGAAGCTGTCAGTTACTTCAACGAATACATAGATTTGTGGAAAACTACACTTTGTTTTTCTGAAATTGGAATGAGAAACAGTGACAAGCTTCTTTCTATTATTGTGACTCGGTATAATAAAAAATATACATAAATCTTTTTAATTATTTAATGAATGAGCAACAAAGAAATATTCACATACAATTTAGCTTTTTCTCAGTCTATAAGGAGGAAAATAATTCCAGAAAAAGAGGTATGCAGGAAGAATAGCTATTAATATTAATATTAATATTAATATTAAAAGCTCTTTGCCTTGCTTAGGGGAGCAGATAAGACATGTTTGGTTGCCAGCTCTGGGAGGTATGATTTTTTTGTGCGGGGGCTATTCCAAGGTTTTTGTTTTACTATGTGTAATTCCGGCTTTATGTGCTATTCCCAGAAGACAACCCTTGCATAAGAGGCAAGTGATTTGTATAGCAAAGCACCCACACCAGCACTCTGTTATATTAGGTACAATATTCTCAGAAGTTAGGCAGTGCAGTTAATCAGTATACCTGCAAAAGCTGTAGCAAGGAAACTGAATGACTTTTAAAAGTTAGGAGGATATGCCAAATAAAATGTGAAATTCAGATATTCAGTGGGTTGAATCGAACTGTGCCATTCCATTTCTGGAAGGGTTTTTGATTCTCAGTGGTTTCCCAATTAGCTAAGTAGTGCAGACCCCTAGTTTTTTTGATTATGTGAATGGTGCCAAGGACCCCCTGGGTGGGTGACGTAGACCCCTAGGGTCCACGGAGCACCAATTGGCAACCACTGCTCTACATGAAGAAGAAAGAAAGTGATTTTTGCCAACGCTCTCTCCCCCTGCAACATTCTGTGCTCCCCCACCCAAAATCTGCTCTTAAGGATTGGTGGGCTCTCCAGAAGCATGTTGAAGGTACGGGGAGCAGCAGGGGAAAAGAGAGAATTGGGGAAAAATTGCATGTTCTATGAGCAGAGGCCTCTGTTAGATTAAAGACTTTTCCACAAATATTGAATTCAACACATAAATTGCTAATACGATTATCTAAAGGGCACAAGCAAGACTCTCTTTCAGTCTTGCAAGTTATTCCGTATAAAATAGCTCGCTCTTTTAATTAATAAAATGATTTCAAATACATATTGTATGTCTTGCTATTTCCTCAAAGGGCACTGCAGGTATTTTCTATTAAATTGTTAATGCATGCTAGCAGCCTGTCTTGATTCCATTATGCAAATATTTATCAGCTGGACATATTGTTCTCTTCACAGTTTTAGCATTTGTGCTAAGCAGATTGCTTTCCTCTTTGCCTTCTAGTTAACTGCTTCCAAACAAAAATCTGATAACCTCAGGCTGTGATAGTGTTACGTATGTATTGGCTGTTTGCATCATTTTCCTTTCTGACATGGTAAAAGGAGTTCTGAAATATTTATTAGTAGGTCACATACAAAATCATTTGTTCTGATTTCTCCTCTTAAAGGCAAGCAACTAAATAGAATCATCAAATTGTAGAGTTGGATAGTTCTTATTTTAGTTGTTTTTTCAGTACCTCATGGGATTAGAACTGACTGAATTTGAAGCTCTGAAAGGAGAGGAAGAAGGGAGTAGCTAGTCATATACATCTGAAGTTTAATCAAATGAGTAGCATCTTAAAAATGGATAGAATGTGGCAATATTACACCCAGTGTTTTTTATGGTATCACACCTCAGGAAACTAGCTGGCTCTTGAAGACTCAAACTTGGTGACTTGGTGAGGCTGTTATAGCCGGCAACTAGAAGGCACTCTTATTCCAGAAATGCATGCATAACAAAAACAATTTTAAATCTCTCTCCTTTTCCTGGTGTGATTCATATTTTAAATTCTCTTTATTTAAAAGCAGCTATCCTGCAGGACGCAGGTGGTGCTGTGGGTTAAACCACAGAACCTAGGACTTGCTGATCAGAAGGTCGGCGGTTCGAATCCCCGCAACGGGGTGAGCTCCCATTGCTCGGTCCCTGCTCCTGCCAACCTAGCAATTTGAAAGCACGCCAGTGCAAGTAGATAAATAGGTATCACTCCGGCGGGAAGGTAAGTGGTGTTTCCGTGCGCTGCTCTGGTTCACCAGAAGTGGTTTAGTCATGCTGGTCACATGACCCGGAAGCTGTACGCCGGCTCCCTCGGCCAATAAAGCGAGATGAGCGCTGCAACCCCAGAGTCGGCCACAAGTGGACCTAATGGTCAGGGGTCCCTTTACTTTTTATCCTGGCAGCTCTGCTTTTAAGAATGAAATAAATTTGGATTTTCAATTACTGGACTTTTTTGTCCAAAGTAATAGAGCTGAGTATCTCAGAAAGGATATTTCACAACTGACTGGCAGATCTATTCTTTAGTTGCTTTTCCAAGTAAAAAAAACATATGCTAGATGAAACCAGTGGCCTTGAAAAGAAAAGAAAAGAAAAGAATCGAATCTACTCAGTCCAATGCCCTATAGCGTGGAATTGATTGTTCCCAGTGGATCCTATGAGACTGTGATGGAGTCATCTAACAAATTTGCATTTTGCTTCAAGGAAATCTAGTACCTATTCAAAGCTGTGGCAGACATCTAATTAGTGCAAGAAATTAAAAAGGATACTGACAAAACTAAAATTTGTACCAAGGTTTGTGCCTCCTACAGGTGGCTATGATAGGCAGAGTGGCCTGAAATCACATATTCAGGCAAGTAAAATGATCACTGTTCTGACTGATCACTGTTAGTTCACTTCTGCTAGCCCTTGCCTCCCCCACTGCCCGTGGCTTTAATAAAATACTAGCAGGGATAAATCAAGGTTCAACAGTGCCACTTTTGCTGCTATTACCAGGGTCAAAGATCAGGTCACAGGACAGACTGAAGAGCACTAATATTGTTCTGTGCAGCCTTGGTACCAGGATATTAAGCCTAATCCTATAAGACGCTGTCCCCACATAGGACTAGTCCTTTGAACGACATTATTACAATCCTTAATTTCAACCAGCATAGCACAACCTCAAATCCAACCATTCAAAAGAAAAGATAATACAGTCGTTTAGATGTATAAAATGGTCAATTATTAGATTTTTCCAGTTTATGTAACTTTCTAAAATGACATATAGCAACATACATGTAACTCTTCTGAAGAGGAAGCGTGCAGAATAATGCCGTGCTTTAAAGAAAGCACAAAGACTGTATCAGTCAATCTTGAAAGACGGTATAATGATACAGAATAATAAACAGCATGTTTTAGAAAGAAAAATGGATCGTTACATACGTCCGCTTTGTATCTCTTCAGTCTCCTCTCGTGCAGTTGTGGAACAAGTTGCAGCAAAGGATGCAGGACAGACGACTGAGAGGATATGAATACAGACACATGAAAGTCAATGAAATCCAGGATGTATAAACACAAACAAACAAAACCCTTCACTGCAGCACTGACTCAAAAACAGAGCACACAAAGCAAAAGATGGAAGATGTTTGATGGGACAATATTTTTAGACATTCCCATAGCTGTTTCTGATGTTGCAATTTCCTGCATAAATGCACACTGTTAAACTTATTTGATGAAGAAATAACTAGCGTCAAGAAGTACCATTCCTGTGTTTGCTGCAAGCTTGACATGGGTACGCAAGATGCACTGCTTGGAAAAGCAAATGATCGCTGAGTGTTTGTTGTCAGGGCCTCAGGTGGCAGAATCCATGGACACACACCTTCTTGCCTCCGAAGAAGCAGATACAATGGATTCTCCGTTCTGGCAAGAACTCACAAGAACCCTACAAGATCACACAGATACCTCCAGAGGCTTCCGTGACTTCTTGTGGGGCTCTGTGACCCCAGTAAGTGAGGCTTTGGCTAGGGCAGCAAGGAGGGTGGTGTGCAGTGTGCGCACTTTCCTGTTTCGCCTCAGGCAGTGAAATGGGATGAGCTGTCTCTGCTTGTTGCCATGAGCCATCTAACACCACAGACATTAGATAAAGCTCCCTATGGTTTCTTGCTAGACGGACGGTCTCAGGATAATGCCAAGTTCCTAGATATCCAGACAGGAAAAGTTTGCAAACCCAGGAAGAACTAATAAATCCAAGCAGCATCCGAATGAACAGATCTTGTAGTGCAAGAACATTTGGCTCTGCAAAGGAACTTTCCCACCCTCTTCTCTCACCTGCATGTACACATACTCCCTAAATATGTTCTACATGTTACCCCAAGGCTTTGGGGAGGGCAGCGGCGTAGCGTGGGTTGTCTGCACCCGGTGCAAGGCAAGTAATTTGCGCCCCCTAACCCGGGGCAAGGCAAGTAATTTGCGCCCTCTAACCCCTAACCTGCCGCCGCTGCCAGCTTCTTCTTGCTGCTGCCTGGTCTGGTCTGGTGTGGTTCTCTCCTGCGCTCAGCGCTGCGCTGGGCGGCCGCTGCACTGTCCCTCCCCCAGATAGTCCCTCGCTCTCTCTCCGCACCACACGCCTGGCACCCACCCCCTCCACAGTGGGCAGCGACCCAGCGGCTCGGATCGGATTCGCACAGCCAGCACTGCAGTGAGAGAGAGTGAGTGAGCCAGGTAGGGGCAGAGAGCTGCGAGTGCGAGTGCCCCCCCCAGATGTTGCGCCCGGTGCGGCCGGCACCCCCTGCACCCCCCACGCTACGCCACTGGGGGAGGGCAGAGGGAGCAGATAGGGAGAAGAGAGGAGAGGGGAATTGCTATTATGCATGCAGAAATCATTGCACTATATCTGTTTAATAGCATTTCATACATAATTTTTCGTCTTGGTCACAAAGAGGAACTTGCCTCATTAATCAAGAAGTAGTGTCCCTTTATCCTACATAGAACCCTAAAATCTATATGCCTACTTCCAGAAGCCCTCCACAATATAAGGTACAATATTTAGGAGAAAAGCTGAAGCTTCAATGAGGCCAAAATACTTGAATGGCAACTCAATTTCAATATGCTAAGTTAGTCTGAAGGCACACAGCCAAGGTTCATGGGCTTGTTGTTGTTTTTATTTTGATTATGCATTTTGCTGTTTTATATTTTGATTTTATTCTGTGAACCACCCTGAGACCTGCATGTATAGGGAGGTATATAAATTCAATAAATAATCATTATAATAATACTGCTAAAAAGCAGCAGTTGCTGGCCACAGTTGAAACTATTCTGGGCTTCCTTACCTCCTGCTCTTCTTCATTCCTTACAGTGCATTCCTAAACAAGTCTGTAAGCCACACTGAGTTAAATGGGACACTCCCAGGTAAAGGTATATAGGATTTCAACCTCAGACTATGTGCATTCTGCTCTACTGCTTTCCTCGCTTCCCCCAGGAAACCTCAAGCCTAAATTTTTGTTGCCCTACAAACCTGAATCCCAAATCAGAATAAGCCACTCCACAAGTGCTCCCAATATACATGCAGCATCTGTTAGTGGTCAGGGCACAACTGAACAGCACTGCACATGATGTTTCTCAAAAATATTTCATTTATATTCTTGTTTAAAAAATGCAAAACATTTCATGCAGCAGATATATAACCATTATTCGCTAAATATATTAATTGCTTAATGGTCTATTTTGCGCCCATGAGGCTCAAAGCTAAAGATAAAATACATCTGCTTATTCTGTGATTTCGTAATGAGTTAGGAGTGATTCTAATATAATTACTTTTATCAAAAGATTTGTGTGGGGTTATTTACTCAAATACTGTGAGAAATCAAAAGCCCAGCTTATTTAATGTATGTTTTAAAATGTATTCGAATTTCCATTGGTGTATAAACTTGGTGATAAGCTAAACATAATAAAATGTACAACTTCTATGGGACTGCAACATTGAATTATTAAGAAACAAAGTAGCTGCCAAGATATAAACCCCAAAGAAATTGCAATTTCATGATAGCTTTGTCACTTTTTGCTACAAAATATTTCTATATTTATAACATTTTAGTAATGTGCTGTAACAAAAAATCCATTATATTGTCTATTGGTATGAAGGAATCAGACAACAGTGGCAATAAACATAGAACACTGATTATGTTACAAAATGAACAGTAAGTAAACAGATACAAACTTTAATGTAAGACACAGGACAGATGTGTGTGTGTATGTGACTGGTGTTTTGGTGGAACTTTAAAAGAAAGACCTTATGTAAAATGTTATTCCATTATGTTTGCATGTAGGATATTTCTTGTTTGTTTGTTTGTTTATGATAAAACCCCCAAAAAGAAATATTCTAAACCGTTCTTTCTGAAGAAAATTTTAGAATTCACACTATCTATATTTGTAGCTGGAATCCTTAATAAAGGAACTAGTATTAACTTTATTGTGTTTTAGAATAAAAACATTAATTTGTATTAGAAGACTATTTAGCTTTAACTCAGCTTTAACTTTAAAATGTTTGGATTATGATTACTTCAGATATGTCTTTAGTCAGTTCCATATATGTCTGTCGCTCGGCATCAATTTCTTTCCTTTTTTTTAATTATTCAAGTTTCACTAAATTTAGAACCTCTGGCATTCACATTTAGCTTTCATCTGTTGTAACTAGGCTATAAGCAAGATTGCTTCTTGGTTTTAAAAACTTTTTACAGATTAGGAATTCAATATCAGGTGGGATCAACTGAAGCCCAATAATAATGATAATATCATGTTGTCTTTACTCACAGGGGAATGGGCAGTTCAACTTACCAGAATGTCTGAGTTGCCTTTGTCATGGGTCTTAGAATAATGGAATAAGAACTGTTCAAAGAAATTAAAAGTGGATTTTACTTTGAAACAGATTAATATGTAATGATTTTTGAGACAGTTAACACACAATAAAAAAACACATTTTTAAAAAACAAGGAGCTTACTCTTTTGGTGTTGTCCTTTTCATCTGACTCCTGTGGAAATAATTGGCAAAGACTTTCAACAACCAAGGAGTGGACATTTGGGGAAAGCAAAATAGCATGGTTTGGTATCTTTAGAATTGTTGATTGGGTCTGCAATCCTAGGCACTTTTATTTGAGATTACTCAGCTCCATTAAATTTACTTCTGGGATTTGCTTCTGAGTTAACATGCATAGGATTGCACCATTAACTGTTTAAGATTTTAAGTATTTTATATTCATTTCTTCTCCACAGTAGCTATACTCCACAGAAACTATACGGAATCCAATATTTTCCCCCAGAACTGTCATCTGGCTGTTCACTGCAATTGGTTCAGAAGTCTGAGTCTACATGGAATGCAGCAACTGCTTACAGAGGCAGGCAATGGCATTAGATAATTCTTCAAGATAATTTGGGCCATGAAACTACAATCAAGAACAAATTATTACTGAAACACAATCATTTCATACTCTCCTTATTGGTTTTGGTTTCAGTTTCTTACAGAATGCAGTGGTTGCGGGGAATGGCATACTTTCTCAGAAAGTTCTACCACTATAATAACAAAAACTAAAATGTGAAGTAGAATTATATCATGAAAGTATTCCAAGGATAATTGTAGAATATTTCTTACCTCAGGGTAATATTTTGTCCTGGGGAGAACAAGCTATACAGGGCACTAAAGACTTGTCCCTAGAAATCTTATCAAGCTAACACCCTCTGGATTCTGATATCTTTCTCTTGATATGGTCCACACACACTAGCTTATCTTTGTGGCTGCCCTATATAGCCCACTAGCACCAGAAACTTTGTTTATAGAACGTGGTAACTGAGATAAGAGTCTAAATTACACACCAAGGGCACCAGCATCTCAAAAAACATTTAAAGAGGGGGGAGACACAAGATTAGTCTATGAGTCATATGAAGGTTAAGTGGCCCATCTTTCCACTAAGGGCTTGTTCTGTTTTTAAGCAACCAAGGAATTATTGAGCTGAAAGTACACACAAATTCCCAACTGCAAAATGTTAACAGTATTGATTAGAAATAGAGGACTCCGAACCGCCAGCTGGCACACATTCTGTTCTATTAGACTTTCTAGAGAAACAGTGGCACATAGCTTTGCATCTGTACTACTTCTCAGACATCAAAAAGTAGTTTTGCTACCGTTTTAGTAAACCTAGTTTTCTGCAAAGAGCCCTGAAGCACTTGCTGCCAGAGAGCCACAAAGCTGAGAATTGTATCAGTATTTCGTATACACTGAACTGCACAATTGCAATGCCCTACACTGTACAAAATATGCTGGCAGCCATGTTTCGGAAATAAAACGTTAAGTGGATTTACCTGAGCTTTGTGTAGAAGTTCCAGAATCATATAGCAAAGTTCTTCCAATGTATTAGAGGACTGGGGGGGGGGGGGGAGAGAGAGAGAGAGAGAGAGAGAGAGAGAGAAGAATCTGAGGCATGTGGTAAATGAAGCAATAGCACCTACTTTGAGAAATTTAGCATATTATTATTATTATTATTATTATTAAACTGGACTGACCTGAGATGGACTATCCCTGACCATGTAAGTAGAGCACACATCATCTATCTGTAAATATAGACAAGAGAGCAAAGATAGCATAGGATTGAAAAAGAAGCAAAATAGTAAAATAAGATGTTGAGTTTTATGTGAGGTCCCATCATTTTTAATATTAAGTTGACAGAGAACAAAGGCTTACCACCACCACCACCCCTCAGAAAGCCAGACAATTGGACACCCCTTCCTAAAGAGGAGTTTGCACACAACGTCGTGACAAGCCTCACGAAACAGCAGCTCAGAGCTCACTCAAGCATTTTAGCATAAGATTAGGAGCATTTGGCAACACCAAGTCCTGTGTAATACACATGAGAAGTCCGTCCATGAGAGATACTAGCCAGATCTTAACTGACAGATCAGAGAACAGAACATTTAACGCTAATATTAAGACCCATCTTAAGTGCAGCACCAACAACAAAATCTAACCAGAGTAAAGGTTTAAGCCTGAAAAGAGCTAAGAGCTGAATTCCTGAAAGCATGAACATTAGTTGTTCTTGTTAAATCTTGTCAGGATACAAGCTCTTTTACTGGCAATATTTGGCCACAGCTGTTCTAAAGCGTCACTTGTGCTCCTTTAATCTGCACCATGGAAGTGTGATGCGCACACTATCTCGCATTGCCGACAGCCTTACCATGCCATTCTTGTATTGGAAAGCAGATTGCTCCTTTCAAATAAAGATAACATATATTGTTCTTAAGGAACTACAGCAGGTGTGCTAATAATAATGATGATAAAAATAAATGCCTTTTCTAAAATAAAAAAACTAAACAAACAGTACAGAAGATATTTCACTGTACCTCATTTGATAACTGCAAATCTGGTTCTCCTTGTAGAACATGGGGTGCCATCGGTGCACCTGGAAATTAGAATTAATTGCCTGTTCATAATATTATTTATAATACGGGTTCTCTGGGGTGTTAAGGGAGGAGTAGTACCTCTGGTGGGGGACACATCATGCTCCTTCTGGGGTAGTTTGTCCACCTTTGGTCCCCCAACTTGCATTCAGCTCTCACCTGTGGCTCCTAGAAGCTGTCAGCATGCAACAATGGCCACACCCCAGGAACAACTTTGAGTGGCCATCTAAACCAAGAGAGGGCAAGCCAATAGGTCTCAAACCCTTGGTAAGTTAGGGACTTCCCCTGCATGTGAAGACAAGTTCCAGTGGATTGAGTGAATGAGACCAATAGTGGGTCCAACATTCAAGAAGGTGGTCTCTGCACATGCTGTAAAGGGGCAGGTGGGGCTTGTAAACCTGGGAAGGTAGCCCATCTAGGAGAAGGAAAACTCTGATCTGAAACCTCTGCTGCCTTGTTGGATGTCTTCAGTAGAAGAAGAGGCTAAGGAGTAAATCCTACATGAATCCAGAACGGAGTCCCTAAGGATGGTGACTTGTACACCTCCTTCCAGCTACTCCTGCTGCCAAGCTGGTGCCAAACATTTCCTTTGGACCGCATCAGTGAGGTCAAGAGGGGGGTCTTGTTGTATGGGCAGCCCAGGACCTCCATACACACTGCCCAGGCTTGTGCCCTGGAGTGGTCGCTTCAGAGCTGCTAACAGAGCAAAAGCAATGTGATTTGACTTCATCCCTGGAGGCACACTCTATTGCCAACATCAATATGGGGTTTTCTAGCTCTAGCTCTTATGTGTGAGCATTTGAGTGAAAACTAATGAATGTCACAAACAAGAGAATGATGTTACAATTCAGCACTTAACAGCACCACAAACAATTTAGGCACTGAATATAAAGTTCTGTACTATATCAATTGGTCTGGTTTTTGTTTATTTGTAGTCAATGGCCATTTCAATGTAACTCACAAAACCAAAACAATTTGCAAATTTGTTAAACATGTACATTTTCTGAAATAAATATTTCAAGCTACGGAAAGAACAAAAATGAAAGATATTGATGATGTATCTCAGATACAAGGAGGGCTTCTCCCAGAAAAGAGTTGTTTATTTTTTTAAAAAAACAAAACAATGAAGTTTCCTGAAACTGTAAAAGTATTATTTAAAGTTGTCACTAATTCTGTTTACTATTTAGCACCCTGTTAAATTCCACATAAAATGACAGGGAGACTTTGTATTGAACAAGGGGCTTTTCTTTTCTTTTCGTTCAGTTAAAAAAAATGGAACGTTAAGCTCCTATACAAAACTCCTGTTGGAACAAGACATTGTCCCAACAAAGGCATGTTCCATACCTCCATTTTCTGAGATGATGTAAAAACAGGTGGGCACCCCCAGAATTAAATGTTTGTCCACAAGGAAAGCTGTTTAGTGAAAATTTCAGAGCATATGAAAATTGTAATTATTGCCCTCAGTGGCCTGCACTTTTATTGCTATTATAGAAACATATCTACTACCAATTCATGTGGCAAGCGATCTTCACCGGCAGATAATAAGAACTGGAGGGGGCAGAATCATATTTAATATTTGGAAAAAGATTGTCTATTTTGACTTTTTAGCTGCCTTCAGTCTTGCAGTGTGTAATGTGAAAAGAAAGGACAGAAATAAAACATTCCTTTACATTTTTATTGGCCCACAATTATACTATGCATAGCAGCTGTGTAAATTACTATTAGATTACTATGTTTTTCTTCTCTGCCATTATTTATGAAGATTTTAAAATTATAAGTAAGGTGACTATGGAAATACACAGCAAGTATTGAAGGTTATTCTGTTCTGCATTTCATGCTTTCATTTTATACATCTGTGTATTACATTCAAGTCAAGGGAATAAAATAAATAGCTTTGTTCAGGATTAACTTCTTGTTCATTTTCCCCATACCTTTTCTTTTTCTTTTGGTAAATCTAATGGACTAGAATAGAAGAAATGCTTGCTAACTATACTCTGCACAAATTCCTCTGAACTTCAAAGTTGAAATTAAACTGACAGCTACTTTATTATTAAGATGTTCATTCAGGGTCCTGTATATCACCCTTTAACATGCCCATCCTACATGCAGTCAGGATGATTAAAGAGTAGACATTTTCCATCCATGCTTAACAAGGGAGGGGAGAGTCTAAACCACGGAATGGATTGTGAATAGAAAAGAAGGACACTTGTTTTTTTATCCTGCTTTTCCTACAAAATTTATCTCCCACATTAGTTTAAAATCCAGTAAAGTGCTGATGCTCAGGCAGGCGCTGAACAGAAAAATGCTACACATATCATTTACTGTGTTTTTAACTAATCTACAGTAGACGTAGGTGACTTTCAGTTATGTGCCGCAGAATTTACTCTGAAAGTGGGAACAATGACCTGTACTAAAATGCTATTGCTGGTTTACTTCAGGACAGGATTTTAAAATCGGCTCTACATCATTTTTATAATAAAATGACAGTGGAAATCTGACCTACCACCTTATGGGACAATTCCATACAACGTGCCTTGGAGTCTCGTATAAGCCAAAATGCAATAAATTACAAACAGACCTATATACCATGACAAAACTGATAAATGACATTTATCATTATATAAATATAAATAAATAATTTCAAAATAAATGACAAAACTGTTGTCGTCGGTAGGATGGTATTAGGCTGCTGTGAAACGACATCAGCTTTTGAGTTTCACATAATTCCTCATCAGGCACAAAGGCAAGACATTTTCGGGCACAGCATACATAGAGCAAACTGGGTCATAACCCACCATTCTTCTCCCTGACCAAAGATCTGCAGCTGTCTGCTAGCATCTCAGTGGACTAGGGAAGAGCTGCTACCTGTTGGTGTCTGCCTGCCTAGCCTGCATCAACGAAATGCAGAGTCCAGAAAGAAGCGCGGGTCGCTTTGCTTCTTTGCAAAGGGCTGAAAAGATTTGCTTTTCTAACAGCGCGGGATTTCTAAAGCTGCAAACTGTCGTGTGCGTGCATGGTGGCCCTTTAAAAATAGAGGTTTGTCTCTCTTTTTATGGATCTTTGTTTAGGAGGTAACTAGCTCGAAATATGTTCACAGTGTAATTACAAGAACTTACCTGGCTGAAATTGCATTAATTGACGACTTTAGTAATAAAGGTAAATGCATTTAATATCAATATTAAACCCAGCAAGAGCTGAATCTGTCATCCTACAGGGAAGCTGAACCAACATAAAGAAATGCTGTGCTGATAATGCAAAGACATTGCTCTGAAACGGAGCCCTTACCTTTGCACGCGCTCGCCCCAAAGGCGAGGAGGAAGAGGAGCAAAGCCCAGGCAGTTCCCGGGCCAGACCGCAGCTTCCTGGGGTTGGAGCGGCGGCAGGTGCCTCCGCTGCTGCTGCTACCGCCGTCGGCCACAGGCGGCGCAGGCTGCTCTTGCCGCCGCCAGCAGGCGCTTCCCCTTTGCATGGCTTCCGTCCCTGCTTTTGGCGCGCGCGGCGTTCTTCCCCTCGAGTTGGCGCGCGCGCGCTTTTCCCGCCGCTCTGCTCCCAGTCAGAGGAGCCCGGGCTTTTAAATCTCCCGGACATGAGGAAGCCAGGCAGGCGGCAGCCTGACTCACGGCGACCACGTCACCCCGCCCTCCTCAGCCTCTCCTTCCCGCCCTTTCCGCGCGAGACTCCGAGGAGTTGGGATCACCTGCCGCGCGCGGGAGGCGACAGCGGGGAGTAAGTGGCTTCCAGCACGTGGCAAGACGTGGCTCGTGAGGGGCGTTGGAAACCCCGGGGTAGGGCGGGAGCCGCTTCGACCTCAGACGCCTCAGGGAGCAGAGGGGAGCCCACGACTATTACAAAGCATGGTAATACAGTGGTACCTCGGGTTACATACGCTTCAGGTTACAGACTCCACTAACCCAGAAATATTACCTCGGGTTAAGAACTTTGCTTCAGGATGAGAACAGAAATCATGTGGCAGCAGGAGGTCCCATTAGCTAAAGTGGTGCTTCAGGTTAAGAACAGTTTCAGGTTAAGAATGGACCTCCGGAACGAATTAAGTTCTTAACCCAAGGTACCACTGTATTGCATAGTGTCCTTACAATTTGATGGTTGTATCTCTTTCACTAAGTCTTTATGCACCTAGGTATTCTGCATACAAGCATAACTTAGCTGCAGATCAGTGTGTTTTAATTATGACAGCAACCAATTAGGCTCAGTTATTAGCTAAAGTGGTGCTTCAGGTTAAGAACAGTTTCAGGTTAAGAACAGACCTCCGGAACGAATTAAGTACTTAACCCGAGGTACCACTGTAATAGTTTACTCATATGCTGCCTGTCTGGCTGGGTTGCCCCAGCCAATCTAGGCGGCTTCCAGCAAATGGAAACATCACAGTAAGACTTCCAACATTAAAAAAATTCCCTATATAGGGCTGCCTTCAGGTCATAGAATAGTAGAGTTGGAAAGGGACCCCAAGGGTCATCTATGTACTTTTAAAACATGGTTTTCTTTGACTACTGAACCAGAGACCCCCCCCAAGCCTGAAATGCTGAAGACCACCTCCCACACTGGCAGCACCAAGACTAAAATGCCAAAGTTCCTTGCACCTGGATCCCCCAAGGCTGCAGCTCCACAACCTGGTTCCTTTTCAGGGCCAGAATACTTGTCTCCAGCAGCCTTGCAAACCACCGATTTAGGGCATGAGTGCTGGCAGCATGAGCTTGCAGAGTGCTTGAGTGCTAAGCTCCAGGTCAGAGGGCTGCCTTCTTAAGTCTTTGTATTCCTCATCAGGGAGACAAAGCCTGAGAGGTGACGTCAAGTTCAGAGAGCACAAAAAGACTCAGTTGAGGCTGACCTGGTTGGAACAAATAGTTTGTTTCCTGGGCTCTGTCCAGGGTCCTGAAGGCCTATTTCCTTGTTTTCAGAAGATCTAATCTTGAACAAACCCTGCCTGTTTCCTGGCTGCCCTCTCCTGCCTCACACCACTTGCCCGACTTGCACTCTCCACAGTCTCTGGTTTACCATAATAGGATATGTGCCAAATACTGCTATAATAGATGAAGATCAACTGTCAACATAATGCCACCTTAACAAAGATTTTGCAACATCACAGCAACATCATAAGGCTTTCAACAATATTAATGTTTACCTGCTGGTTTAATGTATGATGAAAAGTTAACTAGTTTCTCAGCTGAAGTCCCCTGTGAATATGACGAGGATATACATATTTTCTTTTATATCCACCCGTATGTTAATTTTCATACATTTACATATTTTTATACAAAACTGAATAAGAACAGATTTAATAGTCCTTTTTTTCTTGACCTTGATCACTTTCCATATAACAGTGAAATGTCTTAATGCATTAGGAATCATTATAGAATAACTGAAACGAAAAGCACTTTAATGACCCACAGGAAGAAAAAGTGGATCACGAGAAAGTTAGAGGAGACTTATTAAAATGCTATGCAGCAAACACATAATTCACTAGGGCTGTTTTGTTCAGGCATATGTATCACAATTCATCATTACTTGTTTACTCAACTCCCGAGGCCATTTACCAACAAAGGTAAAAGTAAAACCGTGTGTAAAGTTTATTTTGCTACACTTACCTATGTGTGAAAGTCATAGCATGGGCAAGAGTCAATGTAAATATCATGCTTTGGCCTGACACTTGCTGAACAAATTGCCCCATGTGTTCATCCTACTGAAACCAGCATTGGAATCACACCAGCATTTGTACCTTTCTTCTCGGCACACATCTAATACTTCTTCCCAGTAAATGTTTCTAAAGGTCTTCTCTGCAGTTGTCTTTCTTGTTGCAGTTTAGCTTCTTCCTTTTCTTTTTAGCCAACTCAGAATATCTCTGGTCAATTCTTGGATCCAGTTTCAATCAGGAACTGCCAGACTCATACCCTTAAGAACTCAGTGTGCTGTGGTCACCTGCAGATCTTGCAGGAACAAATGACATCCACCTTTGGATGCCAGCGTGGTGTAGTGGTTAAGAATGGTGGACTCGTAATCTGGTGAACCAGGTTCACTTCCCTGCTCCTCCACATGCAACTACTGGGTAACCTTGGGCTAGTCACACTTCTCTGAAGTCTCTCAGCCTCACTCACCTCACAGAGTGTTTGTTGTGGGGGAGGAAGGGAAAGGAGAATGTTAGCCACTTTGAGACTCCTTAAGGCGAGTGAAAGGTTGGATATCAAGTCCAAACTCCTCCTCCTCCTCCTCCTCCTCCTCCTCCTCCTCCTCTTCTTCTTCTTCTTCTTCTTCTTCTTCTTCTTCCAGATCAGACTACAGTGGTACCTCGGGTTACATATGCTTCAGGTTACAGACGCTTCAGGTTATAGACTCCGCTAACCCAGAAATATTACCTTGGGTTAAGAACTTTGCTTCGGGATGAGAACAGAAATCGTGCTCCGGCGGCACGGCGGCAGTGGGAGGCCCCATTAGCTAAAGCGGTGCTTCAGGTTAAGAACAGTTTCAGGTTAAGAACAGACCTCTGGAACGAATTAAGTACTTAACCCGAGGTACCACTGTACTACCCATCTCACTTTGTACTATATAGCCTGACTGGCAGAAGCTCTTTGGGAGCACCACCAAAGTTCCTTCACATCGTTTGCTACCTGATCCTTTTAACAAGATATGCCAGGGATTGAACTTGGTAGGGAACTTCTACGTGTGCTTTTCTGCTGAGCTGTCTTGCCTCCCAGTGATTTGCAGATCATAGTTCTTGGTTCTAAGTGCTGTGCTGTACCAGGACTTAATAGAGGAAGTTTTAATGGTTTTTATTTTAAAAACGAAAAAGGGGTTTCCTGCTCTACTGCTTGTCTCTACCCAAGCTGACCCCATGTCCCCCACCCGCACTTCCATATGCCTCCATTTTGTTTTTTAAAAACAGAAATACCTTCTCCCCTCTACTCTCTCCCACTACCTTTGAATACCATATTGTCTTACAGTGAATGTAACAAAAAGACTTCATCATCTTAACAACAACAAAAAGAGACATTGCACATTCTCTTGTAATTCATGAAAATATTTAATAATTTTTAAATTTTATTTTTAAAATGGAAATATTGAAGCATTCAGAAATGGGCAGCCTGAACAATCAGCCACAGAACATGAGCCTTTTCCACCCTATTTATATCACGAAATGCTACATTTCCTCTTCCAGCAATGCTCTTTATTAATTCAATTTACAGGCAGATTGTGGAAGAAAATGATTTATTTGCTTTGTAAAGTGACATAATAGCAAATGATGTTGCATATTTAAATTTAGTGGGAGATACAATAATAAATTGGGATTCTCAACAAGGATAAACCTACACTCAGCTCTGCAGCTCCTCTGGGGTTACAGTATTGGAAAGAGGGGAAATCATAAAAAAATTCTCATTTTCTCCTTCTGAAAGGCGCTGATGGGGGAGCTAAGTCACTTCATTATACCTGACCAACTATTGCCCAGCCAAACCTGGGTATCCTTTGAATTTTGCCTTCCTAAACTCAATGCAATGACTTTAGGTTTGGTCACATTCCATTGCACAGCCCACAAACACAAGCATCAGCTACATTCCTGTCACTGAGATTTTAATCCACAAGGTACCACATCCTCAGAACACTAAAACTGTAGAGGTCTACCATGTTTTGGCATGCACTTATTAGAACTATGAGAATGTACTCTCAGCTTCACAATTAACCAAATTAACTTTTTGAAAAAGCATACAAGGGCAGCTACAAACCTTTTACACTGCCCTCTAATAAAAGCACAATGTAGCCACTGGTACTTTCCCAAGCCTGTTACTCTATAGCATGACCTTTTTATGTGCCTATCTCAAGCTAACAACTGTCCCCCAAAGTTACTACCCTACAAATACCTTAATTAGCGCACCTGTCCACACGCACCCATGTTGGTTAGTGTGGTGTAGTGGTTAAGAGCGGTGGACTCGTAATCTGGTGAACCGGGTTCGCTTCCCCGCTCCTCCACATGCAGCTGCTGGGTGACCTTGGGCTAGTCACACTTCTCTGAAGTCTCTCAGCCCCACTCACCTCACAGAATGTTTGTTGTGGGGGAGGAAGGGAAAGGAGAATGCTAGCGCTTTGAGACTCCTTCGGGTAGTGATTAAGTGGGATATCAAATCCAAACTCTTCTTCTTCTTCTTTGTGGCTTTTCACTGCCTGCCACCAGCCAGGAGTTCTTCAGCAGGGGGCTGGTGAGAGCCTGGCAAGGGGACACCTCTGCGCAGTCCACCTCCGCCCCAGCCCAATGCAAAGAGGTTTTGGATTGTTCTACCAGACACCAAATTATGTACATAAATAAACCCTAGCCTTCCTTGCAGAAAAAGCTGTGTTGTTAAAGATGTCCTAAAAGGCATAAAGAACCAACACATGCTGTTATTATGACAAAGAACAATGCATGTGCTGTTTTCTAGATAGACAAATAAGGAAAAAAGCTTTATAAAGCCTGAATTATTTTGTTTCACGTATGTGGAGGTTGAAAACCACACAAAGGTTTGAAGAATGACAAGAGCAGGTGGCTAATCATGTTTTTCTGCCCTTTGCAAAATGCTTTGCAATAATTTTCAGAATTCTAGTAACCACAAACTGTCATAGGCAGTGGGCAGATGCGTCCTGGTCTTAGTTCTGCTGTATTTGTTTCTGCCTGTGGCAGAATTTCATTGACAGAGCAGACACAACTCATTACTTCAAGGGTTCGGCATAGTTCTTGAGGAAGTGAACACCCTGAAATGCCATGACCTTTTCTAGCAGAGGGGGGAAATGGCACTAAAAGGGGGGCACAATGATGGGGGCACAAGGAGGAAATGAGAACAGGAGAGAAACTCAAAAAGTTTTTGAAAGATTGCATATTTTCAGCACATCATTATGCTTTCATGTGGGTGCCACTGAATATGTCAAGGGAAAAATGCTCTACAAATTGTTGGGCCAGGGGAAAACCACTTAGCACTTCATTTTTAACAAAATGTTGCTAAGAATTTGGATAGTATTCACTGCAGCATGTTAAAAGGAGGGGGGGAGTCTTTCTGCAGTCATAAAAAAATCTGATTGACTATAATGGGGGTCAGGATTTCACCTGAAGACATTTATGGAATATTAATAAAGTGATATGTCGTGAACTTCAAGCCACTTATTTCAGAGTATTGTTGTGCAAGCCCCCAAAAATGAAGTCTGTGAGTTTACCCAGAATAATTCTACTGCAGTTAATGTGACCGTTCTGGCATATGAATTGCAGCATAAATTGAGGTGAATTTATAATAGAACTAACACTCTTATAAAAGGAGGCAAAGTTTGACATACATTTCTTTATCCTAGAAGCCAAGCTCAATGTAAAAAGCAGGGCTGTAAGATCTCCTCATCAGACAACGCATGTAAGTCAGGCACTTTTTTGTCCTCCCTAATCAAATAGTTGAATAGCTTTATCTCTGCACATTTCTCTTCATCACTCACATCAAAGGACTTCCATCAACTAGTGGCAATGATTGCCCACTCGATGCTTCATAAAGGATACGTTACCATTGCACATTTCTGCCTTCCCTAGTAGTTAGTTTATTTTAGCACTAAGCTGTTGCTATTAATATTGCTTCTGCTGTTGCTTTGGCTAAATAGAATTGTTGCAATAATTTGATTAAAAAATATATATTCTTTGGTATACACATAATCTTCACTGCATGGGCAGATCCACACTGCTTAGTAAAATCTTAATGTTCAGAGAACTGGCAGAGAGTTTAAGAAAAACATTTTACTTCTAGGGAAATGAGTGAAGTTACGGACAAGTGTTTGGGCTTTCATCTGCAAGACCTGTAAATAAGATATTGGTTTATCACAGCAGTTTTGCCTTTCAGCTGAATGTGGGACCACATGTGGCAATAATATAAATCCCATCATCTTAGAGTGGTAATTCTATAGAGCCAAAGCTGTCAAAAGAATTCAGTGACATATATTCCTAAAATTACTAGGACCACTATTCAAATGACCTTGCAATTACCACCGGTAAACATTCCGGATGATCAGGCAGCAAATATTCATTCAAAGGAAATAGTAATGTTTATATTGACAGCTGCTCGAATTTCCATTGCTGAAAAATGGAAGACATGGCATAATTTACAGTTAGTTGTCTTTGTGGTAGAAAAAGGTCTGGAATTTGGCAAAGTATCCGAGAAAATAACACACAATATAAAAGTCTTGAAAGGATCTGAAGACCTGGGATATTTCTATGCCAGTTGCTGGGGATTTATCACTTAGGCTACTGCAAAAGATCTGCAAAGTTATCTGCCTGTTCCAATGCATGAAATGTGGACCTCATAATTGTGATTTATAAAATTTGTGCTCCTCTTCTGATCTTGTGTAACTGTTAATATTAGATGCGTGGCTCTGTAATGTGACAGTGAAAACAATTGTTCTTTAATGTGTATCCCCTAATTGTATTTGCTGTGCCTTTTTTTTGCTTGTTTTATAATTCAATAAAAATCTTTTTTTTCCCTTTCTACTGCTGAAGACGCTAGGCCCTTTCTAGTAGCCTTGAAAGAACTGCAAACAGATGGAAAATACAGAGAGTATCTGATTATCATGAGGGCTGCAGTGAAATATACGGGGTCATCTGATGCGACAATGAAAGTAGTGACATAGATGTAAACTGCCTAAGCAGCTTCTCTGTGTAGATGTCAGCAGATGCTACCATGGTCCCTGTTTACCAGGATCAACCCCCGTTTTTGATACTTGTTGTCCTTAGAGCAATTTGGGGTGTGCCTTGGGGGGGGGAATAGTGTGCTTAGATTAACTGCTCTCAGATATACGGCTTTAAATGGGCTCTGAGCTAGTTGTGTGCTTCTCAAAGACTATGGCAGAGATTCTCAGCCTGTGATCCGTGAGCTCCATCCAGGTGGTCCACTAAACACTGTGGAAGAATAGAAGACCTGTGAACTGGGCCTTGCACTTGATTTACTTTTTCTTACTATTGAGACTGAGGCTGTTTTTGACTAGAGCCAGATTGTCAAATAGGCTAACAAGTCTCTGATCTAGAGCCTATTATTTTCATCATACAGCATTGGTGTAGTATGTCACTTTTTTCCTTTAAAAAAATTACCAAATAAAAGGTAACTTTGCTGAATATGACCTGAGCCTAAAACTGACAAATATTGCACTTGACTTTACAAAAACTTTGCTTTCGAAGAAAGGCGCATTCATTGCATTAGAAAGGCAAGGCTATGGTTATTGCAACTTGAGTTATATATCTGTACTCTGGCCTGAAGAACAAACAGAAGCTTAATAAGTTGTCCATTCACCGTAATTGTCAAGCGGTGCATGGAAAAGAAAGCTTAAGAACTGCTAGCCTGAAGGATAATTGTATCAGATGAGAGACCCTTCCTTCCTGTGGTCTCCCCACAGCCTGCTCCACATCTCCTGGCTATCTGCTGCTGTTGTTAAGAGCCAGGATTCTGCTAGTGGGTCTAGCTGAACTATTAGCCGCAAAAGCCACGTTGTGGTGAAAAGTGGCTTATAAATGTTATCAGGAAAAAAATAAAATGAATGCCCATAATCATAAGCACTATGACAAACTTGGGGAGCTCACCATCTTCCAGGTCTTCCAGAAGGATCTGACTGGCTGCTGTTAGTACATTCACTATACTATAGTAGAATAGCTGAAGCCTGGTCTCCCCCAGGAAGGAAATTTTTACACTTCCATATTTAAAGTAGCTGGGGTTATTTTGTATGATCTGACCTTGTACAAACAAAAAACAAAAAACTAGTAGAAGTTCACAAAAGGTGCAAAGTCTATTCCTTGTGGCAATGTATCAAGTGACCTTTGAGTTGTCAGAACACCAGTGAGCACATTAAATTGTTTTTACAGACAGGGAGCTTGTCACGCTCAAAATGCGTTGGAATGGTATCATGCATTGTTGTAAGGAATAAAGATGTCCGTTGCTTTATGTTTCAGCTGCAGTTTTTGTGTGGCCTGGACTGCAATGAGACCTTTAGAAACAAAGGCTATGCACACATTAGCGGATTGCAATGCAGTGAGATCGTTCCCCCTGCCACTTTTCAAGTTGCATTCTTACATTGTTTTACACACCAGAGAGAGGGCAGGGATATCTTCTGGGGTTTTCCCAAAAACCTCTGGAGCAGATTTGTGGGGAGAGGAAGTTCCACTGCATAAACAGAAATTCTTGTGCAAATGGGGCAGTTTTGTCCGCTACAACCCAGTAACTTCAGTCCATAACTATCGAGAGAGAGAGAGAGAGAGAGTTATGTACTGAAGTTCTCACCCTGGGCCAGCAGGGGGATACTGTAGATAGTTTTCACTCAGGTCCACATATGAAATAGGGGATTGAAAGTGACGTTCAGTGATTGGATAGTTACAGAAAGTGGTTACTGTTGCGCTGTAGTGGAGCTCTATATAAGCAGGCTGGCTGAACCCTTCAGTTCAGTTCTGGCCTGTGAATAAACAAGAGCTGTTTGAAGAATCGCTGTGTCGTCTGATATGTTCACCCACAACTTAACACTGGCGAGGAAGTATATATATATATATATATATATATATATATATATATAGCCCTTGCATTTAGATTGCAAACATTGGCACTGGCAAACAACAAAATGTCCAGTAAGCCACATAGGGTCTGAGTGGAGGAACTAGAAGGCCAACCTATTAATGCCCCATGCTAATAAGATTTTTAGGAACATCTGATCAGCATAGAAATCAAAGTAGTTACTATACTGCCTTTCAGCTGGAAAGATATGGGTGGTTTCTGTTTATCAAAACTCATAAGAATATAAGAAGAACCTGTTGGACCAGCCCAATGACCCATCTAGTCCAGCATCCTTTTCACAGATGCCTGTAAGTAGGACCTGTGCATAAACGCATTATCACCTCCTGTGGTTTCTGGCAACTGTTATTCAGAAGCAATGCCACCTCCAACAGAGCCATTGATAGCCTTTCCTTCCTTGAATTTGTCTAAGTTCTTTTTAAAGCCATCTAAGTTGGTGGTCCATATAGTTAAAGCTATGCTTTTCCCAGTAGTGAGAGCTGGACCATAAAGAAGGCTGAAGAATTGATGCTTTTGAATTATGGTGCTGGAGGAGACTCTTGAGAGTCCCATGGACTGCAAGAAGATCAAACCTCTCCATTCTTAAGGAAATCAGCCCTGAGTGCTCACTGGAATGACAGATCCTGAAGCTGAGGCTCCAATACTACCTCATGAGAAGAGAAGACTCCCTGGAAAAGACCCTGATGTTGGGAAAGATTGAGGGCACAAGGAGAAGGGGACGACAGAGGACAAGATGGTTGCACAGTGTTCTCGAAGCTACGAACATGAGTTTGACCAAACTGTGGGAGGCAGTGGAAGACAGGAGTGCCTGGCGTGCTCTGGTCCATGGGGTCACGAATAGTCAGACACGACGAAATGACTAAACAACAACAACAATAAGTTGGTGGCCATTGTTGCCTCCATAGTTAACTATGCACTGTTCTGAATCTTCCAACATTCACCCCATCACATGTCTGTGAGAGAGGGAAGGAGAAAAGCTTCATATACTTTATATATGTCACGCATAATTTTATTAACTTCTAGTATATCACTCCTTACTCACCGTCCCCTCGATCATTTCAGCAGACTTTTAGCTGTGGTATTCTGTGGACTTCTAGCAGAAATATTAACAAGCCTGTGCACGCACAGTAAATCAGTTCAAATTTTCAAGAGTGTTGTCAGTTTTTCTTGTGCAAGATCCATAAGTGGGGCGGACAGTCCTTGGTGCATAGGGCTAATTTAGAAAGTTTTTGAAAAGTGCACTTCAACCCAGAGCTAGGTCTAAAAAAGAAAGACTAGAATAAAAGTACCCCTTCAAAAGATAGAAATTGCAACATAAAGTAATGAGTCATCTCTGTTAAGTAGGAAGAGGATATTATCCTCTTGATGATAGAATCTTAGAAATTTTCTATAAGTGGTCTTTGCCTCTAAATCCAAGCTGAAAGCAGATTAAGGGAATCGGATTTCACTAGGAAGTTCTTTGAAAACACCAGTGGAATCGCTGGAGCTGTAGAAAAGTTCAGGTGGTAGAATATACCACTTGTGTTGAACTTGCTGTTTTCTGTTCCATTCGTAGCATCTCTGTGTGGACCATTAGAAAATCAATGGAGACTGCCCACAGGCTAGGAATGTGTACCCTCAATGCATGCATCAGATCCGCCAGACAGAAACAAAATTGTGAAGGTATAAATCTCGTCTGTGTGTTTAGGACTGGAGTGTAAGACAAATAAAACAAATATAGCTAATGGGCCTTCTTCTAAGGCCATTGTTTCCTTCCTTACGCATGATGCATCCAGAGGAGCAGTGAACTGTGCTCTGAAGAGGAAAAACAAACAATTATGCTCTGTCTGGTTATATCAGAATCTGCACAGACCTAGTTCATTATTTGTAAGCTTGATGTACCATAGTGTACGTGTGCATTCTTCACTGACAGCAATGTAGTTTCATAAATTGCTGTTGTGCAGCCCATTAAGAAAGTATAGCAGCATGTACCCCAGTATTACTAGAAGCAAAAATTGTTTACCCTTTACCCATAATCAGAAGACAGGGGAGGGGCACTTATTGGAATTGACAGGAAATGTTTAACCTCTCATTTCTCATATTTACCCAAAAATGAGTCCTGCTGATTTTAATAGAACTGATTTCCCAATTAAAATGTATTTAGAACCAGTGCGTTAAATACGGAAAAAACCAAACCAGAATAATTTAATTTAATTCCCTTAGTGATTTTGGAAAAAATAAAATGGATTTTCTGATTTTCAAAATGCAGGGTGCAGGGAGATGCAAAATGTATGAGATGGTATTGCAACAACCCAGGAGCTCCCTAACAAGGCCCTTACCGCTGAATATTGCTAGGTCACTTGGTCCATTGAGTTAAGACTCCCCTTAAGAGTCCTCTCAACAACCAGCTACCAACATTTGCTGAGAGCAATAGGACTCTCACTGTATATGTTTAATTTTGTATATCAGTACAAGATACTTGAGATGAGACCTGCTTTTTCTGAATCCTCCCAGACCACTTTAATTTAGAAGCATTAAACAGATTTATTTATAGAAAAGGATACTAGAACAAAATAAAGAATAAGTTTTACAACCATAACTAGACATATCTGACAAGCCTTTTTCACAGCTATCTTCTTTATCTATGCCATCATTCTCTCTCTCTCTCTCATTTCATTTGTCTTCATTCTCTATACCGCAACTCCTCTTCGTCTGCCATTCACTTTGACCCCACCCAGCATTTCACATCTCCCAATATGAAGAAGTCGCTAAAATTCTATTTGGGGCAAGACACAGAATCAGAAGAAACCCAAAGCGCTGAAGTTAAAATATCATTCATTGCCCTTGAAGCAACTCTGTGAAGTAGGTTAGAAAGACTTAGTGATTTTCCCAACACGCAGCATAGATCATTATGGCAGATTTGAACTTCAGTCCAGATCTAGCATGCTGTCTGTTATATCACGCCATTTCACCATCATGAACCAATCCCAAAATGTTTCTACACTTTACAGACACATGTAAAGCATTTCAGACATGTGTAATGGCTTGGAAAGATTAGAGCCCTGTTGTGATAACAAAGGAACTGAAGACTTCACCTTAATATTTGTATTCTGCAAAGCTACCAATTTTAATTCCCAGATTTGTCATTTTAAAAATGTCGAACATATCACTTCTGAAAAGGGGGTAGTTTATGGGTTGCCAATGGCTGCAATTTTCATAAGGTAAAGGTAAAGGGACCCCTGACCATTAGGTCCAGTCATGGCCGACTCTGGGGTTGCGGCGCTCATCTCACTTTACTGGCCAAGGGAGCCGGCGTACAGCTTCCAGGTCATGTGGCCAGCATGACTAAGCTACTTCTGGCAAACCAGAGCAGCGCACGGAAACGCCGTTTAGCTTCCCGCTGGAGAAGTACCTATTTATCTACTTGCACTTTGACGTGCTTTTGAGCTGCTAGGTTGGCAGGAGCAGGGACCAAGCAACAGGAGCTCACCCCGTCGCGGGGATTCAAACCGCCGACCTTCTGATTGGCAAGTCCTAGGCTCTGTGGTTTAACCTACAGCGCCACCCACATCCCCGCAATTTTCATAGTACTGAGCTAAAGGCTACAGGAGATGTAAAGTCCCCTGCTTCGGTCATATGGAGGATTGGGTTCTGTGCCTGCTGAATAGAAGCACATTCTAAAGCTTTCATGTTCTTTTTACCTGGGCACAAAGAGTGACCTCATTATTCATTTCTCGCCTATGTTACAGAAATGATATTACAAAAAAAGATTTTCCTGATCTCAAAAGTCAAAGGTTAAGTTGCCATATGCTTTCAGGCTATTGAATGGCATGTTATAAAACCTCGGTTGTTTACCTTAGAGTAGCAAATTTTTATGTATGTAGTATGTAACACACACATCTTCAATATTCTAACTTAGCTGTGTCAAAAAAAAAAGTGCATTAAAAATTGACACTCATGGGATTAAAATGTGCTGTGTTTCGTTGTGATCAGACCACTGAAAAGAGTTTGGCAACTGACCTTTCCGGCTGGTACATTTGAAATAAAAGGAATTATGTTACTTGAAACAATGAGAAGAAATGTGGATGCCAATACGAGTTTTGTAAAAGAAAAAGTGGGAAGATGTTATTATCTCTCATCGTAAAGCCCACAAAGTATGCCCACAACACTCATTTACAAATTATACACAATTCCATATAGTTTTACACTGCAATTTTGCTTGCAGAAAATGGTTTTTGAAAGCATGGATAATTGTCACACCATGACCCTTCATAAGCTTTAAGAATAAGTTCTGGAATGTTAAAAGAAACAATAATGATTTTGTTTTATATTTCAGAATGGGTTTGGTAACTTTCCTTCTGCTAATGTGCTTCCAATTTTAGACATTATGCTGTTATTGCAATCACAATACGATGGTAAAAAGGTAACTTGGAACTCTAGTCCGGCCTCCAGAGACAAGCAGTCTCTGCTTTTTGATACTTGACTTGTTTGGCAAAATATTATACAAAAAGGCATATTGAAACTAAATTATTCTCATTCATGTAAACTCTTTGCTACCTCCCTCCCTCTCCACTTCATGTAGGCAAAAGATACCAAAACAAGCAACAACATTAGATCAAAGTTTATTATTTCTTCACCTGAATTTTCAGGAAATGCCTCCGTTATGTCACAATGATAGATCGATAGATTGACAGACAGACAGACAGACAGACAGAAAGACAGACAGACAAAAAACCAGCATGTGCACAATGGAACCTCAGCAGCATTACAGGTTGTCAAGTTTGAGCAAATGCAGAGATCCTTTAGAAGTCTACTGAACTGAGCCTTTCTCACTTTGTGTGTGATGCCTAGCCTGGGACTATGCCAATAGCACTAAATAAAGGGTTGGTTTCTTACTGCTGTCAAATGAGTCTCACCAACTGGGGTGCAACTAACAATGCCGCTTATGGTGTCAGTGATCAAGCTGGGATATAAGGGTTTAGGTAGCCTCTATGGTAAGGTAAAGGTAAAGGGACCCCTGACCATTAGGTCCAGTCGTGGCCGACTCTGAGATTGCGGCGCTCATCTCGCTTTACTGGTCAACCCAGCTTCCGGGTCATGTGGCCAGCATGACGAAGCCGCTTCTGGCGAAGCAGAGCAGCACACGGAAACGCCGTTTAGCTTCCCGCTGGAGAAGTACCTATTTATCTACTTGCACTTTGACGTGCTTTTGAGCTGCTAGGTTGGCAGGAGCAGGGACCGAGCAAGGGGAGCTCACCCCGTCGCGGGGATTCAAACCGCCGACCTTCTGATTGGCAAGTCCTAGGCTCTGTGGTTTAACCCACAGCGCCACCCGCGTCCCCAGCCTCTATGGTACCCTGGTCCTAAATTGTTCAGGGCTCTGTAAATTGCCACAAGGACTTTGAACCTGGCTTGGTAGCAGATGGGCAACAGTGCAGATGTTTTCAGAATGGTGTCACATGTTGTCAGCCTTGTTCCCCCATCAGCAATATAGTTGCCACATTCTGCAACAGCTGGAGCTTTCAAACCAGCCCAAGGCATAGATAGATAGAGAGATAGAGAGATAGAGAGATAGAGAGATAGAGAGATAGAGAGATAGAGAGACAGATCCAACACCAGCAGCGAGATAATCTTGTTACCACATAGTTGAAGGATGAATGTTCCTCCTTCAATAGTTTTTCTTCTGGACCATGTATCTATTTACTGATTTTAAAATTATTGCAAATCTCAAGGGTTGTTTTTTTACCATTTGGAGAAACACAGTAAAAAAAGGAATTAAGTTTGCTCTGCAAGAAGCTGTTTGTAAGGCTCAGTGGAAAAATAATAATTTTGTTCTACGTTATTATAAAATCTTCCATGGCATTTTTTTATCTTGAGACAAACATTACTGTAGTTTCAGTGACTTTTCTTACTGTCCTAGTTCTCAAGAGCTATGAATAAAAACTGAATCTCTTTTTTAGATCTAGAGAATACCGGGGGGGGGGGGGGCTGTGTCTGATTTTGCCCACTCTAGTCATCATGCGTTTTTCATTATGTTAAAATGTGGCTGCAGGAATAGCTTTTGGTAGTAACTTTTTTGCTTTTTAAAAAGACAAAATTATCCATGAGTAAGGACACATTACTGATTCATTGCAAAGAAAATTTGAACTTGAGCAACTTGGCTCTTTATTTTCTCTGGGCACAATCCATTAAAAAGCTCTCCTGTGTAAGTGAATGTAAGCACTAGCTGTGTCACTCGGGGAAAGCAAACTTCAGCCTTTAAGGGCCGTTACTAAGGTAAAATAAAAAGAGACGAAAATAAAAGCAGGAATTAATAATGGTGAGTTGGATTCAGACTAACTTGGTCTCACTTAGTCCCGAAGATATCAATGGGATTAAAGTGACCCATAACTAACTTTTCACTTTGATTGTTTTCAACTAGTTCTAAGTACAACCATCTCACTGAGGATACAGCTGTAAGCAAAGTTTTCTCTGCTCATCCATAAATACGGACTCCAGCTATACAGTGACCCATGTTTACTACAATTCTGCAGTCATTCGTGTCCCAGAGACTGTTGCATTCAAAACAATGGTTCCATGAAATAAAAAATGAAGCATGGCTTCACTGTGTAACATGTTTGTTAGTGTTGTCCTGTTGACAGATTCTAGGCCAGTTAGGGATTGCATGGTTGCTAAAGAATGTTGTTCATGCAGGGGAAACTAGGGGGAAATGACTTTGCTTACCTTAGGAGCATGTCTTTCCCCAAAATGTGGAAGGGGAGTTGCTAATTTAGGCATGGTTAAAGAGGACTAAGTGTACAAGAAAACGGCCACAGTAGCTGCAAGAGATTTATTTCCCTACTTACCCTGTTGGGGGTGGAAATGCGCAATCACCAGATGCTTAAGAAATCAGTCTTTACAGAACTGTTGTATGAGGTGGTTTTACAGACCATGTCTACAGTCTGTAAAGCTTTGCCCTGTATGGTAAAACTTGTAGATGACACTGCACAAAGCTGCCATGTGTGATGATTTTGCCCACCATTTCCACATTTAGATAAACCCCCAGTGTAATGATCCTTTATGAAGAAGACAAGGGACAGTCCAAAATAGAAAGTAGAATTTAACAACATTGTGCTTTAGTCCATATTGGTACATTCCAGACTTTAATGGATACAACTCTCATCATCTGTGACTACTGGCCATGCTGACTGCAGCTGCTGAGGCTTTTGAGTCCAACATCTGGAGGGCAACACATTGGCTTACGCTTGCTTTAGCCATAGAGCTGCTTTGGTTTATATACACTTGCTGACATTTGATCCCACTTTATAGCATGACCAAGAAATCAATCCCAGGATGGAGCTACAAAAATAGGAGCAAGCTTAGTTTTTTTAGATGACTGAGATCACCAGGGACAGGGGGTAGGGTTGTCTTCAATGTGAATAGTGTTTCTTTTACATAGAATAGAGTGACTTGCCGTTCATTACTATAGTGAAAAGCATAGAACCTAGAGAAAAAGTTGTTGTGGAGGCAAAGCTTGCCCACTACGCCTAAAACTGCCACCACAGACAAAGATAACTTGGGAGACGAGAGGTGGAGGAGTGTCTTTTCACCTTCTTCTTAGAAGAAGCTCCATAATTATAGGGAAAGGGGTCCACACACTTTGAAACCCTCTCGTGATTCCCACTCACCAGAAGGCAGCTTCAGAAAGCATTATAAGCTTGCAGGTGGAAGCGTGTTCCTTCCTTTCTTCTCAGACTCATGACTTGTCCTATCACCCTGTGATGACTGCCTCAGGCCACTGGTTGTGGGCAGCAAACTGTTAGCTACTTCATTTTTTTTTTATTTGTTACTTGTACTGCGAGGGAGAGGGGCACACTTATTTTGCCCCTCAGGTACCAGAATAACCTTGGTGCTAAACATCTTGACTAGATCAGGGCTGCACTTTTGCTGTTCTGCTTCAGGCAACCAAATGTCTTGGCAGCCCTCTCAGGTTCTAAAGCCAGCGTGGTGCAATGGTTAGAGTGTTGGACTATGATCTGGGAGACCAGGGTTTGAATCCCCACTCAGCAATGAAGCCCGCTGGGTGACCTTGGACCAACCACCATCTCCTAGCCTAACCTACCTCAGAGGGTTGTGAGCATGAAATGAGGAGGAGGAGAACCATACACACCACCTTGAGCTCCTTGGAAGTTAATGATGGTATATAAATGTAATTAATAAATAGACTCCTAATTCTGCCCTTGATAATGGGAGAGGATGGATGAAGGACAACCCTCCAGCTCCCAATTTCTCTCCACCCAATCGATCACAGACCATTGTAGTTTTAAAATAAGGGATGGGAGAAAGCTTGGCTGTGTTTACAGCTCGTGATGACAGTAAAATTTGCCCGCTATGTCTACATTACCATCTTTCCTCAACACAGCTCCCACTGAGGTGTGTTATATACAATCACTACCTCTTGATGGGCGCTTTATGGGTTAACTAAAAATGCTCAACTGCACTTTTTTCTAAGAAGCTGTGAAGTTCCTGTCAAATTCTTGTAATGAGTCTGTAGGAAAGTACATTCTCTGTGTGTCAGAAGCTTGGTGTTTGGTATGCTGTTTTTCTTATCGTTACTCACCAATTATGGAGCGTTTTGCGGACTACATGACAGTAAGGTGGCACATTCAAATTATTAGTGCCTTTGCTTATTACTTTTGGCTACTACTTGCCTTTTTTTGCAAGTTGACCTAATCATAATTAATCAGAAGAGAGAATGTGGACTTCACAGAGTAATTTCATGCTTATTGTTCACTTACTTGGGGACCGCAGGTCTCAAAGATCCAAGCTTCCTGTAGGTGGCTAAGAGAATTGCTAAGGCTGGTGAAATCTCCTTTATTGAGGAGCTCCATGCTTAATTTTTAAGCATATGTGCGACGGCTTTAACCTGCTAGGTAGACATTCAGAACCCCAGGTGTGTGGGGATGAGCTATGAGCTAGAGAAATCTACATGATTTGTGTCTGGTGGTGATTTTGTTTGTTTCTTTGTTTGTTTACAAAAAATAAGGTACTGAAATTAGGCATGAACATTGCCATCATTTCTGCAGTGAAAGCGGAGTCCTGATTCAACTGGAAAGCAACATTCCTGTGCATTTTGTGGATCTTGGATGTTCTTTATCTGATTTCATGCCTTTCTTGGTTTTTGTTTTCCCATCCTTGCACATACTGATGCAACTTTTTATCCCATTCTCTGCCAGCCTGATGTAGTTTAGTACAGCATTAGACTTTGAATAGGGAAACCAGAATTTAAAACCTACCTCAGCTATAAAGTTCACTGGGTTACCTTGGGCTCATCACTGTCTTAGCCAACCATATCTCACAGGGTTGTTGTAAGGATAAAGTACAATACAACCAACAAAAAACCTTTACTATGCTGTCTTCTTCTGAGCCCAGGCTGCCTTTCTTTTCCTGCTAGGGAAATGTTGCACATTGAATTGCTGTTTTTCAAGTGAGAATTAAATGCAGAGAGATTAGGGGGTAATAACCTTTCCAGACAGGAGCCTCGGATGAAGCATTGGTAGGATCTATATCTGCACAACTTGTGATGCTCCATAGCTTATAGCCCCACATTTACAAGGGACTTAGGTAAACTTTCTGCTTTTGATACCTGTCTGGTACCTGTCTGAGATGGAAAGCAGAGGCACAGGTAGGGAAATTGTCAAGACTTTAGAGGACTAGTACACATGGCTTGAAGGCTGCATTTGGCCTGGTGGGTTACAAATTAGGTATATTATTATTATTATTCATTTTATTTTTATACTGCTTTACAGTTTTAAGAAAAAAGATCTCAGAGCAGTTTACAACACATTAAATCATCAAAGAAAACAATCCAGAATGAAACATTACTGAAGAAAGTCAAATATAAAGTATACATTCAAAGCAACATAACTAACAGGAAACTAAAATATTATCTCAGTTATTTCAAAACAAAACATGACAAAAGAGGTCAGTTACAGAATGCACATCTAATGCAGCAAAGTTAACAAAAAATATCTTAAATATTTCAGGAGAAAACCTTGCAATCAACTATAAAATTCAAATTTAAAACAGCATATTTAATAAGGCAAAAAAATATCACGAAGCCTAGAACATATCTGCTGCAGTTGCTGCCACTCCTGCCAATGGTGGTTCATGTGGAAGTTCAGGCTCATTAACCTGGGTTTGCACTAAGAGACACCCCAAAATGGTCTCTGTCCTCTTCAGCAGCCTCGGCTTTTGCAGCTGGAGTCAGTCAGGGCCCCACCCTCCCTGGCCAGGTGGGAAAAGGCCTGCAAGGCAGGGAGCAGGTGCTCCAGAACTCACAGCCAAGATGGCAGCTTGACAGGATATAAAGAACTGTTAGCAAACAGAAGAGCCTCCTGTGTTCTCCTATATTAATAAGCTTCCCTCCTATATTGATCAGCTTTAAGTCCTGGGATTAAAATTGATTTCTGTCTAAATACTCTGCCGTGTCTGCATTTTGGACCAAGCAAGTCAATTCTTCATTTTGTTATTTAGTTGGAGTTACTCTCTATGGGGGACAGATGAAGGAAAACAGCCCTCCAGTCAAAACAGCAATATGAATTTCAGATTCATCTCCAGGTCATTTCAAGAACTATTCTCCCACTGGGCTTTTAATTTTCTTATTTTTTAAAGACAAGGTAGCCTGCAGTTTAGTAGCAGCCTCACTTTCTATTGATTCCTGTTGTATCTACTGTAAAGGTACATTTTAAGTAGATTTTCTCCTCATTGTGAGTTTTTTCTTATTTCAAAATTCAGATTAGTTCTATACTTGAATTACTTTATGATGTTTAGAGGAACTTTGTGGAGCCCAGTATTAGTTTCTCTTAGTCAAATTCTTGTTTTAAAAAGTCTAACTAACTTTACAGGGGCAGATTTATCAGTCACTATTAGTCACAATTACCAAATGGAATCTCTTAATGGCAGATGCTGGGGGGGTAAATGATAGGAAACATTGGGGGGTTTTTGCTTCCCAGAGGCATCTGACTGGCCACTGCTGGAAACAAAATGATGGATTTTTTGAGCCAACCCATCAGGATTCTCACTATGTTCTTACAAGTTGGGTACAGGCCACATCTTTCCTGAATGGTGCAAACACACAGTTGCACAACAACTGTAAATGAACAGGAGGGAATAAAGCAGGGGTCAGCAAACTTTTTCAGCAGGGGGCCGGTCCACTGTCCCTCAGACCTTGTGGGGGGCCAGACTGTATTTTTTTGGGGGGGGGGGATAATGAACAAATTCCCATGCCCCACAAATAACCCAGAGATGCATTTTAAATAAAAGGACACATTCTACTCATGTAAAAACACGCTGATTCCCAGACTGTCTGCGGGCTGGATTTAGGAGGCGATTGGGCCAGATCCAGCCCCTGGGCCTTAGTTTTCCTAACCATGGAATAAAGGATGCCCTCAGTATCCTGTACCCAAACCCGAGGAAGCTGTTTCTAATAGAGTCAGTGGAGTGGGAGAAGCTGGTGATGTTGGCAATGCTGCCTTGGTGGTGGGGCTGCCGTTCAAAGTTCCAGCAGTCCCATACGTCCTGCAAAAGACTGGACAGCTTTTGCATGCCTTGACACACTCTTTTTAAAAGGTGAGAGGAACTAGCCATTGTGGAGGTTTACCTGATGCCCCTTCAAGCCATTCTACAGGGCTGAGGTGAAGAGCTCTGGGTGCAAGTCACCCCTTCCCTTCAATTCTGAAATCATTGGAGGAGTCTAGAGAGGACCATCCTCCACCCACCCAAATCATGCCGATAAAAGAAGAACCAAAGTTGTGGAAACACAGCCCAAGTTCTTCAGCATTTCTGTCTCCCGACTAGCACCTTTTCTCTAGATCCATTCCAGTTCAGCAACATACTTGATAAAAGATAAAATTTCAGCTCTACAGTATACAAGCTTGCTCTTCCCTTCTGTTACTTTGCATGTAGTTTAAGCAGATACATTTCTAGAGCGGATCCTGATTTTCTCCAATTTTTAAGCAATAACTGCACACAAAAGTTTTAATTGATTGCAGTAGTTTCCCCCCTCTAAAGTCATTTGTGCCACATTTGGCAACTGATCCTTTTCTCATTTTGTCAGAAATTATGAAGCATACTTGATAACCTCAGCGGAAATCAAGCATCTGTTTTTAACATACGACAGATTATCTATTAGCTGGAGTGACAATATCTAAAGGGGGTTATTGGGGGCCTTTAAAATTATTATATTTATATTTTTTATCAAATTGCTATTTTAGGAGAGACAGAAATGGAAGGGAAATCATGAATACTGCAGTCTCCAGATGGGAGATAATTGGGCACTGGAGGATGCCTCCCGGAAGCATTATACATTACGGAAACAGATTCACAACCATTTAGTATGGGCCACAACATTATGAGTCAAAGAACAACAAACTCCAGGTCTGAGTTGGGGAGCCTTGGAATAATAATAATCCCAGACCCAGGACTTCTGGGCTTTCTTTCTGGAGGAAATTCAATAACCCTGCACAAGGGAAACAGGCACTAAAATCTTCACATTACATGGGAAAGGCCAGCAAAATGTCACTCAAGTAATCAACAAATTAAAGAGTTTCTGCAAAAGAAAGACTACAGTATATATTACAGTTTCATTATTAATTAAACTTGTTAGTTGTTTGTCACCGAAGGATCTCAAAGTGACTTACACTGTATTTATGCATAAGTATATTATACTATAGCGGACGCGGGTGGCACTGTGGGTTAAACCACACAGCCTAGGGCTTGCCGATCAGAAGGTCAGCGGTTCGAATCCCTACGACAGGGTGAGCTCCCATTGCTCAGTCCCTGCTCCTGCCAACCTAGCAGTTTGAAAGCACGTCAAAGTGCAAGTAGATAAATAGGTACCGCTCCGGCAGGAAGGTAAACGGCATTTCCGTGCGCTGCTCTGGTTTGCCAGAAGCGGCTTAGTCATGCTGGCCACATGACTCGGAAGCTGTACGCTGGCTCCGTCAGCGAGTAAAGCGAGATGAGTGCCGCAACCCCAGAGTCGACCATGACTGGACCTAACGGTCAGGGGTCCCTTTGGCTAGTAAAAGGTAAAGGTAAAAGGTAAAGGACCCTTGGATGGTTAAGTCCAGTCGAATTCGACTCTGGGGTGCCGTGCTCATCTCTGCTTTCAGGCCAAGGGAGCCGGCATTTGTCCACAGACAGCTTTCCAGGTCATGTGGCCAGCATGACCAAACCGCTTCTAGTACAGTGGGACACTGTGACAGAAGCCAGAGTGCATGGAAACACCGTTTACCTTCCTGCTGCAGCAGTACCTATTTATCTACTTACGCTGGTATGCTTTCGAACTCCTAGGTTGGCAAGAGCTGAGACAGAGCAATGGGAGCGCACCACCTTCCAACTGGCAACCCCAAGAGGCTCGGTGGTTTAAACCATAGTGCCACCTGCTTCCCTATTGGCTAGTACCCATGCATGACATTATGCATAATGAAGAAATTATCCCCCAAAATTATTCTCAAAACCCTGACCAAGGTATAGTTACAGGATACTTTCAGGGGTGCCATGGCAGTTAAATCAATATAAAATCAACATTTGTACTGTAAATATACACTTGTGATCCTGCATCAACCAATTGTTGTCTCTAAACTGGTAAAACTATGCTAAGAGAAGCAAGAATTCCCCTGCTAGGCTCTGTTGTCTTTCATAATCAGCAGGCCATAGCCAGGCCATTGTACTGGGAATAGAGTACAGTGGTACCTCGGGTTACAGACGCTTCAGGTTACATACATTTCAGGTTACAGACTCCGCTAACCCAGAAATAGTACCTCTGGTTAAGAAGTTTGCTTCAGGATGAGAACAGAAATCGTGCTCCAGCAGTGCAGCGGCAGCAGGAGGCCCCATTAGCTAAAGTGGTGCTTCAGGTTAAGAACAGTTTCAGGTTAAGAATGGACCTCCAGAACAAATTAAGTACGTAACCAGAGGTACCACTGTATTGGCAAATCTGTTAGTTATAGCTGTGACATTTTGTCTAAATGCTGATTTTTATTAGATTTTATGTGTTTTTATTCAGATGCCGTGTGAAATGCTTTGATCATTAATTTAAGCAGAACTGAAATATAATAACAAATTTTCTTAGCAATCCAGAAAACTTAGGGCTGCCCACTAAATATGCTAATTAGCCACTAATATTTGTTGAAGGTAGCCTAGCACACCTTTTAAGGTGTTGTTTAACAAGTTGCAACTTGTAGGTGCTCCATAGTTGTTGTATAATGTAGCTCTCCTGGATCATACTCTTTGTGGGGCAGCTGTTCGCCATCTCTAGAGCTATCTGCCTGGATATAAGGGGTGCTTCCTCAAGAAAAAGTCTTTTGGGAATTAATATGCACTCTGCTCCTTCGCTGATCTGTGAAAGCAGAGAAAGCAATGCAGAATTCAGAATGAACTTCACACTTCTTCTGAAACCATACAAATAATTGGGCTGCCTTGGGCTCAGGTTCCTAGAAAAGTTACTTGTCTTTGGAACCCACCTTGCAATTTCATGCCACTCGAGAGTTTTGGGTGGTATGCAACTTCAGCTTTTCTTTTCAAAAGGGTTTTGTCTTCCCACTTGCAGAAGACTATATAAGAGTAAGACATTTCACAATGTGTAGTTGTGATACATTGGCTAGGGTTCAAAGTATAGTTACTCAGCAGCATGGCTAAAAAATATTCTGTTAGGAAATGCACACAACTGAGGTTTGGGCTGAAAGCTTTGGTATGTTCTGCTTTATTTGAATGTACTGCACAGCTTTTAAGTGGATAAGGAAAGGCATAACTGTGACACTTAAGATTATAGTCTCGAGACAGTACCCCTTTCTATATTACTCTTCAGTACATTGCTTGCTAGTCATTAGTTTTTTAAAATTTATGAGACTCTGGGGGAGCAGTTACACGGTGTGCACTGTATAGATTTTATTTTGAAAAATGACAAATGTTTGATCGGTCAAATGTAAAACACAATGGGAAGTACAAAACAAAACGATAAGGGATAAGGGACAGCTGGTCATTTTTAGAACAAACACTGCTGCCTGCTACAAAAATAATTTAATTCAGGAAGAAACTGGACTTCTGCTGTGAGCTAACAAGAAATGATGTGACACGGAGCAGACAAAGAAATCTTTCTAAGGCATATATTTATGATCGGCTACTGGTTTTGCCAAAAGGCTACTCTGAGAAGGAAGTGAGAAAGTGTAGGTTCAACTGCCCAATATAAATTGCTATAGTTCTGCCCACATCCTTCCCTCACCTGTAGATTGGCAGATGTGTATGCAGAAACACTACTCCGATGCTAGTCTTGTTATTCATAACTTAAATGTCAAATGTCCTTGTTTGCATTTCATCATTTGAGTGTTATTATGGACATCTAGAAATGTTCACTGAAGGCCACTAAACCAAGGTAGGCTGCCTTTTCCCTTTTGAGTATTTCAGAAAAGCTTATTCATCAAGCAATATATAAATGTCCAACGCTGTGTTTGCTTCACAAATTCCTACAAGAGCCATGTGTGTCCCTCCCAACTTCTGGTAAAGTATTGAATAAATAAAATAAATCAAATCAAAGCATGAAATTGTAGGCTGGGGCTTCAACCCCTCAACATAAATAAAATAAAAATAATAACAACGCCCTGTCAATCAGCAAAGTACACATTGATCCCTGTGCACCTGCTCCATGCAGAGGCATCGTAACCTATTAGAAAGATACGCATCATATTGCAGCTGTATGCAATGTAAGTCTGACGATACGTTATCCACACAATTTGTCATAGTGGGAGGGGAAGTGATTTGCTATTAGAGGAAGGACAAGAAGATGCTTAACTATTCCCTCACCTCCTGCTTTTTCCTGAAAACATCCCTCCTTCAGACACATTTATCCCCACTGGGGTTCCAGCATCAAGTTTACTTTGGAAACACAGGTTTGGAAAGCAGCATTTAAAACAGAAAAGGGACACCAAGTACTGTTTATTTCACTTGTATGTAATTTGTAATTCATGGTGTTCCACTTGTAGGAACTGGATTAAAATTTTTTGCATAGAGAGAGCTTTTTTTTTTTCAATCTGAGGATGAGACAACAGGTTCCCAGTCCTAATATAATATTAAAAGGGTTTAAAAGCCTAAATAAAGCATATGGGGTTGGGGAGAGACAGGAGAACATGTTTTCCCTGCGTTGTTCAAAATAATTCCTTACCAAACTGAGTTGAAGGTCACAGAATTTGTCCATTATTTCAGTCAATCCCTGTAATGGCAAATATACACTTTAAGACTGATGTGTTTGTGCTGAAAACAATTTACTTTCTTTCACATGTCAATCTTTTGGAGTTGTGCCAGCCAAATTTCCCCAGCCAACCCCTACAGAACAGTGGTGGGGAGCCTCTGGCCCATGGGATTGTTAGGCCCACAAGGCCTTGGCTTGGAAGTTGGCCCAACGGGCTGCTTTGGGCAAGCCACACCCACCATTCTCACATCTGAGATCATCTGGTGTCAGATGGTGTCAGATGTGGGAAAGTTCCAAGGAAGAGGCTTCCCTTACAGCCACAGCTTCAATTCAAGCTGCAACTGCAAATGAAGATTGGCAGTCCACACTCTTAAGTGGACTCCCATTGATTATTTTGCATCCCCAACTTGAGTTCAAGCTGGGAATGCAAAGGAGCTTTAGTCACCTCTGTGGCTGGAGATGCAAAAGAAGAATTGCAGCTTTGCAGACACAGTTTGAGCTTTGAATAATGCCATATGACATCCTGTAACTGACAGGTGGGCAGTGAGCTTCAAGGGGTAAGTTAGGCAAATTCTGGTTCTGGCCAGGCAGGTAGCTCCAATTCCCCACCTCTGCTACACTTCAGAATTCAGGCTCCTGTCAGCCACTAAGAATGACAATTGCTCCATTTTGGTTTTCCATGTTGAGCAGATTAGCATTAAAAGAATGGCCATTCCATGTATTTCAGAAGAATTTGTACCAAGAACTGCATTAAAGTTTGCAACAAACCTTCAGCCCAAGATCTGGAGGGCTGTTACCTTCAAAAATAAAAATGCACACTTCACAAAGTCCTCAGGTGACTATCATGGAACTAATTTTCTAAGCACATTTTCTAGTTTGTCCTGTAGCCTTTTTCTTCAGGCTTGGCCAATTGGAGCAATTTTTCAAATACACATGCTGTTTCCATCTCAGCAAGGTTTGCGCCACTCAGATACTCACAAAAATATCACTTTGTTCAAGATTCCTAATCTTTAGGAAACGGGGAGCTAATGAAGCTACCTGTTGTGAAAAGAAAAATGTGGTAAATGCCACAATGGGCTAGCAATTTACTCTTAACGATGGAAATGTCAAGTTAAGAAAGGTTAACCACCAAGGGCTTTGCTTTGACTGGACTGAGGGAAAAGCAGAAAAGTTAACTAGAGCATAACTGAATACACTAGGGGAAAATTTGTGTTAATTTGTTTTATTTGCTGTAATTAAGAGAGAGGAAATGCCTTTGGGATAAATGAGAGTAATAAAGCTGTATCAGTTTTCCAGGGAGGAAGATAAATGCAGTTGTAAGTAAGTCAAATTTATGTGTTCTCTGTGTTAAAAATATTAATTCTGTGCAAAACAAATCCAAATTGAATGCAAGGAAACCTAAATTGTGTGTCCTGTAAAACACAGCTTAGGCATGTTTATATACTTATTTTGTAGAATTGATTCTGCCTTTTCTGATCACATGGAGGTTGGGGAAGAGAACGTGAAAAAATAAAAGAAAACCAGCATGCTTATTCTCCAAATGTTTGCGCTGTTAATGGGTGACTAATGTCCAGAACATACAATTAAAACCTCTGGAAATTGCCATGGCTCTAAGGGGCAGCTGTATTTTCAGAGTTCAATCAAGATGCCTGCCCAGCTTAGTGCAAAATACTGCTTCCAGACTGCTGTCAGAATATATTACTGTTAGAATATATACACTGGTTCAACCTCAGAAGTTGAACAGAATTCGTTCCGGAAGTCCGTTTGACTTCCAAAACGTTCGGAAACCAAAGCACGGCTTCTGATTGGCTGCAGGAAGCTCCAGCAGCCACAGAAGCCACAGAAGCCCCATTGGAGGTTTGGGTTCCAAAGAACGTTCGCAAACTGGAACACTCACTTCCGGGTTTGCAGTGTTCAGCAGCCAAAACATTTGACTCGCAAGGCGTTCGGGGTCCAAGGTACGACTATGTGTGTGTGTGTGTGTGTGTGTGTGTGTATGTCAATCTTTATTGGCTTTCAGTCTTTTTCTAAGAACAAAGTAAAGTATTGGTGATCAACTTTAAATGAAACAGATTGTGCCCAAGTCCAGGACATTTAAAGGAGTGTTTTTTCTTGTATTATATTATCTTGACTTCTCACATAGGCTGTCTTCAGAAGCCCCACTCCACAATCACTGGTACGTGATGCAGTACAGTGGTACCTCGGGTTACATACGCTTCAGGTTACAGACTCCGCTAACCCAGAAATAGTACCTCAGGTTAAGAACTTTGCTTCAGGATGAGAACAGAAATCGTGCTCCAGCGGCGCAGCAGCAGCAGGAGGCCCCATTAGCTAAAGTGGTGCTTCAGGTTAAGTACAGTTTCAGGTTAAGAACGGACCTCCAGAACAAATTAAGTTCTTAACCCGAGGTACCACTGTATAGGGCTTGTTTCACAGATGTGGGTCCCAAATAATGGAATTCCATGTCCCCAAAGCACCAATATACATATGCATACAAACTTAAAGGAAATAAAGTGACTTCATTGTCCTACCTGTGGCCTTTGTTTTTCAGATGTATATCTATGTGTCATTCTCAGTGGAGCTGAGATGTCCATAAAGATGCAGCAAATCATAATAAAAAGAATAGCTTTTAAAAACATTTTAGTATTCAGAATACTTTAAAATATACGTATTTTTGAAACCATCACCCTACGTATCAGAATACATAATGCTTATTACATATCCAGGCTTCAGCAACATTGCCACAGATCATGTGACCACCTGGCCTTTCTTTTCCTTCTTTTTTTTAAAAAAAAGAAAACATGACACTAAATTATTGCTTGCAAATTGCAGTGTGCAGGGTTCAGTTTGATGTTTGCAGAACTTGTCTTAATTATGCTTTAATTAAAAAAGACAAAATAAAATCAAGCAGGAAACAGAGTTGGCTCATTCAGGTTGCATTACCGTGCCAATTAGGGCAATGCGTGTAGAACTGGCTTCTTTAATAGGGGACTCTGGCCTCCAAATCATCATTCACAATGGCTATTCTCATGTCTGTGTGCATGAATTTGATTAGTTATTATAGTAATTTGTTTGTGTTTTCAGACTAAAATACAGTTTATAAGAAAAACTCCTACTTATCTTCAGTAAATACACTAAAAGGAGCTCAGAGACTGGTACAACAAACATTTATCTCCTCTGCATCTATCAACCAGTCATTCCCATACTAGAAAATAATTCTGATTTGACAACCAGATCACATATATACGCTATACATTTAAAAGACATGGCTTCCCTCAAAGAATCCTGGAAAGTGTGGGGACTTCCAGGGTGGCGCCATCGGCAATGGTGGACTCCCTCTGATCTGGAGGGACTAGCTCCGCGCGAAACGGGTCTTTTCCGCTACGGCGAAGCGGGGACCCTTTGGAAAATCACAGGCGGATGAAGCCTGTGACCATGGGACTCGGCGGGCACCCTTAGCGCCCCCCCAACCCGCAAAGGAACCATTAACGGGCTCCGGAGCGAAGAGGGGGAAGTGGCGCGGTGCTGAGAGTCAACTGCTATTTCCGTGGAGCGAAGCCGCATAGCTGTTGCCAGAGAGCGCTGCCTTTTTCCTGGGACAATTTGGCTTCTAAAATAATCACCCGTGAGTACTTAAATTTCGGACAATTGGACTTTAAATAAGGACTTGCGAGCAGAAAGGAATTGGACTTAAAAATTTACTTCAATTTGGCACTGAAACAGGAAGGTCTAAACAGGAAGTCAGCCTTCCGTTTCTTTGTAGACAGAATAAAGCAAAGACAACGTAAACTAGAGCTCAGAAAATAGCTTTTAAAAGATTAACTTTCATCATTTTAAAATTGTTGAACCCCCCTTCGGAAGAAGGAGAAGAAGGGGGATCTTTTTCGGACTGTTTAAACCTGCAGAAGTGAGTTTAAAGTAAAGTAACTTTCCACCGTCCTGATCCTGGAGCAGGGTGTCAGGACTGATGTTTGAAGCTCATTGACCAGAGACAAACGTTTTTGACAGACAACTTAAAGAAGAGAAACATAGCGATTCCACTGTTCCCTTTCGCATTTTAAAGGAACAAATATTGACAAAATATCTCAAAAAGGAAACTTTGTTGCTAGATTTGTACTTAAAAGAAAGAACAAATAGAAGTTTTCCCCCTAGAGGGAGACTGTGAAACTGTAACTAATTCCAGGGAGCTTGCAGCTGTTACAGATTACAATCGTGGGAATAGACCTGTGACCTTGTAGGACAATGTATTCAGAAGCTCTGTGGTGTGCTCTCTGTAAAACAAATGCTCTACTGGAACAGTTAAATGAGAAGACGGATTTGATGACTAAAGCGGTCAGAATTTTTGAACAGGCAGTGGGAAACTATATGGAGCCCACCCAGGAATCAAATCAGGAGTGTGCCCTGACAGAACAGATGAGAGAAGAAGATGTTGCTGAATTTTGGGCGCCAGAGATGGAGGGAGCTGTGGCCCTGCAGGAACATGAGCTTTTGGACTTGACAAATGAACTTGGAAAAAGCCAGATTTGGAAAGATAAGGTTTGGACTGGTTTGGAAATGGGGGGTTGGATAGACCCCTCCTATGCAGGGATGTTTGGACTTTCCAAGTGTGGTAATGGGCCGTGAGATGTTTGGGGCTGTGGGGGCTCTTAATTTTGGAGGGATTCTGAAACATGTTTTCAAATACCACATGGAGTTTAGTCTGGTCTTTGGAAAAGGGGCTGATTTGTTGAAAAGGGTCAAAAACATTACCAAGCTGGAGTTCCCACAAGTGAAAGGAGAATATGAAGAAGAGCCGCGGAAGGGACATGGAAGAGACTTAAGGGCCTCGGATATAAGGTTACCAGGTTAACGCGCTAGATCAATGGGATAAAAAGGACTGACAAAACCCGGGACCAGGAGGAAAGGACGCTGGATGAAGATTGGATTGTTTTTATTTCTTTTTTTTATTATTAGGATCGTTTTATAAAATTGATGAATGTTAGAAAAATGTTGGAACGAAATTACTTGGCTCTAGCAAAAATGTTTAAAGAATTAGGTAAGAATATTATGACTATGAGAAGTTGGTAAAAATAAGATTTAAGTTTTAAGTTTTAAGGTTTTCTATAAGATAAGATGAAAATAGATTAAGGTAATGTAATGACAGAATATTATGAAATATGGAAAGGATTTGCTGCGATAATTAATAACTAGGATACAAAAAAAGGGAGGAGGAGGAGGAGGTCAAAGAAAGAAGGTAATGAAAGTTGAGGATTCGAGAATGATGGATTTGTTTTTATTTGTTTGTGGTGTATTTTTGTTTTTTGAATCTGCATTGTTTGATGTGGTTTGTTTTCTCTTTGTTTTCTCTTTGTTCTTTTTCTGCTGTGTTTTTTTCTGTAATTTTAAAAAATTTTCAATAAATATCATTAAAAAAAAAAAGAATCCTGGAAAGTGTGGTTTGTTATAGGTGCTGGGAATTGTATTTCTGTTACGATTACGATATCTTTATTGCCATTGTCCCATGCAGAACAATGAAATTGAAAAACTACATAAAAACTACATAAAACTACATAAAAACTACATAAAAACTACATAAAACTACTACAAAACTACATAAAACATTCAAAAACCCCTAAAAACTCTGAAACCCCATTTTAAAATACACTATACTATAGAGACCCCTTATGCTGCGTTTAGAACCAGAATTGCATTTGCATAGAAACTGTTTCTCAGGCGGCTAGTCCTGGCCTTTATAACCCTATACCTTCTTCCAGAAGGCAGAAGCTGAAAGAGATCATTTCCAGGGTGCATACTATCCTGTGCTATCTCTGCCGCTTTCTTATGGCACCTGGCAGCATAGATTTGATCTAAGGTGGGAAGAGTGCACCCAATTATTCTCTCTGTAGTCTTTACAACCCTGGATGGCATTGTTTTTTCCCTGGCCGTGCAGCTCCCAAACCACACACAGAGACCATAAGTTAGTACGCTCTCCACAGTGCAATGGTAAAATGCCATCAACAGATCCTTTGAGAGATTGTTTTTTCCGGAGGATTCTCAGAAAATATAACCTCTGCTGTGCTCTCTTCACCAGGTCTTTGCTGTTCTCTCCGCAGGTTAGGTTGTCTTTCAACTCCATTCCCAGAAATCGAAACACCGAGACCTGTTCCACGCACTTCCCCTCAATAATAAGTGGCTGAATATTCAATTTACATTTCCTAAAGTCCACAATGATCTCTTTTGTTTTCTTTAAGTTAAGGAGTAAGTTGTTTTTCCTGCACCACTCCCCCAACTGCTCAACTTCCTTCCTATAGGCTGCCTCCCCCTCTCCAGCCGTGATTAAACCAACCACCGTTGTATCATCTGCGAACTTAATGATCTTATTACTGGGGTATTTGGGGGCACAGTCAGCTGTACAGAGCGTATATAAAAGCGGGCTCAACACACACCCCTGTGGCATCCCCGTATTTGTGATGAGATCCGCAGAGACATGGGAGCCCAACCTGACCCTTTGGGAATGGTTTCATAGAAAATCTAATATCCACCTGCACAAATATGGCGGAAGTCCCAGGTCTAATAATTTGGGCACCAATCTATGCAGAAGAATAGTATTAAATGCAGAACTAATGTCTAGAAATAACAGTCTCGCACAGTTCCCTTGCTTCTCCAAATGAGTCAGGACAGCATGTAAAGCCATTGCCACAACATCCTCTGTGGATCTCTTTGCCTTGTATGCAAACTGGTAAGGGTCAAGTCCCACTGGCAGACAAGATAAGATGCGGTTCCTCACCAGTTTTTCGAAACATTTCATTATGATGGGTGTCAACGCCACAGGGCGAAAATCATTCAGACTGTCTATCTTTGATGTTTTTGGCAGGGGTATAATGGTAGCGGATTTCAGACAGGGTGGAACAGTGGCTTGGGCCAGAGACTGGTTAAAAATCTTCGTAAAGATTCCTGCCAGTTGGTCCGAACAATCTCTTAGCACCCTGCCAGCCACCCCATCCGGGCCCATAGCCTTCCTCGTGTTTACCTCCTTTAATATTCGCCTCACTTCTGCCTCTTCCACCCTGGCAGCATTTCCTGTAGGTAGTGACGCCAATAGCTCTGGCATCCCTGTTGGAGTCACTGTTGGCGTCACCTCAAATCGGGCAAAGAAGGTATTCAACTCTCCCACCAAGGAAGCAGTACTCTCTACTACTGAAGAATTCCTTGATTTATAACCAGTCAGATGTTGGACTCCCTGCCACATTTGTCTAGTATCATGATTTTTCAGATGGTCCTCAATTTTTCCTCTGTACTCCGCTTTTGCTTTCCTGATACCCCTCTTCAAGTTCGCTCTTTCTATACCATATAATACCCGGTCCCCAGTTCTAAAAGCAGAATTTCTGGCCTTCAATAATCTCCTAACCTCTCCCGTCATCCAGGGCTTCCTATTCGGATACAACTTAACATACTTTTCCCTGGTGACATTTGCTGTGCAGAATCTAATATCATCCAGGACCGTTGATGTATAAGTTTCTAGATCTTGATGGTCGAACATATTCCAGTCGGTCTCCTGGAAACAGTCCTGCAGTTGCTGAGAGGATCCCTCAGGCCACATCGTAACCATCCGTGTTTGTATCTGGCCTTGTTTCCTGAGGGGTGTGTATACTGGTGTCAGAAGCAGGGACACATGATCTGAACCACCGAGGTACGCCAAGGTCTTGACCTCATATGCCCGTCTAATGTTCGTATACACCTTGTCAAGAGTATTTTCTCCCCTTGCAGTTGGTGCTATGTACACCGCTGTTAACACCACTGTTGTAAATTCCCGGGGAAGATAGAAAGGTCTGCATTTAATTGTCGGAAATTCCACATCCAGAGAACAGTAGGTATCCAACTTGACAGAGTCCGTACACCAGTTTTGATTTACAAAAATACACACACACACACACCTTGTTTCTTGCCAGAATCCTGTGTCCTGTCCCACCGGTACGTTGTAAAACCTTGTAATTCAACAGCTGTGTCTGGAATAGCTGAATTTAACCATGTCTCTGTAAGTATCAGCACACAACAATCCCGGATGTCTTCCTCCACTCCTACACGAAGCTTCCATTCGTCAAGTTTATTTGCCAATGATCTCACATTAGCGTAAAAGATACTTGGAAGAGGTAGTTTACGTCGTTGTTTCCTTACCTTCCTTATCTTTATTCTCTCTTTCATTCGACCTTGCCTCTACAGCCTCTCTTCTGCTTCCGCTCTCTCCTCCTCCTCCTCCTCCAACACCAGTGATTTACGATTTCTGGAATCTCGCACGCCCGTAGCTGCTCCCACACAGCACAGTTTCTACATCTGTATCTGCTGCTACTTCTGTCCCTGTATAACAGCATTTCGTATCGACTATAAATAATTCGTCCTAACAAACCCTGACTCCCCTCCAGGGAGCTCTCAGCTGCAGCGTCTGCATACGCCGCCATCTTGAACTGAACTTTCTACTGTTAACTACTGTTCCCATGATTCTTTGGGGGAAGCCATGTGCTTTAAATGTGCCTTAAATGGATGGTGTCCTTGTTACCTAAGGGGATGCATGACACTGTGATTACAGAAATCCATACGTATGAAAGTCCTAGAAAAAGTCGTACTTCGGAAGTCGAACAGAATCCATTCTGGAAGTACTTTCAACTTCCAAAACGTTCGGAAACCAAGGCATGGCTTCCAATTGGCTGCAGGAAGCTCCTGCAGCCAATCAGAACCTGAGGAACCCACGTTGGACGTTCGGGTTCCAAAGAATGTTCACAAACTGGAACACTCACTTCCAGGTTTGTGGCATTCAGGAGCCAAAACGTTTGAGTTGCAAGGCATTCGACTTCTGAGGTATGACTGCAGTATATATTTCTGCATGCTGAAGAAGCTGCCCAAGCTCCATGTTCACAAAATGAGGACTGTCGGCTATCATTGTGAACTTCCTTTGAAGAACAAAAGAGAGGCTTTGGTAGGTGCTAAAGAAGGGACATGCCAGAGACTAAGATAAAAGAATGTGCCATAATGGTATGTGTTTACTTCTTCATTTCACACAAACAGAAATCTGGCTTCTATTTTGTGGCACATAATGTAAGAGTGGTCACCAGGTAATAGAGACCATTCTGACAGGTTGCCACTAGCAAATTAGAAGCAGTAATCTTGCAATTAGCCAGTCAGTTTTGAATCCTTACACTTGTTTTTATTGTCAGCAATTGCTCGATTTGTTGTTTCCAAATTAGTGGAGCCTGTTACTCTTTCCATGATGTACTGAAAATGTGCCCAGAGTATAGTAAAAGTTGTTTAATTCAGGATGTGCTTATGTTATGTAAGGAACTTAGTGAAATCTATCTTCTCTTTTGAATTACTTTGAGCAAAATTTGATTAAGAAGGTTAGAACAATCACCATCCCAGGTGCTAATTGTCTCTGGATCCAGCTTTGCTGCCTCCATGCAACGACCCTACAAGAATAGAGAAAATTTTGTATTATATTGTATTGCATTAGCTATGATATTATTTCCTTAACTTTAACCATTATTCCCCTTTATTAGCTAAACTACAAACTGGGCATTATCCAAAGTTAAATATGTCAATGGAAAAGAATGGTGCACACGTTTAAATTGGTTTGGGAAAGCAAAAAAATAGGGTTTGTTTGCATATCCTATGACAATGAACGCAGAACCTAGTATCTAAAGTGCAACACAACCTTTTTGGGTGTGGTTTTGCTACAAGAACAAATACAGCTAACCCCTTGGAATTGTTATATGGATATCCTAACTTTCTGAAGCCACAAAAAGTGGCTTTTGGTATTACAAAAATGTACATTTCATTTTCAATGTGGCCAATATAAATTCCATGGTGCAGTAACCTCCCACCCAATATGGCATTGCTATTGTGTTAGCTTATTTTAAGATACTTACTGATTTCACAATAACCAGAAAGTAAGAGTTCAGGGTGTCAGCTACAACAGTTGTACCAGCCCTGCATAAAGTGAGAGAAATGAAATGGCATTGATTCAATACGTATACATTTCGGATGCCCATGATTCAGATTAAAGTCCGACTCAGATCATATGTCTGATTTAAATGGACCCTTAACTTGAGAGACTTTGTGCTTCTTATTTTTGGTTTTGTGCTATACTCAGTCTGAACTCGAGCCCAAATAGATGATAAAGAAGATAAGATTTTGCTCTAAATGAGCAGATAAGCTTATAAAAAGTAACCCCTGTAGAACCACTTATGTATTTTAACTTGACGAAACTTCTAAGATCACTCACACACAAATCTAATAACTCATGGAACGAGAACATCTGAGACACAGGAAAATGGATGAGCCCAGTTACAGAAAAATCTACAGACAACTGTAGCAAATTTGCTATTCGTTATACTTTTTTTTGCAGAGGCAGATTTTTTATTATTATTATTGACTACCTGTAAAATTTCCATAGACAGCAATGGACAAGGTGGTCTATTTTTCCTGGTGGCCATGTAGAAAACAGTGGGAGGTTTCTGCAGAGGAAAAAGGCAGAACATATCTTAGAACTGTTAATGAAGTATCTGTTCTATAGCTGAAATACACGAAATAAAACTACTTGATAGTAGCAAACTTGGTGGCCTTTCAGGTTGGGAAAATGACTGTTGTGGAGGAGACCACACACTTTGCTAAGGAGTAGGTTTGTAACTTGGGCGTGTTTCAACTGTTCTTGAATTCTCAGGCAATAGCTGTGGCCTGAAGTGCCTTTGAACAGCTTAGGCTTAACTCAATGCTGGATAGAGAGCAGACTATTGTTATTCGGTAGGCTGTCTCCGAGGTTTAAACTGCACTGGCATCTCTGTTAAAGATGTAAATTGATATAACAATAAATAAACAGTAGGGAAATGATTCAAATACAGTATAGAATTCTGTAGCAGCATTAAGGGAAATAACAGTGTTTTTATGCTGTCGTGCCAACAAAAACAGGAACATTGAAAGGTGAATAATTTCAGTTAATTCTGGTTACATTTCAGCCTTATAGCCCAATTTTAACCACATCTACTTGGAAATAAGGGACGCGGGTGGCACTGTGGGTTAAACCACAGAGCCTAGGACTTGCTGATCAGAAAGTCGGCGGTTCGAATCCCCGTGACAGGGTGAGGTCCCGTTGCTCAGGGGTCCCTTTACATTTACCTTTACTTGGAAATAAGTTTCAATGAGCTCACTAATGCTTATGCTCTTGAAAAGTCTGTCTAGGATAGAACCTCAGCCTTTAGTTTGTAATGCTATGCCTGTGGCAGAACTTATCTTTCTAATATTCATGGGGAGGGAGGGGGGAAAATAACTTATTTTCGCTGATCTAAAGTGCTCTTTGTCTTACGTGTAGTCCTCAGGCCCTCCTGATAGGAATCACGCAGCTTCATTGCTCTGCATTTGTGTTTAAATAATTGTGGTGGAGAAAAATTATCTAAATACAGTGGTACCTTGGTTCTTGAACAGCTTAGCTGTCGAACAAATCAGCTCCCGAATGCTGCAAACCCAGAAGTAAGTGTTCCGGTTTGTGAACATTTTTCGAAAGCCAAACATCCGACGCGGCTTCTGCTTGGAAGCGCCTTGGTTTTCGAACAGTTTTGGAAGTCAAATGGACTCCCAGAATGGATTAAGTTCAAGAACCAAGGTACCACAGTACCTAATTTTCCTCTTTTTATTTTTTCAAGGAAAAATTAGGAATCTCAATTTATTATTTACAGTCAACTTCATGAAAGATTTGCATACTAGCTGATCGCTCATTTCTATCTTCTATTGAAGGTGCTACACACATTCTCTCTTCTTTCACATCTTGGCTCCTAAACTGCGTCTTTCCCCTTTCTGTCCAAATAGCATTTTATTTGAATGTGCCCAGCACCATCTACTGGGCAATATCATCACAAAGACACATTGCTAGGATAACTGAAAACACTGGTGTGTCCTATAAAATCAGAAACATGAGATAAAATAAGATGACAGCATATATTGAAAATGAGAAAAAAACAGATTAAGGTTTCAAACTGCGTTTTAATGAGCTTTGCAAAGTTTTAAAACCTGTTTCACGTTTGCAGTTTGCAAACAAGTTGTTCCAATGAAAGTATCGCTCCCTTATGATTCCTGTCTCCCAATTCAGGCACCTTAAGTAGAAATAAAAAGTAATCTAAGAGTTGAATTATTTCATTTTACATCTGTCAGTGTTGGTTGACTGCCGTTAAGATTTAAGAATATTTGACAAGCTGTACACCTTAACAGGCATACATTTATTATGGACATTAAGTCTTGAAGCAAAAATAACCCAGCTATATATGAAATATTAAACATCTCAGAAGAATATAGTTTAATGTGCAAGAGAGTTGTTGTTTTTCTCCTTCACCTTCAGGCAGCAGTCATCTATCCAACTGCCAAGCATGGGCTACACACGTTATTAATTGCAGGGTTACAGTCATAATCTAAAGCACTGGTTTTTTTGAGGTAAAAAGTAAGTTACCTTAAAAAGAGACAAGTTGTGTGGTGTTGCTCACATCGTAAGTTGGCAAGAATACATTTAAAATGCTGTTAAACAAAATACAAAAATTATATTTAAGGAAGTAACCTTAATTGTGTCATATACCTGCAACAAATATATATATTCTACTAACTTGACTAGTAGAAAACCTATACAACTTGGGACCTAGATACTTGATGGAACACTTTCTCCCACATAGACCTGCCTGTGGGGGACACTCTTCAAGGGGCGCCAGATATCTGAAGCTTGTTACGTAGCTGCCCAAGGCAGGACCTACTTGGTGGTGGTGCCCTAATAGGAAACTCCTCCTCCTGTGAAATAGAATAGGCACCAAATTTTCAGCCGCAGCCAAAAAGACATGCTTGTTTACTCAGGCGTTTGTTGGGGTTTAATGCTGTTCGCTCGTTATTTTACTGGCAGTCAATATTGTGAATAATATTTTCTTTCTTGTGTTTTGTCTTATACAGTGGTACCTTGGGTTAAGTACTTAATTTGTTCCGGAGGTCCGTACTTAACCTGAAACTGTTCTTAACCTGAATTACCACTTTAGCTAATGGGGCCTCCTGCTGCCGCTGCACCACCGGAGCACGATTTCTGTTCTCATCCTGAAGCAAAGTTCTTAACCTGAGGTACTATTTCTGGGTTAGCGGAGTCTGTAACCTGAAGTGTATGTAACCTGAGGTACCACTGTATGTAGTATTTTAAAGTTATCTAACGCATCCACTGTGAGATTGTTGTTACAATGAAGGGCAGGCAACAAAAATTTTAAATCAGTGTGCTAAAATAATTTACCATGGTTTTGTTTCCGTATTTTGATAACGATGAACTTGGTTGTGTCAAGGTGGTGTTTTCTTTTGTTTGTTAACATCTTTTGTTGTTAGGCAATCTGGGCCTCCATAGTAATAGGGTAAAGATATAACACGTCTTAATCTATTCAGCATGGATCCCACAGATTGTACACTCCTTCCCTTCCACCTCCCCTGTGTGAATTCAAACTCGCTTCCCTTTTATACATTAGCTATGGAGTAGCACTGTATAGTGGTACCTCGAGTTACAAATGCCTCAGGTTATAAACGCTTCAGGTTACAAACTCCGCTAACCTGGAAGAGTTACCTCGAGTTGAGAATGTTGCCCCAGGATGAGAAAGAAATCGTGTGCCCGTGGCGCGGCAGCAGCAAGAGGCCCCATTAGCGAAAGCATGCCTCTAGTTAAGAACAGTTTCAGGTTAAGAACGGACCTCTGGAACGAATTAAGTTCATAACTAGAGGTACCACTGTATCTGCAGCAGCTTAAATGCAAACTATGGTTAACATATGGTTTTCCCAGTAGTGATGTATGGCAGTGAGAGCTGGACCATAAAGAAGGCTGATCGCCGATGAAGTGATGCTTTTGAATTATGGTGCTGGAGGAGACTCTTGAGAGTCCCATGGACTGCAAGAAGATCAAACCTATCCATTCTTAAGGAAATCAGCCCTGAGTGGTCACTGGAAGGACAGATCCTGAAGCTGAGACTCCAATACTTTGGCCACCTCATGAGAAAAGAAGACTCCCTGGAAAAGACCCTGATGTTGGGAAAGATGGAGGGCACAAGGAGAAGGGGACGACAGAGGACGAGATGGTTGGACAGTGTTCTCGAAGCTACCAGCATGAGTTTGACTAAACTGCGGGAGGCAGCGGAAGACAGGAGTGCCTGACGTGCTCTAGTCACGAAGAGTCAGACACAACTAAACAACAACAGCTAAGCAGAAGCGGGCAGTTGGGAGAGCCAGGGGAGACAGCGCCTTCCTGCAGCAGGGACAGCATCCCCCTGGGAGCCAGCCCCCAAAATACTGCAGTTGCAGCCAGAGTGCTGACAAGTGCACCTGGTTAGCGGCAGCTGGCAAAGGAGATGCAGGCACTTGGCAGCAGCTGGGGGAAGGAGGGAGAAAGGCAGGCACAGTGAGCCCCCTGACCATGCTGCCACTACAGCCACAAACCACCTGCACTGGCTGCGCCTGTCTGGGTGCATGCCATCCTGACCCCGGGCTCAGAAGGAGCTTAGCATTAGCCACGGAGCATATGCAGTATTGTGGGACACAGGTGGCGCTGTGGGTTAAACCATAGAGCCTAGGGCTTGCCAGTCGGAAGGTCGGCAGTTCGAATCCCCGCGACGGGGTGAGCTCCCATTGCTCGGTCCCTGCTCCTGCCAACCTAGCAGTTTGAAAGCACATCCAAGTGCAAGTAGATAAATAGGTACCGCTCCGGCGGGAAGGTAAACGGCGTTTCCGTGCCCTGCTCTGGTTTGCCAGAAACAGCTTAGTCATGCTGGCCACATGACCCGGAAGCTGTATGCCGGCTCCCTCGGCCAATAAAGCGAGATGAGCGTCGCAACCCCAGAGTCGGCCACGACTGGACCTAATGGTCAGGGGTCCCTTTACCTTTATATGCAACATTACATCATGGATAATATGGGGAAGGGAATGGGGGTTTTGCATGGCAGAAAGGTGGAAGGAGAACATTGTGGATCGCTCTCAATCCTTTAATTACGATTAAGATATTAGGAAACATTATTACTACTTACTGATTATGGACCAGACCAAAAAGGGCAAAGATACAAACAAGCAGCTCTGATTTGATGGCAAAAGTGAAGGCAGCATTTCTCCCTCTGTTAACCTCAGCCACTGAGCCAGGTGATAGGCCTTTGCTTGAGCAAGGCAGAATCTTCACTTTCTAAAATGTGCCATAACTTCTATCAGCAAAAAACCCATAAATAATTAAAGTTAATGCCTGGAAGTTGGCACCAGTTACCAATGTGATGACTCAACCTCTTGTACCTTCATTCACTACAGATTCAGCTACAAAAGCTAGGAGTTATTAAAAATGCATGAAGAAATTCTATAAGTATTAATATTCCACTTCTTTAAATGTTCATTTTGACGTAAGCAGCGTTGGAAGGGGTGATCTTTTTCCAGAAGTCTTTTTCACCTTCCTGACCTGATAACTCTTGTTTCCTCTGAGAAACAAACACTTAACACACATTAGAGGAGCCTCTCACTTTCTAGGGCATGGAATTGCTGAATACTGCTCTCTCGCCGTTTTTTTTGTTTCTGCTGCATACAGTCCCCGCCCCCCCGCCCCCCGCATACACCAATCAGAGTAAATTTCTGTCAAATGCAGTTCTAATTCCTCCAGCCATTAACAGAAGATTCAATAACAGTGGTACCTCGGGTTAAGTACTTAATTCGTTCTGGAGGTCCGTCCTTAAGCCGAAACTGTTCTTAACCTGAAGCACCACTTTTGCTAATGGAGCCTACCGCTGCCGCCGCGCAGTTTCTGTTGTCATCCTGAAGCAAAGTTCTTAACCTGAAGCACTAAGAGGACCACGGGTGTGGGGGAAAACCCAGGGCTCCCCAGTGTACTGAGTTTTAGTTAGGTAGAGTTAACAATGAAGATTAAAGTTTATTTCAAACACAAACAAGTTTTAAAATATATTCGAAATGCTGTCACACTATTCCCTCTCCGTCTTGTCCCTGTCTCTAACTCACTCTGACTCTTCTATCTCCCCTCCCAAAAGAACCAACCGAACTCATTGTCAAAACCTCTTAAAATCTTAAAATCAGGTAGGCACCGCCTCCGGGCTTTCTTATTGGTCAACCTATTAACCCTTTCTCTCCCCCAATATAAATGTATCCCCAAAGAATGGGCAAACACCACAATGAGAAATACCGTATTTTTCGCCCTATAGGGCGCACCAGCCCATAGGGCGCACCTAGTTTTTTTGGGGAGGGGGGGAATAAAGAAAAAAAATTATTCCCCCCCCCCAGGAAGCCCGAGCTTCCCCCGACCCCAGCCCCCAGAACAGGCTGCTATCCGCAAGCCTAGGGAGCCCGGCGGGAAGTCACGCCGGGCTCCCAAGGCTTGCGGAGAGCGAGAGGGCTCAGTGCGCACCGACCCCTCTCGCTCTCCAGGCTTCAGCAAAAGCCTGCATTCGCCCCATAGGATGCACACACATTTCCCCTTCATTTTTGGAGGGGAAAAAGTGCGTCCTATAGGGCGAAAAATACGGTATATTTTTCAAAGCTTTTGGCATAACGTCTTACAATCGACAGCTGAGAAAGAACACAGAAGACAAAAGTTGGGGAAGCAGAGGCTGAGGTGCAAGGACAATGACAAACTGGCACGTTTGGGATGGAACATAGCAGATAAATGTAAAAAAAGGGAAGGACAAAATACAGACAAGCACAATGGGCTGCCCCTAAACCGAGAGTACTCAAGAGGAGGCTGTTACTGAGGGAGCAATTAATACATTAAAAAGATGAGAGGAGAGTGGGGTGAGCATTGCAGGCACAACTGTAGACAGAGGAAGAGGCTAGAAGAAAGAGGTCGCATCAAATATGAAAAAATTATCTGCTTTGAGAGAAGGCAGGAAACAAACCGACACTCTATAAGAGATGGAGAGCAGACAATTTCCTTTTGGGTGGTACTTCCTTCCTTTGGCACCAGGAGGCACAAAATCCCACTTTGCAGGCATCCCAGTGCCCAACAGAGAAACAGTTCTGACAGGGTGCAGTTTTCAAAGTCATGGCTCTTCTGGCCCTGCCCTGACATTTATTTTCCCAGAAAACTTAACGTGAGTACAGTGGTACCTCAGGTTACAGACGCTTCAGGTTACAGACTCCGCTAACCCAGAAATAGTACCTCGGGTTAAGAACTTTGCTTCAGGATGAGAACAGAAATCGCACGGTGGCGGCGGCAGTGGCAGCAGGAGGCCCCATTAGCTAATCTCAGGTTAAGAAGAGTTTCAGGTTAAGAACGGACCTCCAGAACAAATTAAGTTCTTAACCCAAGGTACCACTGTAGTGGCTTTCCAAGCCCCAAATGTTACCTTATCTGTTTCCACAGCTCATGCCACAGGGGGGATTCCTGTGCAAACGCACTGTGTGAATGGTGTAAATGCAGGCAGCTCAACATGACACAAATGTTCCCAGAAGTTTTTGTTCCATTTAATTTTTGCTCCCAGAGATCAATCCTATCTCTCTATCCATTTGAGTTCAATGAGGCTTACTCCCTGGAAAGTAGGTGCAGGATTGCAGCCTTAGGCTTACTAGCATAGTGTTTCTTCGCCGCTACCATTCGCACACAGCGCTTCTGCATGGAAATCATTACAGGAATATATGAACAATATGTGCTAATGGACCCTAAATGTACCCGCGTGCAAGAGAGAAACCACCAGCTTTCGTTTCCAGTACATTTAAGTGCATGTTGGATCCAAACCAGAATGGGATTAGAGACTGAAGGGAAGAAAATCCAACTCTTTGTTTTCCCTGAAAGCTCATTTTCATCTCTTGGAAGTATCTTTCCTCAGTAACAATCATAAAATTATATTGCCGATTCACAATTTGTAACTTGTAGTTAACCACAGGAAGATGTTTATCAGCTTGCAAGATAATTTTTAGAATGCAGAACACAATTTAATACAAATTCGGCTTAAGTGTTGTATAACTCTCATTTAATTATATTAAACTCGCACAGCTTCCATTCCTGGTGGTTTATGCTGAATGTGTTGACAACTCAAATCAGAACATGAACTGATATTTTCACAAAGGAAAGTGATATAGGAATAAAGCATCAAAAGTTAAGTGAGACATTGTGTATGTAAACTAATATATTGTCACATCATTTTCCTATGTTTAAACTCCATTATAGAAAACAATGTAAAACTATTCCTGGACTGTACCACTTCAGATCTGCAAGTGTGAGGTCTCTAGTTTTAGTGCTCCTCTCATGTTTTACACACAAAACTCTTAACATGTTGGAGAAGTTAGGTCACATGTCTTTATGACATCTGTTTTTCCATGTGCAAGCAACTTTTAAAAGAACAAAACAAAAGGACTGCATTTAATTGTGATTTACCCAGTCTATAGTTTCTAGTGGCAAAGCCCTAAATCGGTTTTACGACACAATGAACTGTCTGTCCCACTTTCACTGAATCAAGCTATTTGGAATCCAGCTGCCATTAGGGCTAATGTGTCAAATCAACGATATACTGTAGGTCTTTTTGTGGGTATGCAAAGTTTGGAGGCGGTAGGGTCACTATGGGCAATTTGCAGTCACATCTTCTAAACATCAAAATTCAAGAGAGGGAGGTTTTTTAGTGGCATGAGAGAAAGAGCTGGAAAAGTATTGTTATTCAACTTGATTGGGGTTTCAGAATAACGAGAAAGAAGCAAAACTACCGTAATTCATTTATTCTGTTAATCATGTTTCTATGATTCCGTACATCCTCCATTTGAGCTCAGCTGGCTTTCCTGGTTCTTTCCAGCTGCTCATTTTATCTCCAGAATAACCCTGCAAGGTAATTAAACTGAGAGGTGGCCCAGTATAGCCTACTGAGAGCTGCATGAATGCAAGGAGCACTATGCTGGATGATTTAATCCGATTCATAGGGAGAAGACATGATAAATCCAGCTTTTACCATTTATCTTTTAAATACAGCAGGCTTTCCAAGTCCACAGGACAGGGATTTTATGAGATGAATCATAAAACATTAGTAAACAATTTTAGTTAAGTGTCTCTAAACAACTCTCCATCCAAATGTTTTGAAGAATAAACTTCCGGGATCCATCAAGCTCTGATTAATAGACCTCTATAAAACATACATCAACTTAATGTCAATCCAGTCTAATTATCAGATAGCTCTTCCTCATCTTAACAGTCAGCATGGCACGACATGAACTACTTACGCAAGACTTACTTTGAAGCAGGGATGGTCAGAGCTCAGCCCCAGAATCAGTTTCAAAGGCAGGTCTCAGCCAGGGTTTTGAACATGTGAAACAGAGTATTATTATTATTTTGTACCACAGAAAAGCCAAAGCCAGCTCTCAGACAGCTGTGACTATGGAACAGGGTTTCCAGGCACGTAAATACGGTTTCCAAGCAGACTTCTGTCCCATGCCTTTTTAGAAATAAAACACTACACAAGAATGATATTTCCAAGCCAAGTGTTAAGGTGCTTTATCATTAAGATAGTGATTTGAAGACTGGGCCTGCCCCACACCTACAAAGTATCCCTGCTTTTCAAAGACAGTTCTTTATGTTACAGCTCTTTGTGTTACAGCAATAATATAATACAAAGCAATATTAAATTGTTAATAGACAACCCATAATTTGTGGGAGAGGCTCAAGTGCATAATGCAACTTTAAAGGTAAAGGTACCCCTGACCGTTAGGTCCAGTCGTGGACAACTTTGGGGTTGCAGCGCTCATCTTGCTCTATAGGCGGAGGGAGCCAGCGTTTGTCCGCAGACAGCTTCCGGGTCATGTGGCCAGCATGACCAAGCCGCTTCTGACGAACCAGAGCAGTGCATATAAACGCCATTTACCTTCCCGCCGGAACGGTACCTATTTATCTACTTGCACTTTCACATGCTTTCGAACTGCTAGGTTGGCAGGAGCTGGGACCGAACAATGGGAGCTCACCCCATCGCGGGGATTCGAACCGCCGACCTTCTGATCGGCAAGCCCTCATGCAACTTTAAGGTAAAGGGACCCCTGACCATTAGGTCCAGTCGTTACCGACTCTGGGGTTGCGGCGCTCATCTCGCTTTATTGGCCGAGGGAGCCAGTGTTTGTCCGCAGACAGCTTCCGGGTCATGTGGCCAGCATGACAAAGCCGCTTCTGGTGAACCAGAGCAGCACACAGAAACGCCGTTTACCTTCCCGCCTGAGCGGTACCTATTTATCTACTTGCACTTTGATGTGCTTTCAAACTGCTAGGTTGGCAGGAAATGCAACTTTAGGTGGATGCAATTAAAACAATTAAAGTCTTTGTTACCCTAGTGCAACAAACCCACTTCAAAAATCAAAACAAAAATTCCCCCAGACTTTTTCCAGTTAGGAAAGTGATGGGGAAAGTGGTGGAATGAACAAATGATTAACGGGAACACCCTGCAAGCAAATTATGTTGGATGCAAGATGACTGCTCATTGTTGTAAGCAAATCAGAACAAATGCTCAGCAAAGACCAGAGATAGTCTCCCTATCGCATAAGCTTTGTGGAAGCAAGTTAAGATGAATACCGAATTAATAGGTCATCTGGAGGAGCCCGGTGGTGTTCTTGTGTGGAATAGAAATGAATTCCTGAAATTCAGACATTGAGGGGGTTGTAAAATGCCAAAGGGTTGTTCTGTCTAAATGATAAATATGTGTCTGTTTTAAAAAGTGTTCCCTCTAGGTCAGGCTTAGACTGTAATTTTGATGAACAGAGTAGCTCTAATCTACACCTAAGTGCCAGGATAGTAAATCATCTTGGGTAATACAGTCAACTTCCTTTAGAAAGCCCATGAATTTTGTTTCTTTGCTGTTCATTTGCACTACTTGCAGTTGTGAAGTGAAAACATTTATAAAGGCCTCCTCCTTCCCCCCAGCCCCAGGAGTTTAGAAGGCTTTTAAAGTACCTTTTTATTTCTTTATTCCATTATTCAATTCCCCTAAGTAGGCATATTCCTATAGAGTTTAAGCTTCAGTCTCTTGCAATATAAAACAAGAGGAATGAAGGCACTGCTGAGTCTAAAATATTAATAATACATAAAGGTTAGTGGAGCTAAACGTTCCTATAGGTGACTGGCAAACACTCTCCCTTTCTCGGAAGAAGATAACCTGCTAAAATCTAATTATTCAAGGGAGATATATTTCATAATGCAATAAATAAAGAACATATAGTGCACACAAGCCTTCATCTACTGTTGCTGCCGGACCGTCTCAATTTGTTTCTAAGTGGTGATTAGAAGCGAATACCACACAAGTTCCACTAAAATTTAAGGATGGATGTGTAACATGCTTGGAGGATTCTACCGACGAACACAAAATTCCAGTAGCATTCTTCTACGCCATTCCTCTGCTACAGACTTTGCATCAGACCTCTTAAACCTTTTTTGCTAAAATGAGAATTTCTGTTTTAACACTTGCATTGCTACCATCATGAACTATATCTCTCACAAAGTTCATTTAATAAAATACGTTTTACCCTTCTCTCATTTTTAAAAACAAAAAAGGACTCTTAATAGACTTTTTTTTTTACAGGTGCATGACAGTTTCAAAGTTAAAATACGAATGATTAGTATATCCTTCCCAGATTACTAGCAATTTCAAAGTGAGGTGCAGCTTAATCCTTATTTATTTGGATGTATTATTTATATTGTATTCTTTATGTTCATCAGGCCTTACCTGAAGGTAAGGCGCAAGGTTGCAGTATTAATTGTTAATGCATTGTTTTTCTTCCCAGAACTTAATAAGCCAGGAAAATCAAGCAAGTTCTCATTCTTAAAATATTTGGAAAAGGTAATTCTCATTTCTGTTTTTCACTTCAAGCAACTGGAATTTGTGGTTATATAGCACATTGCTGATACTTAAGTGAAAAGGAGGGGGAAAGGCTGGCAATGATCTCCTTATCTGGAAAATTTGACGTTACCTTGTGTACATAGGAGGTTAGGAAGATAATGCAATAAATGTGCATAATACTCTATTACTCACGCAGCAATGTGTTTCCATAAAACACATTACAGTGGTACCTCGGGTTAAGTACTTAATTCATTCTGGAGGTCCGTTCTTAACCTGGAACTGTTCTTAACCTGAAGCACCACTTTAGCTAATGGGGCCTCCCACTGCCGCCGCGCTGCTGGAGCACGATTTCTGTTCTCATCCTGAAGCAAACTTCTTAACCACAGGTACTATTTCTGGGTTAGCGGAGTCTGTAACCTGAAGTGTATGTAACCTGAAGCGTATGTAACCCGAGGTACCACTGTACATTCTTTCATGAGTGGAAAAAATCCTGTAACATTCCTTGTGTCCATTAAAAAAAATAGAACCTGATAATTCTGTCCCTTTTCCTATCCCTGTTACTGCTTTAAAATCTTATGAATGTCCATTCAGAAGTCAGTCCCAAAGTGTTCAATGAAGCTTGCCCTATGTACAGTGTGCACAGGATTGCAATCTGGACATAATATTAATAACGTTATATGGCAGCTATTAAAGGCGTGTTACCTGTTACGTCCTACTACAATTAATACTACTCATTCCTCCTTCGCCAGAAAAATGAAGAGTACAATGGGGAGGGTGTAGATGAAGAGAATGGCAGATGCTTCTACATAAGATATCAGTACCCACAAATCACAGATTCATGACTTAAATACCTAGCTTGAGTCAGCCATTCATATCGCCAAGAGAGATTTCTCACCTATTTTGCTCATGAAACTGAGTGTATAATGTGCCCAAGACCCAGCAGTAAAAAAACTGTTCTTGTAAAAACAAGCAAGAACTTCGACATTAGAGTTCTTCATATGACAAATTGTAATTCACCTGCCAATACAGATTAGATCATATGGTTTTCTTCAGTACAGTATCATAAGCAGATGATGGGTGACAACATGCTGAAGAGAACTTCTATAGTGTCATCCTACACATCTTTACTTTGAAGGAAGTCCCATTTAATTTGATTTGGTTCCCATTTAATCTGAGGCTCTTGTATATGCCACAAAGGTTAAAATTGTTTTCTTGGCCTATAACTCAATCAGTTTAAAATACATTTCTCCACCAGCTGTTGAAGAACCATCAGCACAGGCCAACTCTGCAAAATAGAACTTGTTTGCGACTGAAAATAAGGTGGCATTTTGATAGCCGGTGCTAAGGCAAGACTGAAGTGTGTTTATCCTCATGTGCACGATTATTGTTTGAATCTATGTGATGTTAGCTGACCTGCATTTTCTGCTAATGATAGATGCTCCTGTGCCAATTATGTATTTTTCTTTTGTTCACCACCATATTTATATCTGCTGTTATGAGAATGCAAGGCTGCCCTGTCTATTGCTATTTGAAACCTTGCTGTGGCATATGATGGAAACAAATATTCATAACTGGAACAATTTAACAATGGATTTACTCCTAGTAAGGACTGCTATAGAACAGCAACAACAGAAGATGGCTATCTGTATGCTGATAGGGCGTAGAAGGGGTGACACTTGGGACAACCATTAAGCCACTTCTTTGAACGCAAAATGAGAGGGAACTTCTCATATCCTGATTGGGGTTGTGCCTGCCAAACAAGAAGTGGAGCTATTCGCCTGTCTAGAACCATTTTTCAAGCAAATCACTTGCAGAGATGGGCAGGCCAAAAGAAGTACAAGAATCCCAGTTTGTTGCTTCTGCCTGCATCTTCCTGACTGGCTCAGTCCTTGTAGGGACAACTGTTTATATATTGTTCTTTATCTAGTTTTGTGATGTCACATCTTGCTAGTTTGTCTGGCATTCGACTCATCACTGGCAAACTTTAATACAACAATATTGTGAAGTTTATTTAAAGCCTTTTACAGGAAAAATCAGTTCGTTTCACTGTAAGTCAAAATAAATGCATGTGCCGTTTGAATGGGGTGATTTGTGTACATACCTCCTTGTCAATCACAGCAAGTTCTGAATCAGATTTACATATAACTGAAGCAGGGCGTCTTGTATTAGTCAACAGGCAGGTTTCCTTTGGGGAATAAAAAGAGTTTCAAGTTTATCTTCATGTAGGATCGCACAGAAGTATGTGCAAGAGTTTACTACCAGAATTACAGTATATTAGAATATAGAAGTAGCTACAAACAATACCTCTGACACCCAACTGAGAAAACATCTAGAAAACACATGAGTAGAGAGGTAATTGTTATTTAAAACATGTAATTAGAATTATCAGAAAAAGAAAATATCACTGAAGAGCTTCTCTTTCATATCTCTACACTGAAAAGCAGCCTTTCCCACAAATTGTTTGACAATACACGGACGGCAATAGTTACCCCTATAAAATTTCCCTCTTCAATTTCATATAATGTTTCAGGGGTTAAAATCGTTGCATCATCTATAATGATTTTCAGTTTGCCAGACAACACTAAATAGCATTCCGTTGCTACGTGTCCTTGACGGATAATAATTGTCCCAGCTTCATACCTGTTTTGAAAATATAACAACATCAACAGAAATTACTGCAGGTAAAATAAAGGCATGTGTGTGCAGCTTTTAGTAGTTTGGTGACCAAAACGAAAACCTTCATTAAGGCGTGAATATCATTTTAAAAAATATTTATTATCCTATGAGTGGATCTTCCTAACCACAGAACCATCTTAGAGTGCAAGTAAAAGAATAAAAAATATTAGCCTTCTCACTAATGAAGAATCCAGTGACCACTTACTGTTGGTATATCATTGATTTTAATAAGACTTCTACTGTTAGGCGTTTTTATATCAGCCAAATGAAGAAGTAAATTACTGTGGGACATTTTCAGGCAGGAGACTGTGTGTGTGTGTGTGTATCAATCAGACCACTTATAGGGCCACTTACAGACCCCTGGAAGCCTGCATAAACCTCACTGACACTATCCATAGGCTGCTCCCACAACACCAGCGTCTACATCACTACTGGTGGTAGTAGTGACTATATTGGTTAAGAACTAAAATCAACAGGCAGTGCTCATATAAAATTGCTCTGGCTCCAGTACAAATTTGTAACACAGTTCTGCACCAGCAACTTGCTGTTCAGAATTCAGAGTTACTATTCTTTCTTTCTTTGGCGATCACTCATATCCAAGTAAGATTGTCTTCCATGAACATGGTCTTAACAGTGTGTCTGTAAGTGACTGTAGAGGCCAATTATGGATCCACACATCCTTCCACAGTGGGGACATAGGTTTCCAGGCGGGAGTTGGTCATGGTGAGGGTTTGCCAAACGTGCCTTCCTCTTAGCATGTTTCTCCCTTGCATCCTGAGTTTGTGCCTCTTCAAAGTTCCTGATGCCCTTGGTAGAGGCTATTCTCCAACTAGAGCGCTCGCAGGCCACTTTCCCAATTATCTGTGCTTATACTGCATTTTTTAAGATTTGCTTTGAGAGAGTCCTTAAACCTCTTTTGTTATCCACCAACCTTTTAGCTTTCCATTCTTAAGTTGGGAATAGAGTAGTTGCTTTGGAAGACGATAATCAGGCATCCAAACCACATGACCGGTCCAATGAAGTTGACGTTGAAGAATCATTCCTTCGACACTGGTGATCTTTGCTTCTTCCAGTACACTGACATTAGCTCAGAGTTGCTATTAACTGTACATAAAAATCCTCAAGCATAATTCAGTCCTACTTTTTCCTTCGCTGTAATGGACTTTCAGTTCGGCCTGAGTCACTCTAGAACCTGATAAAGTGTTCCCAGACCCTCTTCCCATATGCTTGGTAGGTACCGGAAATGGAGAATTCAGAAATTTTAACAAGTCCCATCCTCTCTTTCAGACTGACCCTCCTTGTTCCTGACTGAATCCTGGAAATAATTAGTAACCCATTTATGCAATTTAGGAAATGGCTTAAAATAGCACCCCTGAAATTTCCTGGATATGTGAATATATACAAGTCACTTCCAATTGCCGAGTCTTGTTTACAAAGGCACGGCTACAAGAATGGCAGAGGCAGTTTTACTACTTTGTAAACGATTTTAAGTGTGTACAGTTACGCAGTGCGGTGCAGATTGAATTAAAAAGATACACCTTTGGAGAGAACTTATTTGGTAGTGTTTGCAGGTTTGCAAGACTTTTCAAATAATGCATGTTTCTTTAAAAAATAAATGAGTGACGAACAGATAAACATATATGGAATGGGCTTTTCTTTTTTTAGAGAAGGCAGACTATCTGAATACGAGTGACAAGACTGATCAGCGATTTGTGCCCTGGATATGCGTGCCTATCATGCAAATTACAAAGCTAGGCTCACAGCACAGGTGCAGAGCCTGCCCTGGCTTGTATCCTTAAGTAACATCTGTCTTCACCCCAACATTTTTCTGTGTATAAAATGAGGATTATTATTTCCCTTGTTCAATTAAGTGTGGCGAGAATTAAAAAGCATGATTCATATTTTACACAGTAAGGGCTGTAAAACGTGCAATTTTAATGCAGCTTTGTAAATTATTCTGTGAGAGCAGCAGTTCCTATTAACTAAATTGGGTTTTGCTTTATTTTGTCTTAGTCACCAAAGGTCCAGAAGCTCTCCATTAGAAGGCTCCTTGTTGAAATCATAGAATACCAGAGAAGAATTATGTAGCTTCCACTTGTCAATATTTTATTTTAACAGGGCAGGGCATTTCTGAAGTATGATAAATATTTAATCAAAAGGATTTCAGCCTTGTTGAAAAATGTTCACCTTCTGACCCAGCTTTCTGAAGGAAGCTTATGGAATGGATCCCATCCTCAATACACAGGTAGCGCCCAGGCTTCTTACTTACTCTTGGTAGATGAAAGCTTGGCACAGTTGAAGTTGTGTTTCGCTAGGCAAGCACTGAAAGGCTCTGTTTGTCTTCAAACATGCTTGTATCTGGAAGAAGAGAATATTTTATACTTAAAAGCTGGGCTCGTGGATGCCGCTGTATTAACTGTGTGCTGCTCATGCAACACTAGAAGCTTTCTGTCTTGAAGACCGTGGCTCAATTTATGGGATAACCAACCTCATATAACCAACATGCTTAAGTCTACTTAATACATGAAGGGGTTAACACCATAGAGTAAGCTGTCTTGCCAGGCTTAGCTAACTCACTCCCACCCAGCTTGGGAGGAACTAGGTAATCAGGCCTATTATTCTTCCCCAGTCTACATGAGAAACGTAACGTATAAAGAGGACTGAGTTGGTTGCTCCAAGCTGAGACAACATAGTTCTTACAAGCCACTCTTGAATTCCTAGAACAATAATTTACAAACTTCCACCACTGTAACTAAGCCAAGTTTTATTGCCTGTGCAACTTTTTCTGAATGCTGTATGGAAAAGCACCTGAATCTGAGCTTTGGAGAGTATGTAAATAAACCATTTTTAACTTCCCTAATAGGGAATTTTGGAAGGTCATATTTTAAGGTCTAACTGTTGGAATTCTGCCTGGGTCAGAGGAATGTGCCACAGCGTAGGCACCGGCAGATATTCCTGTCGACCTCCCTGCGTCTCCACTCTGCTGATAAGCAGGCGAGGTCCGGCGATTCTTCTCAGATGTATGAGAGGAACACACCGTTCTTCCTCTCTCCCCTTTGGTGTCCCCAGGGAGGGGAAAGAAGCAGACAGAAAGCTATTTACATCATTTATTTCTGCCTCTTACATCAGTACAGAGAATCATGTCTGCACTCAACAACAGCAAGAAGAAACTCCTCCCAAGTACATCCAGTACGGGTCATATGACACACACACACTGAGCTAACATCCGGTGCTCAGTACAGAATGGACTGCCCCTTTGTTCCCATGGCAACAGTCACAAACATCCTGTCTGGCTTTCCAGCCACAAGCAGCTGGCTGAGCTGCTAGAGCCTTTGCTTGCTGCAGCATTGGTGCTTTATGGTAACATACTCCCCCTAAAGTATCAATGTGTGCTGCGAGCAAAGCGTCATCCAGAGAAGAAAACAAACAGTTGTTATATTTATAACATTCCCCTGTTGTTTCAGTTCCACCCTTGGAACTACCCGCCACTGGTTTAACCAATGTACCTCTCTGGTTGTGTGACTTCGCATTACCTCGGTTAACAACTCTCTGTTGTGCCTTTGTCTCTGACTCAGACACAGCTTCAATCTGTCCTTGGTCGTTTACAATAGCAACATATGCAAGGTTAGCAAACTCCTTTGAATACCTCTTGGGTGGTACACCCTTCGTTGCTCTCTCAGACCTACGTAAAAGGTTCTGATCCTCTGTGCTCACTGGTTCAACCTTTGGACTCTGTCGAGAACCAGTAGCAATCAGTGGTTCATCCTCCTCTTCTGAGGGTCTAGTCATTATGTGAGATTTCCTCTCAATGACTGTTACAACTGAACTCTCTGAGCTATCAGTGTCATCATCAGTACTACTGAACTCAATAAGATCAAACTCATCATCATCATCATCATCAGAATCGTCACCTGTGGGAAATGTCTGTACTACCCGCTCTTGCTTTGGAGCACTCTCTAGGAACTTTGTGAGAATCACCTGACCAGATTCAGACAAAATTACTCTGTAGAGACCCTTTTCATAACCCACAAAAATGCCTCTGGCATTCTTTACACCACCTGGAGCTTCTGTTCTCACATGAGACCCGAAAACCTTAAAATAGGCAACAGAAGGTTTTCTATTGAATAGCTTCTCAAAAGGAGAACATCCCAACTCTGTTGAGACTTTTCTCAGCCACACATGAAGATAGGACGCTAGCGACTCGGCCCAATATACATGTGGCAAATGTGAACTCAACAATTGCGCATTCATCCCCTTTTGCAATTCTTTGTTCACTCTCACACAGACACCCCTGTTCCACGCTTCTTGCGAAACTGCCACTTTGTGTTCTATCCCTTTTCCATCCAGGAACTTCTGAAACTTCTGTAACAGAAAAATTTGCTTCTCATCTGTGAAAAGACAATCAATGTTAGCATCATGCATACTTTTAACCTTGTCACAAAACTCCTGAAACTTTTCTAAAGTTTCTTGCGGTTTCTCCATCATATAAACCCAAGAATAATTAGTGAAACAATCCACACACACAAGGTAATATTTTGCACCGCCTCTAGATGGTTCTAGAGGACCAATCACATCAGCATACACCCGCTGAAATGCTCTGTCGACCTTTTTCGTCACCTTCCTGGTGCTCACACTGGTCTTGGTCACCCCTGCAAGAGAGATTTCGATAGAAACAGAAGAATTACATATCATGTAATCACTTTGATCAAAAGTCAACAAATACAGTCCATCTTTCTCTTTGGCAGTAAGAAACAGTTCTCCATCTTTGTAGATCTTGCAGCTTTTAGCATCATAGGACAGTTTCAGTCCTTTCTTTGCAATCTGCGACACGCTCAGCAGATTAAATCTCAGTCCTGGAACCAGGTAAACATCGCTTATAGTCAAGTTCAGACTCTCAAGATACACAGTCCCAATTCCAGTCGCTTCCAACTCCTGACCGTTGGCCTGTTTCACAGTGAAGCTTTGCTTCTTCAACGTCGAAAACAGTCCTCTGTGCGGGCACATGTGAACCGTTGCGCCCGTGTCCATTATGAACGAGTTCCCAACATCTGGCGTGGTTCCTTTCGCCATCATAGCCTTTGCAGGTTTCACCTGGCACTTGGTACGGCTTTTGCCTGACGCCTGAGGCTTCGTAGAGCTGCTCTTTGCTCCTCTTGACTGGCGCGGCTTCTTACAGTTTCGCTGTAGATGCCCAGTCTGTCCACAATTGTAGCATCGGACAGCACTCAATGCTACACCATGCTCTCCAGTAGCATCAGCAGTGGGGGAATTAGAACTCTGTTCTTCCCTCCCCCTGTCTTTTTCTTCCAGTGCAGCAAGTCTGTCGTGTTCATTCAGGACCACAGCACAAACTCTCTCCGCGGTCAGCTGCGCGGCCGGTAGGGAACCAAGCTGACTGGCAACAACCTTGTAGGTGCGGCTAAGGCTGTTTATCATCATGAAGCAAAACACTTCCTCCTGAAGACGGAAATTGCGTTCCACCATCTGTTGACGCAGAAACTTCATTTCTGTCAGGTGCGCTTGAACATCTCCATCAGGCGCAAGTCTCAGATTGGTCAATTTCTCAAAATACAGCAACGCTGAAGAACCAGCATCTCTCTGATGCGTTGTACGCAGCGTGTCCCATACCTCTTTCGCATTTTCTAAATGCTGAACATGCACCAACTGATCATCTGAGACACACAGAATTATAGCAGTCCTGGCCCTTACATTCTGTGACTCCCAACCTCTGGTTGGTGCTGCAGGGATGGGGTTTTCAATTACATCAAAAAGCCTCTGATTCTGCAGCAGGGCCTTCATCTTTACAGACCAAGATGAATAATTGTCATTGGTTAAGGGAGGAGGGCAAGGCAAACCTCCCCCTTTCTTGGCATCCATCTTGAAGCCAAGCCTCCAGCTCACAATGTCAAACAAACTGTAAAATCCAACAGTTGTTTTTTTCTTTTCTCACGCAGCAAACTGCAAATTGTTTACGCTCTTTGCACCTGGCAGCTAAACTCAGGCTGCTATTGAAAAGTCCCTTCCAAGAGCTCGTAAACCTTGTAGCCAAAACATTCTCTGGTTTTGTTTCGCTTTCCCAGGCTTACACTCAGAGTCCAGCCCCTTTGCCAGTAACTTTCCAGGACCGTTACCTAGCAACAATGCATTTCAATAGGACATCTTATCTACCACAAAAATTTGTGGAATGCAGGCTTCAGCCTTCAAGCTGCAGGCCTCTTCTCCCGGAGCTTTTGTTTTCTTTGAAACGCAGCTCCGTGAACCAGGGAATTAATCTTCCTGCGTTCACACTTTTAGCCCGAAATGCAGCAGCATACCTTGAACTCCGTTGCTTGGAAAACACCTCTTCTTTCCACCAGCTGTCTGTGGAGCCTCTGGCTTCTTTCAGACGCTTCTCTTCCTCCTTGGAGCAGAGGAGGACAATCCACCAGCCTCTCATGCAGATGTCCGATGAATCGCAACCATCCGAAGGCTGCCACTGTTGGAATTCTGCCTGGGTCAGAGGAATGTGCCACAGCGTAGGCACCGGCAGATATTCCTGTCGACCTCCCTGCGTCTCCACTCTGCTGATAAGCAGGCGAGGTCCGGCGATTCTTCTCAGATGTATGAGAGGAACACACCGTTCTTCCTCTCTCCCCTTTGGTGTCCCCAGGGAGGGGAAAGAAGCAGACAGAAAGCTATTTACATCATTTATTTCTGCCTCTTACATCAGTACAGAGAATCATGTCTGCACTCAACAACAGCAAGAAGAAACTCCTCCCAAGTACATCCAGTACGGGTCATATGACACACACACACTGAGCTAACATCCGGTGCTCAGTACAGAATGGACTGCCCCTTTGTTCCCATGGCAACAGTCACAAACATCCTGTCTGGCTTTCCAGCCACAAGCAGCTGGCTGAGCTGCTAGAGCCTTTGCTTGCTGCAGCATTGGTGCTTTATGGTAACACTAACAACCTATATTTCCACATTTTAGTTTGCTGACTATTTTGTGATTTTAAATCTTTGCTGGGGTTCTCTCATCAAAGAGCACTTGCCCCAAACTTGGATCTTGGCATCCAGGAATTCTCCTTTTTATATTTTGTTTTTTTCCTTGCAGCAGGCACAATTCAGGCATGAACTATACTTTGGCATTTCAAGAATGAGCCACAAAGAGCATTGGGCTTACACTTCCATCTCTTCATTTAGACATGAGGGAGGTGTTTTATTTTGTTCTCATAGAGCCCACAGGGCAAGGCAGGTCAGTTATTGCAGCACCAAAGAGAGCTTCCTGTGAACAACTTGTTGCAGCAAGCACTGGAAGTGAATTGTGGCCTTTTGAGCCTCTGATTACAGTCCACTCTGTCTCAGAGAGCTAGAGACAAGAGCCAGCCTTCTGTCCCAGAGATGGGCACTTTTTCTGCGCTCCAACTACTGCACTCCCTGTGTTATCATACTGGGAGGAACTTGGTTCCTCAAAGCCTGAAGGAAACTGCTGATGAGTGTACTGGTTCTAGTTCTTTCAATCCTACTGCTGTGGGGTATAGTTCAGTGTTCTGCCAGCCAGCTCAGGTTTAAAAGGTAAAGGGACCCCTGACCATTAGGTCCAGTCGTGGCCAACTCGGGGGTTGCGGCACTCATCTCGCTTTATTGGCCGAGGGAGCCGGCATACAGCTTCCGGGTCGTGTGGCCAGCATGATTAAGCCGCTTCTGGTGAACCAGAGCAGCGCACGGAAACGCCGTTTACCTTCCTGCCGGAGCGGTACCTATTTATCTACTTGCACTTTGACGTGCTTTCGAACTGCTAGGTTGGCAGGAGCAGGGACCGAGCAACGGGAGCTCACCCCGTTGCGGGGATTCGAACCGCCGACCTTCTGATCGGCAAGTCCTAGGCTCTGTGGTTTAACCCACAGCTAATCACCAACATAAACTGTGCTCAGCTGGTAGCGCTATAATCTCTGACTCAGTGTCCTGGTCATTACTGGACTCTGCAGTCCACCATCATGTAAGTTACACCTGCTGAAATTATCTTTTCTATACAGCTGTTAAAGACCCTATCTGCCCACACTACTGTCCCAAATGGTAGTATTCTCTTTTATCTTTGAATCACACAATTTTCCTCACAGCATTTATGTAGAATAAAGGAATATCGGGTACTTCCATTGACAGAGGGGACGCTGAGGCAGAATTATAGAATATGCAAACACATGAAATTTAAATGAGCTGAATGAGCAGATTTGTCTCCCAGAAGAGCTGTCAAATCCTTAATTGCACAGCACACCAAAATCACTGGTTTTAATGTGGCAAGGACAGTCGTATGTACAGTGATCCCGTTATCATTCAAACCCATGTCACTGCTCATTTATTTCTGCCTGCCAAAATCTTTTCAATAACACGGTCTCCAATTTACTGAGATTCTACTTTCATGTGCCAAAACAGCTGTCCATGCCCCCCCCCCACCTCAGTCTGCCTGGCTAAATATGCCGGACTTGTTTTTCACATCTCCTTTTTCTATAGACCATAGGCTACTAACACCTTTTCAATACACTTCCCCTTAACTATAATTTATAACATTCTCTCCAACTCTGTGCTACAAGATTGTTATTGGAAAGGGGTAAGAAGCTGGCATTGAGTCACACAGTAAAGCCATTAGTGTCATCCCCTAAAATATAATTTCTGAACTCCAGAGATTGCCTAATAATTTGTGGGGTATGGTAGGGCTCACATTTCCTTCTTTCATTAAAGCTTCAAGGAATATCACAATGTGATAAGCAAAAGAAGATCACTTAGTATGCATCTAACTGTTAGAATTCCTGCTCCATGTTTGCAGTCATGGGATTTTTGTCTTTCACATGACGGTACAACCAGGCAGAACCCAAGGTTAAAATCTGTCCAGCCTTGCAACTAATTACTCAAAGGGTGGCAACTTACCCTGTTCCGGTTGCAAGCCACTCTATCCCTCTTCTCACTTCTGCTTGCCTCCTGGACCTGGGAGCAGGGTTAGCCCTCCCATGAGGCATGGTGGGGCAACAGGGGCAGCAGATCCAGCCTCCAAGGAACACATCCCATGTAGATCTTCACTCCCCACACACCCTGTTCCTAATGAAGAGCTTCATTCCCCTCCCTTCTACCCTGATGGGGGCATGGCTCTTTGTGGTTTGCCCCATGTGCCAAACTGTCTTGTGCTGGCCCTGCCTGGGAGATTGCAGGGTGGAAAGGAAGTGGCAGTGGGCAACTGGTTTACAAGAGTGGCTGGGGAAACCCAGCCAGATGGGCAGGGTATTAATAATAAATTTATTATTATTATACAATTTTAGAAAAAATCTAAATACAGTGGTACCTCGGGTTACATACGCTTCAGGTTACGGACTCCGCTAACCCAGAAATAGTGCTTCAGGTTAAGAACTTTGCTTCAGGATGAGAACAGAAATCGTGCTCTGGCGGCGTGGCAGCAGCAGGAGGCGTCATTAGCTAAAGTGGTGCTTCAGCTTAAGAACAGTTTCAGATTAAGAACGGACCTTCGGAACGAATTAAGTACTTAACCCAAGGTACCACTGTAACTGCATTAGCAACTATCAGTTGATGTATGGTTTGTTTTGTTATTACTGATAAAGGAACGCCCAACTATTTATATAAAACATGTTTAATGAGTCAAAGAAATACATATCTGGCATAGGATCTGATGCAAAAAGACATCATAGGTTGCTGATTGCTGCCTTAATAAACAAAGCAACACTTTGTTACGCAACTTTAAGAGGTAGAAAGTTTTGTCAATATTTGTCAGATGCCTTGCAATGAGACTTGCGTTTACAAAAAAGCTTTTTATATTGAAACGCTTAAACAAAAAAAAATCTATGAGCTCTAAAAGCCTGTTTATTTTACAGATAGCTAACAAAATGTTTCTTTATACATTAGTATGTGACAGGTGATTGTGCAGCTTGCTTATGGAGGAAGAGCTAAAACTATAACTTCCCCATAGAACCCCTTAGAGGATGGAGAGAAGAAAGATGCCCACCACTTATTAAATTTGAATCCTGCTTTTTACATCTCTAATCTATATTAGACAAACAGTGGAGACTCTCTGATAGAAACAGAAATAACTAAAGGCTGCTTTTGACTAAAGACTATCTCTTACCTTTCTCAAGAGGACTATGTTTTCCAGTGTCTCTAACATAAGTATGTGGCCAAAGTGGTTCTCTGTCATGACATACTACTTTGGAAGCTGGTCCTGCAGGATGCTGATTTTAGGTCCGCATTCCAAAGCACATTTATGTAGATGTAAGATTTTGATAGAGACATCACCTTGCCAACAAAGGTCCATATAGTTAAAGCTATGGTTTCCCCAGTAGTGATGTCTGGAAGTGAGAGCTGGACCATAAAGAAGGCTGATCACCAAAGAATTGATGCTTTTGAATTATGGTGCTGGAGGAGACTCTTGAGAGTCCCATGGACTGCAAGAAGATCAAACCTATCCATTTTTAAGGAAATCAACCCTGAGTGCTCACTGGAAGGACAGATCCTGAAGCTGAGGCTCCAATACTTTGGCCACCTCATGAGAAGAGAAGACTCCCTGGAAAAGACCCTGATGTTGGGGAAGATTGAGGGCACAAGGAGAAGGAGACGACAGAGAATGAGATGGTTGGACAGTGTTCTCGAAGCTACCAGCATGAATTTGACCAAACTGCGGGAGGCAGTGGAAGACAGGAGTGCCTGGCGTGCTCTGGTCCATGGGGTCACGAAGAGTCGGACACAACTAAACGACTAAACAACAAAGGTTTTGATCCCACTGGCTATACAGTGGTACCTTTGTTCCTGAATGGCTTGGCTTCCATACAAATCGGCTCCTGAATGCTGCAGACCCAGAAGTGAGTGTTCCAGTTTTCGAATGTTTTTCTGAAGCCAAATGTCTGATGCGGCTTCCTATTGAGTGCAGGAAGCTCCTGTAGCCAATCAGAAGCTGTGCCTTGGTTTTCGAATCTAGAGTTGAACAGACTACCAGAATGGAGTAAGTTCGAGAACCAAGGTACCACTGTATTATTATCTTTAATTTACAAAATGGTTGTCAGCTTCCAACTACTTAACCAATTCCTGATCCTGTAATTGGTTTACCACTGCCAGGATGTACCGTATGTGTTATCATCTGCTATTGGGTGGGGGAACTATTTGTTCTTTTAACATTGACAGAACTTTTGTTAAAACGTCAGCTACCTATTTGGGGATTTGGGGGCAAAATGAGAGAGAACTTTTTTTTAAAAAATGTATAAATAAGTATTGTAAACAAAATGCAGTACTGTGGCTAAATAGTTACACAAAAGCAATAATTACTTACAAATATAAGATGATAAATTCAGCACATGCCTTTCCATATTAATGCTTCAAATATTTTATTTATTCATTTATTATTTGCATTTTCAGCCTGTCATTCAACTAAAATATCACAAAATAACGTGCAATTAAAATAATACCACAAAAATGACTAATATCAATATTATCATATGATGACAATACATAGTATTTCTTCTCTCTTACCTTTAGAATGTCTTCCTGCCTTCTTTGGTTTGGACAAATATGTAACAGACGCTTAAGCTTTTCAAAACCTTTCTTTGGCTACACAAAGAAAATGCACACATTATACAATAGCCTTTTCATTGACTGTAGCTTAGCTATTCCCTAGTTACTTATACACACAGTATAAAGGCATTCATTCCAGTCATCGGTATCTCTTTCAACTCTATATTTGTATTGGTTTGACTGTTTTCTAAAAATGGGTTACAACATACTTTAGGGACATAATTCTTCAAGAACGCATTCCACATATATAATAGACCTCTGCATATCTTAGAAGTAAAACCCACTGAATTTAACAAAGATCATACCCAAACAAGCATCCCCAGAACCAAAGCCTGCTGTGAAAGATTTGTGAAACACTTTTGAGAGCAAAATTGCTCTGTCTATAGCAAACATGATCCCACAATTAGCCTAGACCCCTTGGAGATCCTGAGAGCACCATCCAGTTTCAGCCTATGGGATCATGTCTTTTTAAAAACTATTGTTCTTGGAGCATTCTTGCTCTCTAAGAGAGATTTGTTTTGTTTTTGTTAGCTTGGCAGGGGTGCTCCCCATGAGTCTAAGGTGTGCTTGGCGGATGTGCTCAGCTCTCCACAAGTAAAGAAAGACTCAAGTCTCCTTTGGTGAGAAATGAGGAGACAATGTTTGTATTGTTCCAGGTGAGTGGTGGGGTAGAAATGAGTCATTATACACACACACACACACACACACACACACACACATACACACACACACTCCCTTATTGGATTGTTCTTCAGTGGACCTATTTGCATATACATGATGATTGGTTGCTAAATACTCAGGGTTTTATTGAAGTGAAAACTGATTGGGTGGACTGATGTGGTGGGTGCAAAAAAAAGTGGTGGTTGAGTGACTGGGTATGATAGCATGGTTCCTGAATTTCTGGTTGTATTACATGTTAGGGCCTTTCAGTAATATCTATTTTTTTTTTTTGATAAATACAAATTATGTTGCATTTTGATGTATTTGGATATTTACGAGTTGCTTTTATGGGGTTGTTTTTGTACCTTATTTTGATTTAATTGTGTTGCTTAAAATGTTTTTAATAAAAAAAATAGATATAAATCATTTAAAGATTTATTTTCAATATAGAACAGCATAGAAGTTAAATAAAAATAAATCATACACATAAAATAACAATAAATAGCAGATTAATATAATAGTAGCATATACAGTAACTAGAATGGAGGAGGCGCAAGTGGATTGCAAAGCCCAAGTAAATAAAAACAGGTTTTAACAAGAGCCAGAAACATAATACTTATGCTGTGGCAAATGGAGCTGGAAGTTCTTTTTGCTCATGTAATGGGCTCTCTGGGTCCAACTCATTGTTTACTAGAAACACATCCAATTTTAGGTTTCGCCCTACATTATTCTAATCACTCTGTTCCCAAATAAAAACTTGATGTCCTTAACTTCTCCCAGTAATGAACTTAGTCCTGACATTAATAACATCAAAATAGAGCAAATCTGTAACTCTTTGGACTTAAGAGAAGGATAGAAATTTTCTGAATAAATTTTGCTCATCAAAAGCAACATTTTCCACTTTTTTAAAAAACAAAAATGTTAACAGAATTACACCTCATCTGTTAATGTTCATTATAAAAGTGCTATATTAATAGTGTCAAATCATTTGATTTGCTCTGCCAGAAAAATAAGTGCTTTGGATGGGGTATGCCAGCCAGCAATAGGCAATGGGCATGACATTACAAAATATTATGTTCCGTGCAAATGCTTACAACTGAGAAACGATCCCCTAAATAGCACTTGGCACCATTACTTCCACTTTGCAGGTAGGGAAATAAGGCTGAGTTTATGATCTGACACTTGGGTCAGTCAATGGCAGAAACTAGAATGGAGTTTTTCTGGGTATGTATCCAACATTCAGGGTAATTAATCATGCTGACTTCAAACCTAGAGATGCACTTGAATTTATCATTTATACCCCACTCTTCAGGCTGGGTTTCCCCAGCCACTCTGGGCGGCTCCCAACAGAACACTAAAAACAGAATAAAACTTCAAACATTAAAAACTTCCCTAAACAGGGCACTGCAGTTCATTGTATTTCCCCCTCCCCCAACAACACACAATGTAGAAATAATTTAATTTGAACATTATTTAAATCTAACAGAATTCTTCATATAGAAATAAACTTGTATGGGTATAAAATGTGGCCCATTTGCACCCCAGATTGTATTCCATAATCAGCTCTGAATTGCCCCAGTAATAACAGCACCAGATAGAGAGAAGACATTTCAGGTTTTCCAAGCAATTAACATATATATATGATCTAAGTACTCCTTACAAGAGTATTGAAGCACAGGACAGTATTACTATCCTCGTATTATAAATGGATGGCAGACTGATTATGGCTAGCAGGCAAGAGACACAGCAACCAGGCTTTTAGAGATTTAAGGATTCATGAAACATAAAAAAATACTCACAAATTGTTTTTTAGAATAATCACTGACATTGAACAAGAAGTCACTTTTGAAGTTCATCTGCCTCTCCAGGTAAAATGTTGCCCATTGCACTGCCTGACTCCTTTCAATATATCTGCACAAGAAAAAAAAAGTGTGGCATTGGCTATTCTGGAGTAAAGAGCTTACACAATATTTATCTATTTTTATTCGTATTTAGCTCTTTCTCAAAAGACATTGTGGTTTGCCTGTCAGTATACTTTTATTTTATTTTTTTTAAAAAAATTCTAATTATTGAGAGCAGCAAAAATTTCCCAGTGTTAATCAAGATAAATAAATGGTACATACAACAGCTATAATAAGGTGAAGATAAAGCAATACTTAAATAAGGCAGATACAAAGATACAGGGCTCATGTGCTAACTTGGTAAATTATAAGGAAGTTATTTAAACCATAGAGAAAAAGCGTACAATTGAATCATCTTTTGAATATTCTGAAACACCTGTATTTAATCAGTAATTTGAATGTTTCATTGCGAATTTTTGTAACTGCTTAGAGGTTTCTAACAATCAAGCATTATATAAATTTTGTTAAATAAACAAAAAAAAATTATACTTGTATATTCTTGCTTGTTGTTAGCCTTCCCCGCCCCCCCGGCAAGAGGCTTCACCCTCCTTGCATATTGGTAAAATTGCCAGAATAAGTACGTTTTACTGTCAGTTCTGTAAACACCGAATTCTTCTAACTAAAACCAACTATTGAGCTGATTTCAGTCTACAGAGTGTTCAAACTTTAAAACTTTCAATTTAACAGATTATTTTCAACTGGCATTTTGTTAGTCCATCTTATTCAGAAAAAAAGGCAGTGTGTGAAACATTATTCTTGCATCTCAGTAATTTGTACATTAAACAAACAAACAAACTTTGACAGTACAGTGGTACCTTGGTTGTCGAACGGCTTGGCTCCCAAACAAATTGGCTCCCGAGTGCCGCAAACCCGCAAGTGAGTGTTCTGGTTTGCAAACGTTTTTTGGAAGTCGAATGTCCGACGCAGCTTACGCAGCTTTCGATTGAGTGCAGGAAGCTCCTGCAGCCAATTGGAAGCCGTGCCTTGGTTTTTGAACAGTTCTGGGAGTTGAATGGACTCCCGGAACGGATTAAGTTTGACAACCAAGGTACCTCTGTAGTTTCATATTAAGCAAAGCACTGATGAACCAGTGTCAATGCACAGCCAGGGTGTAGTAGTAACAAAGCAGTAGCATGCAAGCTTCACACTGTTTTGGGGTCCCATAAGAACTCCTTTGACATCCAGGCTGTAATTCCCTGGGAAGAACTACCAATTGTAGAAACAAGGAGAAGAGGAAGGCTGGGGACAGGCAGGCATCCCTGAATATTTGTTAAAAGAGCAATCAGACTGCATTCCTCTGTACAATTGCTTTAGAATAAGCATTGGTGAACTCAGCAGGATCTTCTTTTGAGTTAAACAAGCATAGAATTTCACTACCTGTAATTAGAGACTACCGGTAATTTAATATGGTAGGGAACAAACTTCTGCAGGCAGCAATGCACGTGACATTTAAGCCGAGGTACATTTTTCCAAGTTACCGAGGTGAGAGCTCAAGATAATGGGAACGCAAACAAACAAACAAAACAGCACATACTGAAAGCTGTATTTTTAAATGTTTTTATTAAGATTTTCCTGGGTAATAACAGAATGTACAGAGTCTCTGCTTTCAAGTCATTGAATTAGTCAAACAAAACAGTCATATTCGAGGTAAGACATTATCGTTATAGGAAATATGAGGCTATCGGAAAAGAGACATGGGAAAAGAGGGGTGGAAAGGGGAAGACAGTGAAACTGCATTCTTGTCTTCTTCTTCTTTGGCGATCACTTGTAGCCGAGTAAGATTGTCTTACCTAAACATGGTCTTAACAGTGTGTCCGTAAGTGACTGTGGAGGCCAATTCTGGATCCACACGTCCTTCCACAGTGGGGACATTGGTTTCCGGGTGGGAGTTGATCACGGTGTGGATTTGCCAAGCGTGCCTTCCTCCTAGTACGTTTCTCCCTTGCGTCCTGAGTTCGAGTGTCTTCAAAGCCCATGACACCTTTGGTAAAGGCTGTTCTTCAACTGGAGCGCTCGCAGGCCAGTGTTTCCCAGTTTCATGTGCAAAGCTTTTTGTGTCAGCATTATGTAGACAGATATTTTATTCTGCTGGTGCTGTGAGAGTCTGGAGGGTGCTGGGTGTGACAGGTTGCGTGTGTTTTGTTTGTATGTGTGTTGTGGGGTCAAATTAAGCATATCAATTTGTACGCTGTTGCAGGGAATAGGTCTTGCTAGCTTGCAAATGTATTTGAATGCAATTCATTATTACTTTCTGGGTTCAGATACGCCTCCTTCCACTCAGCCCAACAGCAGCCATCCCAGAGATAGCTGCTATATGAGTGTCCATCCATCAACAGGTGATGGAATGGATGGGGTTGGACTGGATGACCCTCAGGATTCCCTCCAACTCTGTGACTTATTTCTTACTTCCTGGGTTTATTCGCAATGCAATCCATGCCTACTCAGAAGAAAGCCTTAACATGGTGGCAGCGTAAAGATGCACCCCTAAACGCACTTTGCTGACTCTCAAAGTCCCACTGAACCTAGTGAGGCTTGCTTCCAAGTAAACATTAGGCTGAACACTTCCTAAAGTGAGAAGACTGCCTAGATGCAGCTTCGCCATCCACCCAAATGTATGAGATCTGTGTGTTTATTTAATAATTTGGAGGGTGGGGAGTTTTCCACAGCCATTCCAGGGAGTCAGCTCTCTGAAATCTAGCTCTAAATCAACGAGTCAGGAGTTCTAGATCTTTTGACCTAACTTGTTTATTAACTAAAAGAGTCGTGCAAACGCCTCTCTTTAGCCGTGGCTCCCGTGGGGCGGAAAGAAAGGCGCGCGCGCGTATGTGCAATAGTCCCAGGGCATGCACAGAGCGCACAACTATCCCCCCCCCCCCATTGGCCAAGGTGCTGAAACAACTGGCCTCCCGCCTCCTCAGCATGCGGGTCTCAAGGGGAGACGGAGTGGAGCCGGCCGAGGGCGAGTTACCTTTTCCTGTTCAGCAGCAGCCCGCAGAGATGGGCGGCGGCGGCGGCTGCTCGGCGGAACCGTCGGCGTCCCGGCGCCTCTCCCTGGCGAGGAAGCGCAAAGGAGGCGGGCGCGGGAGAGCGATCCCCATCCGGGGAGAGAGGGTTTGCCTCTCGCTGCGAGGCGGCCATGGCTCCGTCTCCAACACTTCGTGGGGAGGAGCAGCCTCGGGCTCATTCCTGTGGCAACACGAAGGCGGGACAGGGAAGCCTTGGGCATGTTTTTCGCCCTGGGCGCACGGGCGGGAACGGGAACACGCCCTGCGGCGCGGAAACCCCGCGCAACGCGGAAAGAATCTTTACAACAGCCGGTGTTCTCCTTCCTTCCTCTGGACAGGTTCCGTGTCTTAAAACAGCTGCGCGTAGTAGAACTTCAACAGGTGGAGGGGCTTCCCCTTACACCGCATTTGCGTGCGAGGAGAAGCTGCACCAGTTGAACTTCTGCCTGCCGCCAAGTGACTCTGTTAGGCCAGTTCAGAGTTTAGGACTTGCCAATCAGAAGGTCGGCAATTCGAATCCCCGCGACGGGGTGAGCTCCTGTTGCTCGGTCCCTGCTCCTGCCAACCTAGCAGTTCGAAAGCACGTCAAAGTGCAAGTAGATAAATAGGTACCGCTCTGGCAGGAAGGTAATTGACGTTTCCATGCGCTGCTCTGGTTCGCCAGAAGTGGCTTAATCATGCTGGCCACATGACCCGGAAGCTGTCTGTGGACAAACGCCGGCTCCCTCGGCCTATAGAGCCAGATGAGCGTGCAACCTCAGAGTCGGTCACGACTGGACCTAACGGTCCGGGGTTCCTTTACCTTTACCCTTAAGAGAGATGACCCCCCTTGTTGCTTCTTCCACCTTCTGGGAAATGACACTGTCAGCAAGCCACTGATGATCGTCTTCCAAAGCAATTACTCTATTCCAAACATAAGCATAATGCTGGTGGTCAGCAAAAGAGGTTCAAAGACTCTCTCAAGGCAAATCTAAAAAAAATGTAGTATAGACACCTACAATTGGGAAACACTGGCCGGCAAGCCCTCCAATTGGAGAACAGCCTTTCCCAAAGGTGTCGTGGGTTTTGAAGACACTCAAACTCAGGACACAAGGGAGAAACGTGCTAAGAGGTAGGCACGCCTGGCAAACCCTCACTATGACCAACTCCTGCCTGGAAACCTATGTCCCCACTGTAGAGGGATGTGTGGATCCAGAATTGGCCTCCACAGTTATTTATGGACTCACTTTTAAAACCGTGTTTATGGAAGACAATCTTACTTGGCTATGAGTGCTCGCCAAAAAAGAAGAGAGAGGCATTTGTTGCACTTTGCATTCTTGGCAGAGTTTGGATTCCAGCAGATATCAGGGTAGCTGAAGTCTCCCATGACTATTATGTCTCTCTCTCCTTTTTTGAACCTTTGATAATCTGCTTTAGGAAGGCATTATCCAAGTCCTCTTGGAAGTCTATAGCAGAAACCCACATTAAGGTCACGGTTGCGTCCCTCTCCTGCAATTTTTTTACCAATATACTCTCAATCTACCTTCCATGCTCCAAGTCATCCTTAAACACAAATTCTTTATAAAATTCTATACCAAGCATTCAGGAAACTGCTGTGAAAATACACCTTTCACACATGGTTGCTTGCAGTTCAATAGTACAGTACTCATGTTTATGCACAGGTGTCTTTGAGGGCGATATAAAAGTGTATGGAGAAGAAACATAATTCAGTTACAAAGCTGAGGTGGTCATCAGAAGTAAGACCAGCTGAGGGCCAAACTACACATGATGCATGAAATGGCAGCCCAAAGGCTATAAAGGTAAAGGGACCCCTGACCAGTCGTGGCCGACTCTGGGGTTGCAGCACTCATCTTGCTTTATTGGCCGAGGGAGCCGGCATACATGTGGCCAGCATGACTAAGCCACTTCTGGCGAACCAGAGCAGCACACGGAAACGCCGTTTACCTTCCTGCCAGAGTGGTACCTATTTATCTACATGCACTTTGACATGTTTTCAAACTGCTAGGTTGGCAGGAGCAGGGACCGAGCAACAGGAGCTCACCCCGTTGCAGGGATTCGAACCGCCAGCCTTCTAATTGGGAAGTCCTAGGCTCTGTGGTTTAACCCACAGTGCCACCTGCATCCCTTTGGCTTGAAAAGCCACTTTAGGAGATAATTTATTTGTCAGGTGAGGAAAGGATTGGCACCCCCTCCCCACTAATGCTTCCCCCCTCTCAGTGACTTCCTCCTGAAGCAGATTTTCAAAATAAAATGGGTCATCACGTGGATGTTTCATTAGTTTTGTCTATATGAACATGAGTGCAGTGGTACTTACGCCTTACTCCGATTGTTCTATTTGTGTAACATAGAAAGCGGATGAGAGATCATTTTAAACGGAAGGCACATTCAACCTAGTAAATACTCCATGCAGCAGAGAAAATGCAAAACTGATTTAAATATCATTTGTGAAAATGGCTTAAATGTGCTGTTAATAGCCTCCCTGGAGGAGTGGGGGAGTTAGAAAAGAGAAAGCAATTCTGCTAATGAGCAAGGAGATGAATTAAAGATATTATTTAAAATCAATAGTGTTTACAGATGCTCTTTCCACTCAGGTCGTCAGCTGAGGGTAGCTTGCCAGTCTAGCACTTTTTGAGCACACACACACCCCAATGGGGCTAATCCCTCTGAAAAACAGGAGATATGTTGTGTTGAACCCATCATGCAAAATATAGAGCTTAGAGCAGGGGTCGGCAAGGCTTACTGGGCATGGGCTGGATCACTCCCACAGAGATCATCTGTGGGCCAGACCGGCGCAGCGCAACGCCAGAAATCATGTCTGCACATGTCTATTGTGCCAGAAATCACTTCTGCACGTGCCCAAACGCCGAAAAGCGCTTCTGCGCAGGCGCAATTTTTGGCATCTGGTCATGTGCAGAAGCGATTTCCGGAGCTGCGGAAGAGAGTCCCAGTGCTGTGCTGTGCCAATTTAGCACAGCACATGGGGACTCAACGAGCGGACGGCTTGGTTCAGGAGTGGCTTATGGGCCGGTTAAGTGACCCCCCCCCATGGGTCACTTTCGGCCCATCGGCCTTAGGTTGCCGACTTCTGGCTTAGAGCCATGGTTCTCAACATGAAGCACACGCCCCACAAGGGGGGCAATTTGATTTTTAAGGAGGCATTTTGGAAGCTTGTTTAGACCAAGTTAATGGCCTTTTAGGCTTCCTCCACATGAATAGGAGTTCACTTTTTGAATAATTAGAATTATATGTCATGGGGGGGGCGGATCAGCATTTTAGAGATGCTTAGGTGGGGCATGGCAAAAAAAAAAAAAGGCTGGGAACCACTGGCTTAGAGAGAAATGAAGCAGGGGGAAGTCATTAAGACTACAGAGAATTGAATGATTTCAAAAATATTTGTGGAAGGAATTAGCTTTGGGAAAGGGCGAACAAAATGTTTCATAAACGAAATGTTTTGCAACATTTGTATAGCATTGGGACAAAACTCTAGCATGGAAAGGGTTACATGAGAAAAACCAGCTTTCCAGAATTACTATAACCCGGATGGTGGATTCTTTTTCCCCCTGGTGTCCTGAGAGTGAAGATCTGGATTTAGTGCTGAAGCCCTTTCTGAACTGGCAGGTGGTTTCAGAGCCAGAACTGTCTGGCTTCCCTTCATTTCTGAAGCGATGCACGTAGACTTGTGGCAAAAGTTAAGTGTTCGGGAACAGCAGCGGCACTGCAGATGAGGGCGGGTGAAGAGATGTAGCTCCTGCTCCTGTCTCTTCTTTCGCCAGTGGTAATATCCTTAATGGAAGATCATCTCAATCAATACCTCCAGGCAGCTGTTAACTGACTGGGATAATGGAATCAAAATGAGTTAGTGCGAATGGGGCTTCCTCGCTGCTCTGGTATTAAAGATGCCTCTGCCCTGTGAGAGTCAGGGGGCTGCTGAGACCCACAGAAGACAATCTCTCTTCACATCAGCAAACTATGTCAGAGAAGAGGAGCCTCTTTTGCTGGGCAGGACTCTGAATGGGGCCGCTGGTCTTCTGGCCAACAAGCTGGGAGCTGTGGCCTGATTGCCGTGTGACACTGAACTCAGGTCCTAACTCCTGGAGGGACTCTAGAAGGAAGAAGGAGAAGAGGTGTGGAAACAAAACATCTGCCTGGGTCGCTCGTGATCAAAGCCAAGGCAATGTCATCGTTGGTGAAAGAGGACCTCAACAAGAAGCTGTTCAAATCCCTTGGGCAAAGGTTGTATGAGTTCATTGAAGTTGAGTGTTCGGGCAAGGATCGCTTCTACCTCTGTGCTTCAGGTAAATAGGAAAGGGCCTAACATGGTCCAGGCTACAGCTATCCAACCTGGTGTAGGGACTAAGAGTGTGAGTTGGGAGCCAGAAATTTCTGATTCAAAGCTCTCCTTAGTCATGAACTAATGTGGCGCCTTGTAGAGAAACCACAGTTCTCTCAGCCTCAGTCTATCTGCAGCAGAAAGGTAATATAACGGACGGATATAATGTGTGTGGGATGCTTTGAAAAAATCCAACACAAATGTTAAATATTTATATTTGACAGGGGATCTCCTGGCTGCAATTTCATGCCATTTCCAATAAACCTGATGTATTCTGATTAATGGTATTTATTTCCAAGTAAGGCAGCAGTCTTAAGCACATCTGCTTGGAATTATGAAATCAATGAAATTTTCTTCAAAGCAAATGTGATGGGGATTGGACTTTGAAAGTGTTTAGAGTTAAGAGGCTGGTGCTTCCCACAAGTCCAAGAAAAAGAATAGTAATCTAGTTTTGCAGTAAATTTTAATGCATGGTTACTCGGAATTCAGTTGTACTCCTACTCCTAAATAGGGGGTTTTAGCTGATAGCTTGAGTTTGTTTGTAAATGCTTATTTACATCTCACTGTGTCAGCTGTAGGCAGACTACATTTAATACTGTACCAGCGAAATGGCATCTTCCTTTGCAATCTGCAGTACTAAGCCTATTTCCCATTAGATGTAATTCTTACTGCATTCATTTTCAAGCCAATGTGCTCAGGATTGACTTATCTTAATTGTTTGTTGCCATCTCCCTGCACGCTTCAAGTTGGCCCAACTCATAACAGTGTTTACGGGTTCCCTATGTCTTCCAGTAATTGAGAAATGTGTGATGCTAGAAGATATTGTAAGTTTGTGGGTTTTGTTTGCATTGTAGTTCTGGTAGCCATTGTTGAGGATTTGTTAGTTTTCCCTTCTTATATAAGTACAACTACAAATTGTTTAGATATTTGTCGCACTGCTTTGAGCCTTGATACTAGGTGTTTATGCAATGCAATAATTTATCACCACAAATCATTGCCAATGGAGCTATTTTGGAAGTTTAACAGAGATGCTAATCAGAAGTTTGTATGTGTGTAAAATTTCCTACAAAACCCTAGGAAAAGATTGTCCTCTTTTGTTCCCAATATGATAATATAAGCACCTGTAACATGAAGCAAATAATTTTGTAGTTGGAGTACTTTCAAAGATTTTTTCAACGAATTGAAAGACTTTAATATCCTTGTTTATCTTCTGCTTATATTTATCACCTAAATGTATGGTCAATGTGCTCTGTTATCACCCATGTTGGGGGCGAGGTATGCCACTAATATGAAGATCTGCTGTTTGCATTGTTTCATGCTGCTAAATATTTCCAAATGCAAGACCTCAAGAGAATGCAGAGGGACGAGTTTTCTTCTGAAATAGTGGGGGAGCAACATTTTTGTAATCAATAGGACTGTACAAAAGGGGGTGAAGAAATCGTTTTTGCCCAGAATATTAGGAAAGAAAAAGCAGGGACACCATCAAAGGCCACCACCTCAGATTCAGTGAATGTTAAAGCACAGAATCAGAATGGGTGGTGAATTAATGGATTGGAGGACAGAATGCCTCTGGGGCAAAACTTGCTTCCTTATCTGTATAGCCGAAAATATGAAATTACTGGTCATGAGAGATTCTTTTCCTAGAAGACACATTTGCTCTTGCTAGCCTCCTTCACGCTGCCCTTTTGCAGGTACCATCTGCAAAACCTCCCTCAAAACAAGATCCTTCAGTATCTGCATTTTTCTCACTTGAAATCCAGTGGTTCTTTGCTTCACTGCTGGGCAAAAATTAACATAGACCAAACCAAGATTCAGTAAGTCACTATGGAGTTTCAGAACCTACTGCTGCCTCTGAAATTCATTTTGATATTCACAGTCCTCACTTTGCTTTACCCAGAGCTTCACCCTGACAGTCACAAGAGGCAGCTCTAGGGGAGCGCAACTGTTGGAGTCGCACCAGGCACAGAGCTTGTGGGGCGCCACAACAGGCGCCACCACTCTTACGTCCAATGGTAGGCGAGAGGCAGTGGGCACCAAATTTTGGCACTGCACAAGGTGCCACTGAAATTTGAGACACCGAGGTCCGCCAATGCACCCACATTCCTATTAACTTAAAAGGCAACTTGGTTCCAATCAATTTGCTTGACAACTGGGTTGTGCAAAGGAAAAACTATGTACAGTGGTACCTCAGGTTAAGAACTTAATTTGTTCTGAAGGTCCATTCTTAACCTGAAACTGTTCTTAACCTGAGGTACCACTTTAGCTAATGGGGCCTCCTGCTGCCGCCGTGCCGCCACCGTGCGATTTCTGTTCTCATCCTGAAGCAAAGTTCTTAACCTGAGGTACTATTTCTGGGTTAGTGGAGTTTGTAACCTGAAATGTCTGTAACCTGAAGCGTTTGTAACCCGAGGTACCACTGTAATTGTCTTCCAAAAATTGTTTTAAAAGGAAAGGCTATATTTAGCAAAGCAGTGGCCAGTTTCCAAAGCAGCAAACTAGCTGCATACAAAGGGATTTGGAATGGTGCTTCTCAGGCAGCAGTCTTTCATGACACATGGCAAAAAACTTTTGTAAGTGAACATTTTCCAAAAGCAGTTTGTGATACGGTATAGAAGTCTGGTCTTCTGAACAGGAAATGTCAAAAAATAAAAAATCCATGAGGCCTGCCCAATCCTTTGTATGTATTTAAAATAGCTCTTAGGTTTCAGTCAATGTATTCAGGATCATGGTTCAAAGTGACAGATCTAGCTGTACTCAGAAATAAACCGCACTGGAATTAATAGGATTAAATTCAAAGTAAGTATGCTGAGGATTACCTGTGGATATTCATAGCGCTTTTATATATATATAAAAGTATATTAAGAGTTGGGCTTTTAAACTTGCACGCATGTTGCATCATGCAAATCACACAAAGTGCATCAGTTACAAAGTGCATATGCACGCATCATTCTTTATACACTTGTCAGAAGACTGAGTCAGTGTGTGAGGTAAACCACAACAAACACACTCCATTTCCAGGTCTTCATTGGGCATATGGCATCTTCCATCATTCAGCACCGTGGACAGCTTCACTGAAACTAAGCAAAACTTGGAAGTCCCAAGCGTGCAAAGTGAAGCATTTGCATATGTATCCTAGGCTTTGCAGATACTGTACTCCAGGCAAGATACCGTGGTCCTGGCCTTGAGCCAGTTGGTTAGAGGAGGTAGCAATCTGGTGTGAGTGTGAAAGAAAAATGGAGCTGTTTGCTTCCTTCCCACTGCTTGGTAAAGGGAAGGGAGGATGAGCAACCTGAGCAGTATAGAGGTGAAGAGAAAATGGTCTGGGTCTGGGGTGGAGAGCATCTTTCACAGGATATCAAACATGGCAGTGATAAGCACTGTGTTTTCCCATATGGGCTTTTCCCTGCAAGCACCTATTTCCTAACCCTTCCCCCCACAAACTTTAGGAAAGTTTTTTTATGTTTGATGTTTTATTGTGCTTTTAATTCTGTTCGGAGCCACCCTGAGTGGCTGGAGAAACCCAGCCAGACGGGTGCGGTATAAATAATAAAATTATTATTAATAATAATATTAATATAGTAGCATGTAAAGAGGTGAAATCACTGGCTCTGAAGCAGCTGCCAGATTTAGGTAAATTAGTGGATGCAACATGAATGCAACATCAGTGTGAGAGAATCTAAGAGTGGACAAATGCACAAAACACTGGAGGAAGTGTGAACTTTACCGTCACAATCTTATATTAATATATCAATAACATTGTACGTCCATTAGCCAGCCTGTACAGGATGTTTCTGTGCCATTGAAGTGTTTGTATATTGAGGTGACAATCTTAGTCACATTTACTTGTAAGTTCCATTTGGAACTTGCTTCCAAATAAGGATACTTATTGCACAAGATAAAATATGCCTGCTAAATGTATCCAAACTTAACAAATTTCAGACACTCTTGCGTCCTATTCATTAATTGAAATCATATAGTGTTTCTAAAAATAACAGAGAATTAATTTTCAGATAAGTGCAGAACTGTATCATCTGTGCAAACTTCTTCTTTTGTTTTTGTCTTGCAGTAACAAAAGGCGAAGAAGTACAAATAACTATGGTGAAACACTTTAGGATAGGCCTCGATGAGAATTATGAAATATCTGAAAAATGGTTTCTTGACGATTTGGAGATGATTGATGGGAAAGAAGCTGATACTGTAAGGACTGCGTTTTATTATAAGGCATCATTGTACTGCAGTTTGTGATGTAATTTTTGGAATGAAACGCTAACGCAAGAAGTTATTATGTTAAAATTGCATCATGAGATTTCAGGCTGAATATTTGGTAGCATATCCATACTATGATTGCTCCACATAAAGCTTTGCTTGCCAAAACCACTAAGCAGTCTCTTTCAGTTCAATGAACCTTATCCAATTAGCAGCAGCAACAAAAAGAACCCTTTGAGTTTCAGGGCTTTCCATGTTCTCTCAAGCTCCAAAATGTGGGGAAATTACAGTCTTATTTAAGCAGTATTGATAGAGTACGTTATCTTATGGTCAGTTTTAGCACTGCCACTATCTTGGAGCTCAAATTATGGAAATTCATTCACGCAACATATTAAACCAAACTTTTTGTTAATTGAATACAAACATTTTGAATGAAGAAGGAAGAACTATCCTCAGTAATAGGAAATTACACAGCATCTAGAAAGGCAGGAATTCACATGCAATTTACATTATTACTTTTAATTGGTTAATTTATTGAGCAAAAGGAAGTTGGAAATAAAAGTTGGCAATTTCTTTCCTCACCAGGGTTTCCACCCCATGTCTCTCAAATCTGCTCCCTGCTTCTTTTCACCTTTAGGTTCTAAACCTCTTGGCCTAACTGAACTTTAAATACTTTAAGGCAGAGGTTTTCGACCTTTTTGAGTCCACTGCTCCCTTAACCAACTACAGTCTTTCTGCAACACCCCTGTGGGGCTCAGGAGCCCAGTTATGTCACCCCTTGCCTGCAGAGCTGGCAGCCTCTCATCCTTTTTCAAATACCCACCTTTGTGGAGTGTTCCCTCAGGCTCCTCTCCTCTCCCCTCTCTTTGGGAGTTGTCTGAGCAACAGTTCAGTCTCTGAGCTGTCTTCCTGCCCCAAAGAGAGTTTCCTTCTCACACTGCGCCACAGAGGCCTGGGAAGCACCCCAAAGCCAGCCCCAGAGGCACAATTTGCCTGGAGAGCTTGTAGCTAGGGCTGCTGCAACAAACAGCTGCACAACCCTTTGGGAGGCAGAGGTGTGAGAGGGCATCAGAGGAGGGAGGGAAGGAAAGAGGGACAAAGGACAGTGGTGCCCGTGGCATCCCTGAGCACCATTCAAGGCACCCCAGGGTGCCATGGCACACTGGTTGTAAGCCACTGCTTTAAGACTTAGGCCTGATTTGTCAAAGAGAGTGAAAGAGAGACACAGAGAGGTAAGTACTCTTGCTCTTATGTGATTCTATTTCAATTACATACACCATTTCAAAATTTCAGAAATATTAATTTTTAATAGCAACGAACATATCTGAAGCAAATTATAACTATTCAAATATTTCTATTTCATCAAAATTTCTGCTAACTGGTAGAAGGATTCCCTCCCCACCCCCAACAACAGCAGCAAAAAGAACTGGCACAAGTTGTACAAATTAGAACCACCCAAGAGTTTGGGAAATATTTCCAAAATCTATCTTGGGTCAATAAATTTTTTTTATCCACAATAACATGCCCAAGCTACAAGGCAATTGAGTGCAGTGCAATAAGGATTTAGACCCGATCATACAAGTAATAATTTTTCTCTTTTTATTTATTTCTTTTCAGGATAATCCGTGGTTTGATATGCATTTCAAGAAAGTCTATAGTTGGGAAGCTTATAGCTGTGCATCTAAATACGCCTTTGCGCGGACATTAAATAAACTGAACGAGATGTACCTCCAGAAGGACTTGAAGATAGTCAACTTTGATTTTACCTACATAAATGATGGTTCACTCTGGTCATCTAACAATGGGGATGACTGCTTAGTACTTATGAGAATCTGCTTCTATGCATCCAACCTTTTGTGTCTGTCTCTGTGCCCTCTGCCTGTCTGACTATTATCACTCTCTCCGGATTTGGATACAATTTCAAAATAAGGTTTTTAAATAGTTCAATTCCATACTGTCAGGGTTTCGATTTTTCATAAACGGTTACAATTTTTTATATAAATTGTTCATCTCAAAGAGAGAGTCTTGACAATATATGTATGTGCTTAAATATCTATTTCCAACCACTTATTTCACCAAATTGAAACACATATTCAGGCTGCGTTCCTGTAATCACGTACCCCATTGGACTCCATGGTGTTTCCTCTGAATAGACATGTATAAGATTGCAATATAGCTACAGCTACACAAAACTGTATGTTAGTTTTATACTGGTCTAACTGGCCTGGCTTCTCCCAAAGAAACCTGGGAACTGTAGTCTGGCATGTGTTGGTGCTTTAGGGGGCAAGGAGTTGTGTCCCGTCCCTTTGTTACTGTGCATGCAATAAACTGCAGTGGGCAGGAGCGGCAAAGGCAAGTCGTGTTATGCATTTTTATAAGATGGTTTTCCATTTCTACCACCTCTGATCTTTAGTAGCCTTAGAACACAAAGCAAACAAACATGCACATTCCTACAATAAAGGTAAAGGGACCCCTGACCGTTAGGTCCAGTCGTGGACAACTCTGGGGTTGCGGCACTCATCTCACTTTACTGGCCAAGGGAGCCGGCGTACAGCTTCTGGGTCATGTGGCCAGCACGACTAAGCCGCTTCTGGCGAACCAGAGCAGCGCACGGAAACACCGTTTACCTTCCTGCCGGAGCGGTACCTATTTATCTACTTGCACTTTGATGTGCTTTCAAACTGCTAGGTTGGCAGGAGCAGGGACCGAGCAACGGGAGCTCACCCCGTCGCAGGGATTTGAACCGCCGACCTTCTGATTGGCAAGCCCTAGGCTCTGTGGTTTAACCCACAGTATCACCTGCCTATGCAATTTGTGCCCGCCAAGCCAAGATGGAACAGGCTCTTGCTGCCTATAAAGAGAACAAACAATGTGGCTTGTCCTGCACTTCTCAGACTCGAAGCAGAGCTAGTGAACAATGTTCAGCTCTGCAAGTCACAAGTTGTGTGTGCTTTGACTACAACAAAAATGAATAAATAAATAATCAGAAGAGTTGCACAGCATGCGCTGGGAATCATGCAGTTCCATTTGGATTGCAACTAGTCATGAGCAGTGGGTATAAGTCTGGATTTATATAATGATTATACATGTTTAAAGCACATAGCTTCCCCAAAGAATCATGGGAACTGTAGTTTGAGAAGAGTACTGGGAATTGCATGTCTGTTAAAGGAAAACTACAGTTTCCAGTATTCTTTGGACGGAAGCCATGCACTTTAAATGTGTCTTGAACGTGCTTTGTGGGGTGGGAATGTGAATGTGAGGTGATACTGAGCTACATAGACTCAGTGGTCTAACTTGATAGATGGCAGCTTACTTTATTTAAAAAGCAAAACAAAACTTTTAAGTTTTACATGTGAAAACAGCCTGCAGCAGATACATATTGCTATCAGTTTTATACTTAACACGCATATGGAAGCACTGGTGGCTGCAGGAGGAAGTTCCTTTAGTAACACTCTAATGAAACAACAAAAATCGAACTGTAAATACTCCCTGCCATTCTTTCTTAAGAAATGAACAAATAATTGATACTTTCAACAGACTTGTTTGGTATCCTTGGAACTGATATGTAACTACATATTTGTTACGTTCAACTATTTTTGCTCTTGCTTGGCTCTTCTTTATATGTGTAACTGGATTCAAATGAAAATACAGTGTATACTTAAAATACCACTGCTATGAATGTGGCTATCATATATGCATTGCTGCATACTCTGTTGTGAAAGTGAGCTGATTTAAACCTTTATGATACCTCATTCACATTCTCGGGGCACAATAGCTCAGGAATTCTTAAGTCATTACAACTATGGAATTTTTAAAGCATTATCTTTTTAATTGGTTTGATTCAGGATCAACAAACATGAATGGCCTGTACTTTAAAATACAACCCCTCCCCCCCAAAAAAATAATTATGAGCCATCTTACACTTGCTTCTGATCACTTCAATAGAGCTTTGGTTTGCAGAGGTGCCACTTGCATCAACTGGAATGTCCTTGTGATGCATAGTTCTTGTAGCACCCCTTTACAACCCTGATTTTGGAGAAGCCATTTCACACAAATGGCACCTTTGCATTAGTGCAAACCAGCCACTCCTCAGGGAGAAGGGATTTGTCTATTACATTTCTATCCCACCTTTCCTCCAGGGAGTTTAAGGCATTGCACATGGTTTCCAAACCCCCCCCCCTTTCATCTTCACAACCCTGTGATATGATGACTGGTTCAAAGTCACCAGTGGGGGATTTGAACCTGGATTTCTTCAGCTGTGGTCTGATGCTCTAACCACTGCACTGCAGTGATTATCTGACTCAATGGCAGATCTGGGGTTTGACTTGCGTGAAACGCTGAGGTCATCACACATTTCCAAGATGCTTACATCAGGGCTGCCGGAAAATCTAAACTGGCCCTAAATTTCGTGCCGAGACAAAACAAGAGGAGGGAAGAAAAGACAGAAGTAAGGGTTAGTTTCCAGTACTTCAATTATAAAGTAAGAATCACACACACAGTTTGTGGGAAATCGTTGAAGTGGCATTGTTAAGAAAGGACATTACTACACTTGCCTCCTTCCTAAAGCTGGGAAAGCATTAACTAGGTATTGTGATGGAGGTGAGAGGACTCTAGGGCCTTGTCAGAGCCCCCAAACCTCTTTCCCAAAGTCCAGCACCTTGCTTACCAGCTTTGGAAAGGCAGTGCGAAGGCTGGGGGAACATCAGATGTTGCTGAGGGCCACCAAAAACGGCCACGAGGGCCGCATGCAGCCCTCCGGCCACACGTCGGACCACCCTGCTGTAAATCAAGCATATTTGCAGAATGGTGGGGTACACAGAAGGATTTCCTAGTTTGATTTGACTGGACAGCTGGTTTCAAATTTGAAGGGTCTGATGCTTCAGTGACTGAAACTGTGTGCTTGGTTCTGTACACCCGTAATACCTATCCAGCCTGCTATATTTGTAAATAAACAGATTATTACAAAAGATGCAGTAAGTCTCCCGTGTTCTCTCCACTGAAGAAAACTGGTCCTGCAATGAATACTCTTGCATGACTACTGTCCTGGCTGGAGGGTGGCATATTTTTGAAAGCTGATTGGAAAGCTGGAGGTCGGCAGTGATCAGTTTATTAAGCTGCTTGATTTTCTGAAGAGCTAAGTCAGTGAAACAAGACAGAACATAGCTAAAGTGCAAATGGCGGAAAACATGGAATAAATCTGACTGAATGCAAACCACAGTCGACCTTGTCTAGGTCAGCATTGGCGGGACCACCATCCTATTATTATTTTTCTTCGCCACCATCACTGCATCCACCCAGTACTGAGAAGCCTTTAACCTCCTGCCCTCAGGAGGAGTGGATGGGGACCCAGGTACACAGGTGCTCTGGACTAAGTAGCACGCAATGCATTTACTCCAACAAATATCCGGAGTCCTTTCTCCTCCCAACATTGATTATATGCCATGGGCTTTCGCCACGCCCCTTTGCCCGCGGTGGGAGGAGCGAAGGAAAGAGAACGCTAAATAGCCCCGCCCTCTTGCCCCAATCAACGCCCATCTCCACCCTTTTTTGGTCCTGCGCCTCCTGTTTGCATCTTTCACTCTCACAGAGATACAGATAGGTAGCCGTGTTGGTCTGCCATAGTCAAAATAAAAAAAATCCTTCCAGTAGCACCTTTAAGACCAACTAAGTTAGTTCTTGGTATGAGCTTTCGTGTGCAAGCACACTTCTGAAGAGTTTATGTAGGAATGGATTCCAAAGATAATTGAATTTGCCCTTTTTCTAAGCCTGCTTTCATTCGAAGTTAGCATAAGCGCGCAAGTTCTGAAACACTGAAAGGAGCAAGAAAGGAAATACAGCTGCTCAGAACTGTTCGTCCCCGCCCTTCGTGTCACTCTTGATTTTTCGACATCTATGGTTATCACACTCCTTCCGTCACGTGTTACGGTCCTTACTCCGTGTACTTCCGGTTCTTTTCGGTGACAGGAGTGGGAAAGGCGAGTGGGGAGGGAGGGAGGCGGCAGCAGCAGCGTTTCCTCGGAGCCTGACAGCGGTCGCCGGCTTTAGAGGAGCAGCTTCGGGAAAGGGCTTTTCTCCCCAGCCCAGGCTGCGGGGTAAGAGGCGTCTCTCTGCATGGGGGTGCATATGGGGTGGTCGTGGGGGCTCCACGGGCAGGTCCCCCCACCCGCCCCTCCGGTGCTCCTCGCCGTGGCCTCTTCGCCTCACCCCCTTTACTCACCCCACCCCATAGGCCTGCTGTCGAAGCGCCCCTCTTCTTCGGAAGGGGATCCCGAATCCCTCACCGGGAAGCCGCCCACGCCTGCATTGGCTTCCCTCTCCAGGCGGCCGCATCCTAGGGCGACCACCTTTGTTTTGGCAAAATACGGGGGGGGGGCGGTTGGGGGGCGAGGTTTGTATGTTTGTTCTGTTGCTGAAGTGGCTTCAAAGCAATCCTTTAAAAAAAAATTATTTGGTTTTTCAAATTAAAATTTCACAGAGATAAACATAAATCGTTAAAAACAAGATTCCAAGGACTTAGTCTATCACTTAGGTAGGGACGCGGGTGGCGCTGTGGGTTAAACCACAGAGCCTAGGACTTGCCGTTCAAAATCCCCATGATGGGGTGAGCTCCCATTGCTCAGTCCCTGCTGCTGCCGACCTAGCAATTCGAAAGCACACCAGTGCGAGTAGATAAATAGGTACCGCTCTGGCGGGAAGGTAAACGCCGTTTCCGTGTGCTGCTCTGGTTCGCCAGAAGCGGCTTAGTCATGCTGGCCACATGACCCGGAAGCTGTACGCTGTACACCAGCTCTCTTGGCCAATAAAGCGAGATGAGCGCCGCAACCCCAGAGTCAGCCATGACGGGACCTAATGGTCAGGGGTCCCTTTACCTTTACCTAGACCATGGGTAGGCAAACTAATGCCCGGGGGTCGGATCCGGCCCAGTCGCCTTCTAAATCCGGCCTGTGGACAGTCCAGAAAGCAGAGTAGAATGTGTCCTTTTATTTAAAATGCATCTCTGGGTTATTTGTGGGACCTGCCTGGTGTTTTTACATGAGTATAATGTGCCCTTTTATTTAAAACACATCTCTGGGTCATTTGTGAGGTATAGGAATTTGTTCATCCCCCCCCCCCAAAAAAAATATAGTCCGGCCCCCACAAGGTCTGAGGGACAGTGGACCAGCCCCCTGCTGAAAAAGTTTGCTGACAGCTGACATAGACTAAGTGGTAGATACTTGATGGGGTGGCGGGAAGTAGCTAGAAACTCAAGAAGAACCTATTGTGATGTGATGTAACAAATATTACCATTTTCTTTTCTTTCTTTTGGATAACCCTTTTTTGTTACTTCTTTTCAAGCTCAGTAAAGCATTAAAAAAAAAACCCCACAAGATTCCAAGAAGCTTCCATCCTCCCCTTTGTGGGTCCTGTTATTATCAACCATTTCCTCCCGTATCTTTTATGATGATCCAAATCTTTTCCATCTCCATTGTGTCCAGAATTCACCCTTAACCTACAAGTGATATTTCAATCCTACTAATGATTTTAACTGTTTACAATGGTCTTTAAGATAAGATATAATTTCCCCCCATTCCTTACTAAAATTTTGGACTTCCTGATTTCTGATTCTTCCCGTCATTTTAGCCATCTCAGCATAGTCCATCAACTTCATCTGCCATTCTTCTCTGGTAGGCTTCAAAGCAATGACATAACAGATCACTTGCGGCCTCACGGAATGGTCCCTCTGGAATTTGTCACACGTGCGCCCACTTGCACATGAATTTGTAAACCTGTCTGTGCTTGGCTGCCCAGGATAAAACTATATATCAATACCGGTCATAGCATTTGACATAGAAATACGGAATGATATGGTATACAGGACACGTGTCGACTCTATCCCTTCCCCACCAAACCCCAATGAGCAGGCAAGAATTATAAACTGAAATCGAACAAGAAGCTTATTTTATTTTTTAAATGGGAATAAAAATCATGGTTGGTCAGCTGTGAGCAAACCGAGTGAGCTTCTGTTGCCTTAATGCCATTCAGAGTCAGAGGGGCATCTTGAGTTAGGCCAAACTCTATGTGGATAGTTAAATGACTTACCTGGAAGAGTCCCTTTTTCCAGAGCTTTAGGGTGCCATAATTCTTCATGTGCTTACCTGGTAGTAAGTCCTATTCTGAGTGGATGTGTATAAAGGTAAAGTGACCCCTGACCATTAGGTCCAGTCGTGGCCGACTCTGGAGTTGCAGTGCTCATCTCGCTTTATTGGCCGAGGGAGCCGGCGTACAGCTGTCAGGTCATGTGGCCAGCATGACTAAGCTGCTTCTGGCAAACCAGAGCAGCACACGGAAACGCCATTTACCTTCCCGCCGGAGTGGTACCTATTTATCTACTTGCACTTTGATGTGCTTTCAAACTGCTAGGTTGGCAAGAGCAGGGACCGAGCAACGGGAGCTCACCGCCAACCTTCTGATTGGCAAGTCCTAGGCTCTGTCGTTTAACCCACAGCGCCACCCACGTCCCTGGATGTGTATAGGATGGCACTATTATTGCACTTAAAAAAAAAAATTACAACATTTTAAGTTTTATTGCACTTTAGGATGACACTATTAGAACCTCTTTCTGTGTTCCTCAAACTTGGGTCTCCAGCTGTTGTTGACTACAATTCCCATCATCCCTGATCACTGATCCTGCTAGCTAGGGGTGATGGGGGTTGTACTCCAACAACAGCTGGAAACACAAGTTTGAGAAACACTGTAGTTAAGTGATAATCTGTCCTGTTTGTTTCAAAGTATTGTCAAGTCCACAAATGCTTGCAGCGGAAACATACCACAATTGTTTGACTTTTTTAATTTGTCATTTGTGTAGTTAAGCTAGTGGAAGCAGCATGTTGTCTTCAGCTACTTTGGTATTTTAAACACTTAAATCTTGCTCAGCCTGTTTTTCGTTTAGGTGTAGCAAATGTTCGCTTGTGATTCTGCAGCTGTTGACTCATTAATGGTTGCTCTTCCAAGTGAGTTAGGATGCGATTTCTACCACAGGCAGCTTATCTGATTTTAAAGAAAAATGTTTTCAACATGCACTTCTGTGTTTGTGAGGCCAGCATACAGTGCTACACTTGGCTTGTTAAGGATGTTCATGCATCAGCTAAAATTTAGTTTTGTTTGTAAGTTGATTTTAGCCACTTCCCAACCCCACTTCAAAGTCCTGCATCAACCAATGCGCAGGATCAAATACACTGTTCTCTTATTATATTGGTATGAGTTTGCGGGTGCCAGACACCCTCAGTTCCTGGGTCCAGTAGGTGGTGGCTGAGTTAATCTATTCAGAAAAGTACTTAAATGTTATTATTATTGCCTATATCTTACAGCTCAGAGAAAATGACTGCAATCAAGCATGCCTTACAGAGGGATATTTTCACTCCAAATGATGAACGTTTACTAAGTATTGTTAATGTTTGCAAAGCAGGAAAAAAGAAGAGAAACTGTTTTTTGTGTGCCACAGGTATGTGGTTTTCTTTTTAAGCATGGGCAAACATTTTTTCTAACTCCTAATTAAGCTCATTGCTAAATGCTGATACAGTACTTTATTTACTATCAAATTGTACAATTTCACCTGTACAGTGTAGTGATGAAATGATGTGTGCATTCTAAATAAAAACAATAATCTGGTTTGTTAGGAAAAGCCACTGTACAATTACTGCATATTTCCTCTAAAAGGTGTTTTTATGATTTAAGTATAGCATTTCAGCACTTAACGTCAATTGATAGGTTATGTCTAAAGGGAACTCCCCAAAGCTTATGCTTTTGGTATTGCCTACTGTAGAAGGGATTCTTGTCAAGCATGTCAGGCAAGCAGTTTTAGGTTCTCAGCTGGCAAACATTGTCAGCTGGCTGGTTATATTGCTGCGGACTTGGGATTCCTAAGTCTCACTTGGCCTTGACCTATCCTACGGAGGGGTAGCAAAGGATGCTACAAATATTAATTGGCTTACCAATGCCAGGATCTGTGTGCTAGCACTGTCTTGTGAATGGTTCCCTGCCACAATACAAGTGCTAATACAATAAAATTGGCAGTGCTGAGTAAATTGTCATCAACCTGCTACTGTAAAAGGTGTGCCTGTTTCACATGTATGTAAATTCAAAGGACCCTGACTGTGATTTTGTATCTCATTTCCATTCAACCCACACTTCGCCATTTTCTACTTTATATAGCGGTCAACTAAGATTTCACTTCATGCGTTTGATCAATTATTATTATTTATTATTATCATTTATTGAATTTATATACCGCCCTATACCCGGGATGATCAAGTGTGTTTGAGTCCATGAAAGCTTATGCTACAATAAATTTGTGAGTCTTTGGGGTGCCACAAGACTTCTTGTGTTTTGTTGCAATGGACTAACATGTAAGTTTCTCTGAAAAAGAAGATATAAAGTGTTCTGTGCACCAGCACCAACATTTTAGATGCTGCAATGTTTTGAGTCCTGTTTGCCATAAAGAGGCTTCCTAAGGGACCATCCGCATGGGATCAGTGGCTTGCACTGATTTTTATACCGTGTTTACTTGAATCTAATGCTCACCTTTTTTGACCAAATTACATTGCGAAAATAAGGTGTGCATTAGATTTGATGGCACATTAGACTCGAGTAAATATGGTAATTGCTTTTAATATCTGCAAACAGCAAAATGTTTCCTTCCTGCTTAGCAGCTGCTGACTATGTCTGCTTCCACGTTTGAGAGGGCCTGGCTGCCTTCTGCGTTCTGAATATCTCTTAGGTTTAAATTTTCATATAAAGTAAATGTGGGGGCAGGATATCTGCTTTAGGATTTCTTACTTGTGGCCGTGGGAAAATGGGCATTGTCCATCTTACATTGGTGCTTGGGTCTTGTGGTGATCAGCTATTTATTGTACTCCACAGTGACAACTGAACGCCCGGTACAGGTAAACGTGGTAAAGGTGAAAAAATCTGACAAGGGAGATTTCTACAAGAGGCAGACTGCGTGGGTGCTTCGAGATCTTGCTGTCGTTGATGCCAAGGATGCCATCAAAGTATGTCTTCGTTATAATGGCTTGAAATCTTCACTCTGCATGGGCAGTAAATGCAACTTTCATTTGTGACATATTGCCATGCCTTTGGCAAGTTGCTAACTTCAGTGGACTTGGAAACCAGGGTTGCCCTCATATGCACACTTACGAGCAACTCTTTGAAGGCTCAGACTTACTTTTGAGTAAGTGTATAGAGAAGCAGCTCGCACGTCTAACTTCTGTAGAAGAGAATTTCCTTTGGAGAAAAGGTGCAATGTGCAGAGGGATGGTTTTCTGTTTCTTTCATGCACTGCACAAGAATTTCTTTGCTATAGACCTTTAAAATCAAACCGAGCATCGCTTTCGACCTTTATTCTGGATACTGACGTGCTTATAAACCACTATCCACAAATTCCAAACAGATAAATATTCAAAAGCATTTTTATTCGTTTCCTACAGAAGTAGTAAGCCTTCATTTCTTTTTGAGTTAGGATCATGTTGTTTTTGTGTTGTGTGTGAGCATCTGACATGCTACTGTTGTACTGTAAAGCAGCTCAAAGAACATTGTGTTGTTTGAAAATGCATTGGCTTGGATCCTAAACAGCCCTCTGCCAACAGAAGGGCTCTTGGATCCAGCAGAGGCTCCTGTTGTAGCACAGGATGGGTTGCATTTTTCACTTACCTCTTTCCCCTTTGCCCCCTGCACCACCTCCCATGCTGCTCCAGAGGCTTCCCTGCCCTCTACAGCAGATTTTCAAGAGGGAATATTATAGTGATGAAAGTCCCCGCCTCTGCTTCTGTTAGTGGGAGCATCCCATGAGTATAACTGATGGAATGCTTTTACCTGCTGAAGTTTTTTATAGATCCACACCATGCTTTTAAAGCATATTCAATGCAATTTTAAAGCACCTGACTTTCTCAAAATAATGCTGGGAATTGTAGTTCACAGAATTACAATTCACAGGATTCTTTAGGAGAATCCATGCACATTTGAATGTGTGTTAAATGTATTACTTAGATCTGCCCTTGGAATCTAAAAGAGTATGTTGGGAATGTACTATTATGATTTTTTTCTGTTTTGTCCCTGTTTTTCAGGAAAATCCCGAGTTTGACCTGCATTTTGAAAAAGTGTACAAATGGGTTGCTAGCAGTATAGCAGAAAAGAACACTTTCATTTCATGCATTTGGAAACTCAATCAGCGGTATATTAGAAAGAAGATCGACTTCATAAATGTTAGTTCTCAGCTTCTAGAAGGTAAAAACTTTAGTTGACTCTTTCATAATGCTGTATTCTAGTTAAAATATTAATTTCATCATACTTTAAAAGTAGTAGAAAATCACGTTGTTTGTATTGCCCTCATTCATGCATATACTAACAGTAACTAAGGCTTTTATTGGCTTCATATGTCTTTGACCTAAATTAGGACATGGTCCACTTTCCTGGAAGTTCTTTTGAAATTAATTAGCTTGGTAAGTGTAGGATTTAGGCAGGTTTTGCCAGGGACATTCTGCAGTCTTGGGCTTTTGGACTCCTGTACATTACACTTGAAGAGCCTATGTAACTTATTAGTCGCTAAAGCTAAGTTTAAATTGTTATCAGATCAATTTTAATGTGTCCTGCTTGGCAGGTCTAACCTGTCCATTCTGAGAAAAGCAACTGAATACAAGTTTAGAGTATTAAGGTAACTGTTAATTACACAGCCTGCATGCTTGTATGTTTAAAAGCTTAATAAGAAATCACGTGGTCTACCAGATGTTGCATGTATATGAAGAAATCTGCTTTGTAGTCTACTTAAATTTCAAAGCTTTGACTCTGTGACGATTTATTGCCATTTCTGAAAAATTCTGTGTTCGCTCACTGCTTAGCTAATATTCTTTGCTTCCTTTCCTCTGCTTTTCAAATCCTTTCTAATTCTCCAGAACTACCTAAAGTCGCAGAAGGTGCGTAACACCTTTTCTTTCTGTTTTTCTTCTTCTGTGTGACTAATTCAGTTGCTTTTTGCTTTTTTAAATTGCCTATGACCCATCTTGTTAAGCAAAACACATTTCTTCAGGTCACTCAGGAATGTACTGAAAATGCAGGTGGAAATACTATTTAAGAGTTTTTAAATTCATAACTCTTTGAAGCCTTAATGCTGCAAGGAGCAGCTGAAACATCTCCAAATGTGAAGAAATGTCATGAAAGTACTGTTTCACAATGCAATGCAAATGATGTTAGTTATTTAATTAACTGGTAATGCTGTGCTGAAATCGAACTGTATTGGACAGAGGTCATAGATTGTATTCAGCTGACTATGGAGGGAGAATCAGTACTTTTATTTTTGTAAAGCAAGCACCCATTTAAAAAGCAAGGGCAGAAAATGGCAAGTAAGGGGAAAGAGCTCAAACCTTAGTACTCCGAAGATAAAATGTTTTTATGTGACTTCTTAAAGGTGAGGCAGAAGTAATAGAGATGGACACTGGAAAAGAGTCAGTTTTTGTTTGCCATAGCAAAGGTTTGGTTGTCTGCTGCCTTAATACAGGCATAGGCAAACTCGGCCCTCCAAATGTTTTGGGACTACAACTCCCATCATCCCTGACCACTGATCCTGTTAACTAGGGATGATGGGAGTTGTAGTCCCAAAACATCTGGAGGGCTGAGTTTGCCTATGCCGCCTTAAAACCTAGGTAAGATCCTGACAGGGGCAAAAACTACCTACCCAGGTAAGGTTCCAGGAGTAGGTCTTCAATGTAGTCAAAGCCGTCACCATTCAATAAATTCCAGTCATCACATTCTGTATCAAAGGGAGCCTGAACGAATTAGAGCAGAATGTCAAACATGAAATGACACTAGCCCCTTTTTTATATTGAAAAGGACTTGGTAAATAATAGTGTTTCCTAACTTACCATTTGAAGAAAACTCATGATGCTTATATTGTATGGACAGCTCTCTTCCACTTTCTTTGGCATTGTGGTCTTGTCAGTCGTTCAAAAAGATTTTGATCACCTAGGTTAAGACGGTAGCCTTGTATGCATTTTTCATGAACGCAATCTTTTTCTGCTCTCTCAAGAATCGGTTCCAAGCGGTGAGAATCAGAATGTGGCTGGAGGAGATGAAGAGGTGGTGGACGAATACCAAGAGTTAAATGCAAGAGAAGAGCAGGACATCGAAATAATGATGGAAGGCTGTGAATATGCCATCTCCAATGCAGAGGCCTTTGCAGATAAGTTGTCCAGAGAACTGCAAGTGCTCGATGGGGTAATGATTTATTTTGAAATATGGCAGTGTGCTTAGCAAGAGATAATGGAAAGGTTCTCAGCTTATGCAGAATACGCTTTGGTTTGGACTTAGGCTCGGGCCAGCCATTGTGGTCCTCTGCAGATGTTCTGGACTCCAGCATAACCAGTAATCAGGAACGATGGGAGCTGTAGCCCAGCAACATTTGGAGGGACCACCGATATTCCTCCTTTGCAGCCATGCCTTGAATTTGGGGCTGCTTGAATCTACACCTTTACCTGTCCATGCCTCACATCAGGTGATGAATGGCTTGGACAAAACAGCCGGGGGGACCAAATAGGGAAGCCTGGTGGGCCTAATTAGGGCTGTGGGCCAAAGTTTCTTCTACCATTGTTACTTACCAGGGTTTGTGGCAGCCGTCCTCCACTTAATGCCCTTTAGATATTTTAGACTTGCACTCCCATCAGCTCTAGCCAGCATGGCCAATGTTCAGGGATGATAACGGTTGCTTTTATATTTGTTGGAAGCAGCCCAGAGTGGCTGGGCTGCCCAGTCAGATGGACTTAGTAATAGCATTACTTACTTACTTACTTACTTCTGGAGGGCTCCAGGTTGGTGCACATGAATGCTGGTATAATAATTCTGTGAGAGTTATGGTTGTTTTTTTTAATCAGCTGTGTTCCAACTTGGTGTCATTGCATTTAGTGACTCCCAACTCTTGAAATACGATGGAAGATGGGTAATGGATATTATTTCCTTTGCAGGCAAACATCCACTCGATCATGGCCTCTGAGAAACAAGTGAACATCTTGATGAAGCTGCTGGATGAGGCGCTGAAAGAGGTGGACCAAATTGAAGTGAAGCTGAGCAGTTATGAGGAAATGCTGCAGAGCGTGAAAGAACAAATGGACCAGATTTCGGAAAGCAACCATCTAATTCATCTTAGCAACACTAACAACCTGAAATTACTTTCAGAGATAGAGTTCCTTGTTGTAAGCGGGTGACATACTTACGTATTTATTTGTTCAAACACACAGTCAACCCAAACTAAAATTTGAGTGAATTACAATAGATTAAAAAGTAGTTGTCACACTGCCATTATATTTAATGCCAATAAAACACGTTTAGCCGTCAGCTGCATAGCTTTAGGTTCAGTGAGCTACTTTAATTGTGTCCAGGGACTTTGGCATGCCCAGTACACTTTTTGACTATTCCCCATATTTATTTATTAAATTTCTTCTCTGCCTTTTTTGCAATGAAGCGCACAAAACAGATAACCGCAAAAGTGTGTGTGTAATAAAAATAACAACAGATTTAAAACTCTACAAACAGATTAAAAATTGATTTGTTAGTTTTAAACTAGCGGCTGATAGGTGTTAAAAACAAACAAACAGGAGCACAATTAAAATTGCGTCAGCCAGGCTAAAGGCTCAGGAAGACCATCACTTCTTTGCATAGGGAATTGCCGGTCTCCTTTGGAAGGAACTATGAAGCCTAAATGCACCTGGCTCTTTCTTGTGTTCCTATTGAAAGCATTTCAGATGTTGGCAGAACATAGAACAGGGTCTCTTCAAAGATCTTAAAATGATTGTGGGATAAGATCACCCTACTGGTGACCTGGTCTCAAGCCATTTCGTTTTAAATATCATGACCAGTGTACTGAATTGAATCCATAGCTGTGTTTCAATGGCAGCTCCCCGTAGGCCTGCTTCCCAAGTCATGCTAAGCCAAACAGAGTGCCGCCTCTTGCACTTCCATTGCCTGCGGTGGGCACTTCACCTGGCGAAATGGGCTTTCTGTCTTGGTGCAGTTTACTTTTGGTTCTGATGTGTTTGTGTGCTTAAGTCAACTTAGCAAACTGTATGGGGAGTTCAGTTAGCAGCAGCGGTGGAAATTGATAGAAACGCTAACATGCACATCCATGCCCAAGGTTATTATGGTGGGTGGAAATTAGGTTAGGGGTGTTTGTTTGGAATATGCGAAATAATAATCTGAGCTCCTTTCTGTAGCCTGTGGAAGATAAATAAGGCTTTAAAGTTTCACGCTTGCCCTCCCAGTGTAAACATTTGTTCTTGCAGAACCATATGGATTTGGCAAAAGGTCACATCAAGGCCCTCCAGGAAGGAGACCTCTCATCTTCCCGGGGCATTGAGGCCTGCACTAATGCGGCAGATGCACTCTTACAATGTATGAGTGTAACTCTTCAGCCAGGTAAGTGTTTTTCTAATTAAGGAAACCGCCCCCTTACCATTGTCTTTCTGCAGCTGAAGTCTTCTGGTTTCCCCCAGTCCTTTTCTCCTTTCTGAAACTTTCCTTACTGAAGCAGTATTATGTTTTGGTTTCCTCTTCTGATTATAGGGCATGAGATGCTCCACGCTGTGAAGCAGCAGCAGCAGCGGTTTAGCGATTTGCGAGAGCAGTTTGCGCGGAGACTGGCCAGCCATCTCAACAACGTATTTGTTCAGCAGGTACCTTGACTCTTTTCCAAACTGCAAATTTTTTGAAGATGAATGCTCGATTCAGTTTTCAGAGACTTCTGTAAATTCTATATTTCACTGAAGGCTTCCCTTAAGCCATCTGACTGCTTTGCATCACTTTGCTCCCTTAATGATCAGTGGCAAAGAAAATTTAGTGAAATGAGCCAGCCATTGGCTATATCCCAGACCCTCAAAGTGTCTCTTATTTTCCAGGGACAACCCCAGATTTACAGAAGCCGTCCTGGTTTCTGATTTGATCCCAGAATGTCCCGCTTTTCCTTAGGATGTCCCTATTTTCATTGGAGAAATGTTGGAGGGTATGGAGTTATCCGACCTCCGAGCCATCTGGAGACAGCTCTGTGTAGGGAAGTTTTTTAAATATTTAATGTTTTAGTATGTTTTTATATATGTTGCAAGCCGTCCAGAGTGGCTGGGGCAACCCAGCTAGATGGGCGGGGTATAGATAGTAAGATGATGATGATGGAATAAGATGTCCCTATTTTCCTTGGAGAATTGTTGGAGGGTATGTATATCCTTTATGTGGAAAATTAACTAAACACTGGCATCTCAGTACTACGGCTCCAGTGCACAAATATTCTGGTGAACTGCACTTCTTGCAGTGCAAGAAATAGGATATGAGCATTGCTTTTCCATGTCTTCACTGCTAGGAGATGGAGATGGCCAGGAGATTAGATGGCTTTACAAAATAATGAGTGGAGGCCGGGATAGGCCTGTTTTTGGATTTTAGTTACAATATGCAAAAATGGAGCATGTTTTAGAGCCAATATATTGTTGATTTCTGCCTATTGTGGGAGGAATACAGTGCCTTCCTTGTGAGCTAAGCTTCCCTGGGGAATTGGTCACTGTTAAGAGACCAAACTTTTATCCAGATTGAGATGTTTATATATTTTCTTTGTATGGCACTTACAAATTAATATTTGGTCTAACTTCTGTATCACCTTTGTTTTTGAAGCTTTTAAGTTGTCACATGCACAGCTTAATGTTAGGAATGGGTTGTGTGGGCATCTCTATTCAATACAGTGTTTACATCCCTGCATTTTATCTCCAAATAGTTTATAGAGCTGGAGAAGGGTCTCATTAACAGGTCCTACTATCTTTCAGTTCCTGTGAGTACAGAGAGTTTGAATCAACCTGTTTTAATTTTACTGAGTCGTCTTTTAAAAAGCTTGCTAAGCCTAATGTATGTCCTGCAGTGTTGCCTCTGCAAAATAGAAAATATGGCTTCTGTGACTTGAGGAAACAAGTCCTTCTGAGGATTACCTCGACACCAAAGCTTCCTACGTATTGTAAAATGCGCTTTGTAAAAGATGCACAGCTTAGGCACAAAGATGTTGAATCAACATAGACTGGGTTAGAGCTGTGTCAACGTGATTTGCACAGGTGGGTGGGTGGTAGCAGAGAAGGTGAATGGAAACTGCTGGTTTTATTTACTTTCTGTTATTTATTAAATTTTTATACCACTCTTCATATGACGATCACAATTCACTACTAGAAATTAAATTGTAGTGAAGTCATTCCTGAATATCACATTATTGTCCTCAGTAGAGAACAAGCAGGGCCTGCTGCAAAATATTGCAGTTTGGAGTGCTCCTGCTTAGAATTGCCAGCCAGCCATGCCTTTTTAAGAATATGCCACACTCTTCCCCCTTCCCCAAGGCTTTCTGTCCCCTAACCACCTTCCCAACCTCTGCAGTCAGTCAGTATTCCATGCCCACTGACCACGGTCAGTCTTCTTTGGGCTGTTTTGAGTCTCTTCCCATTCCCCACCCCCAGCCTCTGGCACGATTTTTTCCAAAGATTTGAGTACTTCTGGAACCTTGGGGTTCCCCCACGCCTGCTGATATCCCCCTCTTGTGCGTGGATAATGCCATTTGGCATACAGAAGGATCCACATTAAGAGAATGAGTTTGCAATTAGTATATAGGATACCTGGTTTTCCTGGTACCTGTGAAGTATACATGTGAATGTTGGGGCTGATCATATTTAGCATTTTGTTAACATAAGATAACAAAAGGGAGTGAAACCAGCTTTGATAAGCTTTGTTAAATTGTGTCTAACAGGGAAATTGAGATACTGCCTCTATCTCGGGCTTATTATGGAGTGATGATGAATGAATGGGTGACAGAATGGCTTACATGTCTGTGAACGATGTCTATTAACTGGCACTTTTGTATTTAACATCTTGTCCGGAGTTGCATTTTTAAAGCATACCATCAAATTTATATTGTTTTACTGTGTAAAATAATATTGAAGAAATTCAACCAAAATCTAACAAATTGGGCTTTGTTTCACTCTATATAAATGATTTTGGAATCTGGTGGGACAATATTTTAACTGTCGCTACAAGGTTAATGAGAGCAATATTGACATTTCAAACGAAAACGCAAGTCCTGATGAGAATGCATTGTGATTTCTAACACATAATCTGTAGCTCAGCATTTATTTTGTGGTTTTTTATGTCTGTTTTCTTTCTTTCAAAGTACTGAAAGGAACACAGAACAGCTGCAAAAGCATACCTGCTAAATGGCAAGGCAGATCTTTTATCTGACAAACTGGCAAATTCCCAGGGTGTCCAGGTTTGTGATTCTACTGTCATGTTCATACAACTTTCTTCTGTTGCTTTCCTCTGCCAAGGGCCATGACCAAAGTTCCACTCTTGCTCAGCACTCCATTGAGTTGACGCTACCGAACCATCATCCCTTTCACAGAGACTTGTTGCGCTATGCCAAACTTATGGAGTGGTTAAAGAACACAGATTATGGAAAATATGAAGGGCTAACAACGGTGAGTGGCTCAAAGTGAAATATAGTATGGGATGTAATCAAACAGTCTTTTCTTCTGCTAAATTAGTTTGCAGTGTGAGATGACGATGCAGCAGTCTAGGGACTATTAGCTCTTGAATAATAGGAAATCTCCTTTGCACCACTACTGTGTCCTCTTCAGTCTAAGTTTATTCCTTTTGATTTATTGAGATTATGAGTCTCAAGATAAAACTGCAACACAATTTGCCTTATGCTGCCGGCTTCCTCTGGTGCTCAGAGTTGCATTTTCAGTTTCTTCGTCTGTAGAGATAACTTGCATATCCAGGCAACTCCTCACTCGTTTGCAACCCGTGCATGCGCAGCGCCGCAAAATAAATAAAGAATTCAGTTCAAACCCAGAAATGGCATGGGAAGGGCAAAAATGGCACAAAAAGAGCAGCTCGGAATTCCAGGAGCTTTTGCAGGTGCAATCCCATGAGCCTTTGCATCAACCTTTTGAGGTCTGTGGAGAGATGGAGCTTGAGAAAGGAGGTTTGGAGGGAGTCTGGTTGGTGTTGTTCGTTTTTAAAAGCTTTTTTCAAGGGTTTCCAGAGGTTGAATGGGGGTTTAGAGACTTTTTAGATGGTGTTCCCAGTATACACAATTTCACTTACACGTGTGGTATCCAGGAATGTAAACCCCTCACAGAGGCGCCAAGTTGCCTTCAGGACTGAGGGAGCCTGGCACGCATCATGCATGACATCACACCCGGCACATGTTGTGCATTCCAAATTTACGTCTTTTGAAGTGATGTGTCATATATTTCGCTTCCCGAGAAGCCACTAAACCTTTAATGTGTGTTCATTTTTCTTTAAGAACTATATGGACTACTTATCACGGTTGTATGACAGGGAAATAAAGGATTTCTTTGAAGTTGCCAAGATTAAAATGACAGGGGCAACGAAGGAAGGGAAGAAGTTTGGTAAGTATATAACAGGTGCTCCATTTTTTCAGTTTTGTGTCAGAATGAGCCGAAGGAGGTTTCTACTTTTGCAACTGACAGCAGATATTTTAGAAGCGACTGCAAAAGTGTTTTAAGAAGTTTTGAGTAAGGGGTGCAGGTGTCGCCATTTAAATTTGATGTGCAAATTGTGGAGACTAAAATTCTAGTGGTGTTGTGCCTGACAAGTGGCAAGGGGACCAGCAGCAAGTCCTTTTAGCTCTGCTTAGTGCTGTTTGATATTTCTGAAGATGTGATCCAGTGAGTCTTCTGTATGAAAGCTCATATTGATGGTGCTGGGGTTATGTTCAGAGGTCTTAGTTAATAGTAAATATTCATGAGCATAAATATTTGGAATGGATCATGAGGGCTTTTCTAAGTTTCACTTACGGCAGTAGGGAGTTGGAGATGTTGGAATTTCTGTCCTGAGGAGAACATGGTACGTAAAGGCTTATAGTGGAATCTAAGACATTTCTTTGGTTATAGTCTTCCCTAAGTGATGTTAAGGGATGTGGGTGGTGCTGTGGTCTAAACCACAGAGCCTAGGGCTTGCCAATCAGAAGGTCGCGGTTCGAATCCCCATGACGGGGTGAGCTCCCATTGCTTGGTCCCTGCTCCTGCCCACCTAGCAGTTTGAAAGCACGTCAAAGTGCAAGTAGATAAATAGGTACCGCTCTGGCAGAAAGCTAAACGGCGTTTCCATGCGCTGCTTTGGTTCGCCAGAAGCGGCTTAGTCATGCTGGCCACATGACCCGGAAGCTGTCTGTGGACAAACGCCAACTCCCTTGGCCTATAGAGTAAGATGAGCACCGCAACCCCCGAGTCATCCGCGACTGGACCTAATGGTCAGGGGTACCTTTACCTTTAAGTGATGTTAACTTGAATGTATCTTGCCAAGGGAAACTCTGCATCCTTTTCTTTTAAAAGACAAAACTGGAAATAAATTGTGTAACGTAACTTGTACTCTTCGGAATGGAATACGATTTAAATCAAAAGAAAACTGCAAGCAATCATAGTAAACCCTGTAAGGATTTTCATGGAGCCAAGTGGAGCTTACAGCAAAATCCTGTTCAGGATTCCAAACACTCCATCCTCATCCATTCTTTCTATTCCAGTTTTCAGTCTTTCTCCTCCAACAGTTAGGCAGCATTCCATGGCTATTTAGTACACTTAGTACTCACTGGCTTTTTTGGGGGTGTTCCCCAGCCCCTAAAAGATAGTTTGTACTTTCACAAACCTCAGTATTTCCCAAAGCCTACTCATCTCTCTCTCGCTCTCTTGGGATGGAAGGTTCCATTTTGGCTACATAAGAAATGGCACTTGCAGTCTGAACATCAGAAATGCAGGGCATGATTACATAAGCTATAATGCAGTGGAATATTATGTGTTGCCTAAACGGACCCTTTTTAGATAATGGCCCATGATAAGCCATTATCTTCAATGTATGGGGTGTTGCACCTTCCCAGATTGACTGTTTTTAAATCTCTCCTTCCATACAGTGACCTCCTGCATTTTCAATAATGTAGGCCGCCCTGTCCCACAGTGCGGTGTCTCTGATATCCAGGGCCCTGTGTACTCTGTAAATATGCAATCATACTGCCCCAATTAATATCGGGTGCATACTTTAGCATCCTGGGAATTTCAGCTTGCCCTCTCTTTTCTTTTTTTAAGGCACACTGCTAGCCCTTAAGGCTGCTAAGTTGAGCTTGAGCACAGACATATATGAACAGTATTTGGTGAAATATATCCAAATGCCAGAGAGTAGACAGGAATGATTTCTGGTGTTTGGGAGTGAGCCTTCTATTTTTTGTGCCTCTTCTCATTTTGTTTGTTCTTTATTTATTGACCCTACCCCACCCCCAAATGTTCTTGGTGAACGTATAAATTTGAAAACATTGAGGGAGGAGGGAGGACCACAATAAATAGATATTATTTCCACACATACATATGCAAAGGCCCTGTGACAGTGACCTAGCAGCTGCAAGTCATGTTCACATACTTTCCTCTTTCTTCCCCATTCTTTTTTGCATTACTCCATGCCCATAGGCTCATAAAATATCTTATTTGTTAATATATGTACAGGGTTTGGGAAATTTTAGGCACTTTGTGTGGGGTAACCAACCTCATAACCAACATGATTAAGTCTAATTAATGCATGAAGGGGTTAATGTCATAGAGTAAGCTGTCCTGCCGGGCTTAGCTAGGTTACAGCCTTTCACCTTATGAGGAGGGTAATCAAGCCTATTGCTGTACCTCAGTCAACCATAGAGGCTCATTGTGTGAAGAGATATTGAGCTAGCTGCTGCAGCCCAGATCTCATGGCTCTTAGCAAGCCATTATTTTACATGTAGTGTTGTATTTACTGTGAACATTGCACATCAAATCTTCTGTATATGCAACCTGTCTCTCCAGTTGTTGCTACTAGATTGGAATTCAACCTCCAAGTCACATTCAGTAATAAGTAACCTTGTGTCCTGTGGTTTTGTGTTTGCAGCCTGACAGTTTTGTCCTCTCCAAAAGTACATAAATCCTACCAGGTTTCTATGTGGACAGGTGTATGTTGTTACTGTAAAATCAGGATGGAAATGTTAATAACAGCTGTTGTGAACCCATAGGAAACATAGTTTGCCTGCAGAAATATTGCCCTGCCTCAGTCCCTCTGTCTCCCCAGCCCTCAAGGGTAGGAAGGGTAGAGAAAAAAATCCTCTGCAGTGTGTGATGTAATGTATGTTTGAAGTGAAACACTAAACTGTTTCATTGTGAATTGCATTTAAAGCTTGGAAGGCATTTAGTGTACTCAATACGCCATATGGAAACGATGGTTATGGCATTAAAAAGCATTTTAAGTTGCCAGTAATGAGACAATACTCCAGGTTTACCAGATATACAGGAGACTGAAATTTAGATAATGTCTCACAGTCTTGGGGAAGCACATTGGCTTTGTGTGCAAATGGTTGCAGGTTGAGTCCAGAACATCTCTAGGTAAGGCTAGGGAAGACTTCTGTAGAGACATCTGGAGATCTTCTGCCTTTCAGCATAGACAATACTGAGCTAGAAGGACCAATGGTCTGACTTTGTACAATGCAACTTCTATGCCCCAGCCATCATCAGATTGTAGAAGTTGCTTTTTCTACAACGGAGGATTGCTTATCTATGGATAGTGAGCGTTAGTTTAGGCTTTTCTGTGCATGTGCAGCGGTGCAGCTCTGTACATAGAAGTTGAGGTCTCCCATTGTCAAGACCATGCAAGCATTAAAGCAGTGGCTTGAAGTGACACTTGGCCTTCCTTAGAAGGTGACCAAGAGGAAATAATGCATCATTAAGAGCTGCCCTCACATCCATTGCCATGTTTCAGAGGATGCTGGGGCAGAACTACTGGATCGTGGGCAGCCACTGCTAACAAAACGATGGCAGAATCCCCTGTGATGTCCCTAAGGGATCCTGAGACGTGTGTCTCCAGTTTACATACTACAGCCTCTCTGGACCACCCAAATGTCTTCAGCATCTGCCCTCTCATTTGTGTCATATCTTATGAATGCCAAGTGTTCCATCTGCCATAGCATGGCAAAATGGAGACCCCCTGCACAGTCGAGTTTCCACACACATACACACACACAAACTGGAAAATCTTCAGTGTGCTACCAAAACATAATCTACATTTTCCCGCATAGTTAAAAATTCCAGATGGGTACCTCCCCAGCTATGTTTGTTTGCAACTTGTAGTTACTTGCTTCTCATAGTTATCTGCATGTTTCTTTCCAGCTAGTGCTTAACTTGCATCTCGTGCATGGTTTGTGCAAAATGCATTTTTAACTTGTCTTTGTCTTTGATGCTTGCAACCTAATCCATCCCAGCTACACTGCCTCGAAAAGAAAGTGCTGTCAAACAGGAAACGGAGAGTGAGTATGATGAGCGCTTTAAATGGTTATTGCCAGTGCATTCATGTCTGTGTAAAACGTAATTGTCATGGCAAAAACCTATTAATACCAGAATTCTGTTAGATGCAACGTTTTTGCACAAATTTGTGAGTGCTACAGCAATCATAAAAAGGAGCAAAACCTGGCAATGGACCCCTGTAAGACGGGGTGGAGACAGATCCTTTTCTCAGCTATCCCTCGCTGGAAAATATGGCAGGGTGAATGGGAGCTGCTCAGCTCTGGGGGAGCTCCCGTTTTGTAGCCAATCCCCACTGGCTTGTTCTCGCCAGCCACCAGCTAATTGGCAGCGACAGGAAGCCTCCCTTGCCAATGCACAGTAGGGACTGCCCTGTAAGCTTCCTGTTGTGTTTCTGCTTGCCCCTCACCTGATGTCATATATGACATCAGGTTTGGGGCAGATTTTGGAGAACCAGTCTTGGAGGCCACATAGGGTCCCATATCAGGCCTAATTAAGCCCATGGGTTGAAGGTCTCTCTTCCCCGCCCCCCGCTATAAGAGATCTCCAGTGTGATACTCATTTATAGGCAAAATACAATAGAAACGTATTTTGCAGTTTGTTTTTAAACTCAGGCCATGTCTACACTGGATGCTTTTTTGAGGCAAGATAAACACCCCCATGAAAATTTCACAGTGGAGCTGTGATTTAGTCTATGGGGAGTTCCTGCTCATCTGCCCTGACGATTACAGGCCTATTCGGGATTACAGACAGTGCTACCAGAGGAATAATATTGCCATGAGATTCTTCTGCACCACATAATGCTTGCCATGTGGGAAGCACATTCTCTTTCATTTTTGTGCAAATGGCAGTCATGAGTGTCTCATCATGTTTTCACTAAGAGCTTGTCTATGCTACAATTCAAACTGTGGCTGCGTGAACTTGCATAGCCTTTTGTATCTGGTGTTTTTTAAAAATAGATGCCCCCAGCCTTCAGTGATCTGACTCTCCCCTTATATCCACTTAACATCTGTTTCAAATGCTTAGGGCAGGGATGACCAAATTCTCTAGTCCTAAGCTTTATAGCGTGGTGGTTACCCATGGGTGCCGTCATGTGTAACCTCCACCATGCAGTGCTCATGCAGAGGGAATCGCCATACACATGACTGGTTGCAGGCTTGTGGCAACAGTCATTGCAACACACATGGCTGGAGGCTACAGTGACCAGCTCTTCACGATGCTCAAGGTTCTGCAGGATGAATATTTAAGGTGCCATCATGCAGCAGGTAGTTTCTTGGATGCAGCCATTTGTTTAGACTTGGGTTGGATCCAACAGTGTCGTTACATAAGTGGAAGACATTTCTTCTCATTTAGAGGGCGATCTTAGCCTCTTGCTAATACTGGGTACAATAGTGAATCAAGGTGAGCCTTAGATTTGTGTATTCTCCCTCTTGTCTGCTGCAGCAGTGAGAGTTTTCAAACGTTCACTTCCATTTTAGAGAAACTGCACCTTGCCCAGCCCGAAACTAAAGTTTGATTAATCTTAACTATGGTTAGTGAAAGCAAGCCAGTGTGGTTTGAACTTGACTAGGGTTTGAACTCAGTTTGTTTCCACATACCATAGTGAACATTAAACAAACCAAGCTCAAAACCTAATTTATGAAGGTTTCTTGTTTTAACTAACCAAGATTAACTGCATTTTAATGTGTGGTTAATCTAACACAGAAGAGCAGGAAAATAGTTCAAGGCTGAGGCTCACCTAAGTTCAATCTTCTATCACGAAATTATGGTTTTGCATTGTAGCCAGATATAGCCAGTGATAGAGTGAAGCAGGAGAGAGCAAGGTAGATTTTTTTTTTACAAACAATTCAAGCCAGAATCTTTTGCTGTTACATTTTCTCACAAAAAAAGCACAGTGGTGGCTTCTTTCCACATTGAAAGGAGTACAGTTGCATAAACCACAACTGCTTTTCAGTTTTCAACTGAAAACCACAGAATATTTGTGCACAGTCAAAGATAAAAAGTCACAATACTTCTTGAACGAAATGTCATATTCATTGGCAGAATTTATCTGTAAGGGCAGCCTGCAGTTGAAATAATTTTACTGAAAGAGGCCTCAAGAGGATAAAAGGTTTCCTTATCTTTCAAGCAGGTGTTTGCTACTATTTTCTTGTTAAGAAAATAGTAATTTCTTGCCTTTGTTCTGCTTTGCTTCTAGAAGACGCCCCTTATCAATCGCACCTGGTTCTGTCTATCCACCCCTATCTGTGCTCTTTTCTGGAATGCTATTAGCACTACAGTAGTCCTTGTATTTGCTGAGCCCATATGTCTGTCACTACGTGTCTGTTCCTGAACCATGTGGTTTCACCTCTAGGTGAAGAAACGTGTGAGCACAACAGTCAGCTTGTCATGTAGGGGAAGTACTGGCAGTCTCTAGATGGACGAGAGAATGCTAATCTTGAATAGACAATGCTTATTTGTATTGTGACGCATTATTCCATATAGGACAGTTCCTCACATGGCTTTCATTATCACCTTAGGTCTTCATGGAAGTTCTGGGAAGCTGACAGGTTCCACTTCTAGCCTAAACAAACTCTCAGTTCAGAGTTCAGGAAATCGCAGGTCTCAATCCTCCTCTTTGCTGGATATGGGGAACATGTCTGCATCTGACCTCGATGTGGCAGATAGAACAAAGTTTGATAAGGTAAAAATGTAAGCACATTGGCTGGTGCTGCATGTTATACCTGCGCTCAAATAATGCTCATTTCACACTAGGTGTAATTGTGGCCTTCGCTCTTGTGTTACGTATGTTGCATGAGGACCTCTGGAGCCCGCCGCAAAGGTAGGATCAGAGTCCTGGGTGGCTCGGGAGGAGCCCATGCTGCAGCTCCTCCTCACACTAGTCTTACTTCTCTTAGAAACTCACATGAGAAGGAACTTAATCATGCATCCCTTGGTGCTTGTCTGCTACTTTTCTAGTATGGGAAAGTATGGCTACACTGCCACAGTTCCTGTGATGTGAAGGAGAGAAGGGAACTACAGTAAGTGCTGGTTTTGAGAGGCTGCATACGGAAGACCTTTTCTTGTAAGGCTGACTCCATTTGCTCCCCTCTGCTTGCAAAAGGGCTTTTGGTCCAGCAGCTGCCTCCAATAACAGAAGTGGGAAGTAACTTTTTGCCCCTTTCTCCATGTGCCCCTTGAAAACCTACTCCAGAGGTTTGGGGTCCTCCCAGAACAATGCGGTAGGTAATAAGCATGGCGGAGCAGGCAATTGGCAAACCTTGGTGAAATAAGGACTTTAAATACGTACAATAATTGTGTGTATATGTATGTGTTGTGTGGCTGGCTGTGCCTGCACTTGACATGCGCGCTCTGGCATAAGGCTAAGGGATGCTCAACCATGGCATAAAGGATACCAATAGCCTGTAATTGTTAAACAGTAGCCTAGGCATTTGCTCATCGGTGTGGATGCTACCTGCATGAAGCTGAAGCCCAGAGAAGCATTTTAACTGCAGAGACAAGAGCCGTGTGTGAATGCACCTTCGAAGGAAATAGATATGGTGCTTCTTGATGGTGGGCCATCAAGAGTGGCAGTCATTTGTATGCTAAATGTATGGGTTTTTATTGTTTTGTAGATTTTTGAACAAGTCCTAAGTGAACTGGAACCCTTGTGTCTGGCAGAACAAGACTTCATTAGTAAATTCTTCAAACTTCAACAGCATCTTAGCATTCCTGGAACACCCATGGTACGACTCTGTTTTAAATATTGTGGACTCAAAAACTTGAGTTGCTACAAGGAGCGATCTCCTTCTAAACCATCCCTTCTTTTTTCAGAGTGATGCAGAAGAGGTGGATGGAGGAACTTTATCAAGGGCACACAATACTGGTGGTCTGCAGTCAATGTCTTCAGAGTATGTTCAATATTAAACAAAAACAAAATAATTATTTTCCTAGGTTCTAGAATCATGACAGGTAAAGCTTCTAAAAGCTTGAATTATTTAGGACCATGTCAGTGTCTCATTAAAATGAAGCAAAGCCCCTTTCCCCTTTTGTACTTTGTACCAGTGGATCTGGGAACTAATTGTTCACCTAGATTTCTAAAACTAATTATTCAGTAGGTACTGCACATGCCTAATGTCCACACCGTATTTTACAGGAATCACATGATCCGGCAGATGATGATAAAAATATTTCGCTGCGTTGAGCCAGAACTGAATCACCTCATTGCTCTTGGGGACAAGATTGATAGCTTTAATTCCCTTTATATGCTGGTGAAAATGAGTCACCACGTATGGACAGCCCAAAACGTGGATCCAACGTCCTTCCTCAGCACAACACTTGGAAACGTTTTAGTGACCGTCAAAAGGAACTTTGACAAGTGCATTGTAAGTTTTCAGCGGCTTTCATAATTAGGTTCTTTGGGCCGAGGCGCACATTCGGCAAACCAGGTAGAACTTCACATTTGGTGAGGCAGTAGGATTGCTCCCCTTGCCTCAGTGAATTGGCCGTATCAGATGGCAGTGTATGTGCATAGATTCCTACCTATATACACACAATAACTTGAAATCCCTGCCCTGCAGAACAAGGTGGGGTAGGATGATCGGGATCACACATAAGGAGCATTTGCAGTGTGAATCGATTTTGTCTGTATGCGGAATACATAGAGGTCCTATGGCTCAGTGGGTCTCTCCCATGCATTGACCTTTAACTCAGTTTCTTATGCGATGCCTTATAGTTAAACCTATCTGTTTGGCTGGGGTGGAGGAACGATGGCACGTGTCCTGCCTCCTGGTTGGTTGCAGTTTGGATCCATATGCCTTCGTCTCACCTCTTTCCCTTCCTCAGTTTAAAACGAAAACTTATGGTCTGCGATCTTTGTTTTTCCTCTTCAGAGTAACCAAATCAAACAGATGGAAGATGTAAAGATATCCAAGAAGAGTAAAGTTGGAATTCTCCCCTTTGTTGCTGAATTTGAAGAGTTTGCAGCCTTAGCTGAATCTATTTTCAGAAATGCTGAACGCAGAGGAGACCTGGATAAAGCCTACCTAAAACTTATTAGGGGAGTTTTCACTAATGGTGAGAATCTGCCTCATAATCAGAAAGTCCTTTTTCTGTTGTATCTCATATATAGTGTTATTCTGTTGATGAAATGGGTTAAGGTCCACTAGAACTCAGTGGAATTTACCTTTGATTGCACTGTCAATCACTGTTCCTTAACCCCTATTTGCCCTCATATGCCAGCTATTTATATTATAACATGGTTTAAAAATGAATATGGAAGCATTGCATTCAGTATATTGGCCTGGTTCACACATCACGCTAAGATGAATTATTGTTTGACCCAAACACACAGAGTCCAGGAAAGGCAAACACAGCTACTTACTCCTTTCTGGTTGTTCTGCTTCTGTGTTGCATTGAGCTGAGCCATGGTTTGTTATCAAAGCTAAGCTCACGGTTCAACTCCCTTGGATAAACCACAAGCTGTAAACCATAGGATCAACCTGGGTTGTAACTCATGGTTTGTCTAGCGAGAGATGAGCCACAAATCTAGATACAGATGACAATACTCAGTGCAGCAGCAGAATAACTAGGGATGAGCCAAACAGCTGTGACCTCTCTGGAAGCCTGCATTTTCATGTTAAGCCATGGTTTGTCTTCATGTGACATACAAATTAGGCCATTATCTTGCCTTTTTAGTAATAGAAACATTGATAGCTGTTTTCCATATGGAGTTGTATAATTGTATTTATGGCATGTCATCAAACAAAATAATTAAGGCACAACTTAGCAAAATTGAAGACTTACCGTATTTTTCGTTCCATAGGACGCTCCGTCCCATAGGACGCACCTAGTTTTTTTGGGGGGAAATAAAGGGGGGAAATTTTTCCTTTATTTCCCCCCCAAAACCAGGTCGGGGAACAGCGGGATGGCGGCGTTGCGCCTCCCCGCTGTCCCCCGAGCTTGTGGGGCTGGCCGATGTCTGCCCGAAGCGCGGGGCACTCTGCTTCAGCACGCCCCGCGCTCCGTGCAGCAGGCTGCTATCCGCAGCGTGGGGAGCCCTGCGGGAACACCCGCAGGGCTCCCCACGCTGCGGATGTCTGCCCGGGGCGAGGGGCGCTCTGCTTCAGGGCGCCTTGCGTGCCGGGCGGCAGGCTGCTATCCGCAGCACGGGGAGCCCTGCGGGTACTCCCGCAGGCTCCCTAGGCTTGCTGATAGCTTCCTGAAGCCTGGAGACCGAGAGGGGTCGGTGCGCACTGACCCCTCTCGCTGTCCAGGCTTCAGCAAAAGCCTGTATTCGCCCCATAGGATGCACACAGATTTCCCCTTCATTTTTGGAGGGGAAATAGTGTGTCCTATAGGGCGAAAAATACGGTATATAAGTAAGTGCATAACTCTTCCATTGAACTATGTAGCATTTAAAAGTGCTTTACTTGATAGGAGAGTCCCTTTTGTGTTTGTATATTATCAACACAGCCACCTCAGGATTCTTTTAAGAGCGGGTTATCTTATTTCCACCCCAGAAATCCTACTGTCTGGTTTTAAAATCACATGGCTATTACCTTCCTACCTGAAACTAAATATATGCTGTTCAGGAATTACGTGCTAAGGGATTATGCTTATGTGTTGATTCTTTGCCATCCTTGCTGTTGGTGTGATCATGTGTGTCATTTGGTTTGGGGTTTTTTTAGTGGAGAAAGTAGCAAATGAAAGCCAAAAGACACCACGGGATGTGGTCATGATGGAGAATTTTCACCATATCTTTGCAACTCTTTCTCGGTTGAAAATCTCGTGTTTGGAGGCTGAGAAAAAGGAAGCTAAACAAAAATATACAGATCATCTGCAGTCCTACGTCATCTACTCTTTGGGACAGCCACTTGAGAAATTAAATGTAAGACATGTCCTTCTATAGCTTCAATTCTGGGGGTTAAAAAAAAAATATTAAATTTAGAAGGCTGCCAGAAGCAGACTTCTACAGCCCCAGATGCACACTCCAATTGTTAATTAGTATGGAAGACCTATTTATACCTGTATTTATTCATAAGTTTAGCATTCACCCTGTAATATTATATAGCATATGATGATGGAAGAATAGAGTACATACTAAAACCCCTAACAAAAATAGGTTTCACAAAGGCTGCAGAAACTCTTGTGTTTCACCTACACTCTTGCAATGAAATACTGAAGAAGAGATGGAAGTTGTGATAGGAACAGGAATGGCATATTATGACATGGGTAATCGCTACGCATCTCAAAAAGTTATGGAGAGGCAAGCTTGTAGATTGTTCATCTCAGTTTTTAATCATCAAGAGTAGAACGAGCAACATATGTGGTGATTTGATCTGATAAATATCCACATTGTGCAATGGAGTAATGTTGCTAGTCAGCATCTTATCTAACTACATTATTGTTGAAAATGGGCTGAAATAAAATATGAAAGGCTTTGTTTATTACAATTTTTTTATATCCCAAGCTTCAGGATGCATATCCTTCAAAGGTAGCTTATTAAAAAAAAAAAAACTTCATTTAAGCACACACACACATTCTTAATATCAACCTATACAAAGCCATTGGGGTGATTTCCATAGTACAGCTGCTGTGGTGGTGAAGTCCACTTGGATAGATGGTCTTTGCCTATGACCTTCGCTCTCCTGAAATCCTTCCTGCAAGTCCAATTGATGATTCAGTGGTCCTAGGGAGAAGTCCAGCTTAACCAATGTGTACAAGCAGAAATAACAATATAGGCTACATATATATCAATGGGGCACAGGCATAGAATGTAGAGCTTTGCACTGACCTCTCTTACGATAGCAAGTAAGAGAAATCCAGTCAATTTCATACTTCAAAAATAAACAGGAAAAACTGCTTTCCAACGACAATAGTTCAAATGTGTAGAAGCCATGCTTAATACCAGGTGTTTAAGGCTGAGCACCGTTTTGTTTGTGGATTTTAATATATTTGAATACTTTGCCTCAGCACTTCTTTGAGGGCGTTGAAGCTCGTGTGGCGCAAGGTGTGAGAGAAGAGGAAGTGAGCTACCAGCTGGCGTTCAATAAACAGGAGCTAAGAAAGGTTATAAAGGAGTATCCCGGCAAGGAAGTGAAAAAGGGGTTGGACAACCTTTATAAGAAGGTGGATAAACACTTGTGTGAAGAGGAAAACCTACTTCAGGTAATATAATGGGTATTAAGAGTGTGTATAAACCTAGTTAATGCTGTGTAAATGTTTTTGCTGTCCTTGGTTTGTCTCTTGTTTAAGGTAGAACATCACACATCTGAGGTAGAAAATGTCTCGCAGTAAAACGATGTAGATCAAAAACTGCATCCAGATAAAGGGTGAAGCGGGAGGTGGGGGAAGAGAGCATTTGAGGAAGTTCAGGGTGCATTCAGCCTTACAGGCCACAGGGAAGACACAATAACCAGGTTAATTTACATGATTGTTGCATTTATATCCTACATTTCCATTTGCGGGAAGGGGGGAGGGGGGAAATGACCAAGGCACCTAACAGAAATAAAAGCAACAACAGAAAATCCACACTGACATAGAAGAAGGAAGTAAGTCTGTGTTTGGGCTATGTCACTTGGTGAGGCTCACATGATAGAATACTTAAGTGTCTCATTCTACACAGGAAGCTTGCATGCCAAAAAAAAAACCATTCTAGCCTTGTTTTCTCTTTCACTTGCTAGTGTTGTAAATGGAGGGGGGAAATGTATTGAAGAGTTGATTGAACCTCCACCTATAATCTGAAGTAAAGAAGCCTTTAGAATGTTGCTTTCTTATTGGTACAATTGTAAACAGACTCCTTAGCAAATAACTGGCTAGGATTGTGATGGTGTCAGTGGGCTTTCCTGTTTCCTGGTTGTTGCAGGTGAAGGCATATACAAGTACATATCCTGGCAAAAGCTGAGTAGGGAGAAGGTTCATCCTGCTGCTTTCGATGCGTGTGTGCAAGGAATTGACTCTTACCCATCTGTCTTGCCTTGCCTCTCCATAGCAACAGCACTCCACTGTCCTCCTAGGTCCTAGGAAAAGGGAGATAGCAGAAGAGACAGTGCCGAGATACTATAACATGGAGCTAAATGTTGGCAATGGCTCCACACACACATTTCCTTGGAAGGTGCAGAGCTGTCCTCAACAGTGAAGCCAGTCAGCAGGACAGGCCTTTGGTGATATGGATTAGTAACCATGGATAATATTTACATTACTGAAATTCGGCTTTTCTTCTTTTTGGTAGGTGGTGTGGCATTCTATGCAAGATGAGTTCATACGCCAGTACAAGCATTTTGAGGGCTTAATAGCACGCTGTTATCCTGGATCTGGAATTACTATGGAGTTCACTATCCAAGACATTTTAGACTACTTCTCCAGCATTGCACAGTCTCACTAATATCTGCCAAGGGTAAAAGCAAGATAAACTAATGAATCTTTTAGCACTGAAGACTTGTTACTTTGTGAGATGGAATTTTGAGGAATGTCCTTAATTATCTTTATGCCCATCAATTGATGGCCTGAGGAGAAATGTTGCTTACTTACTGTATAGAAACAGTGTTAAAGCATACTTTTTCACATGTAACACAGTCTGGCTTGTTTTATTTTCGATGTTGATATATTAGCCTTGTATAATTTATAGTACATTAGATACTAAACTCTTTGGCTTTCCTGTAGCTTCCAGTAATTATGTTAAAGTATTAAAATTATTGTACAAGGCTGAAGGGGTTTCTGCATCAAAATGTATTAATATATGGATTGATGGAACTTGCACGCATGCTTTCAAAAGAATCTATTTACATGACTTTATGGTTGAAATTCTTCTGATCCAATATAAAAATAATGTTTACAAAGGCGTTCCTTGTATTTATTTCCCTATCCTATGACATGCATTACACAAAAGGAAAAATTGCCAGTCAACTGAGGGATCCAGATACTATATTTAAGTTATGTGTTTTTACTTTTTACATGCATGCATTAGTTGAAGCTTCCTTGGAAACACTAAACTAACGCTTTGATTCTAAAGACTAAAACTTTAAATTGGCTCAGTTTATCACATTGATGAAAAAAACAGCAAAATAGCTGGAGAAAAAGCCTGTCTGAGTCTGTTTTTCTGCCTAAGCTTGGGAAGAACTTGTGCCCTTATGGTTGTACACCTGGATTGCAGAAGAAATGGATTGCTAAAAGGAGTTTTGAACGAGATCCTGAAACAATATTTAGATCCCTACTTGCATCACTTGGGGTGGCTAACAATGGGGAATACGCAATACAGTGGTACCTCGGGTTACATACGCTTCAGGTTACATACGCTTCAGGTTACAGACTCCGCTAACCCAGAAATAGTACCTCGGGTTAAGAACTTTGCTTCAGGATGAGAACAGAAATCATGCTCGGGCGGCGCAGCAGCAGCAGCAGGCCCCATTAACTAAAGTGGTGTTTCAGGTTAAGAACAGTTTCAGGTTAAGAACGGACCTCCGGAATGAATTAAGTACATAACCAGAGGTACAACTGTATGTAAGTCGTACAGCTAAAATAAGTGATGCTGCAGTGAAAATAGTTTTGATTGCGTTTTTAGCATTTAAGTACACAGTCTCGGTTTTTTCCTTAATGTTTTTGCTGTTCTGGGATGCTGGCATTAACAATCCAGTGCAGATTACTATTTGTTCCGTTTAGGCAGAATGAGAGAATTAGGTTCTAGTTTCCAGAGCGCATCTTTTGCCGGGCGAGTGACCCTTAAAAAGGCTCGAAACTTGCCCTCCCAGCCTCCGCCGCCAGAGGCCGCTGCGGCGGCGCGCGTCGGAGCCCCGGCTCGTCCGTTAAAGGTTCCCCAGAGCGCGCTCGCGCTCGGAGAGCCGTTGCTGGGGGCGACGCCGGGCGGAAGCGGAGCGGCGGCGGAGGCTTCGCGCGCCATTTTCAAACGGCCGCCTCGGCCCACACCGCCGCTCCAACTTCCTGGGAGGCTTTTTTTTTGTGTGGAGAAAGGCGGGGGAGAAAGAAGCGAAGGTAGAGTAGCCCGAGACCCAGGAGGGGCCCCCCGAGGGCGAGCGGTGGGGGAAGAGCCAGGCCGCGGGTTTAACGGCCCTCGGCGGAGAGGCCGAGATTTATTAGAGAGGCCTCCACCGAGGGCCCGTTTCCATGGCGACGGCGGGGCGGTGACGTCACCGCGAAGGGAGCAGCCCTTTCAGCTGCTGTGACGCTTCCTGGGGCCTTGAGGACGAGGCTGCCTTGGGAAAGCGCCGGCGCCCTCGTCCTCCGCAATCACAGCGCGACCGCTTCGGGTTCCTTGTCTTGTGGCCCTGGCCAGACCCTCCTCCCTCCGTCCGACAATCGCTGCTTCATGTTTAGTCCCCTCTTCGCCGCCCCCCTTGGGTTGACCCTCCAGCCCAGAGCACCAGTCGCACCTCTCCCCACTTTGCTCCCTTCACTGCGATCCCTATGTCTCTGCAGCTGCTCACCGCAGCCTCGCCTCTCTCCCTCGTCATTGCTCTTCTGCTTGCTTCTTGACCCGTCAGTATATCTATATTTCTCCTAGAAATCCTTGCTGTAGCACAGTTGCTCTCAAAAAACAACAGCACACACCCCACTGTTGTATGCAGAGGTGTGTGTGATCTGTCATGTTTGCTTTAGTTGCCATTCCTTGCATTGCACGGGGTTGGACTAGATGACCCCTGGGCCCCTTCTAACTCTACGATTCTATGATTCTGTTGTGTATAGAGATATCTCTCTCTCACTTATACATGTTCCACGGAGTTCAGGCTGGCATACATGATATCCGTGCTCCCTGACTTTATCCTCACAACAGCCCTATGAGGTAGGTCAATCTGAGAGACAGTAGCTGGCCCCCGATGCAACTGGTTTTGTTGCACTGGGCGCAGAGCCTTGGGGGATGCTGCAACTATGACGTAGAATGGAAGGCAAGAGGCAGGGGGTCCCCCAGTTTTGGCATCGCAAAATGAAACCCCATGCACAGTTCTTATTCTTCAACTCCTTTTGTGTAGAAGTCACTAGTGTGTGTTCTGAAATGGCACTGGATTGTGGTTGAACTGGTTGCACATCATGCGATGCCCTGGCTACATCTTATTTACGAACTCTAATCTGTTGTTGGTTTCTGAGTCTGATATTTCAGGGACACTCCAGTTTGCGTCCATACTCTTCTATTTCACCCTCTTCCTGGTAAAAAGTAATGTCTCAGCTGCCAGAAGACCATGCTAACTTGTATCAGGTCATGACCAAGTGCCAGAAAGCAAGGAGCTTGGTCTTGCATGTTCATGTTGTAATTGTGTAAGCTAACATGTGCTTAAATTATTTGCAGATCCCATTTTTTTCCACAAAAGACAGTTCAATAATATCTTCACAATGAGCACAGCTGCAGAACGAAAGTTCGTTAATCTAAGGAAGCGGTTGGATCAGCTGGGTTATCGACAACCATTAGGAGTGGAGAGTTTGCCTTTGGTGGAAAAGCTTTTTAGGTATCTAAACAAAAGGGAATAGCAAAATGTACTCATAGGTGCTATTGGATTGATATTTGCTGTTTGACTACATTACACTAGTGGTGAAAGTTAGTCTTCTGTGAAATGCATTGAGATGGCTTTGTCAAAGCAAATATCCTATGTTAATCCTGAAATGCAGTTTAAAGCAATCTTTTGTAACTTCACTGTACACAATCTAGAGACATCAGTTTCAAATTTCACTAGAATGTATAGTGGTACCTCGGTTACATACACTTCAGGTTACAGACGCTTCAGTTTACAGACTCCACTAACCCAGAAATAGTACCTCGGGTTAAGAACTTTGCTTCAGGATGAGAACAGAAATCGTGCTCCGGCGGCACGGCAGCAGCGGTTAAGAACAGTTTCAGGTTAAGAACGGACCTCCGGAATGAATTAAGTACGTAACCAGAGGTACCACTGTATCGTAATTGGCTTTTAAAAGCATGCCTAAAATTAGCTACAATAAGCAACTGTTTTAGAACAGAGGTCTGAGTGCAGTGCATAGAAAAATCTGTAACAGGAACATTCCTGTGACATAAGGGAACCCTGGTGTACAATATTAAATGTCCTAGGCAATAAAAATAGGGTTTAATTTGAATAAATTAATCAGCTTAAAGAATGGTGTGAATGCTGTTCTGTAAGCAGCATTCTTCCTGAAAAAACAAATGTTTGCTTTCATGCATAAATGGGATGTCTTGTATATGCAGGCACAAAGTCAGGGTAAATTCTGCCAACCAAATGTTGCACATTAATCTTAGAAATGCTGCCTGCTTGCCTCCTTTAATGTGTGTGCAAGTAAATCCCCTTTTGATTTTAATGAAAACTTGGCCATTTAAGGAAGGTTAAGATTGTAGTCCATGCATACTTGCATAGACATAGGGAAATAGATGAAATGTTCTATTTTAAATCTGGTTGGCTAGTACACCAAGCCAAAATCTGCTTCTATTCTGGCCTAGGGGGTGACTGGAGCAGGGTATTTATACAAAATACTAGTTTTGGCCATTATAGGAGTCATCTCTCAAGCCTGGAAATTTGTTTTCCTTCCATTTCAGTGACCTTGTTCATACAACTGAGAGCCTCCGGAGTGCTAAGCTATCTGCTGGAAAACTTGAAAAAGAATACAGCAACTTTGACGTTGTTCTAGAACCTTATCGAGAAGAAAATGCTAGGCTCACCCGTGAAAACAATGAACTACATTTAGAAATTCTGAAACTGAAAGAACAATTGGAAAAGCAGGTCAAAGGTAATCTTGAAAACCTAACTGATTATTTGTCTCTCAGAAAGGGGGGGGGGGGGCAACAAATTTTGACTATCATTGTTAGTTAGCCAAAACTTGTGGTTGCCATTGATCCCACAAGTCTTGCCTCTAATAAGTTTGGTGGTAGCACTCTACCCTTTGTGTTGAGTTTTGGAAGCACTTGCGCTGGTGATGCAGCAGGAAGATGGAATCTGCAAAAATCACCTTACCTTTTATCTTTGTGGATTGTGATGTATCTCCATTACATCAAAAGCAGAATGGCAGCATTGAATGCCACCCAAAGACTTGATGCAGTGGTGGACTGGATAAGGGCCAATAAACTGTCTGAATCCTGAGAAGACGGAAGCTCTTTAAAAATCTCCCTCTGAAGGAGCAAGTGCATAGTTTGGGGGCATTCCCAAATGCATCTTTGTCACTGGGGGCCCTGTTGTCCTCTGTGGCTTGTTGTGCCTTCTGCCAGCTGCATCTGGTTCACCAACCACAGTCATTCCTGGACAGGGATAGCCTGACCACTATAGTCCATTGGTAATCTCGAAGCTACTGTAATGCACTATATGTGGGGCTGTCCTTGAGTCTGATTCAGAAGCTCCAGCCGGTGCAGAATGCTGCGGCCAGATCACTGGCGGGAGTGACACCATTGTTAAAACAGCTGCACTGGTTGCCCATCTGTTACTAAGCCAGGTTCAAGGTTCTTTTATTGATTTACAAAGCCCTAAACAACTTGAGTCCAGGACACCTCAGGGATCAGCTGAATCCTTATATAACAGCTTGATCACTGAGATCATCTGCAGGAACGTCTTTCATTGCTCTCCGAGTAGGTGAAACCTAGCCTTTAGTGTCATCAGCCTAGTCCTGTGGAACACCCTACCAATAGAGATTCAGCAGGCACCTTCCGTGCCAACTTTTAAATGTCCACTGAAAACATTTCTGTTCTGCCAGGCCTATGCAGGCCACGGTGACCTATTGATGTTGTAAATTTCCTTTTGCTTGTTTTTAACTTTTTATGGTTTTATTTACGTTTTTATATTGTTGTGAACTGCTGTGAGACATCTATGACACAGCGGTATATAAATATTTTTATAAATAAATACATAAAGTTTCAAACCACAGCATGCCAGTGTTCTCCCTGAGAAGCTATGATACTAAGAGTCAGGGAAATGAGAAATAGTTTAACTGATTCTTAAGGCTGCTTCAAGCAATATTTCATTATAAAATGTCTTCTTAATGTTGTACACCGCCCTGGGATCTTCTGATAAAAGGTGGTATATAAATTGAATAAATAATAATAATAAACAATAATACTTGAATACAATCCCCAAAACTGGTCTAAGTTTGAAGTGCACAAATGTGTGTGTTTGGCCACATCATTTTAAACTACTAAACTAGTTAAGTAGCTCTATTGCAGTGATTGCAAACACGCACACTGTGATGGGTCTTTACCATAGAATTGTAGAGTTAGAAGGGACCCGAAGGGTCATCTAGTCCAACCCCCTGCAATGCAGGAATACCATGAATATCTCTACTTGTTAGGGTTTTAGGCTTGCTTTAAATGGATCTGTTGTTTTTGTTGTTTTAACTGTTTTTAATTATCTCATGTGCAAATTACCTTGAGAAGATTATTTAGGAAGTGGTTGTCATTGTGTTTTTAAAAGAGACAAGCAACTAAAAACATGTTCAGGCAAATTGAGACTTGCAGCACATGTGCGTATTAGCACCTGGGGATAGAAAAAAAACATTGAGCTTGTTTTTTATTCCTAGTATGCAGGAAGAATAAAAAGGAAGAATACTGTTGATTTTTTTTCTTCCTTAAAGGTTTGAAAACTACACTGAGGAAAGTTGAACATGAGAATGCAGATATGAAATTTTTGAATAACCAGTATATACATAAAATTAGATCATTAGAGAAAGAGAACAAAGCCAAGACTGACAAGATCCAGCAACTCCAAGAGAAAAATCTGCAAGCAGTGGTTCAGACACCAGGTACACTATCAGATTATGTGCTCATCATGCTACCTCTTCTCTTACTAGGCTGCACTTTTGCACCCCATTTTGGTACTTGAGTATATTTGGTTTTAGTGGGACTTTAGCAAATGTCAATATGGAAAAAAAATTCACCAGAAGCCATGGATCCAGATTCTGCACTAATAATTGCTGCAGAACCTCAATTATCAAACTCCCTTTAGAGAGGTTTGGTTTTCTCATCCTCTTTTAAACTTTAGGTGAGCTGCTATAACTTTATTTCACTGAGATTTTTGTGCAGGTTAAATATCTGTTTCCTTGTTTTTATGCTGATTTGTTTTTTCATTATTTTGCTTTATTTTATTAAATTGATTTTAATAATTTTGACTAATAGAGTGTATTAATTTTGTTAACAGTTTAAAACCACTATTTTATTTTATGAAGTAAATCAAGGCATAATTTTTGGAAAAATAAATAGACATTACCTACTTTCTTTGGTATAGAAGTCAGTTCCACGTATCTATCTCTTCCTCAATTGAAATTGTTGGGGAAGCCCACAAGGTGATGGCCAATGTGACCAATGGCCACTGGTGCCATATTACAACACATGTTGTGGATAAAACATAATCTCTCAGAGCTCTGTGAACATTTAGTAAAGATTTGCCTCTGTGCTCTCAGGCTGAGATATTACTGTCTTTATTCTTAGGGCACTATATGCAAAATCTAGACTTTTACTTGTATAGCCACACTAAAATATAGTGTTGGATGGAGACTCACAGCCCAATCACAAGCATGTTTATTCAGTGCCACTGAGTACAATGGGGTTTAGGATACATACATAGGAATTATAGAATTTACTTGAATTTAGGCAATAATCCTAACCCCACTTACTGTTAGTTATATACATTTACCATTGAACTGAATAGGAATTCTGAGCAGTCATGGTTATGATTGCACTGTTATTTCCCGTTGAAATCAATGAAGGGCAGATTTACATTATTTTACGCTTGCAAAGAAAGTAATATAATGAAATTGACACATGCTCTTAGTCTTTGAGGGCTTTAATGTAGTCTTATGTCTATATAGCATGTAGATTTCATTTAAGCTATTCTTTTAATGAACATTTTGTTAAATGTATTCTTTGCCACTCATATAAATATCTACTGCTTAAAAGTATTATTCCAGTAACAAAGGAATTTCTTTGGTTCTTCAATATAAAGAAGAACTCTTGGGGCTGTTTAATTCTTAGTAATATGCATTTATCTTTGTAGGTGGTAGGAAAAGAAATATTCCGTTCAGGCGTCAGCGTATGCAGATAGACCAGCCAGTCCCTCCCTCAGGAATCGGTGCTTATCCAATTCCTCAGCCAGATGACCCATATATTGCAGATCTTCTTCAAGTGGCTGACAACAGGTGATTAATGGTCTTTTAAAATCTTGACATACTAGTAATGCCATCCTGACATCTCCCTCCAGTCTTCCATGAATGAGAATTAGTCTCTAACCCTTCCCCTCCCACTTCTGTGGGAGAAAATGTTTGGGAAGAATTACTTAGTTCTTTAATCGCCGTTTATGTTTCCAATTGTCAAAATGATAAGAAATCAAAAGTTACTATGGCATTCATTATACATTTTTAAAAACCAGAACAGTTTATGTATTGCACTTTGGCCTTCCTTTGGACATCTTCACTGTGATAATAAAACAAGGGATTAGCAATGTTAGGTTTCAATGTTTTAACAACGTAAGGTTAAAAAGTTCAGTATATTTTTCTTAGTACTATGCCTATTTGAGGGGGGTATTAATGTAAAACACGTATTAATTACTTTTGCTGCTTCTAAATGTATGCAATCTATTGAATGACTTGAGATTTTGAGTGACTGTAGAACAGGTAATAATGAGAGTTGTCTGCGGAAAATATTTTATTAATGTAGAATTCCTGAATGAAACTCAAATTCAGATAAAATATATTTCAGAATTCATGAACTGCAGTTAGAAGTGTCGGACTTGCAAGAAAAGCTAGAGATAGCGGAACGTGAGGTGAAAAATTACAGCAAACAGGTAAACTAATATTTTAAGGGTTGTGTATTTTGCTTCTTAATTTTTCAGTATAGCCTACAGTTTCTCTTTGCTGAAGAAGGGATCTTAAGATCAGCATTTCCCCCAGGAACTGTCAGCATTTTGTTAATGTCCTGGTTAAAAGCCAGTAGTGGCTTGCTTTGGCATAGCTACTTCCGTATTCATTCTACTGACAGAGTGGGGAATGTAGCTCAGTAGTACAGCTCATGCTTTGCATGCAGAGCATCTCGGACTCAATCTGCAATCCCTGTCTGAAATACTAGAGAGCTGCAGTCAGTGTAAACTATACTGAGCTAGATGGGTCAGGATTCTGACTCTGTATACGGGTGGTTTTAGTTGGGGTCCCTATATCGCAAAGAGGTTGGTCCAATTTTTCTGTGTATGGTTTTGGCACATTAGCTTTCACCAAACTCCTATTTTTTCCCTGTCCTGGCTATTCACTGCTATTATATTATATTATATCCATCTATCCGAGTGGGTAGAGCTTGACAGAAGTTATACAGAGGAGTTTTTATCCTTCTCATTTGTTCCTCCCTTCCCTTCCATTGCCTTTTTCTGTTTTGGGCACGCACACAATATTTTTGTAACTATGTGCATGTATTCCTTTAATAAAACAAAACAAAATAAAACAGGAAACATAGGAGAGAAAATGTTACTAGCCCAAGTTACCATATTTGACAAAATACAAAATTGAGGCATGTGCTTTCTTTACAGATGGGATGAGGGAGAAACTGGGCAGTATCGATTTGCATTTAATTTTTGTTTTTTAAAAAAAATCAATACTGAGGACTTGCACAAAAGTGTCTGATGTATTTACTATGATAACAGTTTCTGAGTTGATACCCTACTTGTACTGTGTAGATATCTCGAGAGAACAACTCCTCCTAACTGGCTAGTCGAAATTTGGACACTCCTCCAGAATAAGACAGTTGGTGGAAACTGTCACACTTGTATCAAGTGAGGAGCAAACAGAAGTAGGTGTGTGGTATTAGAAACCACGCACCAAAACGTGTGACAAAGCATCTACAAGAAAATGTGATAGCGAGCATCCACACCAGGAGTGACCGCACATGTACAATGGGTTATCTGAGAATTTTTGTGGTACAGTCAAACCTCAGCTCCCCAACCCCCCTGTTTTGGAACGTTTTGGCTCCTGAATGCCAAAAACTGAGAAGTAAATGCTCCGGTTTTCGAACATTTTTCGGAAGCCGAACGTCCAACACGGCTTCCGCTTGATTACAGGAAGCTCCTGCAACCAATCAGAAGCCGCACCCTGGAGTTCCTCCGACCGGAGGAACTGGCTCCGTGGAAACTGGGTCTTCCCGCCGCGGCGAAGGTGGGGACCCGCTAGAAATCCCAGGCGGAGGAAGCCTGGGAACGTGGGGTTCGGCAGGGCACCCATTTTGGGGCTCCGGAGTGAAGTGGGGTGAGCGGCGCGGTGCTGCGAACTGATTGCTACTTTCACGGAGTGAAGCCGCACAGCCATTGCCGGAGAGCGCTGACTTTTTCCTGTGGACAATTGGATTTAAAACAAGTACCCGTGAGTAGAAACGGAAAATTGGATCAAGAAATATCTTAATTTGGCACCGAAGCGGGAAGGTTCAAAACAGGAAGTCCGCCTTCCGCTTTTTGTACATAGACTGAAGCAAAAACCTTTTAAGCTAAAGTCTGGAAAGTCGTTAAAAAAGTTTAAATTTCCTTCATTTATAATTACTGAAACCCCCTTGGAAGCAGGAGAAAAGGGGGGGGACTTTGTTTAACGCCTGCAGGAGAGGGAGTGAAGAAAGATAAGTTTCCACCGTCTCTAACCTGGGAACGGGGTGTCAGAGACAGAAATTCTTGGAGAGGTTCATTGACTGTGAATGGAATACTTTGACAGATAGCTAAAGAAGAGAAATAAATTGATTCCAATGTTGCCTTCTGCATTCTAAAGAAACAAAATATCTGAAAAATGAAAGTAATTTTCCTTTGATGGACTTGCCTTAAAAAAAAGGATACAAATAGAAATTGTCTCCTCTAGAGGGAGCTTGCTAAATTGTTGCTGCAGTCTACTTGAGGACTCTACAGCTGTCAGAGTAAGATCATGGGACCGGTCCGTTTTGACCTTGACTAAATATGAGCTGGGAGGAAGTTTTGGTGCTTGCTTTATGCAAGACAAGTGCCTTGCTGGAACAGATGCATGAGAAGATGGATTTGATGAATGAGAAAATGGATTTGATGACTGTTGTGGTTAATAACTGTGGACAAACAGGGAATATTGATACAGACACTATTCAGGGACCAACTCAGGAACCTGTACTGATTGGGCAAGTGCAGAAGATAATGGAGGAGGTTGCAGTTGCACCTCAAATAATACAAATGGAGAGACCCGAGGCCCTACAGGAGTATAAGCCGCTGTTTTTGAAGATTGAAGTTGGGGTCGGCCAGGGGGAGTCTGGAGCTGAGGAGGTTCTTAACTTTGGAGAGACCTCGAAATATGTTTTTAAATATTTTTTGGACTACATTGATGATTGTGGGGAGTGGGACTCTGGGGAATGGGCTGGTTGGATGAAGGGAGACGAAGATAATTTTGGGTTGGAATCCCCCAGAGACCTACTCCCCAACGAGAAAGGAAAGAAACTAAGAAAGAGACCAACAAAAGACAAGGAAAAGTGCAAGTATAAACAAGAAGAAGAAGATCTGCAGAAGGGACATGGAAGAGACTTAAGGGCCTCGGACATTAGATTACCAGGTTGATGGACTAGATGGAATGGACAGTAAGGACTGACACGACCCAAGACCAGGAAGAAGAGACGTTGGATGAAGATTGGAATAAAATTTATAAAGAAATTTTTTTTTCTAGGGAATTAGCCTAAAATTAATGAACATTAGGAAAAATGTTGGAATGAAACTATATGACTCTAGTAGAAAAGATATCAGGAGTTATGTATAATCGAGTATTAAGCGTTAAGCTCTAAAGTATTTTTTGGTAAGATAAGGTTAAATAACTTAAGGTAATTTGAATAACAGAATATGGGGAAAGGATGGAAAGGATTTGTTGAGTTAATTAATAGGTTAAATTGTCAAGATAAATTATTTAGTAAAAATTGAGAAAGAGGGAAAGAATTTGCTGAAATAATCAATCAAACTAGAATACAAAAAGGGAGGTGTGAGGAGGTCAATGAAACAAGCAAATGGAAGTTAAAGATATGTAATATGGGATTTGTGTCTTTTTTTCCTTCTTTTTTATCTTTTTGCTGTATTGTTGCATTGGTTTTTATGTCTTTTTTTTCTTGTTTTTTTTCTATGTATTGTAGTGTTGTTTTTAATTTTTTTCCTTTCTTTTCTGTAATTTTGAAATTATTAATAAATATTATTTTAAAAAAATAAAAATAAAAATCAGAAGCCGCACCCTGGTTGTCGAACATTTTGGAAGCTGAATGGGTTTCCGGAATGGATTACGTTCAACAACCGAGGTTTGCCTGTAAAAGGAAATCCCAGTTAATTGTGGGGGACTCCTAGCTGGCATTTTGGTGATTACAATGATAAAACGTTGTGCATGAGCATCACCAGTTCCACAACAAACCCCAAGGCAGTTTCCTAAGAAGAGATTCCTATTAATATTCAGTTTCCTTTCCAAAGAAACTTATTCTTAATCTCATTGCACTTTACCTCTGTTGTGTTGGCATGTGTGGTTTTGATGAACTTGACAGGCCCCTAGAACACTTGAGGAGGACCCTTCCTCCATGCTATCACAGCCTCTCTGGTAACACATTCACAAATGGTCCATGCATCAGACTGGTGTCGAGGATAATTTCTGGTATGATGAGTGTTTTCATTGGAAATTATAGCATCCCCAGAACAGTCCCGTATCCTTATGTACTAAGTGGAGAAGTTCTGGCCAGGTATTTACAGCAGCAACACTCAATCATTTTAAAAGAATAATGATTTTGTCTCCCAAGGTTGAGCTGCGAGACAGTGAGATTGAGCGTTTAGGCCTGGCACTGGATGGCGGTCGCTCTCATGATGTCATATCTTTGGAAGCCAGAAGCAGAAGTAATGAAAAAATTATTGCTCACTTAAATTTACAGGTAACATGTTTGAGCCTCTTTCACTTAGAAACCTTTGTAAGATTCCTCAGCTCCTGATAAAGCTTTAGTGAAGTGCTGCAACTCCAAAACCACCTGAATTGACTCCATAACTGTGATCAGAGATGTCACGTCCCATTTTACTGGCTGTATCCTACACCTACTCATAAGTTAGTTTATTCCTTTTGTGGTCATTGTGTTCCAGCCGATTAACTTAGCAATGATAATATGGCTGAAAATTTTTGGAGGCTGTTTCCTCCAAATGTTTGGGAACCAAATTCATGACTTGGCTATTCAGCTAATTAAAATATCCACAGATCTCAAATGTTTCTTACGTTCTAAGAACATAAAGTACTACAGCTAATAATGGAAAGTTATTTGAGAACTAACTGCTAGCTTTTGTTTGGCTGTAGTTGTGCTTCTACTGTTTTATTAACTTGAAACATTTTGTATGTTGTGGATGTGTTTCAGATTGAATTTCTGCAGCAAACAAACAAAGAGCTTGAAATGCGCATACAAGATCTTCTGGACAGTAAGCAAAATGTCACTAGTGAAGTGGCTCATTTAAGCAATAAAAACGAAGAACTGTGCCAAGAATTGAGTGAAATAGATCAGTTGGCACAACAGTTGGAAAGGCACAAAGAAATTGTGCTTGAGACTGCAGATAAAGAAATTGGACAGGCTAAGGTAAGGGAATTTTGTAACTTGGTAGAACATCAAGAAAATGTCTCAACTCCCAATGAAAGGTTTCAGGAGTTGCATCTGCTTTTAAAAGTGCACGCATTTGCCCTTGTATTTTAAATTTCATAAAGTGTAGTGCAGAAGAGGATTTGCAGACCAGCAACATCTGGAGAGCCATAACTTCCATATCCTTGCTTTAATGTATGGATTTTGATATTTTGTTGTATTTGCAATGCTTGTAACAGGCCCCTGTGTACATTATAATGGAATGAGGTCTGTTTTGTAGTTGGCCAAGGAACTGTAGAACTGAGTAACCATATCCTATAAGAAGGATTAGTTTAACCTCCAAAAGGGCCTTTGGGATGTCAGATGAGCGTTTTGGTATTTTCTTTCCTACTAAGGACAGCTGTTACACTGTGGACATGCTGCACATTTGCTAGAGAACTTCTCTTTAGTCTGCTGGGTTCCCTTTTTCTGCAGAAGGGATCTGGAGACCTTTCTGTAGATTTGCTCACATAGATCTTTTCCTAGTCATTTGATATCCCTGTAGCCACCAGACACCTCCGATGTCATTCAACTGCTCCCCAGTTCCATTAAATTTTCTGCTGCACTCCAGGTCTCTTCAAAATATGTGCTATTTACAGTAATTTCTGGGTTTCTCTGCTCCTTGTATTCCCATCTGACAAGTAAATAGAATTTTATTTATTTATTTATTTATTTATTTATTTACCACCCTATACCTGCAAATGTTGGTAGTTCAACTGCAAAGTTTTTTTGCTACAGTTTATAGGAATAATACAAATAGCATTTATATAACATTTTCAAGCATTTGATGCATTTAACATGTATTGTTTTGTTGTAAACCATACAACAGCCATGTAAGGTAGGTCAGATTCTCCTATATTACAGATAGAGCCTGAGGCTGAGAGGGAGTAGCTTGCTTGAGGCCATCTACAGAGCTCAGATGTAGACTAGATTTCAATTTACTAACTTTGTAGCTTGGCCTTGTATGTACTCTGCTACATTAGCTCATTGATGATGCACATAAATCTACATAACATTTTGCAGACAGTTTTGTACATCCCTGCTCTTTTTCTGTAAATTATGTGAATGAAAGTTATAGATATAATAGATATTAGATACCATGTGGACTTACTTGATATATTTTATGTTTAAACAGAAACATGACCTTTAAAATATGAAAAGAATTTTTTTTTACTTCTGTGTAAAAGAAGTGCATCTGTGTAATATGGTGGCATATTTATAAAGACCCTTCACGTTTATAAACATTTTATCATTTATGATTTATAGGAAGAGATTAAAAAAACATACAGTGAAATCCAAGATCGTGAAGAGACAATAGCGAAGCTTAAGTCAGTAAGTAACAATTTTAAAGTGGAATAAGTTTATTTAACTCAATGCATTTTTAATACTTGGATATTTAGGCTGAATATAATGTGTGTGCTAAAGACATCTGTTTAACAAAACAAGAAAGGAAAGCATTAGTAGCAGCAGTATTTTGATAGCTGTGCTGCTTTTCTACTTCTTGACAAACAGCTGATAATGCACAAGTTCTAGAGAAGAAAAGAGAAAATAAGTGATATCCTTTATTGGACATGTTTTGGTAGAACAGTATTCTTGTTTTCAGATTAGATTAAACTCTGCTGCAAACAGAACAAAAAACTAACTACTGTGTCTTGAAAGCCACACTTATATTAAAGAGAGTTTGCACAATCCAGTCAGTTAAGCATGTTAAGTCACATGATTTCAACAGGAAACAAGTAGATTTTGAGAAAGCAATTCTCTGCTTTTCCCAAACCTGGAATTTTAAAAGTACATTGTTTGCACTTTCCCATTACTGGAGACATTCTTTCATTATGCCACATTTTGCTATTACAACTTGTCTGGAAGATGACTAGAATTTAGATTTAAGCATCATGTATAAGTAGAAATACCTATGTCAATGAAATATTGTTTTACAAACTCTATATTTACTGTACTATCCTATTTTGAAAATGTGTAATTTGACTTTAGGAGTTATCTACATATCGGCGAGAAAAAGACAGGCTGACCGAAGAACTCTATGGAAAAACTGATGAAAAACAAAATCTTGAAGTGTTGTTAAACCAGGTTCAACTAGAGAACCATAGACTGGCCAAAAAACTTGAAAACCTTGAAATAATAGGTATGTGTTTTAAGAGATCTGGTGGATTATGTTGTACCCAAGACAATCCACAGCATAGTACCTGCACCTACCAAGCATCTACCAAGATGTTCCCTGGGTCACCGACAGCTCACTACTTGAGAGTTGCTCAGGCCCCTATCCACCCCATTGCTGCCACAGCAACAATGTGGCCCAATTGGAAGTCTTCCTGCAGACTCCAACCGAACAGGGGGAAAAAACAGGCAGGGCAAAAGCTGGGATATCCACAAGTGATGTCGTGGAAGGCAATGTGCCTTATGGAGTACTCTTTTCTATTGTTCTGAAGTTTTGCTTTTCTTTGGGATTTTACTTTTGCCTCTGCTCCCTTTTACTTTTGCTGTTCGTTTGTTCCCTCTCAGCCTTATCCTCGGTGGGGGGCTCTGATGGTGATGAAGGAAGTAGCAGTGCGGGGAAGGGGCCTAGAGGAACGGAGTGACAAAGTTAGGGGTGGGGAGAGGCAGGAAACAGTTTGCCTTCTGTGAAATGGGTGTCTTGTGCTAGGCTCACCACCACTGCAGCCATTCTGTTGTAGTACCTATGAGAATTGTTCAGAAAGGTTGGGGACCACTGTGATAGCTTGTATTCAAATGCTGGGGGAAATACACTGAAGATAGCAGAACTTTTAACATATACAACTTACTTCGCTGGTGAGTTACCTACACATTTTTTGAACCAGAATTTGCCTGGTGAGCCCAATTTTTCTTTTCCTTTCTTCATCATATAGGGTAAAACCTGTTTCCTTGGTATTATCCACTCTTAAAAGATTGGACTTAAAAGATTGGACTGCCTCTTAATATAGTAATTTTTAAAATGCATTCTTCCTCCTTTAGTCCATATTTTCTTGAGGATGGATGAATGCAGTTCTGTCTGACTTTGCTCCTTCTAGCATCTTCATTGTATATCTTCAACCATGTGCTGGTTTTCTTTAAATTAACCACCTCTGCTATATGCTAACTTCATTCATGCTTGTTGGTTATTTTCTCATGCAGATCGGGAGCTTGTTGTAGAACTAGAGAAAATGAGATTAGAGGGCGGTATAGCACTTGGGGACAAATCACCTTCTCGTCTGGATGCATTTGTAAAAACTATAGAAGAAGACAGGGACTACTATAAGCGTGAGCTAGAGTGTCTCCAAAAGATAATTAAACAAAGATCTAGCCCATTACGCAAGTCACCAGAAAAGGTAATAATTTTTTTGTTAAATATATTATAATGCCTAGTAACCTTTTTCATATGGTGCCCCAGTTTACAACTGCCATACTACTCAGATGTGACTGCCAGTAGTAAGGAGGAGGCATTTCTCAAGTAGTCAGACTGGTTGACTGAATTCATACTGTTTTAGTAAGGGAAAACAATGTTTTCCAATAGAAGTGCAAGGTTTAATACTTGTATGCCAGTGGATTTGCTGCAGACCCCAGCAGCTTTTCAAAATATTTGTAAAACTTTTTAGCAAACCTGAACCACTTCATATTCAATGTATTCTTCAGAGAACATGGGGTCCCTTAACTGTTTGTGTTTCATTTCCCCCCTTGACTCCTGTTTATCAATTTTTTAAAAAAGTTTGCATTACAAAGCTATCTGTCTAGTTTACCAATGTGAATGGAAAAGAGAAACTGTCGAACACCTTCATTAACTGGGATCCATTCTATTCCCAGAAAATTCTCAGAATATGGTATAGAAAATTGCATAATTGAAATGCTGTTTTTCCCCTGTTTAGACCACTTCAGAAGTCCTGGAATAGGGACGCGGGTGGCGCTGTGGGTTAAACCACAGAGCCTAGGACTTGCCAATCAGAAGGTTGGTGGTTCGAATCCCCGCGACGGGGTGAGCTCCCGTTGCTTGGTCCCAGCTCCTGCCAACCTAGCAGTTCGAAAGCACATCACAGTGCAAGTAGATAAATAGGTACCGCTCCGGCGGGAAGGTAAACGGCGTTTCCATGCGCTGCTATGGTTCGCCAGAAGCGGCTTAGTCATGCTGGCCACATGACCCGGAAGCTGTACGCCAGCTCCCTTGGCCAATAAAGCGAGATGAGCGCCGCAACCCCAGAGTTGGTCACGACTGGACCTAATGGTCAGGGGTCCCTTTACCTTTACCTTACCCTGCTTTGTAATAATTTCCCCCCTCTACATTCATCTGTTTGCAAAACAAAGCAAATAGCTCCCAAACATTGCAAAGTGTTTCTGTGCAGTTGGACTTCAGGAATGAACTTTGCCATCAGGTGTAAATCCAGCTTGGAGCATGTTTATACTTATAGTGCAAATTTCTGACAATGCTTTCTGATTTGCCTTCTTGAAAGTCCCTATTAGGCCACTGGGGATATATCTTATATTATTTACTATGAGTGCAATATTTCACCTAAGCATTTTGTTTGTTTGTTTGCTTGTTTTTGTTTTACTTTCTCTTCTGCTGTATCTTTCATGGCTTCCAGATAGCCCAATGAAGAATTTAAGTAAACATTGTATCTCAGTAGATTTGGTGCTTGAGCTGTGTTTTTGAAACGTAGTGTCAATACAGTGTATTTTTATGTTAAACAAGTTATTTTTAAATCAAATCAATTTTACTTCCTGCTGGGTCTTTAAAGGTATCTGTTGGGCTTTAATAGCAATTTGATATTGTCCAAAAATTGGAGCGTTAGGGTTAAATATGAGGCAGTACAGTATGATGATATTACTATTCAGTAGTATTATAATACCCTGTGTATATTTACTCAGAAGTACATTCCACTTAATTCAGTAAGATTCTTTTCCTTAATTAAACATGCATAGGACTACAGCCTAAAATGCATATGTTCCTCATGCCCAGGGCTCACATAGACCCACTCTTATAATGCTAAGCTGTTTATGAAGCCTGGAATGATCGTCTGAACTCAGCCATAGTTTGAGGTATAATCCTGTCATCAGATATAGCTGTCTTAATTACTTCAGTATAATTTAAGTAATTTAACCCAGGATTTCAGTGCTTATTATTTACATCAGTAGCACCTGTCAGTAACAGTACAGTATCTGTGCCAGGTAACTAGTAATATAGTTTTTAATGTGTAATTTTCCTCCCCCCCCCTTTCTTTTTTTTGACAGAATGGTGATCTAAGATTGGTTACTCGAGAAAGAGATGAGCTACAGTCTATGCTAGAAAGATTTGAAAAGCACATGATAGAAATTCAATCTAATGTCAAACTCTTAACTGCAGAAAGAGACAAACTAAGCATTCTTTATGAACGGGTAAGTCCAAATTAATAGGTGGGGCCACTGACTGTCAGGACATAACATGTATAATGGAGCCGAGATTTGCAGGAGCAAGAAGGAAGCAACATATAATCATATAAATACTCTTCAAAAGAGAATTAGACAAAATCATGGTGGATAAGGCTATTAGTGGCTACTAACCAGGATGGCTATGTTCTGCCTCCATAGTCAGAGGCAGTAGGCATCTGAATACGTCTTGGAAACTGCAGGAGGGGAGAGTGCTCTTGTCCTCAGGTCCTGCTTGCAGGTTTCCCACATGCATCTGGTTCACCACTGTGAGAATAGGATACAGCAGTTGCTGCAGAGCCAGGCTTAGACATGGAAGTAACAGAAAAAGGAATGAATGCAGATTAAAGGACAGGTAATAGATTTATGCTGTTGAGACAATGTCTTAACCTGCACCAGATGCATAGCTATCATTGAACTGGATAAGAATGGCCTCTGGTTGGGCAGGCGGCATGGTACAAGTCAATGCTGGGCCAAATTCCTCATGTACTTGGCAGCGTTTTATTTGTTCTCCATCTTTTTTCTTTCACCCACCATCTTACGCCTTTCTTTCCTCCATGCATGATCTGATAGCTTGCATATATATATTCATTTTATTGATACACTTAAAAAAGTTTATTTTTTTACTTTTTAAGTCTCAAGATGAGTTAAACCGTCTACGGAGAGAAACAAAAACTTCTTTAATGACACAAAGTTACGCAGAAGAGGAGCGGAACATTGCAATGTCCGATTTCAGAAGAGTGGTGGCAGAGAAAGAAGGACTAAGAGAGAAGTTAAAGGTCATCATTTTACAAATAATGCTTTTTTGTAATGTTTCGAGCTTGCGATAACTTTGTGCTACTTTGTTACCTCACAAAAGTCGCTACTCCCCATGGATGGTGCAATTAAGCAGGGCAGTCAATTCACTGATTTCAGCCAAAGCTATTCAAAAATTTCTAAGGCACATTTTTATCTTGTGAACTGCCTTGGGATCTTGTGATAAAGGGTGGTATATACATAATAATAATAATAATAATAATAATAATAATAATTTAGAGCGTCAGTTTTTTGGGGGGGAAACCATGCTACAGATGAAGTCAATAAGCTGCTATCTTGCACATAATACTTCTAGTGTTTTGGACCCATATATATATAGTGTTCTGGACCCATATATGCAGTGCTTTTTTCTGGGGGGATGCAGGGGTACGCATACCCCTAAACATTTTGTGAATCTTTGTACTTTTGTCCATTTACTGTATTTATTTCTCCCAACTTGAACTATAAAATGGTGATTTTCTTGAGTCAAAATGAGAGTACCCCTAAACATTTTTAAAGGGAAAAAAAACCCGCTGCTTCTATTGTTGTTAATATTAACATTGCGTGAGTATCCATGTGAGCTGCTATGGAACCAGCAGCAGAGTCATCAGGAGCAGAGGAGAGGCTTCAACAACTGACACCCAGACTCTGCTCCCCAGGAATTCTTTATCAGTCGAACCTGCAGGAAACAAATGGAGGCAGGGTGGAGCCAGTCAAAAGCAGCAGCAGCTTGAAAGGGATGTCATGCCTCCCTCCCCCTTTTGGAGAAAAGAGCCCCCTTGTCTCCAATGACACACAGAATGATGCGTAGAGTGGAGCAGAGATTAGAGATGCCTAGATGCAGTTTGAGGCTGCTTGGGAAACATCCAGCAGAGGAGGAGCTTTAGAGGAGCTTGAAGGTGGGGACATTCAGTCCTGGCAGCTGCTCTATAGGGGCAGGACTTGCTGAGAAGTGTTGCTGAGTTGTATACCATTTCTTTAAATAAAGAGTTAACTTCTCTGACAAACTCTGCTTCTTGCTTGCTGGCATGAGTTTGACTCCAGCCCTGACATAAACCCATGTGCTCTGCCTTCTGTCTCTGTTCTTCCTGCCTCACCTTTCCACATAGCACATATATTAGCCAAGTTCAGTGTTCTAAAGGCATAGAGAGTAGGTGCAGTTTTCTTTATGTCTCCTAATTCCCATGCTCCCTAGACGATCAGATGCTCAAAGGTTAATCAGACAATTAAACAATGCCCTCTGATGAGTTGTTTTTCTTTGTTTCATAAGGTCCATCAGGATGAAAAATCAAAGTTAGAACAGGAAATATCAGACTTGGAAAACACTGTTCACAGAGTAAGTGATTTAAATACTTGCTGGCATCAGAATTTATTAATGCGTAGTGATGGAATGTCATTGTTTGTGTGTTGACTATTCAAATTATGATTGAGACTATGGCTTTTCTCCGTTTACTTCTCACGATCATTTGCAAGACTAGGTTTGCAATAGACATCGTGTAAACTTTTAGCAATTCCTTTTCATATTCCTGATGGCAGCTCCATTATTGTGAGCTTTACTGCCGGTACATTGCGCCTTAACATCTAAAAGATTTTGGTGGAGTTCACTAATGAGGGGGTGCTTATCAAATTTGCAGATGGCACCAAACTGGGAGGGGTAGTTTATACCTCAGAAGATTGAATCAGGATTCAAGATTACCTTAACAGATTGGAGAACTGGGCCAAAACTAAAAAACTAAAACAGTTTACCTTAGAGGGTGATGGACTCTCTTTCATTGGAGGTTTTTAATCAGAGGTTGGATGGCCACATTGTCAGGGATCTTTTAGCTGTGATTTCTGCGCTGAAGGGGGTTGGACTAGGTTACCCTTGCGGTCCCTTCCAACACTATGATTCTAAGGAGCTTAAGATTACAGCTGTAGTTTTGCAGTTTTTATTGAATTTGAGTAAACTGGTCTTTATTAGGATTTTGCTTAGCTTTTTAAATACTTAATTTTTTTCTCAAGAAAAATGCTGCTCTTAGCAGATTCAGAAAATAATATTTGTGTGTTGTTTTCTGCTGCAGTTGGAGACTGAACATCTTGATCAAATAACTACTATTTCATTGTTAAAAAACAAAATAGTCTGCTTAGAAGATGAATCAAATATTAAGTCTCATCAGCTGTCTCAGTTGTCTGAAGATGCTTCACAATTTAAAACAGAAATAAACTCCCTTCAGTAAGTTCAGCTGTGTATTTAGTATCTTATTGGTGCCTTGCTCAAATCTATTAATTTATGTCATTTTACAGGAAATATTTGCATCAATTGTCAGGCCCTAAATAGAAATGCAGGCTCCATAATTGCCTGAAAGTCATATTGGAAGCTGTGTTCCTTAATTCAAAATAATATGTGGACTTTCCAGTTGCTCAGTACTGATGGAAAGGAACACTGAATATGCTTGAAGACAATTTAGTATTACTTAGGGTTCAGTCCAGTTATTTCATTAAGCAAGAGGTTTGGGCTATGCTTTGGTTCGAATTAAGCCCCAAATTGTGTCAGTGCCCCAATTTCAGGAGATAAAAGATTGGATTCCTTAAAAGTATAAGATTGGACACTTAAAATTGTCTCTGCATTTCTAGCTGATATATCCTGATGCATGGTTTTAGTTTTCTGAGGCTATTTTTTAAAAACTTTAAAAGCTACAATTACTAATTGCTGTTTTTGTAAGCTCATTGGAAAGTGTCATTCCCTTTGCTGCATAATTCTGTGCTTTGCAGTGTTTTCAGGTTGTGCTTATCATATTCTAACTTATTTACATTTAAAAACCTGCACCTGTTTCCCCCCTCCCTCCAAAATGGATATCAATTCTGCAGACTACTAAATGAACAGATACAAAAGTCTTTAGATGAAGTGCAGCATCAGTTGGCTCTTAAAGATGATGAACTTCATTTGGCTCAAGAAGAAATTTTATTGCTAGAAGAAAAAACAGGTGAATGCTGTTTTATTTCTTAGAGTGAAAAATTTACGGCTTAACTACTTAATCTGAAAAGTCAAGAGATTGAGACTAGTTTAACTCTTGGCACAGAACATTGGCGGCATCTGCCTTTCCTCTTCTCCAGCGGTCAACAACTGTCAAATGTAGGATTGAATTTGGTCCCCCATTATTGCTTCCCACTTTTCTAGTGTTGAATTGCTAACAGTGATTAGAGCAGAAGCAGCAAACCTATTTGAACCACTGGGCCAAGTCTTTATCTCCCCACATCCCACAGGCTAACTTTGACAGGTGGATGCGAATGCCAGCCTGTCAGTCATCTGACGTCAGGTGACTTCTTTGCCAATGCCTTCCCCACAGAGAACATATGGAAGAAGAAGCACTCAGCTAATGAGCAGAGATTTAATTCTGCTCTCTGCAGGGGTCTGAATGAGATTTACCCCTATGGGGAATTGGCAGGTGCTGCAGCCAATGCAGAATTGAACCCTGCCTATTAGCTGCTGTCACCCAGTGATGTCACCTTATTGACTGGTGGGCATGGTTTGGGGAGAAATGGCCTCATAGGCCCAATTGCACACCCTGGTATGCCAACATTGGCCCATGAACTGGAGATTCCTCACTCCTAAATTTAGAAGTAGGGAAAGAAACATGGGCGTGAAAGAAGGGGTCCTCTTGTGCTTTTCCCATCCTTCTCAGCCATTCCTCATTTGGCAATGAAGAAACAGGGGGAGGAGAATGTGAGAAGGAGCTGAGAAAGATCTTGAGAGGGGAACCAGAGGACTGCAAGCAAGAACGTTTCCCTGTTATTTCTTGTTCATGCAAATACCTCCCATGCTGTTTTTCATAACTCAGAGGGTGGTGGAAGACATTGTGGAGAATCCCACTTATTGCATATACCCTCTGGCAGGGTTCTAGTTTTTCAAAGCCATCAAAGAGCAAGGGACTAGCTTTAAAAGACCTTTGTTGGCAGGCGTTTGTAGTGGGGTGAATTTGCCCAGCATTCTTCCTTCACTTCCATTGACAATAACTTAGCATTAAAGATTTGCCAATCATTAAAGTCTAGAACAAGGTGCCACAAACTGAGCAAAAAGGTACCTCACAGATAAATGTAAGTTGTCTGATGATATTTGCCAAGTTGTGCATTTCCACTTGCACAGCCAGACTCTGCCTTACACACACCTACACACCGGTGTAGCCCTTTGGGTGTCCCAGAATACTACATCAGGTGATCCCTAACTCTCCAGAACAGATATTGTTGGGTGAGGGGTCAGAGATAAGGCAGCAGGGGGAAGGAGATGTTCTATTACATGGGTGAATGTCTGCTCACACAACATTAGGTGTCACCTTTAAGCTCTAGATCAATAAATCCCTAAACTTTCCCCCCCATGGACTGCTTGAAAATTGCTAAGAGTCTTTGCTAACTGCTTAATTATTTTTCTGCCTTTTGTATCAATTGTAATGTGCTGTTCTACATGCTGTATGGTTTTTCCACTGCATTTTATTGCTGCTTTTATTTCTCATAAATTAAATTTTATTGTATTCCATAGATTCCTATTGTAGTACAATAAAATACAAAATAAGATATAAAAGAAGCAATTAAAATACAATTGAAATAAACGTGACTTTTCATTGCAGTGAACATACTGTTTCCCATCTTCAACCACAAATCCACAGACATGCTGAAGCCCCCCTGAATGTAGTCTGCAGACCACATTTTGGGAGCCCCTGCTCTTCATAATTCAAACAGTATTTATTTATTTGCAGGTAAATTCAGTAATAAGCACCATGCACAGGATGAGACCATCAGTGTGCTCAGAAGTACAATTAATGTCTTGGCTAAGGAAAAAGACAGCCTCCAGGAAAGTATAGATGAAAAGACAGAAAGAGTTGCTTATCTAGATGACAATTTAGCCAATAAGGTATGTACACGGGGCATGAAATAGACACATCAGGGGGACACATGGGCTGGAGTTGGGAGAAGGGGGCCTATTGTACTACTATTGTACTCTGCTTACCTGACTTTTGATCCAGGTCAGGACTTGTAAGTCTTGAATGGTGCATACTGATAAAAGACAACAAAAGAATTATGAACTGAAGAAAATTAGTAACTGTCAATAGCTTCCTTAAAACATAATAAAAAATCAAACTGTACATTAAAGATTAAAAAAAATGAGTATGGGGGGAAATTGTTTATAGTCTTAAGTTTCAGCAGTCACCAAAAACAGCAGCCCTATAAGTACTTTTGAAGAGATCACAATCTAATGCATACAAAGAAGCTTGAATTAATAGATAAGTATTTAGTAATAAAAATTATAAAATGAAACTGCTGCCGAGATCCTTTCAGCTTTACCTTCTCCGTGTATCTCTTTCCTCCCTTCTCCCCCAGCTTTCTGACTGCTGGCATGAAGCAGTAGGAGCAGAAATGCTGACACATGCCCCATATGCTCCCTTGCTGCTTTCATTTTAGGCAAGAGAGAGTAGGGGAAAGGAAAAGCACTTTGAAGTAAATGTGAAAAGGGGAGGGGTTGTGCAACAGTTTTTCCACCTCTGCTCTCCAGTTTCTCTGTGCCTTACTGTCAGAATCATGTGTTGTCAGCATTGTGAAAAGAAACTGTGAACTTAGGATGGTTACAAGAGGCCACATTTTTTCCTGGGAAGGTATGTGGTATATCAGTAACCTCACACTTTCAGTCCCTTCAGGCCATAAGTAGTGATGGCCAAAAGAAAAATGGAGCCCAAAGGAAAATAAATAAATAAATGCAAATGAATATTGAATATCATTGGCCATTAGTAAGCTGAAGGTACCCAATTTTTTTAGCTTCAGCTACTCTTAAATATTAAACTACAAGAGACTGCTAGTGAATGACTGGTAACAGTACTGTATTATGCTGTATATTTGTTACATCTGTATTTCACTTGTTGCTCATACCTATTAGTGCGGTTGATGTGAATTATGTAAAACCAATAATCTTTGCCATCATGTTTCTTTCTATAGGAAAAAACTATCCTCAATTTGCGACAAACTCTTACTCAGTTAGAGTCGTCCTTAGAGTAAGTAATAGTAATGAAAATTATTACTTTTGACTCTGAAATTTCATCTTATAGCAATCAAAATATTTTAATAAGCTAATATACTTATAATTGAACCTTTGCACATGAAGAAGATGGTTCCTCTGAAGAAGGCTAAAATATGGCCATTTGGGGGAGGGGGGGAAACCTAAGGCAATTACAATTGTCCTAATTCGGCACTTACAGATGTACTTTAAGGTGGAATTCTGTGCACCTTACATAAGAATCGGTGGAGGGCTGTTGTTTTGCTCAGGAGCATGCCAAAATATTTCCAAGGAGGAAAATGTAATGTTCCCTGATCTTTTCCACAGCCAACCAATGATAATAATTGATGGTGCCTTGCCAATACTCAAATGCTACAAATGAATTCAGTATAGCAACTGAGTATTTGCAGGGTAAGCAGAAGAACAGCAAACTAATATTATGCAAAGCAAACTGCAGTTTGAACATCTGGGCCAAGTCTTGGCTTACTAGATGGTTAAAACAAACTATAACTTGGTGGTACAAATTATTATTATTATGTGGCCCATGTTACCAATCATAGTACTGTGCCACAATTTCAGACATAATGCTTGGCGATCAAGTTGCTAATAAAGAAATGTGAGAAGCCCATGTAGACTGCAAATATGGAATTGTACAATAATGTCATCATTACTATCTAATGCAAAGTTAAAAACACTTGAAATGATTCATCTTAGTTACTGGAATGTAGTTGTTACGTAGATTTATATAATGCAAAAAGATAAATTCTGTTTAAGGTTTTCCAAATCCTCCATTTGCTAGCCAATTAAAGGATGCCTTAAGCGGTAAAGACCGAGAACTAGCCAGCGTCCGTCGCCAGATCGAGGCAGCACATTCTGAGCTTGGTGAAGTCAGCAGGGTGAAAGAAATGGCCTTGAAAGAGAACAGAAGATTACAGGATGATCTATCCACAATGGCCAGAGAAAATCAGGTACAATAGTTCATAATAATACATGTCACAATTGCTTTAAATAATGTTTGGGTACCTGAAATTACATTTTATGTGATTTGTAGCTCTTGGATAATTTTAACTGGTGTGTTTGTTAAGAGTGGCAGCATTACATTCAATCTATATTTTTTTACTTTAGGGGGTGCTGATTTAAACGTGACACTAGATATGTATAAAACAGTTATAGATTATGTGCAACCAACCAACATCATATTTAAACTAGATCACTGGTGCATACACCTGGAGGATTAACATGATGTAGACATCTGTATACTAATGCCATGTATGTAGGAACTGCCCCAAACCTTGCTTAAATGTGATGCTATCCACTTGGAATGCCATCTGTCCAGATTTTCTACCCTGGAACTGTATTTCTTTACATGTTTTCTTCGGATTACATTTAGCCGTAAAAAGTGTAAGATTTTAAAATAGCCATCAAGTGATTGTTCAAACAACATTAAGTTAGAATCTAGCCATTATTGGGCAAGTTCTCCCTTTAGGGTAGTTAATTTTTGTCTGGGCTTTTTTCATTTCAGACTGCAGATGGGGGACTTGCATAATAGAATGCTCCTTTATTTAAATTCAAAACATAGAAAACTAGTGTTTCCCTGATCTCTTATGTATAGGGAATTTCTTTTCTATGCAGAAGTACATATACACCTGAAGCCTGAAGTCTGGTACAGCTCAGGCACAGGGTTACCAAATGAGAGCTAGCCTTCTTTTATTTGCATGTAATATTATTTGTAATGGTTTATCATCTAAATAGGCAATCTCATCTGAACTGGAAGCAGCATTACGTGATAAAGAAGAAATGAAAATTAGAGTTCATAATTACATAACAGAAGTCTCCAGGTTTGAAAGTTTAATGGCCTCAAAGGTGAGGAAGTGCATTTGGAAGTTCCCATGAATATTTTATTAATCAGGTGTATCATGTTTTAAAAGTTAAGATCAGGCATGGCCTAGCATCAACTCACAAGCGGAGTGCTGCAGAGGTGGAGATGGCTGGAAACTATTAAAACTAAACATGAAATAAACATTCAGCTTATACATTCCAAAAGTGACAATTTGGCTTCAGGTACAGATTTCGATATTAATACTGTTTGATATAGCCTAACAGTTGTACTGCCAGCACAATGCCTGCATTCAAACATAATGCTAAACCAGGGGTCTCTAACCTTTTTGGGCCCATCGGCACACTTGCAAACCAGAACAACTGTTGTGGACACCACACATACATACACACCAACCAAGCACACACTGCAACCTCTTTTATTGGCTACAACAGAAGTTGCAGCCCTGGGTAGGGCTTTTGCATTTAGAAGCTGCATCTCAAGACCTGACTAGGCAGGCAATACAGCAGGATATTAGGTTTTGTAGTCAGGGACTTCCTGCTTTCTTTCAGCAGCTGACATGCACACTACAGTCAAACCTCTGCTTACCACCACCTTTTCTTATGGTCATTCCAAGCCATGACCATGGCAAACCCGGAAGTAACCGGCGGGTTTGCCACTGTTTGCGCATGCGCAGCGATCACCGTTCACACATGCGCAGAAGCGACAATTGCCATTTGCACATGCGCAGAAGTAGGCAATCGCTGCCTGCACACAATGGTGCCTCTCCCAGTGACCCGTTTCGACCTCTGGACGGACCTCCGGAATGGATTATGGTCGCAAATAGAGGTTCCACTGTACTGAGTATTGGAGCCCTAGCTTTCAAGCCCCGTGCAAAGGGCTGGAGTCATGCCCACTCTCAGGTCAGGTTGTTAAATTGAAGCCAGTAACAAACTCTGTGTGTATTCAGTATGATTGCAATTAACATAGTCCATGAAAAGCCTATTGTGTAATGTAGCACAGCATTGTTTTTAAAATTCTGCTTGTGAAAGGTATTTAAAATGATTTAAAAATCAAAATCTTATTCAGAATATCTCAAACTTACAGATTCCTACTGCATGCAATTTGTTACTTGTGGTTAATAAAAATAATTTATAACCTGCCCATCTGGCTATGTTTCCCCTGCCACTCTGGGTGGCTCCCAACAGAATATCAGTAATAATTTAAAAAGCAATAAAACATCCATCCTTAAAAACTTCCTTAAACAGCAAAGGCAAAGGATATAGCCCAGAGACCTCTGAGCAACGTGAGTTCTTCTGAAAGGGAATCTTTCTGTATCTCACATTCCGAATCAGCAGATAGCTTTTTATGTTCAGTTAGACTGAGAAAGAGTTTGGGGTTTCTGTGTGTTCTACTTTAAAGATCTATTAACTCCAAACTTCTAAAATGCTTTAAAAACTGTAAACATGCTGGAGCTACAGGTTTTATGTGTGCATACATTTGGATAATAGCAAAAGACCATTCCTGCCCCACTTAGTCCTTGGAAATTTATACGACAGAGCATAAAATATGACACCCTTCTTATGTGTAATCATCAGAATTTCTATCAACTTGTAAAAGCAACAGCCGCTTTAAATGCTTTGAGGTTCTAACTCAAGGACTCAGCCTCACTGTAAACAAAGATGAGGATGTAAAAAAAAAAAAAAAGATTTATTTAAGAGGAAGGAGAGAAGTGGGAGTTGGGGTGCAAGTAAAATATGGAGAAGAGCGCAAGTTCAGGGTCAAACTCTTCTACCATGTGTAGTGAAGCAGTGTGATTATTTCTTGTGGGTAGAAAGCATTTGATACAGTGATTCATTGCTCAATGGTATATATTGCTGCGTTGAACTAGGAAAGAGAAAACAAGGAGCTGTTGGAAAAGTTCCAGATGCTCTACAGCCAAGCTGAAAGCTGGGAAGTAAAGGCCCATCAAGCTGAGGGGCAAAGCAGCTCTGTACGACTGGAACTCCTTTCTGTTGATACTGAGAGAAGACATCTTAGAGAGAGAGCGGAACTACTGGAAAAAGAAATTCAGGAGGTAATTACTGACACTAGCTGAACTTTATTACCTAGTCCCTTTTCCTAATGTGCTTTCTTAATCATACGCCTTTGCATTAATTGGAGATTTCTGCAGAGGACAAGGTGTGTTAATTAATAATTCGTTTCAGCTCATGGGAACACTAATTTCAGAGCTATTTCTGTTCTCGAAGCATGTTAGGGCTTATAAATGATTATAAGTGTATTTTGGTGGGGGGGAAACAAGTTGGTGGGGGTTGTTTTCTTTATATTAACTCAGTAATCAAGAGAGCTTGAATTTTGGTTAGTGTGCGGTGAGACGGAGTGTCACATGCCTGCATGTAATAATACGAGTTGCATTTGTCTTTCACATAGCATATCATTGCCCACCAAGCTTATGAAACACAGATCTCTTCAATGGCAAAAAGTATGGCCAAACTAGAGGAGAGTCTCAAACGTGAAAAAGAAGAAAAGTCTTCCATCTCTGTTGATGTGGTTTCTGTTAGAGAGCTGTGTGCCAAACTGGAGTCCAGCAAAGAAAGTCTCTCACGTCAGTTAACATCCAAATCTATGGAGTTTGAGAGGGTAAGAGGAAGAACTTAGCTCTCAGCACAACACATCTAAATAAGTTCAATACTTAATACAGCTAGTTGAATGTGACACTAAAACCATGGTGTTGCATACTGGTTTATACTTAACCATGGTTAAATATTCAGATACTTGCTTCATTGATGATTAAGGTGTCTTCCCATTAAGCAAGATCTGAAGCAAAGAACAAATCTTGACTACATATTTCAATTAAGGGTTTGGACAGCATGTTAAGCCTTAGCTTAGCCCAAAGAGGAACAAAGCAGGTGTAATGGGGAGCCAATATTCTTGTTTGGTCTTGGTAAGCTATAATTTGATTTAATGTGACATGCAAACAAGGCCACTACTACCTAAACCTGTTGAAGGAACATAAAGTTGAGCATCTGCATAGAATTTGCCTATATGAAAGGATGCCTATGAATAAGACCTTTAATATTTAACCTGAAACTCTTAATTAGAATGAATTGTTTTTATGTTCTAGGTAATATCAGAATGTGAAGATGCAAGAGCAGAAACAGAACTGTTAAAAAAACAATTGTCCAGTGAGCGGCTTACAATACAGAACTTGGAAACACTCTTGTCTACCAGCAGAGACAAAGATTTTCAGAATCATTTGATAACCCATGAGAAAGATTCAGAAATACAGCTACTTAAGGACAAGTTAACACTCTCGGAGAGTAAATTGTATGTTTGTAAAGTGTAGAACAACTGTTCTTACATCATTTTAAAGCTACTGTTTATAACTTCATGCAAAGATATCTGGCCTCATGAAAAACCTAGCTGTATATATAAAAAAACATTTTCACCTGATAAAATCCTAAATTTCTGACACCATTCTGCACAAACTATATAACTTAGTTGCTGGAAACTCTTAAGTCTTTATTATTTTTGTCTCAGCCCTCGGTCCTCCTAGACTTGCGCCCAAAGATAATGTCATTTACTTGGAATTAAGGGTAGCATCATATGTTATTTTAACAGTGATTTTGTAGTTCTGTCTCACTGCACATCCATTCATAGGGTCAGATGTTGCCATGGTAAACTAGTAAAGGAACTAGTGAAACTGCCTTAGAGACTGATTCATGCGAACAGGAGTGCTAAATTCCCTCTAGATCAGGGGTGTCCAACAGGTCGATCACGGGGTGTCCCTGGAACCCCGATCCCCCCAAAAGCTCAACAACTATGATGGGTAGATCACTGCCAGTTTTTTAATAGTGGGAGTAGATCACAGTCTCTTGGAAGTTGGACACCCCTGCTCTAGATGTTTGGGGTACTCAGTGCAGTCCTATGTAGCACTGGGTTTCTGATTCACATCCTGATTCCTCACACTTGAAATCTCCAAAGATATGGAAGGAATTAGCAGCATGAGCAAATGTTGTGAGCTGGTCTCAAGTTTCATATTGAGATGACTCTGTCTCCAAGCATAATACTTTAACTGGACTGACCTTGATAAGAATCTTCCCCAATAATAGTTACAAACTTGCAGTTGAGAAATATCTTCATTGTGTGTGTTTGCATTTGTGTGTACACATTTGTATGTCTGCGTATATGGGTTTTTTTGTTTTTGTTTCTTGCTCCTTGTTTATCTGCCTTGTTGCCGCTATTTTTAAAGTTCCTATAAGATGCCATCTGTAACTGTGCAATTGTTAAGAACTTTCTTTGTTTGCAATATTTTTAGAACGAGCGTTAATAGGGAAGTTTCAATAACTCGAAATAAACTTGCACAGCTGCAGGCTGATTATGATATTGTAAAAAGGCAGCTGACAACAGAACGATTTGAAAGGTAAGTGAATTTGCTTTATAAAAGTGCCCAGTGTCACAAATCCTATGTTTTTAAGAGAAGAAATATAAAAGTACTATGTATACTATTCTGCAGAAAATATTTACTATTACAGCTGATTAAAAATCTGATTACAGAATTATGAGTGGAATCCAATAAGTTTTCCGAATGCTGTTTTTTCCACCACAAGTTTACTTTTAAAAGACAACTGAAGGCGGCCCCGTTTAGGGAAGTTTTTAACGTTTGATGCTGTATTGTTTTTAATGTTTGGTTGGAAGCTGCCCAGAGTGGCTGGGGAAACCCAGCCAGATGGGCGGGGTACAAATAAATATTATTATTATTATTATTATTATTATTTATCCACTAATGGAGGAAGTGGACAGGAAGCAGGAGAAATCTCTAGAGCAATTTTTTGGGAATGCTGGGAGCTGCAGGGGAAGGGAGAATAAGCAAAAATCTTCCCTTCATTAATTGACACTTTCCACTGGATCAAAAGGCCTTGCACTTGCACAGATGATCTCCGCAGGCAGCTGGATCGAGGCGCGTCGGGGCTGCTGATTAGACCTGTCAGCAGCCTTCGACATGGTTGATCACGAACTCCTGGACCACCGCCTTGCCGACGTGGGGATCCAGGGCACAGTCCTTCAATGGCTGCGCTCGTTTCTCTCCGGTCGGGGACAGAGGGTGGCGCTTGGGGGGGAATTGTCATCCCGCCACTCCTTGGTGTGTGGAGTGCCTCAGGGTGCGATACTCTCCCCGATGCTCTTTAACATCTTTATGCGCCCCCTCGCCCAGCTTGTCCGGAGTTTTGGGCTGGGTTGCCATCAGTATGCCGATGACACCCAACTCTATCTGTTGATGGATGGCCATCCTGACTCGGCCCCAGACACACTGACCAGATGTTTGGAAGCTGTGGCTGGATGGTTACGTGGAAGCCGGTTGAAGTTAAATCCTTCGAAGACAGAGGTCCTCTGGCTGGGACGGGACGATATGGGATTGGGGGGGCAACTCCCATCTCTTGCGGGGGTGCAATTAGTGCCAGCACCGTCCGTTAAGAGTTTGGGTGTAATCTTTGATACCTCCCTCTCTATGGAGGCGCAGATTACAGCTATAACAAAGGCGGCATTTTTTCATCTCCGCCAAGCTAAGCAGTTGGCCCCTTATCTCTCTCGCCCTGACCTAGCCACTGTGATCCACGCGACGGTCACCTCCAGACTGGATTATTGTAACTCGCTCTACGTGGGGCTGCCCTTGAGACTGACCCAGAAACTCCAGCGGGTGCAGAATGCCGCGGCGAGACTCCTTATGGGGTCTTCGCTGCGAGATCACATTCATCCGGTACTATACCAGCTGCACTGGCTCCCGGTGGAGTACAGGATCAGGTTTAAGGTGCTGGTTTTAACCTTTAAAGCCCTATACGGCCTAGGACCCTCGTACCTACGGGACCGCCTCTCCTGGTATGCCCCACAGAGGAACCTACGGTCTGCAAATAAAAACATCCTGAAGGTCCCAGGCCTCAGAGAGGTTAGGCTGGCCTCAACTAGAGCCAGGGCTTTCTCGGCTGCGGCTCCAATCTGGTGGAACGCTCTGTCACAAGAGACTAGGGCCCTGCGGGACCTGACATCTTTCCGCAAGGCCTGCAAGACAGAGTTGTTCCACCAGGCCTTTGGTCAGGGCCCAGCCTGACTCCCTCCTCTGGCAACCTGCACAGAACTTTGCTTAACGGTTGCCATTAATTTGATTTTAATTAATTTTTATAATGAAATGTTTTAGAATGTTGGATTATTTGATTGTTTGATTATTTGTTTGTTGTTAGCCGCCCTGAGCCTGGCTTTGGCTGGGGAGGGCGGGATATAAATAAAATTTATTATTATTATTATTATTGCAACTCTGTCCACTGAGGTTACCTAGCACTGAGGTTCAAGAGACCACAATTCCCTTTGTAATTTTGCCCATTATTTTGAAAACATTTAATTTGCCCCTTGTTTTCTTAGCTGTTTAGTCACATTTTACTGTTCCTTTTGGTAGTGGGAGTCTGTAAAACAATAGGAAAAATTGTGGCAAATTCTGCAGTGTCCTCTCAAAATTCACAAATGAAAGGTAAATAAAAAATAAGTTGGTGTGTTCTTGTACTGTAGAAAATAAAATATGGGCTAATCTAGCCAAAGTTAAAACATTTTAACCCCATTGTTCAAACTTCTCCCATTGAAAAGAAAACAGTATTTTGTTTTGTCTGGATCATGCTCCATATTTGTTTGGTTTTTCATTTACTTTGCTGTTTTCTGTAATGTTATTTTATTTTTGGCATGTTATCCTAAGTAAGATTTGCACATACATAAACCTTTCATAACCAAACACAAAGCAAATAAATACATACCAAGATCCACCTCCTATGTGGAAACAGTGGAATAGTAATTATTGACAAAGAAATTCTTTTTCTCCCCCCCCCCCCCCCGCAGCTCCCCTGTCTAGAATAGATGGCTAAATAGGGGCAATAAACCCCCTTTTGCTCACCACCTCCTCTGAACATATTAATGAACAGGTTCCTTTTGGGATGGAAGATGAATAAATAAATGTGAAGTTTGGAAAGTTGTCGTTGGGTTCTGGGTGAACGAGGAAAGAGTGAATCTGAGCATATTCTGCTCCATGCCTTATGCTCTCTCACTGACAGTGCTTTTTCTTCTTTTTGTATAGAACTGTGGCTTCTTATTATTACTATTATTAGCTCTCTGTATAGCTCCAACTTGCTTCCAATGTGGCAAAATGCATGGAGATACGCTCACAATTTCTTATTTTTACTTAACAGGGAGCGTGCCATTCAAGAGATGCGTCGACATGGTCTCTCAACCACTTCGCTGCGTGCCTCATCCCCACTTAGTTCAACTTTTAAAACTTCACATTCTCCAGAAAGAACAGCTGCAGTGGTAACAGAACAAGCAGACAAGTATGCCATTGAATAGATTGGGTGTTTACTTTTTTGACATGTTATTCATTTTCATAATATGAAGCGTAAAATGAAATGTCAGAACAGGTCTGCAGTTAGCATTTTTCCAAGAGTAAGTTACAGATTGACAACAGTAAACCTTTGCTCTGTGGCCCCTCCGTATGAATGTAATGGCGGGGGGGGGGGGGATTCTTGGATGCAAGGAGCTGCTTTGTCTTTTGGGTAGCTAGGGTAACTAAAATTATACCAGTGTATATTATTAATAGTTTTTATTATAGTGCAGTCTGACTTGAAGTACTGAGTAACAGATTCCGCAGAAAATAATATTAAATTATCATGTCTTAAATGGACAGTATAGTGCAAAGTAATATAATAACTGTAATCTTTTCCTTCTCAGAGGTGTGGGCTTCAAGGATTAATCAATTACTTTAAAAGAAGAACAATAATAGAAGTTTTAACATGTTTGGACTCGTTGTCAACACTGACATGAACTCTACCTCCTAAACATTGTTAAATCATTTAAAACCTTGAGAAAAATGAATGTTTTTAATGTGTGATCAAACCTTGGAACATTCTTTTACCACACAATATTTCTTAAATATGTGGATGAGCTTTGTCTTTAGGTTACGACCAAAGTGTGTGAATGTAAATCTCATTTTCAAATGCAAGCTTTTTACTACAAAACCAAGTGAAGGCAGCTGGTCATGAAGAGCCTTTTAGGCTACCATTTATTTGCTCTTTTGTTTACACCCCACTAATTTTATATAACCTGTAAGTCTTAAATAATGTTCAATTTAACCTAGCATTGTCTATAAACTTAACAAAAATAGCAGATCAAGGATTCATATACTTCTTTATAACTCCTCAGAGCTGAGCCTGTATTTTGAAAATCACTTTAATTTTGCTCTTATAAAAAACAATTACAATTGTTTGCATTAAGTTATCATGTTAGTAATAATGCAATATATATGCTTATCTTGGATCTGTCAACACTCTTCTTTCTTTTTTTAAAGTTCAGTGATAAAGTTTGAGGAGTTGCCACAGCTGAGCTCCAGCTTTTAATGGCGTAAAATAAGGCAGGTTAGTTTAGAAAAACTATTAGGTAAGTGAAGTAAGAATCTTATTGCAAAAAGACTGATAAACTTGAAGTTATTGTCACAATAATGTCATATTATATTAGCAGGTTCTGGAATATGTTTCTTACAGTCAGCTTTATATGTGTTGACTGTGTATCATCTCTGTCCACTAACCTTTTCAGAGCATAGAAGCATACATTAAGCACAGAGCTACCTCTGCCCACAACTCGTTCATTTTTTCTAGTTTTGTTTTGTTTTAAAGAAAGAAATCTTAATTATGGGACCTCCATAATATGCAAAGCTGATCTGTTTGTGTTTCAGTGTGAATAGAATTCTGGATTAAGGGTATATCTGAATTGTCTCTTTCCAGTATATTAATCTTGTTTAACACACTTCTGCTGTAACATATGTACTTAATGGTATAATACACAGTAATAATATACTGTCTAATGTGAAGGAACTTCAGTTTTCCAAGCATAATTGCAGACTGATTTAAAACTTTTCTTCAAAAGCACATATTTTCCAGTTTCCATTATAGAAACTGCTATGAAGAAGAGAAAAGGAATATGACATACGACAAAAACGGAAGCCCCAAATCCTGAAGTTGGCTGTGTCTAGGTTGCTTTTAATAAAACTGTGAAAGCATATTGTTTTAATAAATAAAGTATATATTAACTGGAATAATAGTCTCAGCAGAAATACTGTGTTAAATTTCAGGATGACCATATATTGTTTTTAAGGTATTGACAGTTCATTAGTATGGTACGTTTTCATACCTTCACATCATTCACAGTGAAAGTGGTAACAGAGAACACACACACAAATTGTGGACATGTTCTTAATATGCCATGAAATGTGATCTTTTTGAACATTTCCTTTGACTTTTCAAACCAGCATTAGTACTTGATGAAAACACAGCTGACAAGTGGCTTTAGGTTCAAAACTACTACTAAAAAAAAAAAAAGAACAAATCCCTTGGGAAGATATTTTGGTTTTTAATATATATGTGTGTATTATAAAACTTAATAAATCATGAATAAGATATTTGACCAGTTCAAATGTAATAGGAAACCATGGTTTCCTGCAAGATGCATAAGCCTATTAAGCCTCAGGTTCATGTGTTCCCCTTTAACAGATGAGGTTGGAAGCATGTAACCCAACTTTGGATGTAACTGGTTTTAAAACTCTTTAATTAGTTCAAACAAACTAGAATCAGACTGGATCCTAGAGTTTAAAGAAACCTCATCATAACCATGAAAATGGAGAGAGGTGAGGGAAAACACATGAGCCCCGGTGTTCGACATGGCTGCTGCACGTTTCCTGTTGCATTTGAAATGGGCCGTTGTGAATTTCGCTGCAGAAAAACAGCTTTTTATTCCGTATGCTGCCTTTTTTATGTGAAACACCACAGTCGTGAAGAAGTGAAACGGTGGTTTCTGCCATTCTGCTTTTAAAAACTACTTTGAAGATATGATGTTATCTTACAAAATAAGGACATGATAATAATAATGTCTGCTGTAAGCAATGCAAATAAAAGCATCTAAAATGTGTCTCTGGTTTTAAAGAAGTGTTGAGAGCTCAAGGTAGCCTCCTAATGGATGAACCATTTTGCTTATTTTTAGAAAAATATTAGACATGAATATCAAGCACTACATTGTGAATAAATTAAAAAACAATTCTCCTGGCCCATGCAAAAACGTCACTGTACTTCGAACAAAAACTTCCCTATTCTCTGTGTGTAAGTTTATGCAACAATCCATCTAGGGACATACCTATACAGGCATGTTTTGCACGTCACGGTAAGCCAAATTATGCCTTATCAAGAACAGAACTTTGTTTTCCCCTGGATCCCCTGTCATCAGAGCATGGGCTCCTGGTTAAGCAGTCTCCTATCCACACTAACCAAAAGTTGTAGCCAAGGTATGCAGTGTGTGATTAGCACACTGAGAGAGCTTAACCACAAGTCCAGCTTCAGGTGGCATGCTAAGGCAAATCTTGGCTTAGCTCACCACTGTGCAAGAGTAAAAATACATGTTTGTTTACAGACTGGGCAGGAGCAAAGAAACTCTTTGTGTGGTCCCAGTATAAACCACAGTTTGGCTTCATGTGATAGGAGCATGGAAGCTGCCTTATAGGTTCCTCTAGCTCACTGACTAGCAGTGGTCCTTCCCAGCCATACCTGGACATTGTACATGGGACCTTCTGCATGCACATGGTGATGACGTGCAGAAAAGGCCACAGAAACTGCCTTCAGTGTGCACTTTCATACCTCGGTGTGGAAACTACACAACAAATGCACTGTGCATACTGTACTGTTGTGTCATTACAAAACCCCTACCTGTGATGCTCCTCCAGTTTTTCTGTAGTGTGTACCAGTTCTGTGGCAGATGGACTGATCTGGAAGGTATTCTCTGTTGGTAGGAAGTCTGAATCAGGATAGGCAAAACTGAGAAGCATTGTTTTGACTTTGCAACTCAACCTGTAGTTCGACTGACTAGAAATAGCTCAAAATCTATGATTAAGTCTAGTGATCAATACACCAGGTTTCTTTCACCTTTTTTTGTATTTTTATTAAAGATTTTCTTGATTTACAGAAGTATGTGTAATGTCTCTCTCTTGTATTTTTTCCATGTAACATTTTTACAAATCAGTTTCTCCATGGTGTACTTCTAAGATCAGTCATAAAATAGTTAAAATAAAGAGGCAATGCCAGCCTAATGAGTCTGTAGATGGGTTCTATCTAGTTAACTCTCCTCAGCTGCAGCCAGTGTATTCAGGGGTCAGGGATGATGGGAGCTGTAATCTAACAACACCTGGAGGTCCACAGGTGAGCCAGCTTTGTGTCATTCAGGTGTTTTAAGCCCACTTTGCCAACTAGACTTTAAACTCTCCATACAGACCATGGGACTAGAGAGCACACACCAGAGAAACCAGTCGACATGGGTACGGTATGTCCATTTAGCAATATGCAGGTAGCCTAGTGAGACTAAATGCCAGCTTATTTTATGGGATATTTGAGGAAGCACCTGATCCATAGAAATTTAACAATGCCCCTTATTTCAGAAAGCCTTACCTCCCTTTTTTGGGGGGGGGGGGGACGCCCTGAAACAAGCATTGCGGTTCCACGAAGGTGGATCACACGCGGGAATCGACCAACGCTCAAGCAGCCCCCTTGATCTATTATTAGGCGAGGCTTAAGGGTGGGGCCGGAGAGAGAGAAGCCTGGTTTAGAAGGGGGGAAAGCGAGCGAGCGATCGCGCCTCGACCTCCGCGGAGCCTGTTCCCTCCCTGCTCAACTTGAGGCTGCCGGGTTGCAGGGAGAGAGCGAGCATGTGATCGCATTGGCTCGCCTTGCCATGGTGTGGCAGCAGCGCGGGCAGCAATGGAGGCGGCTTAAGGGACGAGGCTGGGCGGCTGCTGCTGCTGGCTGGCTAGACCGCAGATGGGAAAGCCCGACCCAATTTCTCGTCGCCAAATCCAGGTAGGGCATTCGCATCCCTCTCCCCTTTTGCCTTCTTTCTCATCTCTTGCGCGTATTTACGCATAAAAGCATTGTTCAGAAGCCGCCGAGGCGTGGGTTTGAATCCTGACGTCTGGTTTGCGTTTCCCTGACCTTGTCGCTTTCAGGCGTTCGCACCTCTTGTTCCGTTAACCCCCGAAATCCATTCATGGTTTCTTGCGGGGGGACTCCGCGCCTGTCTATTGTTAGACTGCAGGCAGGCTGCTATTTCCTTGGGTAGTGTGTGGGTCTGTGTTTGCGTGGAAGGCTGGCTGTGCAGGCTGCCAGTCAACCTAGGGGATGTGTCTGCTTTCTGAAAACTGGGTATTTCTTGAGCATCAATGAAAGGCATCTGTGATGAACGTACACATTGGCAGCTCTCCTAAAAGGATTAAATAAAAGCAGAGCTATGCATGTTGGCAAGGCTTGCTTTGGCAGTACTTTCATACCCTATAGATTTCAGTGTGCTCTGACTTTTGAATTTCTTCCCATTTTTATTTTTAAATCCCTTGGGTTAGTGTTTTCTTTGATTCTTGCATTAATTTTCCCGGAGGCAAGACAGAAAGGGATGACTTTTGTTTGCTTGCTACATCTCCCACAAAGCTCCAGAGCTGCATTGCTTTGTCTAACCTTCTCTAAGGCCATTTATCATGGAACTCCCGTCACCATATTTTAATGAGCTGTGAAATCTGCTAGTTATTATGGTTGAAAGACGGAAGGTTTCGTTTCCTGCGAACCCACCACCCACCCAATAACTAGATCAAGTGCCCTAAAGGTTACACTATCCGGAATGAGACGTCTGTTTTCCGTCAAGGCTTTTCATTCATAATAATAATAATTTTTTTGCAGAAAAAACCCTGACAGACCATAAGGGGACAATCCTAAACATGTTTACACCAGGAGCACATCCCACTGAGCTCAGTGAGTAAATTTACTCCCTGGTAAATTGGTTTTAGGATTGCCCTTACTCTCACTACTTCTTTTCTCCAGACAACTGGAAAGTCTGAATTGCACAAATGCTGCTGTTTCAAAGAAGCAGGTGATCAAGGTCGGAATCCTTTGCAAATTCATGGTTTCCTTAAGAACTGTGCAAGCGGTCTTCGGGATTTAAGAAATATTCCATTTTTTGTGCTCATCTGCCCAAGAGGGTTAAAGGAAAACTAGAAGCCACAACCGTACATGTTGAAATTTTAATATGGTTAACAAGAGTGCGGCTGAAATTGAGATGCTGGGGGAGGGGAAGAGGTTAGTAGTAGAGAGAAGGGAAGCATGCTCAGAGTACAAGGAGTACTCTAAAGCCTATTTTTCATTTGTCTCCCTTGTCAAAAGAAGTAGCTGTGTGATGATATCAGTAATGTCTGTGTGTTTTAGGGGGTTGATACGAGAACAGAAGCAGAATCTTTATACAATAAATCCAATTTGCAATAAATATTCAGGAACACAGTAGACAAGCTAAGTAGAGTGCAAATCTTAAAAAAACACACACAGGAATGTCACAGGAAAGTTTATTAGAGCTATCAAAAATGTTCACTTAAATGTGACATTTTTGCTTGTCCTAATAAAAAGTATTGTTGCGCTGTAAGAATAGCATTCACATTGCTGCAAAAAAAGCGAAAAGGGCAGTATATTTCACTAGGTGTTACTCAGCTATTTGGGGGGGGGGGAATAAACAGACCACAGAAAATCATTAAGAAATGAATACTTGTAGCTCAGGGAATGCAAGATCAGACTCAAGATCCATTTAATCTGCCATCATACTTCCACCTGTGGCGATGGTGGCCTCCTCCAGCATTTGCTTAGGAAGAACTGGTATTGCTGGTGTTGAGCCATAATGGTACACACCCATCTTGCCAAACCTCCCCTCCAGTATTACTGTGATGAGCCACCGCTGCACCACCAGGCCTCTGAGCAATGTTACTCAATTATGTAGTATTGTTTTAGAGGAACTGAGGTGAGCAGGGGGTTGGCACTCCTGGGTTGCCAGGTGATGGCTGCCATTTATTTTGCCCATAAGGTCCCTCCTATTGGTGTTGCATCATCTAGCTCTACAATATACCCTTTTCCAATATGGAATGGCTAGAAATGTACCCATTATTCCAAATGCAGGCTGACATATATTGATGGATCTGCATTAAATTACTGGCTATCTTGTGCATTACAATACTTGTAGTTTTCAATCCCTTTATGTTAATCTTTAGCATAAAATTTGTGTTTTTCGCAAACACCACACCCATACATCGGATTGGCTTTTTCACTGCAGGATCCACCATAACCCCAATATATTTTTCCTAGTTAGTCACTGCCAGGTTAGATACAGTCAATGCATGTGAGGTTAGGGATTTATCTGAATCACTTTACACTTCTTAGTGCAAATCTTATACTTGGATACATGGAAGTCATTCTCACTGAGTTCAGTGAGACTTTCTCCCAAGTAAGTTGGCTTAAGGTTGCAGGCTGAACATACCTACAACAACAACAACAACAACAACAACAACAACAACAACAACATATTTATTACTTATACCCGGTCCATCTGACCGGGTCTCCCCAGCCACTCTGAGCGGCTCCCAGCAGAATATTAAAAACATGATAAAACATCAAACATAAATAAACTTCCCTAAACAGGGCTGCCTTCAGACGTTTTCTAAAAGTCAGGTAGTTGTTTATTTCCTTGACATCTGATAGGAGGTCAGAGTGGACGCCATTACTGAGAAGGCCCTCTGCCTGGTTCCCTGTAACCTCACTTCTCGCAGCGAGGGAACTGCCAGAAGGCCCTCGGCGCTGGACCTCAGCGTCAAGGCTGAACGATGTGGATGGAGACGCTCCTTCAGGTATACTGGGCCGAGGCTGTTTAGGGCTTTAAAGGTCAGCACCAACACTTTGAATTGTGCTTTAAAATGTACTGGGAGCAAATGTAGGTCTTTCCTGGACCAGTGTTATATGGTCTCGGCAGCTGCCCCCAGTCACCAGTCTAGCTGCCGCATTCTGGATTAGTTGTAGTTTCCAGGTCACCTTCAAAGGTAGCCCCACATAGAGCGCATTGCAGTAGTCCAAGCGGGAGATAACTAGAGCATGCACCACTCTGGTGAGACAGTCTGCGGGCAGGTAGGGTCTCAGCCTGCGTACCAGAAGGAGCTGGTAGACAGCCACCCTGGACACAGAATTGACCTGCGCCTCCATGGACAGCTGTGAGACAGCAGCGTAGCGTGGGTTATCAGCACCCGGGGCAAGGCAAGTAATTTGCGCCCCCTAACCCGGGGCAAGGCAAATAATTTGCGCCCCCTAACCCGGGGCAAGGCAAGTACAGTAATTTACTCTCCCAAGCAGCAGCAGCAGCGAGGCTTCTCTTTCCCCCGCGCTCTCCTGGAGCTGCCTCTTTTCTTTCCTTTTTTCCCTTTCTCCAAGGCTTTTCGCTTTCTCTCCTTAATTGATTCCTCCTCCACACCGCAGCGTTTCCTAGCTGCTTCCCCCCCCCTTCCCCTCTCTCTCCTCCTCGCTCTGCTTGCCTTGCCCTGCACCGGCAGCAGCAGGCGCAGCCAGACCCCCGCCAGCCAGCCCGCCCACCCGGCTTCCTCTCCTTTTTTTGCCCGCGGCAGAAGGCTTCGCTCTCCCCCTTCCGCGACCTCCTCGCCAAGCCGAGCGAGCGCGGGCTCCCTAACCCGTGGATTTTAGTAGGGGCAGAGAGCTGCTAGTGCGAGCGCGCCCCCCGCCCATGTTGCGCCCGGTGCGGCCGGCCCCCCTGGCACCCCCCACGCTACGCCACTGCTGTGAGAATCTCTTGTTCTGTTTAGATGTTGATTCACCAAGATGTAAGAAATTTTTTGGTGGCTGGAGGAGGAGAGTTCTTCACAGTTTGATTGCATTTTCTCCATCCATGATGGTGAAGAGCTACCTCACTGTTCACTTGGCTACCTCACACTTTGCTTGGCTACACCACTGCCCTCCCCTGACTTCCTAAAGCAGATCCTTCAAGGAATCACACCATTGATTTCCCTTCACTGTGAGAACTGGCTATTTGCTCTAAACTTTTCGCTCCCTTTTCTTTACCCAGCAGTCAGAGCAGTCTTGATTGTGTACATTCAACTTGGCATTTTAAAAGGGAAGAAAAGACAGCCTGAGAGTTCAGGTTTCTCAATGCAGGTCTGATGTCCCTGATTCTGCTGATTTACAAAATAGGGCTATTATTCAAACGTGTCATTACAGCTCTATAAGGTCACCTCAGTGGAGACAGCAAAGGCTACAGCAGTATGGGCATTAGTTTATGAAAGAAGGGTGATTTCTAGTGTTTACCGTGTAATTGATTTTGATTTCTTTAGTTATTGCGCCATATGAAAGCTCTCTCTTATTCTCTCATTTGGGAAAAGAAACGGAGGCTGAGAGAGAAGTGACTTGAAAGGGAGCATTTCTCTTCTCTGGTCTTTTTTACTCTTGCACCGTGCTGAACTAAGTCAAAGTTTGGTTTAGTATGTCATCTGAATCTGGGCTCATAGTTAAGCGCTCTCATCATTGACCACAAGCTGTAGCCAGCAAGGAAGCCCAAGTTTGGATGACACATTAAGCTGAACCTTGGCTTAGCTCAGTGTGTTATTAGAAAGAAAAAGACTGGGGCGGGGGGGAGAAAATGCCTGCAAGTGTCTCTCCAATAACATGTTTGCATGTTCTCAGTAAGCCGCAGTTTAGTGTAGCCTTGCTGTGCAAACCAAGCCAACACAGTTAGCTTTTAGTACAGTGGTACCTCGGGTTACAGATGCTTCAGATTAGACGCTTCAGGTTACAGACTAACCCAGAAATAGTACCTCGGGTTAAGAACTTTGCTTCAGGATGAGAACAGAAATCACACGGCGGTGGTGCAGCGGCGGTGGGAGGCCCTACTAGCTAAAGTGGTACCTCAGGTTAAGAACAGTTTCATGTTAAGAACAGACCTCCGGAACAAATCAAGTTCTTAACCTGAGGTACCACTGTATGTTTTTATTCATTCTGTTGATTTTTCCCAAGTTTGTCTTAATTGCTGCTTCTATGGTTTTATTTTTGCAATGTACTATGCATTATGGTGTTTAATTATTTTGCTATAAGCTGCCCTAAGAGTTTTTACTGAAGAGTGGCATATCATTTTTTTGATATTCAAGGTATTCCATGGGAAATAGTTAAGAAGTGTGACCAAAGCAGTACTGAAATTTCTGATTAGTCTTTTCAGAAGGTAATTTTGAAGAGTGTCATACTGTTAACATATTTTCTTGTTCTAGTTTGATCTTTATAACCCAGGGATATTAATATAATTCCCATCTCTCTCTCCCCCCGCCCCCTGTTTCTCTGCTTGAGAAGTACACATAACCTCTTACTCTGATGGAAGTGTGGTGTTCCTTGATGACATAAACATGCTAATTTTCATATTTCTGCAATGGATTAGCTGGAGGCAAGTCCCATTGACCTCGGTGGGGCTTGCTGCTGAGTATACCTGTATGGGATTGCACTTTCTTGCCCTGTTGGTAATGGTGCAGCAAATTAACTTGGCTGCTAACAGTTTGGTTACAGAGCAACTTTCAACAGACAGGCTCAAAGCAGGCCAGTTTAAGGATGCAGTCACAAGAAGAGTCACAGCCAAGGAGCTCACAGTGCAAGCTGTTGACCAGCCTCCCAATAGCCCAGGGGTCAGCAAATTTTTTCAGCAAGGGGCTGGTCCACTGTCCCTCAGACCTTGTGGGGGGCTGAATTATATTTTGAAAAAAATATATGAACGGATTCCTATGCCCCACAAATAACCCGTAGATGCATTTTAAATAAAAGGACACATTCTACTAATGTAAAAACACACTGACCATCCATGGGCCAGATTTAGAAGGCAGTTGGACCAGATCCGGCCCCCGCGCCTTAGTTTGCCTACCCATGCAATAGCCTCTTCCTGCTTATTTTTAAAAGGCTGAGCCAGTCTGAGCAGGGGAATTCAAGAGATGTCAGGCCAGTCTGCATTCCAAAACAGGGCAGGGTTGAGGAGCAATTCCAGACAATGGGTGATGATGATAATCCACAGCAACTACTGTGGAAGAGTTCCCAGCGTAGGCAGGGCTGACTCAGGATGACAACCCTGAGGGGATAGTTTCTGAATGCTAGTTGTTCAGATAGTCCCTCAGTCAGCACTTTGGGGGGAAATAAAAATGGAAATTTTGAACTTATGGACCCCTAATGTTTCCCTTAAGTTAATTATATGTAGCTGTTCATAGATTTTTCCCAGGTGCTCAAGGGCGTAGCGTTTCTTCTGTCAGTTGTGTTTCGAGTTCTTTCGTTGTATATGCCCACTGACTCTTATTGTACAAGTAGCCTCATAGATATCGGCATCAAATTTTTAGAACAAATAAGTAAACAATGCATGGATATCGCTTTTGGCTATTACATTTAAATGAGTAGTTTGAGACATTTGTTTGTTCGACCAACATGGCAGCCTCAGTCTCTGGGTTTGTACATTTTTGTCTCAAAACATGTCTAAGGACATTCTTGAGGTTTCCCCCCCTTTAAATAGCAGGCTCTTCCATGTTTCCTGCCTAGATGGCATTTGCCCTGGAGTCCAAGAATCTAAAAAGGTATACATGCAGTTTTTGTACAGTGGTTTTGACACTGTGCTAAAACAGAAAATGTTAATATTCCATGAATTCTTTTATAAACACTCTCCAGTTGTCTTTGATAATCCAGGTAAATATCTGCTTGGAATTATCCAGTTCCTTTCAAAATTTCTCTGGTTTGTCAGCCCTTTTCAAAAACAGAGTTCTGTGGTAGCTTAAAGATTTGCACATGGCATAAAGTTTCCTGGATTGGAATCCACTAAGTCAGATGCATGAAGTCTTATTCTAAGTGGTGTGTGTGTGTGTGCACGCTCTCTATCTAAATATATATGGGTCCAGAACACTATATTTATATGGGTCCAGAACACTGTTTAGTTCTGTTATGTAGAGCAAGCGTTGTAAGCTTCCAACAGTTTGACTTCACCCCCAAAGGCACGGTCCTCCATTGTCTCCCAAGACAGAGGCCAACCAATGCTATGTTGGATAAGTTTCAGCTAATAAGACTCAAGTACATGGACAAGGTGCTTGGATCAGTCAGGGCAGCCACTTGCGCCCTGGACCCTTGCCCCTCTTGGCTGATAAACGAGCAGGGAGGGGACAGCTGGCTGGGCCAGGGTGGAGATTAATGTCTTCTTGTGAGAGGGTGAGGCCCCTGCCTGCTTGAAGGAGGCGGTAGTAAAACCCCTCCTCAATAAATCCTCCCTGGATTCGGAAAATCTATGTAATTAGTGGCCAGTTGCCAGTGTCTCTTTTGGGGGGAAGGTTCTTGAGTGGGCGGTCTTGGACCAGATCCAGGTGCTCTTGGAGGAAACTCATTTTTCTAGATCCATTTCAATCAGGGTTTTGGCATAGAAATTGTTTTGGCCTGTATGATGACCTCTGTTGAGAGACAGGGGAGATGTGTCCTTGTTAATTCTCCTCAACCTATCGGCGGCTTTTGATACCATCATCCATGATATCCTTCTGGAGCAGCTGTCCTGAGTCAGGGGTGGGTGGCACCATTTTGCTGATTAGTTCTGGACCCAATTGAAATTGCTGGTTTTAACTGTAAAGTCTTAAACAGCTCAGGATCACAATACCTCTTCCCATATGAATTGACTCAGACCCTGCAATAATCACCTGAGGCCCTTCTTCATGTGCCTCTTATGTGAGGGGTTTGGAGAGTAGCAATACAAGAATGGGTCTTTTCCACGGTGTGTACACACACACACACACACACACACACACGGGGTGGGGAAAGAGATACAGACAAGACACTATTGTGGAAGATATAAATATACACATGATTGCAGAGGTGGAAAAATTCTAAGCAGCAAGATCAGAGGGAAATGATATGCAAAAAAAATGCTGACTGACAATTACATTCTACTTTAAATGTATTTAAGATCATTGCAATGACTGTTCACTGTTGATGACAACACAGACAATCTGCCATTGGTAAACTAATTTAACACTTATAGTGAAATTTAAACACACACACACACACACACACACACACACACACCATTAGCTTGATTCAGGTGAAAGAACTGAATTTCTTGATCTTGTAATTCAGTAGAGTTTCCCTTGAAGTTCCTTTGTTCAAGAACAGGCACTTGCAGGTCCGTAAATATTCAGTGGCATTTCTGAATATTGCCTTTCCTAATGACAGATTTCGACAGGTTTGCTAGAATACCCCTCCCCCTTTCCCCCCCAAATACTGATGCAAACTGACCTGATCAACACATTCCAGAATAATGTGTAGATTGGAACAGCTTCCTTCAGATTTCATTTCACCAATTTTCAAATTTTATGATGCAGTTTTTGGTGGGTGGGTGGGTGAGAGAGAAAATGCATGTGAATGTTTTATGAATGAATGCATTCAAAAATAGCTATTTTAAGATAATTTTATATCCATCTTTTAAAATTTAAAAAATCTGCATATTTAGAGAAGAAATTAGACAGAACAAACTTACAAATAAACTCCTGCAAGAATCATATGGGCCAGAAACAGGCTGATTCATCCACTCCTAGATCAGTGTCAATTTATTATTTTCTGTAGAGATGGAACCTGCTTGCCCTGTGTAGAATGCAGAAGGGCATTTCTGGCAGATGATATCAGATGCCGTATTGGAAGATAGCCTGGTGATTGAGCCTCCTCTGTTGTGGCTGGTGTTGCTTTGACCTGTGATCGTGTCGCCATGGTGAATACGGGACGGGCTTTCTTGCAGGTCTGATCCCTGTGCTTATGTGTCTGTTAGGAGGCCTGTTGATGCTGACGAGTCATAAGTAAGGGGGCTGTTTGTAAGCAAGGGCAGGCCTGTAAACACTGAGACGTGTCAGGGTGTGTACTTAGAAATCTAGACAACAAAACAGAAAAAAGTGAAACTCAATTTTCAGACTTACAAGAAATGCCTGCAAGGCTACCATACAATTCAAAGCAAATGTTCCCAAGGTTGCCAACCACAAAAGCATATAATTGTCCACCAGTGGTGGATTATTGCAGTCTAACTTGATTCTTTCAGCAAAGGGTGATGGTTAATCTCTGATCTTCAGGCAGGAGCAACTCTTGAACCTTTTCTGGTCCGTCAGAGGTAAGGCTTCGAGGGAAAAAGCAGACCAGTTTGTAGTCTGTTGTTTAGAGGGTTTTGCCTCAGTGCCTTAGCACCAGTTGTGTTCTGTCAGATTGTTCTCTCTCTCTCAGGTCTCCCACTTTCTCTCTCCCATTCTGCATATGCAATGAATATTGCACAAATTGATTAATGACCTCATGTACTCTTACATTATAGTTTGTTCACATGCCGTAACTGCTACATAAACAGTGTGATATGTACGTAAAATGCCTTTGTAAGCATCTAGGTGGATGTGGAAGTCTACCCTGTCAGCATCCAACCAATGCATGACCCATCCCTATTTTCTGGTTGGCTCAGAGCAAAAGTTTGATCAAGCCTGGCTGCTTGACCCGGGCCTTCAAGTCAACCACCCAAGGCCAGTTAGGGGAAGATTTTACCATGCAGGATGGACTGTTGTTGTTTAGTCGTTTAGTCGTGTCCGACTCTTCGTGACCCCATGGACCAGAGCACACCAGGCACCCCTGTCTTCCACTGCCTCCTGCAGTTTGGTCAAACTGGATGGACTGTAGATCACTGATAATGTGCTGGAATGATTCTAGCTGGGAGCAAAAGGTGTAAATCCTGAGTCTCTAACGAGTTGGAACAGATGCTGTTATATCATAGGGTTTGGCTGAAAACAAAGGATTTCATAGTGTGTTCCGGGAGGAAGTGATTACTATGTATGTATGTATGTATGTATGTATGTGTAGCAGTGTTCAGTATAAGGTAGTGCTTATATATGCATTGTGTAGTGACAGAATAATATCTGGAAATTGAGACCAATGGTGAAATGAAAGTTTTAGTGGAGTTCCTTATGAGCCTCCTCCCTATGAATCTAGATAATAAAGATGCCATCACTGTATCTCTGGAAAATCTGGAATGCCTAAGGTTCCCAGTACCTGTTCTAAGGTATAAAGGTAAAGGACCCCTGGACGGTTATGTCCATTCAAATTCAACTATGGAGTGCGGTGCTTATCTCTGATTTCAGACTGAGGGAGGCAGCTCTCCAGGCCATGTGGCCAGCATAACTAAACCGCTTCTGGTACACAGAACACGTGACGGGTGCCAGAGCACACAGAAACGGTGTTTACCTTCCCGCCGCAGTGGTACCTATTTATCTACTTGCACGGGCGCTTTCGAACTGCTAGGTTGGCGGGAGCTGGACCAGAGCAACGGGAGCTCACCTCATTGTGCAGATTCGAACCGCTGACCTTCTGATCGGCAAGCCCAAGAGGCTTGGTGGTTTAGACCACAGCACCACCTGTGTTGTGTTTCCTTTTACCTACATAAAAGTAAAATGCCTGATCAATTGGCCACCCTGCTGACATGGTGATTTGGGCAGTTTAAACACCTCCCACTTTGCAAATAGTAATAAAAAATAATGTATGGTGACATAGTGCCACACTGGAAATGAACAAATGAAATGGTCCAGCACATAGGCTTAGCCAAGGTTTTTGTTAGCGGGGTTAGAACCTCAAGTTTGTATTGATTTTTATTGATTTGGGGTGGGAGCTGCCCCCCCACCCCCCCTTGGCTACGCCCATGGTCCATCATAAGGAGAAATTTTGTTTGTCTCCTATAAATTGTATGTAGTGGTTCTTCTGTCTCTATATATTTAAGAATGGAAAACATTGGTGATAATGCTAACTGATTGCAGTGTTTGTGTTCCTCAGGATTAATTTTCTTTAAATCTTGGTGCTTGACCATAATTACAAGAACTGCAGTTGGTCAACCACACTATAAATGCTACATGGATTGTGGCAGCTGTTATTACATTGCAACAACAAGAAGAATAGTTCGAAAGCTCCAAGCAATCTGTGTTTTTGATGTTCATAATTCGAGTCCTAAGCAAATAGATAGGAAATGTTTTTGCTAGAGAAGAAGCCATTTATATACAGATGTTGATGCCTGTAAGCAATATATTAAATTTACATCTCTAGTTGCCCTAGCAGATTTTGAAGCCTTACAATCAATTAAGAAAATATATTTTTGAGCTCAGTCTGTACATTCCAAAGTTTGCAAAGGTAATGTAAAGGAGTGGTGCTCTCTCTTTTTTCTGGACAGGTGTTCTATTTAATAGCTGTTGTTAATAGCATATAATGGAAAAGCATCTCTACTGTCCTATGACTGGGAATCCTCTGGCTGCAAGCTCCATCCCCAGACTGCTGGGAGTAAATTTGCACCATCCAATCCACCCCCGTCTTAGAGGGGGTAGGGGGTAGGAATGCAGAAACAGGTTGGCAGGAAGAGTGATTATTTACCTTGCTTCCTCCCACTGGAGTCAGTAATAGGGGTGAGGAGTTTGTGTAAATGTACTATCCTGTCCTTTGTAGATGTGCTATCCTGTCCTTTGGACGCAGGTGGCGCTGTGGTCTAAACCACTGAGCCTATTGGGCTTGCTGATCAGAAGGTTGGCGGTTCAAATCCTCATGATGGGGTGAGCTCCCATTGCTCTGTCCCAGCTCCTGTCAACCTAGCAGTTTGAAGCACACCAGTGCAAGTAGATAAATAGGTACCGCTGCAGCGGGAAGGTAAATGGTGTTTCCGTGTGCTCTGGTTTCCGTCACAGTGTCCCGTTGTGCCAGAAGCGGTTTAGTCATGCTGGCCACATGACCCGGGAAGCTGTCTGTGGACAAACGCCAGCTCTCTCGGCCTGAAAAGCGAGATGAGCACTGCAACCCCATAGTCGCCTTTGATTGGACATAACCGTCCAGGGGTCCTTTACTATCCTGTCCCATTTGCAGCAAACTCAAATTTGGCCAGCAGAGACTTCCAGCCACTGAACCCTTCCTTACGTTTTCCATGTGTCTGGTGCTGGGCATCTTGTTCCACTGCCACACTCCCCATCTGCCCCCATCTGTTTTGTAAGAGCAGGTGTGTTAGCTAAGAAGAGCACTAGGACTAAAGAGTGAAGTACAGTCATACCTTGGCTCCCGAACATCTTGGGAGTCGAATGGTTCTGACTTTCGATTATTATTATTATTATTATTATTATTATTATTATTATTATTGAAGCCGAATGTCCTGCAGCCAATCAGAAGCTGCACTTTGGTTTCCGAATGTTTTGGAAGTTGAATGGACTTCCGGAATGGATTCCGTTAGACTTCCGAGGTACGACTGTACAAGAGAGTATACCAATACTTTTATCTGTGACAACAAATTCTATTAAATTTCTGTTAAGATGCAGCATCAAGATATTTATGATTAATATCATAATTGCAAAGATGTTAGTGAGGGCTCAAACTGACGCAGGTGAAATTGTTGTCAAACAAGGGAGTAATTGCTGTAGAATTGTTTGATTTGAGATGTCGCAATATAGAGCCCAACACATCCTTCCTATATAGAAAGCACGTTTTTTCTCTGCAAATGGAGCTACCATTTGGCAATTCGACTCCGTTGGGGGCAAATTTAGATACAGTTCTGCAACTATGTCTTTCCAATGACCCTTTCCCCCCCCCCCATCAACTTGTCAAAAGGCTGCCTAGTCAGTAGCATGCCTGGCAATTTTTGTATTCCCATAGTGCAAAATAGCAGCCCATTTAATGTTTCCTGCACAATCACTGCCTCAGCAAACAGGAACTGTTGCCCTATATTCTGGCAGTGGATTAATGCAGTTTAGTTAATACTTCTACTAGAATAGAAGTAGATATTTATCTCGCAAATGAGAAGATCTTGTGTCTGCCCATTTTGCTCACTTTCACTCCAAATGTCACTCCTTTCTTCCATCTCCTTCATCAAAGTACACTGTAAGCTCCTCAGAGCAGGAAACTGCCTTTTTTTGGGTTATGTTTGTAAACGATATAAATAATAACCTAGCAGATAAAAAAAGCACATTCAGCTTTTTCACCAAGTAAAAGGACTGCTTCATTTCACTGTAGCAATTTGTTTTTCCTTGGCGTGCTGATTAAATATATATTGTTGCCTGCCACCCCAATCTCTGAATGGTGCAAGATTCCAAGGTTTCTAGGTGTTTCCTTTTGGAATGAGGCACAGCAGAGACTGTGGTGCCTTTATGTTGTATGGTTTGTTGTTGTTGTTTAGTCGTTTAGTCGTGTCCGACTCTTCGTGACCACATGGACCAGAGCATGCCAGGCACTCCTGTCTTCCACTGCCTCCCACAGTTTGGTCAAACTCATGCTGGTAGCTTCGAGAACACTGTCCAACCATCTCGTCCTCTGTCGTCCTCTTCTCCTTGTGCCCTCCATCTTTCCCAACATCAGGGTCTTTTCCAGGGAGTCTTCTCTTCTCATGAGGTGGCCAAAGTATTGGAGCCTCAGCTTCAGGATCTGTCCTTCCAGTGAGCACTCAGGACTGATTTCCTTAAGAATGGATACGTTTGATCTTCTTGCAGTCCATGGGACTCTCAAGAGTCTCCTCCAGCACCATAATTCAAAAGCATCAATTAGTTACCCATAAATACAACCTGAGCCTATGATTGAGAGGTTCACAGCATTAACACCCCAAAAGGGTCTTGCTTCTCCCATAACCACAGCCTTGGATTCAAGCGGAAAGCAAACATTGAGCTCTGACTCTCTGCCTTTCCAGCCCTCAGCATTTTGCATCCAGCTCACATTACAGTGGTACCTCTGGTTACGAACTTAATTTGTTCCGGAGGTCTGTTCTTAAACTGAAACCATTCTTAACCTGACGTACCACTTTAACTAATGGGGCCTCTGTTCTCATCCTGAGGTAAAGTTCTTAACCCAAGGAACTACTTCCGAGTTAGTGGAGTCTGTAACACGAAGTTTTACATTATCAGAGTAAAGTTACTCTGACTTTATCTGTTGGAGGGGGGGCACCCATTTTCTATTTCACAGGAGCCTTTTGAGCCTTTGTTCTCTTAATGGCCTATCACGCAGGTGCTCACCTCAACACAGAAAGCTATTTTGGCTTAATCTGGATCCAGGGATTAGGGATTAGTTTAACACACCAAATCTAGATTAAATTGTAACACTTGGTGAATCTAGGGATTACAGTGGTGCCCCGCAAGACGAATGCCTCGCAAGACGGAAAACTCGCTAGACGAAAGAGTTTTCCGTTTTGGAGGTGCTTCGCAAAACGAATCTGCTATGGGCTTGCTTCGCAAGACGAAAATGTCTTGCGAGTTCCTGCGGGTTTTTTTTCCTTTCCCCCCTCTTTTTCTAAGCCGCTAAGCCGCTTATCTGCTTATCCGATAAGCTGATAAGCCGCTAAAAGCCGCTAAAAGCCGCTAATAGCGCTAATCCGCTAATCCGTCAATGGGCTTGCTTCGCAAGACGAAAAAACTGCTAGACGAAGAGACTCCCAGAACGGATTCTTTTCGTCTTGCGAGGCACCACTGTACAGTAGTCTGGCACCCAGAAACCTCATATACAGTCATACCTCGGGATAAATATGCTTCAGGTTGAGCGTTTTCAGGTTACGCTCCGCGGCGACCCGGAAGTAACAGAACTCGTTACTTCCGGGTTTCGCCACTTGGCATGCACAGACGCTCAAAATGATGTCTTGCGCAGAAGCCACGAATTGGGACCCGCGCAATCGCAGGTTGCATTCTACTCAGAATGCGAACGGGGCTCTGGAACGGATCCCATTCGCATCCAGAGGTACCACTGTAGTAGTAAATGCATGAAAAAGAATAGAGCAATTGAAGAGTGCTGATCAGATTTCTGGAAGGCTTACCATTGGGGGGGGGGTGAAATAAAAATGGATGAAAAGATACTCTAACTATAAACCACACACACAGGCAGTTGGGGATCATTCAGATTAGAAAGTACTATAATAACTCTTGACAATACTTCACAATGTTTCTGCTGAGTTATGACAATTGTCTCCAAGAAATGAAGTTTCTCGTTTTGTGGCAAGCTCAGATTTACTATGCCCCCACATTAATGGTTGTAATTAACATTTCTCCACCATTGCTTAGAGGAGATGTAAACATTCTTTGATTGTATAAATAACTGTTATGTATCTCTTTTGAAAAAGAAAAAAACAACTTTCCTCAGTACCAGTATCTCTTTTGGAAAATTTGAAACTACAAGGGAATATCATATGTGTTTGAAAATCAGCTTCCAGAGTAGCAGGTCTCCCACACATAGGACTGGGCCGTGGGTTGATTATGGCATTTCACAGCTAGGGTGGATTTTTAAAGGCTGTGTTGATTTTATGTAGCACATTTTAATGGTGCAGTGAGTGGGGTGAGCCAAAGGACAAAGGGAAAATGAATATAAGAGATGAGAGAAGAGAACAGTGTGCGATTGCAATGCAGATGGTGATCAAATCCTGTCAACATGCAACCGAGTAATGCAAATTAGCAGTATTCTTGTTTACTGTAGTTCTTGATGCTTCTCAAGTTTGATATATTTATTTAGACTATTTTTAAAAGTCTCATATGGTTGAAGTAAGATTCAGCAAGAAGGCATGGTAACGTCAAATAATAAGCTTTGGCAACAACAGAAATTCCTAAAACTTAAAATGTCTAACCAGCTGAGCAAGGGCAGGGGAACTGTAGTTCACTGAGGCTGTTATTCAAAAGCCACACCCACGTGCCCTACACCTGAAGTCATGAGTTCCCATAGAGAGCGCTCACACACCTGAACCCTGCAGGGAAAAAAGGAGGTCAGTCTTGCTTGTTCACTATCTCCGTGGTCCAACTTTGGACAGGTGGCCAAATCATCTGGCATAATGATACTGCCAGATGATTGACAGTTAGGTAGTCCTGCCCACCTGTCAAAGTTGGTGTGTGGGGTGGAGGGAGATAAAAATCTGCCCAACCAAGCCACAAAGGTGTCCCACCCTTACTGTAGGGGATCTAAAACTATGTTATCAAATGCACACTGCAGGGTTGATAACCAGCAGGTTGTACCAAGCCATTTACTCCAGCAGTTGTCATTGAAAAGTATTTTGTTTTGAGGATTATTTGAGTATTAATGGTACTTTTTGTGCTCCATAACTGAGGTTCTCTTGGTGTAATTTATTATTATTAAATTATTATTGTTATTACCTCACCCATCTGACTGGGTGGTGGCTTTCAACATCATAAAAACACAGCAAACATCCAATATTAAAAACTTTCCAATTCTGGGCTGCCTTCAGATGTCTTTGGAAAGTTGTGTAGTTGTTAGATCGCATTTCGACACCAAAGATAAACAAAATACAAATATTTTAAAAAGTCAACATAAGGATAAAGCAAATGAAATATAACAAATATCATGACATTTGCACTGGATATCATCAAACCTCAAAAGGCCAAATACTTGGGAAGCCCCTAAATAGCTACAAAGAACTGAAAGGCCTTGGCCCTGTTCCCAAGTGCTCCCCTTTGGACTCAACTATCCAGGTATGTTTAGCCTAGCAAAGAGATGATTAAGAAACTGTGTGACAGCCATCCAGAAATATTTGAAGGGCTCAAAAGATAACGGAGCTAATTTATTTTCTGTTGCTCCGGCAAAAGGTTCAAATTGCAAGGAAATATGTGATTTTGACTAAACATAAGGAAGTGCTTGATGATGGTAGAAAGTTTGCAAATGGCTAATCTAAGTCACTGCTTGCCATCCTTTCTGGGGTGTGTGCTGCAAGTGAAGTTCAAAATACAGTGGTACCTTGAGTTACATACGCTTCAGGTTACAGACTCTGCTAACCCAGAAATAGTGCTTGAGGTTAAGAACTTTGCTTCAGGATGAGAACAGAAATCGTGCTCCGGCAGCGTGGCAGCAACAGGAGGCCCCATTAGCTAAAGTGGTGCTTCAGGTTAAGAACAGTTTCAGGTTAAGTATGGACCTCCGGAATGAATTAAGTACTTAACCTGAGGTACCACTGTATGTAATTGTTTTGTAGGATATTCTGGATAACTGAAGACAACAACAATTATTTATTTATTTATTTATTTATACTCCGCCCATCTGGCTGGGTTTCCCCAGCCACTCTGGGCGGCTCCCAACAGAATATTGAAAACACGATAAAACATCAAACATAAAAACTTCCCTAAACAGGGCTGCCTTCAGATGTCTTCTAAACAGTGCTGTCTATCTTGTTTGGTTAGGGGCAACGGTCGATTCAGTTCTCCTTACATCATGATAAAGCTTGTTTTCTAGGAACAGCTGAAACAGTTTGATAATGAACTTAGAAAGGTATTTAAAATGTATGGTGGGTACCCAACCTTAAAGCACATCCCCCCGCAAAGAATCCTGGCAATTATAGTTTATTAACAGTGCTGGGAATTGTAGCTCTGTGAGCTGTGGACTATAGTTCTTAGGATAGTTGAGGAGGGAGGAGGGCATACTTTAAATATCTGTACACAGACTAAGAAATAATTGGATGTAACTAGGGTAAGTCACTTAACAAGGTATGCATGTGAAACTCCTGGTAACCATAGTTGAACTCTAAAGTCGTTTCTGAGAAAGCAGAGCCATGTGTGAATTTCAGCACTGAAAGGGAAGAAGAGACTTATTTGATGTCATCCCAGTGCTCAGGTAGATTTCAAGGTCCGACTCTCACTTATCCTTTGTCATCCTTGCAGCTGCAGCTGCTCTGCTCCTGTGGGTGGGGCGAGGGCATTCTTTTCGCTCAGCTTCTCCAGATAGTAGCGGCTGATTCTTTTACAAGGACATTTCCTTCCCTCTTTTGAGTGGAAGCAAAACCTTTTGAAGGTTGAACGGGGAGAAGAGACGCTGCCACAATGACAGAGAGGACATAATAGACGTTTATTTTTTAAAAAAGAAAAACATGACTGTGTCGAGACAATGGATAGAGCGAGGGATTTTTCTCATAATAGCAGCAATTGGGCTTATCCGCTAAAGATGATTTACTGTAAGTTTGGGAGAGACCCAAGAAATATATTATTGATGTATGGAGTACTCTACCACATCTATGGCTTAGTGTCAGTCAAATCCATAGATGATATATCTATCAAAGGATATTGCCCATAAAAGGTAAATGAAATCACTGATTCTGAGGCCTTGTGTATTAAGAAGTAGAATCAAACACAGTGTGACAAAAAACCCCTCACAAAATCTTTGTGACGTGCAAGAAATATTGTTTGTCTTACACAAAATAGGGTGCTGAACTTGGAAATGGCTTCAGATTTTGTTTTCTGTTAAGCTGAAGAATTTATTAAGTAAGTGAGGCAAAAAATATATGGGAGTAGGAGTTTTTATTAAATTATGAACACACCTAAATTTTTGCTGATGTTGTTTTGCATCTGTATTTCACTTTTATATTTTACTTATGTCCCACAGCAATTTGAAAGTATGCTGATACTAGTTCAGGGTTGACTGTCCCACTCACAACTAAAACAATAGTATCTTGTGTATTTCACATATCCCAGTTGTAAACTGAGGAGGAGTGCAATTACTTTCAGATCACTGCAGATGTGCCAAGCATTGTTGTTATAGCTATTATACTGAATGCATTCTAGAAGACATCACATGTTGTCATGCGATTCCTTCATATGGATGGCGTAAGTTAGTGGAGCAGAAGGGTATTTGTTGCCTATGTGAAGCATCACTGCTTTCAAGTTGAGTCAAGCAGAAATAACAGTCTGTGATGTGGTCTCTCCAGACCATGAGTACAGCAAACTGCATTCTGCGAGATTCATCTTTTAGCCAGGCTGTCAGCAGGGTTATGTATGTTTTACAACAAATATGTGGGGCCCATGGTCTTGATCTGAAAACTGAAGTAAAATTTGTATTCCTTACGCACAAGTAGAGTGAAACTTGATTTCTGAGATTTAATGTTAATTCTCCAAACACATAGCAGAAACTAACTGGGTGAATAACTGTGGCATTCTAGAAGTACAGTGGAACCTCGGGTTGCGAATGTGATCTGTGCGGGAGGCACGTTCACAACCCACAGTGTTTGCAAGCCGCAGTGCTGTGTCTGCGCATGCGCAAAGTGCGACTTAGTGTTTCTGCGCATGCGCGAGTGCCGAAACCCAGAGGTAACCCATTCCGGTACTTCCGGGTTCAGCGCGGTGCGCAACCCAAAAACACGTAACTTGAAGTGTCTGTAACCCGAGGTACCACTGTACAAGGACCATCCAAGTACTATATGGAGGAACTGTGGTGCAAATGAAATATTTTGGTTCTTGATAACAGCAACACAACACACCTGCTAAGTATTAGAGCACTGGATGAAACCTGAATATTTCAGCATACATATGTGTCTCGCAACATCAATATAAACAAGTATAGACATGTTGCAGCTAGTTACAAACACACATTAAAAACATGGCTTACAGAGCAATGCAACAAAGGCTGCCAAACTATGTGGTAATATAGTATGCTTGTAACTCAAAAACTGTGGGTGGTAGGCAAATTATGTTTTTATATTTGTTAAAAGCATATAAAACACATTTGTGACACCTAAAAAAACGCATGTCGCAAAATTGTTTTCTGTGATATCAAGGATGATGGCCCTTATTACTTTCCTTTGTAATAAAGCAAGGAATTTTGAGTACTGTTTTTCAAATCAAAACGTGGCTTATAATATTAAACTTACAGAAATGCAATTAAACTAAATATAACAAGCAATAAAAGAAAAAAATAGGAATCCAATAAATTTAAATGGTTAAAAAGCCTTCCAAAACATGAAGGTCTTTCCAGGAAACCTCAAAAAGCCATGAGGAAAGGGAGTTGGCGAATCTTCCCAATAAGTGAGTTTCACGTTTACAGAACTACCATTGAGAATGTCCTGTTGGTTCTTATTTCATGGCGGGGCTGAGAGCGTTAGTTGCTTAGCTACCTCTGGACCAAAAGCATAAAGGACTAGTTATGGTGGGCAAAATTGACATTTCTGCTTGAGGCAAGTGACCTGCATGCCACTTAACATGATGGTTCCACAAGAAAGAGTTTACAGAAAAGTGAGCAGAAGTAGCCACATGAATTGACTTTCATTCTGCTGCAGGATAAGGACATATTATAAAGAGAATGGGTCTGGCTCCCAAGGTTTAGAGAACAGAATAAGGTCACACTTCTGCATTGATCGTCTGGTGTCGGTAGTCAGATTTTTGTCACCAAAGCAGGCCTACTAGCTGTATCTACATAGTTGTCCAGTCAGTAATATTAGGTACCTGAGCTGGACTTTTGCATAGCATAGTTCTAATCTCCAGTTTAAAAGATCTTGTATGGTTCCTGGAAATTGCTCCAGCTTCAAACCTTGGATAGCTGCTGCCTGTCAGAACAGATAGGCTAGTTGGACCAATGATTGTCTGACTTAACATGAGGCAGATTTACTAGTTATTTTGCCTTCCCTTTTCCAAATGCATGAGTGTGTGCCTGCAGATATGTGATATGATTAATTATCTGTCGTGAATGGCACTTCCTATTCTTTGTAGAACTGAAATAGTAGTCAATTATCATTCCAAAGCAGCTCAAGTCCCCAGCCTTCAGACAAATCAAAGAAAACCACTTGTTTCATATGTGACAACTGAGCAGATTGAAGAGCTGTTTCCCTAAGTGCTCGGAGGCTACTACCACCATCATTCTATGGGAGAATACAAGCTCACTTTAGCATGGTTGTTGACTACTTTGAGAAAAGGCCCCAGGAGCAGGCCAGAAATTTTGCTCTCTGAAGAGCAGGAGGACTAGTTTTGTCAGTCATATTTTGCGGTTATACATTATGCAGTTCGGGGGCTGAATTCCCAGAATACCCCTCATTTTTTGGAACTTGGAAACTGAAAGTTGAAAAATTCACCACACCTGACTGGGGTGGTGGTATTGTTTATGTTTGGTACTATGTTGTGTATTTTTATGTTTTCATATTGTAAACCACCATGTAATTCTTGAATGAAGGGCGGCAAAGATTTTTAATAATAACTAAAATTTAAAAAATTATTCCCGCTTTTCTGTCAGGGAAAGTGATGGGACATAGCAAAACCTCCTGGACCCGTGCTTAAAAATTGTGAGACAAAAGGAAGAAATCACAGAATGAGCTCTAGGTTACCAAGTGGCAGCACTGTACTAAATGTCTATTTCATATATGGTCATTTGTATTTAGCCAGAGACACATTTTACCTCAAAATCTTGTCCGTGGGCAACACTTCATTTGTTGTCATAGTTGTGTACACAATGATACCTTTAATGCACATACAAAACACATACTTTCATCCGAAGAATTCTGGGCCCTGTAGTTTGTTAAAGGTCACTGTTAACTGTAACTCTGTATGGGGCAAACTATAGTGCCCGAATTTCTTTGAGAGACAGAATGTGTTTTGAATGTGTGTACACAACGGTCTCAGCTTCCCATTTTGCTTTTCTAGCCTGTTTCGAAATCCTCTCTCCACCCCCAGTCATTCTGCGCACTGGCATTTATTTGACCTTTCTTTTCTATAATATTACAAAGCTCTGCCATGCAGTCACGTCCTAACATTGTTTTTGCAAGCTGAAGTTTTGGAGCATAAAGGGCAGGGGATGGTGTAATTTCATGGTGCTCCAAGTGCCATGAGGTGGGAACGTTTCCTGTTTTTCATTTGCTATGCAAAACTATAAAACCTGGTTCCTGCCTAGAGCTCTTTATTTGCCCCCATTTGTATCCTGCCCTTCAGTATGGCATACATTGGGGAGGGGTTATCCCATTTTAGCCTCATCAGAAATATAAGTTCAAACTGGCAGACAGCTAGTGCAAGGCAGGAGAACACAGAATATCCATGATTGGCCCCAGAAACTGGCATTGAATAGCATATTGCCTCAGAAAATGTGTGCTGGTTTTAGCTTTCTCCATTAATTTGTCCTAATTCTCTTTTGAAACTAAAAACTATAAACTAAACTAAATAAACTAAAACTATAAACTATAAATAAATTAAAATCTATAAACTAAATTTTGTAAATTACTTATGCGTTGTGTGAAGAAGTGTTTTCTGTCCTAAATCTACAGGCCATTAACTTCACTGTGTGTCCAGAGTGGTGGTTATTATGTGAAACAAGTTCTTTGTTTCTGTGCAAGGTGCATAATTCTATAACCTTGTTCATGTCCTTAACTTACTCATGTCCTCATACCCAACTAAAAAAGTCAAATGCGTTTTAGCCTTTTTCTCCTAGGGAAAGTGTTACAACACCCTGATCACTTTGACTGCCCTTTGCTGCAGCTTTTCCCACCTCTATATCTGTTGAGTTTTTCACTACAGCACAGTGGACTGGCAATTTAATTCAATTACCCACTGCAACTTCAGTGAAGGCAGATGGGACATTTGGTGGTGGTGGGGAATTACCTCACTGCAATTCAAGCTGCTCATGTGTACATAGCCTTTTTTGTTTTTAGGTACAGCATTTATCATTTATGTATTTTCTGGAGTTGCCTGCATTTTGAGAAGGCTCAAGCCTGGCCACAATGCTTCTCCAAATCTGTTCCAAACTTTTAGATTTCCATGATCCTGTGCAGGTCTACTCAGAAGTATGTGTCACTGAGTTCATTTGGGTTTCCTCCGAGGAAAGCATGTGACTGCAGCCTTGTTTTGTTTTGTTGGGGCGCAAGAAAACCCATTTAGTCCTTCATAGGGGGGGAAAGACTTGCTACAAGATATCCCTAGTCATTTTCCTTCAACCAATCTCCCTCAGCATTTTCATGTGCTACCCTGATTTGCTACCGGCTCCGCCTCCTATTTATGCAACTGGCCACGCCTCCCAAAGGGGCTGATAGGTTAACTGGGGTTTGGCGGGAATCCCCAATGACTAGCACAGGGAGGCGGGCCAGCCCAACCAGCTGGTGGGTCCCACGTGGCCAGAGGTGCTGTGCGCGGTCCCGCAAAGGGTGCCCACAAAGGACGGTGTGAGCGCTCATTTTCATGTGCTACCCTGAGGTATTTGTGTACATTCCCTCATCGGTAGTCCTTTCCATAGGCACTCAGATGTGACAGTGAAGATGCACTGGTTCGTTCAGCCCTTTGCATCATTCCACAGGGGATGAAAGAGATGCTGTTGGTCTGTATGTGATACAAAGCAGGAGCTAACTGCCTGACTCAGCACATGGGTACCACTCCATTGTTAGGATTTTCACCCAGTCTCATGGGAGATAGGGAAACTAATGCTGCCTTCTTGTTGCAAACATTCACTGAAGTCTTCACTGCAGGGTTTTTTGTTTTTTTAAAAAAGTTCATTTAAGAAAGGACGTACACTTCAATAACATACTGCAATTCTGTCATCCAAAATGAACTTTGAAAAGACCTAAGCAAAGATGCAATCTTTGGTTGGCAGTCTTTGATATGTATCATCTTACAACGAAGTTTGATTTGTACTATTATTGGCTAAAAGGCTATTTTTAATCTGTAAGAAGCCACCATTATAATTTTCTAAATTCAGAATTATGTGGGAGAAAATATACACACACATTGAAATGACACAAGCTTCACAGAACAAAAGTGCATTGGTCAGAGTATGTAGCTGGATCAAACCAATTCTGAATTCCTGATTCAGATATCGTATGTTGGGGTAATGTAGGGAAAACAATAGCTATGGCATGTAGGAACCCTGAGGTAACTTGTCCTTCAAAAAGTGAAAGCTGAGATTCCTGGGAAGCAGAACTCTACTCAATACCACATTATTTTTATGTGCTTTACATTAATTGCTATTATTTATTTAACTCATTTATATACTGCCCTCCATTTAAGAAATATACGGCAGGGCATCATGCAACGAATATCAAAACACAATTACATTAAAACCCAATTTTTACAATACATTAAAACTGATTTACAGTGGTGCCATATCCACAGCAGCAAAGGCATGGCTGCATAGCACATGCAAAGCCTGTCTAAGGTCCAGTAAAAATTGCCCGCCCAAAAAATGGATTTGCTGCCCCAGACTTCTCTCACTTCACCACCATTTTCTCAATGTTTGGACCAACTAAGAACAGAACCAGTCTTTATTAAACCGCCACCCCCACAATGAATCCATAGGATTGGCACTTCACCTTGTAATGAATTTTTTTCTTATGACACAGTCTTGATTTCTGCTGTCAGGAAAAGTATTTGACAAGTGCTGACAGGTACGATCTGATAACTTGCAAATAGTGATTCATAAGTAACAGCTGTAGTCACTGGGTGTTCTAGGAAAATGGACTTTGTTTATAATTCACCTGGTTTGAATTTAATAAATAATGTACCGATCTTTATGCACACCTGTAGTAATGTTCATAGTGGATTCCAGTTTAACACCAAGTTCTCATGGGAAACGCATGCAGAACACCTTACTCCCAAGCATGGGTGAAGCATATAAAATAGGTGGGTGGCCTTAACAAGAGCACAGAATACTCATGAATCTTTTTTTTTTTTTTAAGCAGCAACCTTTAGACTGCAAGAAGAGAGATCTCTCTCTTACAACCTAATCTGCAATCCACAGACTGAAGTACGACATTGTATTGAAGTCAATAGCCCTAAATTAGTTTAAATCTTTGTGTGACAGGTTGAAATGTTATCTTAGCAACCATGTGTTCCCAAATCTACTAAATGAAAAGAAAAAAGTTAACATAAGGTAGGAAACACACAGGTTGCCTGGTTGGCAGGAGAAAGGAGTGTTTTGTTGTTGTTTAGTCGTTTAGTCGTGTCCGACTCTTCGTGACCCCATGGACCAGAGCACGCCAGGCACTTCTGTCCTCCACTGCCTCCCGCAGTTTGAACAGACTCATGCTGGTAGCTTCGAGAATACCATCCAACCATCTCATCCTCTGTCGTCCCCTTCTCCTTGTGCCCTCCATCTTTCCCAACATCAGGGTCTTTTCCAGGGAGTCTTCTCTTCTCATGAGGTGACCAAAGTACTGGAGCCTCAACTTCACGATCTGTCCTTCCAGTGAGCACTCAGGGCTGATTTCCTTAAGAATGGATAGGTTTGATCTTCTTGCAGTCCATGGGACTCTCAAGAGTCTCCTCCAGCACCATAATTCAAAAGCATCAATTCTTCAGCGATCAGCCTTCTTTATGGTCCAGCTCTCACTTCCATACATCACTAATGGGAAAACCATAGCTTTTACTATATGGACCTTTGTTGGCAAGGTGATGTCTCTACTTTTTAGGATGCTGTCTAGGTTTGTCATTGCTTTTCTCCCAAGAAGCAGGCGTCTTTTAATTTTGTGACTGCTGTCACCATCTGCAGTGATCATGGAGCCCAAGAAAGTAAAATCTCTTACTGCCTCCATTTCTTCCCCTTCTATTTGCCAGGAGGTGATGGGACCAGTGGCCGTGATCTTCGTTTTTTTGATGTTGAGCTTCAGACCATATTTTGTGCTCTCCTCTTTCACCCTCAATAAAAGGTTCTTTAATTCCTCCTCACTTTCTGCCATCAAGGTTGTATCATCTGCATATCTGAGGTTGTTGATATTTCTTCCGGCTATATCATCTGCATATCTGAGGTTGTTGATATTTCTTCCAGCTATCTTAATTCCGGCTTCGGATTCATCCAGCCCAGCCTTTCGCATGATGAATTCTGCATATAAGTTAAATAAGCAGGGAGACAATATACAGCCTTGTCGTACTCCTTTCCCAATTTTGAACCAATCAGTTGTTCCATATCCAGTTCTAACTGTAGCTTCTTGTCACACATAGAGATTTCTCAGGAGACAGATGAGGTGATCAGGCACTCCCATTTCTTTAAGAACTTGCCATAGTTTGCTGTGGTCGACACGGTCAAAGGCTTTTGCATAGTCAATGAAGCAGAAGTAGATGTCTTTCTGGAACTCTCTAGCTTTCTCCATAATCCAGTGCATGTTTGCAATTTGGTCTCTGGTTCCTCTGCCTCTTCTAAATCCAGCTTGCACTTCTGGGAGTTCTCGGTCCACATACTGCTTGAGCCTTCCTTGTAGAATTTTAAGCATAACCTTGCTAGCGTGTGAAATGAGTGCAATTGTTGGCACTGCCCTTCTTTGGGATTGGGATGTAGACTGATCTCCTCCAATCCTCTGGCCACTGCTGAGTTTTCCAAACTTGCTGGCATATTGAGTGTAGTAACCTTAACAGCATCATCTTTTAAAATTTTAAATAGTTCAGCTGGAATACCATCACTTCCACTGGCCTTGTTATTTGCAGTGCTTTCTAAGGCCCATTTGACTTCACTCTCCAGGATGTCTGGCTCAAGGTCAGCAACCACACTACCTGGGGTGTACATGTCTTTCTGGTATAGTTCCTCTGTGTATTCTTGCCACTTCTTCTTGATGTCTTCTGCTTCTGTTAGGTCCTTACCACTTTTGTCCTTTATTACGGTAATCTTTGTATGAAATGTTCCTTTCATATCTCCGATTTTCTTGAACAGATCTCTGGTTCTTCCCATTTTGTTGTTTTCCTCTATTTCTTTGCATTGCTCGTTTAAGAAGGCTTTCTTGTCTCTCCTTGCTATTTTTTGGAAATCTGCATTCAATTTCCTGTATCTTTCACTATCTCCCTCGCATTTTGCTTGCCTTCTTTCCCCCGCTATTTGTAAGGCCTCGTTGGACAGCCACTTTGCTTTCTTGCATTTCTTTTTCATCGGGATGGTTTTCGTTGCTGCCTCCTGTATAATGCTGCGAGCCTCCACCCATAGTTCTTCAGGCACTCTGTCCACCAAATCTAAATCCTTAAACCTGTTCCTCACTTCCACTGTGTATTCATAAGGGATTTGACTTAGATTGTATCTTACCGGCCCAGTGGTTTTTCCTACTTTCTTCAGTTTAAGCTTGAATTTTGCTATAAGAAGCTGATGATCTGAGCCACAGTCAGCTCCAGGTCTTGTTTTTGCTGACTGTATAGAGCTTCTCCATCTTTGGCTGCAGAGAATATAATCAATCTGATTTCGATGTTGCCCATCTGGTGATGTCCATGTGTAGAGTCGTCTCTTGTGTTGTTGGAAAAGCGTGTTTGTGATGACCAGCTTGTTCTCTTGACAGAACTCTATTAGCCTTTGCCCTGCTTCGTTTTGATCTCCAAGGCCAAACTTGCCAGTTGTTCCTTTTATCTCTTGATTCCCTACTTTAGCATTCCAATCCCCTATAATGAGAAGAACATCCTTCTTTGGTGTCACTTCTATAAGGTCTTGTAAGTCTTCATAGAATTGGTCACTTTCAGTTTCTTCAGCACCAGTAGTTGGTGCATAAACTTGGATTACTGTGATGAGTGTTTAACCCCTGCCAATTCTGCTGATTCTTCCACAGACCATTGCTTTGGGTTTTGGAGCATAGAGAGGAATAAAAACCTTGAAAACTATACAGGGAACTTTGTGATGGAGAATCAGCAGAGGAGGAAGCAATTAAGCAGTGCACCTGCTGCAAGGATCTGGCTATATCTTTAAGCACACCTTAAGCTAGAAACCAGATCAAGAAGGAAAAGAAAGGAGAGAAAACCTGTTGTACTCAGTCATATATGTTAGAAAGGGTTTTGTTCATACACCTGTCTGTCTATTCTCTGTAGTTTGGCTGCCTCTAGAACATGAGACCCACATTGGACAAAAGGTTCCTGCATTATAGGAATTGGCATGAGTGCTCCCAAGGCAAGGGCAGCAGACTCTGCCACTGTTTGGATGTCGGTTGCTTTTTTGAATCCATATGGTGCACCCAAACATCACTTTGGTATTACTTTGTCTATTTTCTGGCATAAGTTTTGCTGCGTCTTGAGATATTGTTGTCAAACTCGGCACGATGCTTCCCAAGGTGGGATGAAGGTCTCTGTCAAAGTGCAATTTTGAATCAACATGTTGGACCAAAATGTTACTTTGGCATGGCTTTGCCCAGTTTGGGGCGTGACAGGTCGAGACTCACAAATTGCACTATCCACTTAAAGATCACAGCGTTTTTTGGTTTCTACAAATTCCCAGGCAGCACTGGGTACTCCTTGTCAAGTTTGAGCCAAAGAGTGAGCCTTCTTCACCTGCTGGACCAGCTGTAAGGCCCAAGAGGCGCAGCAGGTCAGAAGGGGAAGACACTGAAGAAGCATAGAACTCTACTTCTCTGCACACTAGTTCCTTAGTAACACTGTTTATTGTTACCTGCTCATCATTAAGCAGAGAAAGTTACATCTGGCTTTGCATTATACAGTGGTACCTCAGGTTACAGACGCTTCAGGTTACAGACTCCGCTAACCCAGAAATATTACCTTGGGTTAAGAACTTTGCTTCAGGATGAGAACAGAAATCGTGCTCCGGTGGTGCGGTGGCAGCGGCAGGCCCCATTAGCTAAAGTGGTGCTTCAGGTTGAGAACAGTTTCAGGTTAAAAACGGACCTCCAGAACGAATTAAGTTCTTAACCTGAGGTACCACTGTAGTTACAAGGGAAACTTGAAGTTAGGCACTCCATTTTTTCTCTCATAACCTTTAGCTCTGCCAGTTTTTCTGAGCTTGTGGATCAAGATAGCAATGGCCATTTTGTACCATGCATATACGTACACACACACACACACAAAGAATATTGGGTTTTTAAATGCTACTTGAGAATGTTTTCCTGCCAGAATATCAATTCTACACACACACACACACACACACACACACACGAATCAGAGCTACATCTAATGGGTAGCTCTGCCCTAGACTATTGGTCCTCCCTTTAGGGTAGTAAGCAATAAACAAAACATTCAGCAACGTTTTCACTGGAGTTCCTTGGAGATCAGAACATAACAACAATTTTTGCTGTAGGCATGTGCAACTGACAGTGGAATTCCCATCTGGGTGTCCCAGTTCTATTTTCACTTGAAGGAAGACATGTCCAAAATCAACTGGCTGCATAAATTAATGCCCCATTGAGAAGGGACAGAATTTGATGTTGCCAGAATATATATATTTTTAATGTCTATTAAGATTCAACAGAATGAGATGACTTCACTAACAAAAATGAAGATAGTTTTTCAGGAAAATAGGAACACCCTTAGACATTTCAACAATTGCTTCCCTCCCCACTTCCCTGTTGTGATGGTCTGGAAAATATAAACGTTGAAGATCTGCTCATCAAAAGGGGTAGATTTTATGTTTTGTTGTATGTTATTAAACTGTCTTCCTTGACTGCTCTGCACTGTGACATTTGGAATTGACAAGCACCATTTCAGGATTTCATGGGTGGACCAAAGTGATTTCAGGAATAGTGGAAAATTCATTGCAAGTTTTCAGTACCCAATATTGGATGCATTTGGGATAAAATTGCAAGAACCAACACATTTTTAAAAAGCTTGTTGATACTTTTAATACTTTGAAATAATCAGTTACATAGCTGATCCTGAGAATTAATTGCTTGTGATCTGGAACACAGATGGAAAGTGTTTTTATATTCTCTTGGAAGCCACCCAGAGTGGCTGGGGCAACCCAGTGAGACAGGCAGGGTACAAATAGTAATGTTGTTGTTGTTGCATTCCAAATGGCTGTCTCTGTGCTGCTCCGCTGGGCAAAGGTGAGTAGGACATCTCAGGGCTGGGTAGGCCACACCTAGAATGGCTAAGGACTATGTACAAGCCACAGGTTATGCACTTGTGTCTTAAACGGCAACTAATGGGTTTTATCAGACAAACTGTGTACAGGATGATGATCCAGGCTGCCACTCTCCAAGGCAGTGATGATTCTATTTCTGTTGTGTTGCAGATCAGTTGTTGATAAATTTGGCAGCCTTCAAATAGAGGTTCATTGCATTGGATAAAAATAGAAATCAATAGCGTGCTGTCCAAAACGAAATTATGTGTTGTAACCAGAGTGCACTAAAGAGATCTTTATTCTTTCTACAACTGTATGAGATGCTGCAAGCACTTAATTTTGATCCATATAAACCAGTGATGCACAGCACACCGTCGGTTCTTAATGCAAACAGTAGCAGTGATAGATAAAGAAATGTATGCAGAATGCAATAATTTTTTTCATCTGCTCAGGGGAATTCACTTTAATATTAAAACTTCACTTCTACCTGGTAGATGCCAGGCACTAAAATGTCATGTTTACTTTCTCTTGCTCAGTTATTCTTTTAATCATATTCTGAACACTGCACTTATTGGGGTGGGAATAGTCAGTCGAAATCTAGGTTACGTTGTGTGGGCTAGAGTTAGATTACAATGGAAAATTTCTTCATCTGATGAGCTTCCTATTTAATTTCAGTTAGCTTTTCCGTCTCGGTGTATATTCGTTTATTGTTTATTTTTCAGGTTAGGTTTTCTCTGGTCACAAAAAGTATTTTTGCAGTTCCCAATACTAAACGTTACCCAGAAGTAAAAACACCTGAGCAAAACAGGTCTTGCCTCCCGGTAAGCAAGTTATGCTCTCACTCCTCCTATGTGTTGTACCCAGATGTTAATCATCTGCATAGGGCTGTTCTTCGTACTTCAGGCATTCCTTGGTCGGCTTGCTTTTTTCCTGTCAAAAGAATGCATGTGCCTGTATAAAAATACACAATGGTAGGCAGAAAGTGCATAGCCACACTGGATGGAATCCTCCTGCAGGGTGTTGAAAACGGCAGGGCATAAAAGCCACAATTATTTCCAAGAAATAACAATAATAATAAATAATAATAAATAATTTTATTTATACCCCGCCCTCCCCAGCCAAGGCCAGGCTCAGGGCGGCTAACAAGCAATAATAAAAACAAGTTGAATGAATACAACTTAAAAACAAGATTAAAATACAACATTGAAACATTAAAATGAGCCTTCTTTTCTTCAGTTAATATTCTTTCTGTGTGGAATAATCTGTTTTCTCATCCTGTTTGTATACACACTCATAGCTGCTTTAAAGCCAGTTAACAAACTCTACCAATGATCCACCAGAGTGCAGGTTGACTCCAACCTGCTAAGCAGAGGTACTGTCATTTTTTTACAAATTGAATGACAGAGCTGCTCCTCTTCAGAAAGGGGCAGGGTTTGCATGCATGCCTCACACTTTCCCACCCTCAGCGTGTCCCCCACGTCACAGGGGACTCCCAGTCTGTTTCACAACCACCAGCCAATCCGGCTGGCTGGGGGGCGTGGTTTGCCGGGAGCTCTTCTGTCTGCTCCCGGCTTCCATGGATCTCCCACCCTCCTACCCTTGCGTTCGTCACCTTGACCTTGCTATGGACTTTGGTTGGTCGCCCGTTGAAGGGGCCTGGTAGGAATTTTCCCACTTGGCAGATTGACACCAGCCACTTGGTTTTCGCCTACCTCGTAGCAAATTGTCACAACTTTGTAAGGTTTGGCAGTTAGGCACTGGAAAATCTTGGTTTACGGGAGGGGAGGTTGTGGCCATCACCTACCCCTCCTCTTTAAGGGTATTCCGTTAAAGCAGCCTTTCTCAACCTGAGGGTCCCCAGATGTTGTTGGACTACAACTCCCATCACCCCTAGCTAGCAAGGCCAGAGCTCAGAGATGATGTGAGTTGTGGTCCAACAACATCTGGGGACCCACAGGTTGAGAACCGCTGCGTTAAAGGGATCCGGGGGTCGTGGTTCCTTTTGGAAGCATGGGTAGAGGCTAGGGCCATGGGACAACCTGTTGGGTGATCCTGGGGGGGGGGGAGTTCCAAGTTGATGTACATCAACAGGGCTCCCCCTACTGGTGGTTAACCCTTGTTAGACTTCCTGCATGACAGGCAGGAGTCAGATATAGTCGGTTCGGGTCTAATGCCTAAAGCCAATACCACTCACATTCTGTAACCAATAAAGCTGTGGCCTTTATTAGCCCATTAACCTAAAATACTTGCATCCACGTGTTTTATTCATCAGAGGAGGGGGTGCAGGGCCTTGACGTGCAACAACCATACTGCAACTGCTGTTCAACTTACATTATGCCCAAACAGCTCCTAAACTCGCCAATCTTTCCCAGTCTGTTGCTTGAACTGTTTGGGGGGGGGGGGCTGCATCAGTTTTATATAACAACTTTTAATGCTTGTGCCTGAAAACACCCCAGTAAGCGTTGTTTTTAATACCAGACATATTGATTTTTGCAGGCCAGGAGTTGTCGAATAGCAATTGTCTAGAAATAAATACATGCATTTCTCCAGTTAACATTTAGATTTCAGACCATGCGGAAACACATCCAATTCATACCCACTAAATCATCTGAGCCGTAGACAGCGTTAATGAGTTCCTCATATAATTAAAATGAAAAATTGCTTGCTTTACAAGGCTGTAAAAAATATTCAATGGCCTTTTACTTCTGCCTCCCTCCCTCTCTTTGGAATAACTGATGGTTCATGAGGAAAACGGATATGCAAATTGAAAAGCTACGGGTGGCAGAGATGTTTATCATCTGCTTGGCTCTGTCTGCATCCAGATCTATTGGGTCAAGAAAGACACAACCCTGAATAGCAAAAAGGATGAATGATGATTTTTGTTTGTTTTTCCAGTTGAATTATAGGGTAAGGTACCTAGGATACTTCCAAAGGTTTTCAAAGTGGTGTGGATTTTTTATTATTATCTATAGTGCCTTAAAGTAGCCCTTCAAGAATAGTTTACAAAAACAAGATAAAAAAAAAAAATACAACATATAAATAGCATACGAAACATTCATTCATATATTTAAAAGTCTGGGAAAATACAAACATCTTTGGTGTTAAAAAAAAATGATGTGTGTTGTTGCCAGGCAAGCAGGAACATCTATCAAGGTGCTGTAACTAGCTTGCCAGTTGCAATCCATCAGTCATTTTGAAGTCCTGCCCAACTTCTGTTTACGTACAATACAAGCTTTCATAGTTACCACTGACCTCAGTGCCTGTTGATTCAACACACATAGACTGTGGATGACAAAACACGCAAGAGAAATGATCTAACCAAGTTAAGCAGTAAGTGCGCACTTGAAATCTCTCTTCTTGGAAATGCAAAGATGCTTAACAGTGGTTGGATCATACTTCATAATAAGTTTTACCGTTGTTTCAACTCATGACTGTTTTCCTACCAGAGTACTACATAGATGTGTCAATTAGGCCTTTTTCTCCAAAGTAGTGGTATCCATGTAGAAAAATGAGGGTTGGAGAATTCCTTCTCTAGATGTCTCCGTGTTACAATCTTTTTCTCCTTGTGTCACTATCCCCATTCACTGGCCAAAGAACTAATGAAGCTTGGGGTGGGGTTAGAGTTGGTTTTGTTGAGTAGCTGTCATCTTTATCACATGGCAAACTTCTTTGGAAATTACGGGAAGGTAAAAAAGCAGTGTTTTATCTTGTACGCCGTTTGCTCGTAATGTTCAAAGAAAGAATAGCAAAAATTACTTTAGTCAAGTGGAAGCTTCTTCTGTGAGTCCAAACTCTTTGGATTTTCCCCTGACCCTGTTTAGTCTTTGTTCCACACTTTTGATTTATCTATATAAACTGAAACAAAACAGATTCTTTAATCTGTAGGATAGAGCTCTCTCTCTCTCTGTGTGTGTGTAAATAAAATACAATAACTATTTTAGGATAAGTATGTAGCATTACTGCAGAGCAACCTCCATCAGCAATTGATCCGAAAACTTTGCACAACTGTCCTGTAAGCCCGACTATGTGATCATATACTCATTCACCTTTCCTCCAGTGGTAGTGATGAATCTGTTACTCCATCAGCTTAATCAAATTATTGTCCCTGGGTGAATGACTTTATTGCAATACTTTGTGAAGGTCAGATCAGGCAAACGGCATGTTTAATTGCTGTGCTACGGATCACAGTTTGTTCTCTGGAGAGAGAGAGAGAGAGAGAGAGAGAGAGAGAGAGAGAGAGAGACTCCGCAACACAGTAGAAGACTTTAGCAACTCTGTGCTGTAATGGATCATGGGCTGACAAGACTGAAATTAGGAATATGCTGCAAAGCATCTTCCATCTGCTATAACACAAGGATGAATGTGTGCCTGCCACGGACCAGTGGTTTAGAGCACTACCTACCAAAAGGTTTTTTCTTCCAGTTACTCAGTGCGGAGAGTATTTCTGTCATGCTCCTCTGGTTATAAAAGGAAAGAATAGGCCATTTGCTTGGCTCTCTTTAATGATTTATGTTGAATTACTACTTCATAAGGCCCACAGAACTCCTTTGTAAAACTGATTTACAACAGGTACTATAGAAATGTTACAAATTATTTGCTGCCAATATGGAATGCCGGAATGTCAACATGAGAAGCTGTGTTTGATCTACCAGGCAGGTGGGCTAAGGGGACTCAGAGTCAGGTGTTGTCACCTATGACTGGAAACAGTTTGTGTTTTTTAAGTGAGTTGAAGGTTATAAGATAAATCAATAATTTTTTGTGGTACATACCACCATATCTCTATTTTACCTATGTTTCCAGTCATTTGGGCAGTAATGAGACAGAAGAAAGTGAGATAATATGAATAGTGATTAAGTATACACCTTTTAATTTTTATATTTTGTTTTTGAAATAAAAAAAAGCCTGTGTGTGCCAATTGTAACGTTGCCTCTACCCTATTCCCTCCCACTCTCTTATAAAACGAAAACTTATAAAACAAAACTAGTGGATATTCTGTAAATACCTCTTTTCCATATTGAGTAAAGTTCCCTTGATTCACCACTCCATTTAGCTAATTTTTGATCAAGTTTAGGCTTGGTGTACATAAGCAACCTCACAGCAACACAATTTTGGCAAAGGGAGGTCACATACCTCTTTCCTAAATGCAAAAGGAAGCAATCCCTATTCATTTCAATGAAGTTGCATTCACACTACGTATTTAGGTCTGGGCTGTATTGGATTTTGTTAAGCTTTGCTCCTTTATCCTATTCACTTTCCTCACGGGGTTATTTCGCATGCCTGAGTGAGAGTCTTGTAGGCTATTCTGGAACTGCAACCACTCTCTTTTGAGACTCCAAATACAAATTAAATATCAGCTTACCACAACATGAACAGTCTTTGTGAAATGTTCCTGTTGAACTGCTAAACCTTAGTATTGGAGTCGGTGTTTGAAGTAATCTGCATGTAAATATTTCTAAACATCAGTCAAGGCCACTTTAAGGTGCCGCCGGTGAAGTTCCTAAATGGTGCCTCACTTCCCCCAGAAAGGAACACAATAAATAAAGTACCACAAAACTAAAGCCAGGTTTGCAGTCTTGTACCTACCTGGGTGCAATTCCCATTAAACTAAAAAAGAAAAGAAAAGAATACCTCTGGGTATATGATTTTGTTAAGTTGTGGGTGAACATATCAGATGACACAGCGATTCTTCAGACAGCTCTTGTTTATTCACAGGCCAGAACAGAACTGAACTGAAGGGTTCAGCCAGCCTGCTTATATAGAGCTCCACTAGAACGCAACAGTAACCATTTTCTGTAACTATACAATCACTGAACGTCACTTTCAATCCCTTATTTGCATATGTGGACCTGAGTGAAAACTATCTACAGTATCCCCCTGCTGGCCCAGGGTGAGAACTTCAGTACATAACACTAGCAGGACTAGATTGATTTATTTATTTAACATTAAAGCATAGTGTCGGGGGGGGGGGCTTGCAAGGGCCCCTAGTTGCATGCTGCTTTGTCTCCTGAACTAGTAATAGCTAATCGTGAGACCTCTGTATACCCTATATATTGGCCCACTTAGTTTTTACCCTTCTGGGAGCGTATATTGCAGTGTTGCCTTTGAGTCCTTTTTGCTGATGTGATAACCACATGTCAGTGGACCACTTTTCACCGCAGGAGGAAGTAGAAACAATTAAATGTGTGAAGAGCTTTTGTTTCTTACCTGTTAAGGAAAGAAGCCTCACTGGCGCTAGTCAGGAGTGATTAATTTACAAGGTCCCCACTCTCTCTAACTGCAGAGGCAGTTCAGGTTTATGAAACATCAAGGGATCTTTTTAGCTGGTATATATATAACACACACACACACAGACACACACACACACACTTTAATAAATAAAGCTTGCGTTCTCCAGATGAAGCACTTTCCTGGCATGCTATAGGGAATTCCCTCCCCACACCATGTTAATTCAAGTGTGTGAAGTGGCAACAGAACTTCCACGGCCCAACATTTCAATCCCCTGTACACTTTTTGTTTTGTTTTGCTTGCTTCTCCTTTTTATGAGGTAAAACTAATGTCCTGAGTCCTGACTGTATAGCTAAGGGAAATGTTTCCCTTTCGGGCTCTTCTAGTAATTGGGATATTCTGGACAAGTTCCCCAACTTTTTTTGACTGATGCGGAAGGGCTTTTACTGTGCTGAGGTGCACTTCATGGCCTCCTTAGAAGATAGGAAGAGACCTGCTGCTTCAGGCCAAAGGTCTAGCTAGGTCAGCACCCTGTTCTCACAGTGACCAACCAGCTTCATTTTCAGATATTTACAAGGTGTCTCGGACCACGCAAATAGAGATGCCAGCTTTCTAAGAGCCAAACTGCATTTTACATTGGTGGGGAATTTAAATAGTCTGCATGAGGACTGGGCAGGTCATGTTCCAAAGACAAAGCAGTTGGTGAGGGGTACAATCTGAAAGGGAAACACAGCATGGTGGGTTAAGTTTTCTCTTGTGTTGTTTCGCTGCTGAACATCTCCCACAAGTTGCTGTTTGCTGCAGCTGCCTTCAGGAACTGAAATATATTCAGAGTCGAGCGTGAATGTCATGCTCTTTATTCAGCTCATAGTAGCAATTAATGAAACTTCCCCCAAAACGTCTAGCTATATATACATTATTTACACAATGGGCCCCGCGTGATTGGCTAATTCTGGGCTGCTCCTGTAGGCCAATCAGGTTGTGGATTCACCTCCTCCAGAAACCTGATTGGCTGCTCCTGCAGGCCAATCAGACTGCTGCATTCTGGATCCTATTGTTCTAGGATTTAGCTCAGTATATAACAGGGACCATTTTGGGTGGAAAAAGAGCACAGAGGGAAGGGTTGAAAGCCTCCCCCTGGTACAGCAGTCCTGATGCGGATCGGGGGAACTTGGCAACTGGTTTTTGTGAAGAAAGAGGCATGGCTTAAATAGTCCTAAAAACTATGTAGACATGTAACTTATGTATCTTGTACTTGGCCCCAAGTCATGTGGAAATAGCCTAATGATTTAGAGAAACTCCCAACCACCCAGAATTGGATGAGGCTCCGGTGTCTTTGGTTGGCAACTGGCTAACTAGAAGCCGTTTAAGCTTCAGGGTTAACAGAATAGAAAGAAATGTGATAGCCTGTGATGACAGGCTCCAAAAGGGTCACTACCTCTAGAGGGAAGCATGAGAAATAATTGAATCATCGTCTCTCAGTTACAACAGGTTCTTTGTTGCCAGAGTGCTGTACTCTTGACACCTCCGCCAGAAAAGTTAGAATAGCGCTATTGCGATCGGTGTCAGGGAAAGAGACACTGGGAAACAGGGACATTGTCCCAACATGGTAGGCTGAGGTTTGAGTTTTCAGCCTTCACATTTAGTGGCTGTTTAATTTGTACTAAAAACTATTGCTGCTGTCTGTGTGTCATATAGAAGCCAGCACTTCAGGCATATTTACACAATGTACTCCAGTAGTTAGAACAATAGTCCCCTTGCTTTAAGGAACCTTGACAGCTTAGTTCATTGGAGTTTGCAGAAGGGTTGTAGCTCAGAGGTAGAGGACTTCTTTGCATGCAGAAGGTCCAATCTCTGCCTTCTCTAGGTAGGACTGGAAATGTCCCCTGTATGAAACCTCAAGAGAGCTACCTCTGATCAATGTAAAGAACGTTGACCTAGGTGGACCAATCGTCTTGACTCAGTATGAGGCAGCTTTCTGTGTTCCTATGAGAAGTCTAGGAATTTGTAATTAAATTCTTAAATACTCTCACCAAACTATAATTCTCATAATTCTTTGGGGAGGCCATGATCTGTTTAGCAAGGTTGTATTTTGCTGAATTAAATCTCCATTGACCTGGCTCACATACTATGCTAAACTATGGTTTGATTAGTTAAACTGTGGTTTGTTTTTTGAACACCTGAACCTAGTCCAGCAAATTAACCAGAGTTTGTTTTCTGGTTGGTTTGTCACTGTGGTTTGTCATTATGGCAGACAAGTCATGCTTTGGAGAAACAAGTCATGGCTTGTTTGATCATGTTAGATGATGAGATGGCTTATGGATTGTGTTTTAACATTAGCAATGTAAATATAAATATAATAGTATGTACACAGCTGAGAGAACTGTCTTCCTAAACTAAAACACTATCGCATTTTTCTCCTAAACAGCTGGAAAGAAGAGCATTAATTGGCATACTGAAGAAGTGCATGAAAAGTTTTGATACTTTGGGAAAGCCTGAGTAGACCCGTATATAAGAAGATTAAACTTTGGGAAGGTAAGGAATACATTGTAAATAAAGATATTTTGACAGCTAAGCTATTATTATTATTCTATGAATAATAGAATATTTGGGTAGTTCCTGACGGTGCTGTATGAAGAATCCAGTAAACATGCACTTTGTGTATATTTACCAAAAAGGGCTCAAACCTTGCTGTGGAGAGCAGTGAAAGCTGTAGCTACAGACACTACAAACCTGGCTGCAGGCTGAAATTGCTGGGCAGTGATAAACAAAAAGGCAATGCTACTTGTTTAACTCCAGGTAGGTACTCTATGGGATGCGGGTGGCCCTGTGGTCTAAACCACTGAGCCTCTTGGGCTTGCTGATCAGAAGGTTGGTGGTTCGAATCCATGCGATGGGGTGAGCTCCCATTGCTCAGTCCCAGCTCCTGCCAACCTAGCAGTTCGAAAGCATGCCAAAAAGTGCAAGTAGATAAATAGGTACTGTTCTGGCAGGAAGGTAAATGGCGTTTCCATGCGCTGCTCTGGTTTCAGTGTTCTGTTGCACCAGAAGCAGCTTAGTCATGCTGGCCACATGGCCCGGAAAAATTGTCTGCGGACAAACGCCAGCTCCCTCGGCCTATAAAGCAAGATGAGCGCTGCAACCCCAGAGTCGTCTGCGACTGAACTTAACTGTCAGGGGTCTTTTACCTTTTTTTAGGTACTCTATACTAAAGCAGATAAACTTTCAGGGCTGATGAAAGAGCCAGCGTATATATGGTAGTGGAAAGGGAGATTACTTCAGCTAATTTTGTGGCTAGTTAAACGTGATTTAGAGAGAGTAAGCTCACAACTATTACTGTGGCTGGAGAACTGGAAAGGGGGTGGGGAATGAAATTTGTTGTATGACAAGGGAATTGCTTCTTAACAGATAAAAAGAGGGTGTAAAGAAGCAGAGGGAGGTTTAAATGGTAGTGTTGGTTAGATATGTGTAGTTGAGGTGGCTTAGCTCTTACACAGGGACTGTACCATTTCAGTGTTCTCATGCAGGGACTGTGAGAAGTGATACATTTGATCTATACTGCTCTTCCTCTCACAAACTGAATTCCTAACTTGAAGGCACTATTATGGCCTGTGACATTGGAGGATGCATGTTCCCTACAGATAGTACAAAGGTGCAGTCCTAAACTCTGTTAGGGGTGTGTGTGTGTGTGTGTGTGTGTGTGTGTGTGCTGTTGAACTCTGTGGGCTTTGCACTGCAAGTAAAGTTTTAGAAATATAAGCAACACATTTTGCAGAAGACTAATTTTGGCCCTTTATATATTATAAAGTAACTGATATTGATCCCTTTAGTTTTCCCTAAGTGACATTTATTCTCCCTTTCTCTCACACACAGACAGACATACCAGTGGTACAGTTAGGCAGCTTTTAGACTCTCAACTTAGTTGTTTAGATGGTAATGTTTATCATTTTACTCAGTTGGTAAAGTGTGGTGAGCCAGCTCTCCTACTCATTGTGTTGAGTAGGGTCCTGGGCTTCTACGCCAAAGTGCTACCCTGACGGCACTACTGCCTCCCAGTGCGCCAAGCAAAACCATTCCTGCATTAACTTACGTTTGCAGCTGAAATAACTTGTGCTTTTGTCTGACTGGAAGCCATGCATACTAGAAGATGCCTGCTGTAGGTGGAAGGAAATTCTTTGCAAGCATGTTGAATCACTATGCGAGTTGTGTTGGCGTTTCTGCATTCCTTCAAATATATGCTGATTCCCAATCACCTACAGTTTTTAATATTTGGAGCCAAGTGGATAAACATATCCTGTTTACCTCGGATTGCCAGAGTTATACATCTACTTTACCACCATACTTATTTCATGTCACCATGCAGATAATTCAGGTTTTTTTAAGAATCCTTCATTGGCTGCAGCGTGCTATGAAACAGCACACTGAATAATTTTTATTTTTCAGCTGTCTGTTGAATTATTGCATGTTGCTATAGTGCTGAAACCCATTGCTGCCATTAATTATTTGGTATGTTGTTTCAGGCTAAGGGTTCGCTTTTTGATGACCTATCTACTGTTGCTCTCTTTCTACACACACACACACACACACACACACACACACACACCACCCACCCCTTTAGTCTGTTCAAGCCTCTAGTCTCTCAAGTCTGCTATTCCATTTCCTCTTTGGTAATAGTTTCAGAGACACACAGAGGCACACACAGGCATACTTTCTACTCTGTCTTAATTCCTTTGTCTGGTGCAAAATACAAAAAGCCTGCATTTAGTTCTGCTTTATTAAAGCTATCTATTTTCTATGTTTCCTTCATACTCATCTTTTCCTTTTTGATCCATGAATGTCCTTGTCACCGTTTTTCCTCCTTACAGTCATGCAAACCAGTTGGGTGGCGGGGAATATATTTAAAGTCCTATTTTATCCAGCACACCCTTTGTGATCTATTTTGTTCACTCTCTACCACATTCTCCTGGGGTAAAAGGGAGTGGGGTTTGCAACATTTATCTCTGCCATAATTCTCTGGATTGGCCAGACTTGTTATAAATGGGAGCCTTGCCCTTTTGCCTTGTCCCCAGAGCAGGTATCTGCTATGCGTCAGGCTCCAGCTTGTAGTTTTAAGTGTCCCCAGCTCTAGACACTTAACTCCGGGAGAGTTTGAGCTAGAGAAGAAAAACAACAACCCTGTCTTTCACTTTCACTCCTCCTTTCACTTTCCTTCCTTCTTCATTCTCACTTTCCCATTCTTACTCATTCCTTTTCTCAGTAGTTCTTTCAGCATTTTCTATTTCCCACCGTTTGCCCCCGTCCCATACACCCTTCCTTTCTCTTTGCAACCATCATTTCCTTGCTTGTGTCCTCTTTAATTCTCAGTTCCTTCCTTCTCCCTGTCTCCCATTTTTTCCCCTTGTCCCTACGACATTGTCTTTCGAATCACTTTCTCATCCCTTTTCTTTCACCCTTCTCTCTTCTACCATTTCTCCCCCACCTGCCCATACTCCCCACCTCCTAGACCAGGCATCCCCATATTCGGCCCTCCAGATGTTTTGGGACTACAATTCCCATCATCCCTGACCACTGGTCCTGTTAGCTGGGGATGATGGGAGTTGTAGTCCCAAAACATCTGGAGGGCCGAATATGGGGATGAATGTCCTAGACTTTACTCAGTTCAAAGGAGTTGCCTTCCTCCTCCCTTGTTTCCTCCAAGGCAGGGTTTCCTAATGCTGGCTTTTGATGTGGCATTTTTTTTAATGTCAAGATTTCAGAGCATGGTGTTTTTTTGTTTCCCTCCCTTCCCCGTGGCTCCTGGGGAGGTGAGCAGCTGGCATAAACTAGTTGTAATGAAAAAAACAATTATGCAGTTCAAACCTTATCATGCCCAAGCTCATTTGTTTTGCCTGATGACGGTATAAACGAGAAAAACTACAACTCGCATCATTGTTTATGAAAGGTAATCTCCATTCCCGTGTTGTGTGATAAAGTAAAAGTAATTAAAATAAGTTGGAGCCATTGTTTCTTGCACATTGCCTTTCTGGGGCAGGGGGAACCCAGTTTAGGTATGGTTCATTTCATTGTTAATCAGACAATGCTGAAACGAGCCTGCACTCTAATGGTGTTAAACCTGAATTTCACGATTAATCAATGTAAAATTTGACATGCTGTAATTTTGTTTCAGTAACATTTAGCAAAACCATGGCTACAGATGAAAGAGATACAGAACACAATGTTCAGTCTGAGGGACTGGGTAGCAATGCTGCAGGTATTGGAGAAAAACAAAACCCTAAACTTTTGCTTTGTGATGCAAATTAAAGAGACAGAATTTGAGAATTGGTTAATCTTTTTGGACGTTCACATCCGTGTTATTTTAATTGATTTTGTGGTGCATATTTTCTTTTGGAAATTGCTTGGGAAAACACCAGCACTATGTAACCTTCCAGCCTTTTGACTTCACCCCCAAAGGCACACTCCTCCATTGTCTCCTGAGATAGACAGATGCCAATCAACCAAAGCATTAAGAAAGGGGGGTGGGGCAGAATCTGTACAGCAGAGAGAGACCCCAGGTTCCTACATCTGCAAATGTTGCCTGTAACCAGTGGCTGAACCTAGTCTAATGCCACCATAGACACAGAAGAGCTTTTGTTTTACATGCAAAAGGGTCCCACACACAATCTGTCGCAACTCCAAGTAAGCCTGAGAAGGAATCCTGCCTGAAATTAGCTAGTGCTGCTACCAGTCGGCGAAGATAATAGGGCTGTGTACAGCCCTTCCCAAAGGGACGCAGGTGGCGCTGTGGGTTAAACCACAAAGCCTAGGACTTGCCGATCAGAAGGTCAGCGGTTTGAATCCCCGTGACGGGGTGAGCTCCCGTTGCTCGGTCCCTGCTCCTGCCAACCTAGCAGTTCGAAAGCACATCAAAGTGCAAGTAGATAAATAGGTACCGCTCCAGGCGGGAAGGTAAAAGGCGTTTCCGTGTGCTGCTCTGGTTCGCCAGAAGCAGCTTAGTCATGCTAGCCACATGACCTGGAAGCTGTCTGTGGACAAACAACGGCTCCCTCGGCCAATAAAGCGAGATGAGCGCCGGAACCCCAAAGTCAGTCATGACTGGACATAATGGTCAGGGGTCCCCTTTACCCTTTACAGCCCTTCCCAACCCAATCTGGCAGCCCAGTCTGGGGGCCTTGAGCAGCCCTTCCTTGACCTGGGCCAATCCAGGTAAATCCAACCCAGATTCTGTCCCAGATCAATCTGTGGGTGGGGCTAGTCTTCAATTAGGACTTTTTAAAACCCTAATTAAACACATACAGTTGGGAGCGGAAGGGGTGAGGAGGAGGAAATGATACTTCTCCCCCCCCATCACAATGTGAGCAGGAGGGTTCAATCCCAATTTGCTTGGAGATTCAGCACAATCTAGTGCGCACCCTACTAGATAATACAGTTGTACCTCAGAAGTGTAACGGAATCCGTTCTGGAAGTCAACTTCCAAAACGTTCAGAAACCAAAGTGCAGCTTCTGATTGGCTCCTGTAGCCTATCGGAAGTCCCATTGGACATTTGGCTTCCAAAAATAGCTCAAAAACCAAAACACTCACTTCCGGGTTTTCGGCGTCCGGTAGCCAAAACGTTCAAGAACTAAGCTGTTCGAAAACCGAGGTATGACTGTATTGAGCTAAATAAGCTACCTTCCTATTTTCTAACACCCAAGAGGACAAAAGCTGAAGGCTGCAACTGGTTTATGTACCCTGATGTCACATAAGGCCTTGAAACTCTTAAATCAGGTAGTCAAGTGCTAAGGGTCATGCAGTAGATATTTAGAACTGAAATTATGAGGGCAGTGAACTATTTTTGTTACATAAACCCATTTAGGGTATTACTTACAAGCCATGGGCTTTTCAATGTGACATTAATACTACCAGTCATTTGGGCAGCCAGAGTCGAACAACGCTTCCTGTTGATGGGATGGGATGACCCCAACCAGGAATGCAGAGCATAGGCAGCTATTTCCACGTTTACCCCAGAGAATAAGCTATAAAAAAGACAAGCAATGCAAGTGTTTTAGAAAGCTTTGAGGCTAACACATACTGAATGAAGCATTCCACGTCACTCAAAACTTTGCACCCTCATGCATCAAGAGACATACTCTTGCTAAAAAGTACCCCATTGCTGCTATTTTAGTCAGAGTTTTGTTCTTTCTCCCATAGCACTAAACATGGAAGTGTTCCCATTGAAATCCTGAACAGATATATTTGCAATATAAGCTCATAATTTGTTGGATTTCGGCTGTCTACACTTAAGAGTTTGCAACAGCTACAGCAGCTCTTTCAGAACTTGGCACGTGGTTCAACTTGCACTGAGGCCAGAAAGCAGCTTAGGGTGGGGTATGTGTAAGGAGTTGTTCCTTTTTCTTTAGGCTTTCTTCCTCTGCCCTGAAGGGGAACACAACCTCTCCAAAGAAATCAGCCTCACTACCTAAGAAAGAGGGGAGACAAGAAACACACACTTAAGACAGAGACATATTATTATTGCTGATGTGGAAATAAGGCACTGGTTGTGAATTATTGATGCCCTGCTTACACTTGCTTCATGCAAGAAGTTGGAGAAAAGATGCAGCCTCTTAAAGGATTTGTGCCAGGTCAACAGCCAATGGTACTATAGCCCAAGGGCATAGGATGGAAATCATACTGATGCGGGAAGGGACCCAAATTGACAGACAGCTAAATATTCCAGTATTCCAGAAGCAGTCCCAATCTGGAAACACAAAATGCTTGCACAAGATTAGCTTTTTAAATGGATAAGAATATAAGAAGGGATGTAAGACTCCTGCTGAGAGGCTGAAAGTTTGTCTAGTAATTCTAACCCACCATTCTGCTTCCACAGTTACAGATGCTTTCAGGAAGCTCACAAGCAAGCCGGAAGGCAATTGCCCTCTTCCATTGTTGTTCCCTAGCAACTGATGTTCAGTGGCTTTCGTAGAATCATAGAATTGTATAGTTGGAAGGGACCCTAAGGGTCCATCTGATCCACCCCCTGCAATGCAGGAATCTCGACTAAATTATATGTGATAGATGATCATCTAACATGACATGGCCACCCTGCCTCTGCTCAAAAACTTTCAAAGGAGGAGAGTCCACAGCCTCTCAAGGGAGTCCATTCCACTGTCAGGCAGCTCTTACTGTCAAAGTTCTTCCTGACATTTAGTCAGAATCTTCTTCCTTGTACCTTGAAGCCATTCGTTCAGGTCCTACCCTCCAGAGCAGAGCTCCAGCCTCCATTCGACAGCCCTTTTGATATTTGAAGATGGCTGTCTCCTCTCAGTCTCCACTTTTCCAGGCTAAACATGCCCAATTCTCTCAACTGTTCCTCATTGATGGGTCTATTCAACGTGAATGGGCCTAATTCTCCTTTGAAGACTTCATCTCATAGTGGAGAAAGCCATACATTTGATTGTGGCTGCGTACACATCATACATTTAAAGCACATTCAAAGCACATTCCCAACCTGAAGAATTTTGCAAACTGCTTTAGCTGTGTTGCGGATGCTGAAGAATTGTAGCTCTTTGAGGGGTAAGGCTGCTCCAAATTCTAGTTTTTTGAGAGGGGGAGAAAAACTTCCTCTCTGTTTTCCCCATGCATTAATTTCTAAACAGATTGTCAAGTCTCACCTGAGACAATCCCCTCACCCAACTGACAAGGCCAAATCACTTTAGCCTTTTCACACAGGAAAATGTTATATGAGATTTTGTCCTCATAACTTTCCCCAAAGCTGACTCCATAACTGGAGACAAAATAAGAGGCTGAACCTAGTTATTTTTTCACTGGTCATTATCATATTTTTTTCACTGGTCATTATTATAAGTTCCCTCATATCTACACGGCTAAGAGGTCATAGGGTAGTACAGGGGCACTCAGTACTTGTCCGTTGGTCACTGGGTCACAAGCCGTGCTTGGGGCAGATGTTCCATTGGCCCAATAGTTGGGTTGGAACTGGAGAAAGTGGAAGCATAAAGAGAACCAATGGATGCAGACAGCATTGTGATGGTTCTGTCTCTTTATAATTGCAAATAGTGTGGGTTTTGTTTGTTTTTGCTGTGACTATTGGTGCAGTGTACTGACATGAAATTATTCAGCTGAAGAGAATAATTTCATTGTGTGTTGAAGCGTGCTGTGTGACCTCACTAAATTCATTGCCTTTCTCCCACCCCTTACAACGGTGTTTTACACTTCTTTCAGTTTGCAGTTTTTATTTCTCTGGCTGTGCATGAATGTTTTTTTAACCACCCAATCCATGAAAAGTGGCAGTGGAATTTACCTGTCAGCAGATACGTATGAGAAAAAACAATACTGGAAGGAGCTTAAAGGATCTCCAACTTTAATTAGACAAGAAAGGCAAGGTGCCAGGTCTCTTTTTGAGTAAAATATGAATACTTAAGAGTTATGTCATTGCTGAAATGCAAGGATGAGCATTAGCAGCAGAGACTGCTCTCTCCACTAGCAAGCTCAGACAAACACCTTCAATTATCCGTGTGGAGTCCTTACGAAGTTACCATAATTGCATGGGAACTGCTGGAATACTGTTTAAATGATTGCACGGGTTCCTCCTGACTTATGAATGAGCTACCTAATCATCATCATCATCATCATAAATAAATTATTTATATGCCGCCCATCTGACTGGGTTTCCCCAGCCACTCTGTGTGGCTTCCAACAAATTAAAACACAATACGACATCAAACATTAAAAACTTCCCTGAGCAGGGCTGCCTTCAGATGTGTTCTAAAAGTCAGATAGTTGTTTATTTCCTTGACATCTGATGGGAGGGCATTCCACAGGGTGGGCGCCACTACCGAGAAGGCCCTCTGCCTGGTTCCCTGTAACCTCACTTCTCACAGTGAGTGAACCACCAGAAGGCCCTCAGAGCTGGATCACTGGAGGAAAGAGATTGGGAGTAAAATGTGCTGTGCTGGCAGTGGTTGAGGAGCTGCAATGTATATTGCCAGCTCAAAAAGTCTGCAACCAGTATCACGATCTGAACGTCATACCGGTTGCCCAGCTGTAATAATAACCTATTGATAAAATTTCAATTTGATACCTAAATGAGTAAATAACTATCTTATGATTCAACATAATAATCCTTTGCTATTTCCCGTGGCTAGCACAAATGTGTAGGACAGGCTGAGGTCTATAAATGTGTGGCCCACCAAACGAAGTTCTAGAACAGTGGTTCCCAACCTTTTTTTGGCCATGCCCCACCTAAGCCTCTCTAAAATCCTGATGCCCTGCCCCCGTGACATATAATTCTTATTATTCAAAAAGTGAACTCCTATTCACGTGGAGGAAGCCTAAAAGGCCATTCACTGTTATTAACTCATTCTCAAATTAACCCCTTGTGGGGCGTGTGCTGCATTGCAAACCACGGCTCTGGAATTTGCAATCCCCAGACGATCTTCCCTACTGCTCTTATGGTACTTGAGAAAGCAAAAGGAGAGGTGGATTAAAGATTTTAGGAGAACATGGGCAGTGTGCTCTCACTGGAACCAGTCATACTACAGTGGTACCTTGGGTTACCGACTTAATTTGTTCCGGAGGTCTCTTCTTAACCCAAAACTGTTCTTAACCTGAGGCGCGCTTTCGCTAATAGGGCCTCATGCTGGTGCCGTGCCGCTGGTGTGCGATTTCCGTTCTCATCCTGGGGCAAAGTTCTCAACCTGAGATACTACTTCTGGGTTAGTGGAGTTTGTAACCCCAAGCATTTGTAACCTGAAGTGTTTGTAACCCGAGGTACCACTGTAATTCCATATGTCGTTCTTTTCACAGACAACACATTCAGCCCTTTGTGTAACTGCTGGGCATCGTGATGCCTTGTTTCTAATGGGACGATTTTTGCAATATTTTGGTTGGTTTACATTTTTTTAACATTCATCTGCGCTGACAGGCATCTGGAGCTCACTTCTTTTTTCCCCCTCACCAGGGTGCGTATTTGCTGAACCGGCCTGTTGTCTTGAGTTCAAGGTCTAACTCTGGCATCAATTCAAACTCTCTTACCCCATTGTCTAAGGTTGAGCATAATGCATATTTGAAAGAAGAGAAGAAAACAGCTTCATAAGCCCTGATAAAGTGACCATGAAAGATTTATATCTAGATTTTAGTTAAAGAAGCTCTTAGCAGGCCCAGAGGCTATTGCTCGCCTTGAAGTGGGCAATTGAAATAAAATGTCAAATTGGTGTCAGTGCTGCTAATGCATTTCCCCAAAGGTCATGCTAGGAGTTGTTACTTTCCCCCTATCCCTATATAAAAGACACAGCTAGAGAATGGACAAGGAAACTGCCCTTAATTACACATTGTCAGAGAGCGCAGACATGCTCTATTGTGAAGACTTGGCCATCTTTTTCTGTAGGCTTTTGTATAGCCTGACAGCTAATTATGTGAGCTTTTTAATGGGCACTGATGGGCAGTTGATGCTCCTGCTATTTTAATAAGCCTGTCTATATTAGTATGTCAAGTAATGTTTTCCAGGGATTTAGGGGCAAAGTGTTAAGCTGATGGAACCCTGGTCTATTTATCCATTTCATCAAACTTGGCTGAAGCTGTAGCACTCCTGAAATTCTAGCCCAGCCTGAGTAGGGAATGTAAACAGGAAGAGAGGCCATGGGAGGCATACATTCTCCACTTCCGGTGGGGTCAGAAGGAGGCTAAAGACCTGTGTGGTTCTCAGGAGCCCTGATAAGGCAGAGTTCCTGATTGCGTGTGGAGGCTTCTCAGTGTGTGCAGTTGAACAGCCTTCGACGCCTTTTCAGAGCTTCCCACTCAATATGGGAAAGTCAGGAGTAAAGGCTCGTTCACATGAGGGCTTTGGGGGGCGGAGTTGACGTGTATCCCCAGCTCCTGCTCATGTTGACATTCCCTAATCAGCCCTAATGCCTGAATAGGGCTGTGGTCAGTAACTAACCCAATCAAGATAAGACAAGGGTGACTCATCTGGACTCGGAGGTGATGTTGAGCTTGTTGTGGGCTGGGCGATGCTCTCCCTGAAATATCGAACATGTAACTTAGATCTGCCGTTTTCTTTGAAGAGACAAATGGCCTCTGAGGCTAATGTGCTAACTGCAATCCCACCGGGACATAAATGGCCTCACCACGGTCCTCAGTGCTGTATGTAGGGACTGCCTCAGAGGAATGATCAGAAACTGTGGTTAGCAGAATATATACTGCTTCATGATCATTGGCTTGGACCAGCTGCATGGCGACTATTAAGTCAGTTTTGAATCTACTATATTAGTCACCAGTTCATTCTCAAGCTCACTTCCAAGTGCTGGCGTGTTAAGTCCACCTTTCTCCAATTTACCTCATGCCTTGATATCATTTTGCTGAATCTCCCTCTGTTCCTGCTCCATGCCACTGGCTGATGTCAGGATATGAGGTAAATAGTACTATACATTTTTGAGGAAAAGGTACCACAAAACTGGGCTTCTATTTTCAGCAGCCACCTTCTTTCTGTTCCTTAACAGTTTAGTTCCAGCCTATGCAGTCAGCCCATAATTATCAAGGCACATATGTTTTCGCTCTGATGTGGTGAGGCTAAGTCATCACACAAGTCAATGGGATATATTTTACAATATTTGAGGTAGCTGTGGGGCCCAAGCTCATTATTCCTATGCTAAATCTTTCTGTAGTGCTTGAATTAGTGGGGAGGCAAAAGATCTCCAACCCAATCTTTTTCTGGTGGTCCCTTAAGCTACTGTTTTTTTAGAAGTCCATAGAGTTGTCATGACTTGATTAAACTGGGGAGGAGGTTTGAAGTTTGGGGCTTGTGCATTTTGTTAAGGTCCCCCCCCCATTTCCTTCTGTTATATAATTTGAGCCCTGCCTTGCTGACTTTTACTGAGTAGGAACAATTCCTGCTAGAGGCTTCTTTACTTTCCAAAGACATCTGTGGGCGTTTCTTTTTTTCTGAAATCCAAATATAGCCCATGTATTTTCAACTTGAACCACCAGGCTGTGCCCACACAAACTTCATTTGCTTTTAAATATTCTTTAACCAATTTTGGGATAAATTTTTCCATCCGTGATCTCATAGTTTCAGTTTTTCCTTTGAAGGGGATCAAAGCAGGAAAGGCTCTCTGCTTCTGCCTCTCACCTGCCGTTCAAAATGATCAATTTGCTTAAGAAGCCTTGTAAGTAAAATGCCTTTCTTGTGAATTATGAAGCACACAGTGATCTCTGATTCAGAAGCGTGCTGCTTTTTAAAAAATAGCATATTGCTATAATGCTGGTGATTTGTAGCTTAGGTTTGATTTCTCTTGCAAAATGATTGATGAATGTATAACTTGCTGTCTTTCATATCTGCAAACCTGAGGATGCTGTTGCTTTTCATGCCACGCTCACAACGCTTTTTCATAAGCATGTGTGCAAATTAGACTCTGATTCAGCTGCAGCAGTAAAAGTGTCAGTTTGTTTCCCATTATGCTGCTGTTTGTTTTTTTGCTGGTAACTTCTGTTATTATCAACTGTGGTTGTAGAATTTAGGAACCTGTTTTGACTGGCATTCAGATTTGCAACTGGTAGATAACAAATAGTTTAATTTCCATTTCCATGTTTTTGATCCAGAATGCTGCAGGACTGGGAAATGAATTTAATGGTATACCCGATGGATTTGGGACTGCGCAGTTGGCTACAATTTTTTTTGTCTGTGCTGATACTAGATTACCAGACTGGTGGCAGTTCTTTCATACCCATTATGCTGCAACAAACTGAGAAGTCTTGATATGCCTTTGACTTCTGCAAGTAATCATGTGTTAGTAGACTCCTTTATAATTGTTGGGTACTATCGTTTTTTAACAGTAAAAATTACTAACCAATAATCTTGATATAATAACACTACGAATCCCACTGAGTTCAATGAGGTTTACTCCCGGGTAAGTGATTATCGCCTAAGAGACACAGCAAAGGAAGGCAACATTTCTTAACAGATGAGCATGCTGATACACAAACCTAATGCAGTAGCATCTCTTGGCAAGGCATTGATTGCAATATTATTATTTTTTACATACCTGAAAAATCACCAGCAGAGGAGGTAATTGATTTAATTCAGATCCTATCAAATGAAACCACGCAATATATTCCACAATGAGTATTCATTGGAAGGTATCTTGGAGCCCATTTAATCCACCCTAGGTACTAAGTGCAGCTTCTACAGTGCAGGATACGATCTCAGAATCCCTGGCAGATGGCTGTCAGTCTCTGATTAAATACTTCATGTGAAGGAGAGCCAACCCTTTTTGCAAAGCTGTCTCCTGCTGTTAGGAAGTGTGTCTTACTGTTTAGATGAAATCTGCTTCCCTACAATTTCCATCCATTGGTTCAAGTTGTGTCCTCTGGAGCAAGAGAGGAGAAATCTGCTCTATTTTCGGTGTGGCAGCCCTTGGTCTAGCACATTTGCAGTGCTAAGCAGGGTCCGGCATGGTTTCAAATTGGGTGGGGGGCTACACATTGAGAGTCCTGCATTGCAGCAGGTTGGATTAGATGACCCAACTCAACAATTCTATGATTCTCTTCTCCCTGCCGAGCAAACATGTCTCTTTCAGCCTTTCCTCATAGGTTTCCAGATCCTCACCATTCTGGTCACTCTCCTCTAGACAGGCTCTGTTCTTTTCAGCATAATTCTTCTATGTCCACATTGTACACAATGCTCTGGGTGTGCGTGTTAAACTGAAATATTGAGCACTCATGGAATTATCTGACTTTTTTGCCACATTCTGAGGATGACAAAAATGTTGCTTTTTTGTTTTGTTTTTGCCAGGAGCGTCAAATCAAGGAACATTGTTCTGTACGCTGCCCACTTTTAATTGCGATATATATTGTTTTGTTCTATTCTGGTTTTTAGGAAACCTTTATTGAATGTTGTTGCGTTCTTGTTGCTTTTATGGAAGCAGCTTATAGGTTTTTTTTTATTAAGGGGTATAATTTTTTTTAAGCAAATGATAACAAAAATCACTTGGAGATAGCCCTCAGCAGTCTGCCCACTAGCCCAACCAATGTGTTTTGTAGGTTTTGGTGTTCTCGAGAAAGCACACAGAATGTAACAATGGACAAGCGTAGCACACAATTACCTAGGGCTTTTCTTGACTCTCCCCTGCCTCTGTGCTTTTTTCTTTTGTGACAGAACAACTGCTCAGAGGCAGGGCAGCTTTCAATGTAGCCTGAAGCACTCCCAGACGTGATGTCTGCCTTTGGATAGGTCTGTTTTTTATTTCATTTTTGAATAATGTTCATTTCCCTCGATGGTCAAAGGGGACAAGTTCCCTCTGCTTGGGAGGGGAGAAGGACAAATTCTCCTTCCTGCATGTGACAAGAAATACTGCTGGCCAAATCTTGATGGGCCCTTGGTGCAGCCTTCTTTGTTTGCTTTCTTGCTTGCTTGTATTTATTAGGCATTTTGGGATTGCGGGACCAGTGAAAACAGTAAGGGACCAGGCTGCGAGGGAGCTTGGCCCGCTCCTTGCTACACCGGTGCTCTCATTGGCTCTGTGATCCCCCCCCCCAACTGTGGTCTGATTGACATAGCTCACTACTACACTCGCCCGGGGGTTAGAAATTTTAAAAATTAGAATGGTGCACAGCTAGAGCCTCTGAGGAGGTAGCTGTGGCAGTGCTTTGCCCTGCCTGCCTGCCTCCAACACAGCTAGCTTCCCCAGCCAGGGAGACAGAAGTGTTTGGCTGTGCCTGCTGATGGCAGTAGCAAGTGTGCATCTTGTTGTTGTTTAGTCGTGTCCAACTCTTCATGACCCCATGCCAGGCACTTCTGTCTTCCACTGCCTCCCGCAGTTTGGTCAAACTCATGTTGGTAGATTCGAGAACACTTGTCCAACCATCTCGTCCTCTGTCGCCCCCTTCTCCTTGTGCCCTCCATCTTTCCCAACATCAGGGTCATGAGGTGGCCAAAGTATTGGAGCCTCAGCCTCAGCTTCAGGATCTGTCCTTCCAGTGAGCACTCAGGGCTGATTTCCTTAAGAATGGAGAGGTTTGATCTTCTTGCAGTCCATGGGACTCTCAAGAGTCTCCTCCAGCACCATAATTCAAAAGCATCAATTCTTCGGCGATCAGCCTTCTTTATGGTCCAGCTCTCACTTCCATGCATCACTACTGGGAAAACCATAGCTTTTACTATACGGACCTTTGTTGGCAAGGTGATGTCTCTGCTTTTTAAGATGCTGTCTAGGTTTGTCATTGCTTTTCTCCCAGGAAGCAGGCGTCTTTTAATTTCGTGACTGTGTGCATCTTATTTTTCTTTATTTATATTCCTGCCTCACCTTTTCCCTCTAAGAAGCTCAAGGTGGTGTGCGTCATTTTCCCTTCTCCCCACTTTCCCCATGTTTTCATACCCGCCAAGTGTCCTGGGAGAAAATGGGACATCCCACTTTTTTGAGCAAGATTGTAACGGCCATTTTGGGTGCTGCACTCTTGTATGTGGCTGACAGGTGGGTGTACCCTCCTCCCTAAAATACAGTGGGCTGCAGGGGCTAGGAGAGGTCTGGATTCAGCCACCACATGGGAATCCAGTTCCCCATGCCTGCTCTAGATGGAGGTATTGGTACTGTTGTCATTATCATTTTTTATTAAAAAAAATCCATTCAGTAATTGGAACTGGAGGTGAGTTTTTGCAGGTCAGAGACTGGCGCCTGTTGCTTTTGGTGATTTGGAGATTGCAGCCTGGCAGATTTAGATAAAACAGGAGACATCCCCGCTCCACAATGCCTGATACAAAGAAGCCAAAATGGCAGTAGCCAGGCAAAATATTTGTTGGTTGCCAACTCTAGTTTCTTCCCAGACCTGAGTTTATTTTGCCTGCAGATGTTGGGGACTGAACTGTGCAACTTCTGCATGCATGGTGCCAGCTCCCTTTGCCTTATGCCCTGAAATATACTCGGAGTCGAGAGTGGATTTCATGCTCTTTATTCAGCTCATAGTGGTGAGGAGGAATGGAATTTTCCCCAGAATGTCTGCTTTATATACATTATTTACACAATGGGCCCCACGTGATTGGCTAATTCCAGGATTCTCCTGTAGGCCAATCAGGTTGCGGATTCACTTCACCCTGGAGCTGGATTGGGTGGCTCCTGTGGATCAATCAAACTGCAGCATTCTGGATCCTATTGTTCTAGGACCAATCAGACTGCTGCATTCTGAATCCCATTGTTCTAGGACCAATCAGACTGCTGCATTTTGGATCCTATTCAACTCAGTACATAACACACACACCCCAACTTCCCGTTCAGTAACGTCCAAAGCCACTCCCATTCGCCTGGCAAGCGAAGCAAATCTGATCTGCCTGCTAGTTCATTCCATGCTATGTTAGCACCTGAGTCAAAGTCTGGCTTCAGTTCACATCCAACCAGGTTAATGTGTTTTTGAGGCCTACTTGTTTCCATGGCACACTTGATACAAGCGAGCAATACAATAGGGCCTCTGATATCAACTGCCCATTAATAGCAGGCAACTTGCGCCCACAGTCTTCAGGAATGCTGCCCAGGGAGAGAGATATTTTTTCTTTCCTTTTTTTCTTAAAGACATCTGAACGCGTTGGAGTACTTAACTACTCTCTTCTTCAGAACTGTAAATTAAATGATCATTTGGCTTCTTGCACCGCAGACCTGAATAATAAAGAAGTGTTTGCTTTGTCAGTGTGTGTGGGAGTACTGGGTGTTAGCGGAATACAAAGGAAAAGATTCACATTTGTCAAGCGGGTGAACGTCCTTAAAGCTCTCTTCTTTGTACGGTAGCTAAAGAAAATTCTTTTGAGGCACCATAGGCAGCGACGCCGGCTTCCTTTCCGCTTTTAAGATATATGAATGACTTATTACAGTACTGGCTGCTGTGAAGTATCCCAAATTCTCCAAATGTAAGTGGAGATGGTGTGATTTCAGGTTTTGATTTATGTCTGTCTGCTTTCGATAGCCACTGATACAGATGGAGTACGCATTTCATGCCCTGGAAGTGTCTTGATTTTTCCATGGACAGTCCCAGAACGATGAAAGCCATCCTCACTTCTGATTTGATCCTGGAACGTCCCTATTTTCCTGGCCAGCTGCAGAGCTCAGGGAGGAGGCTGAGTCGGTGCTTATCCTGAACAACAGCGGTCCCAGCTGCAAGGGAGCATCCCACTGCCTCTCCATCGCCTCTGCCCTTGAGCAGCTCATAATGGGTTAGAGGAGAGGCTGGAGCAAAGCTAGGTGTGTCCACATCTAAAAAAATATTATTAAGTAAACTTTAATAAGTTACCATTTCAAAACTTAGTGCATGAAATATACTCAGAGTCGCAAAGTGATTTCATGCTCTTTATTCAGCTCATAGTGGTGAGGAGGAATGAATGAAAGTCCCCTCACAGTATCTGCTTTATATACATTATTTACACAATGGGCTGCACATGATTGGCTAATTCTGGAATTCTACTGTAAGCCAATCAGGTTGTGGATTCACTTCTATCTGGAGCATGATTGGGTGGTTCCTGCCAACCAGTCATACTGCTGCATTGCTCTAGGACCAATCAGACTGCTGCATTTTGGATCCTATTGTTCTAGGACCAATCAGACTGCTGCAGTTTGGATCCTATTCAACTCAGTACATAAGACCCCTCCCCTCTAAGTTCCAGTCCTGCCCGGGAGGTCGCATTCATAGTCCTCAAGGTATGCCGGCGGCCTACGTGTGCGTTGCGGCCTGGGGTGTTCCAGGTTCTGGCTCGTGTTCCAAGGATGTTGGCTGTGATGGGGCTGTTTGGTCTGGCGCAACTGGCTCGCTCAGTCATGGTTCTGGTTCCGGTGTCCTTTCGGCCTCGCGGGTCCTCTCTGTATTTACTGATTCTGCCTCTCCGCCTCTCCTGCTGGCCCCTCCTGCTCTATGGGCCTCACTGCCCCGCTGTTCCCTTGGGACTCCTCTGACCTGTCCTCCTCCTGGTTTTCTCCCGGGAATCGTCGCTGTATCTGGTCGCAGTGGTGGCGCCAGCATTGCCCCCCATCCATTAGCACCTCGTACGACACGGGGCCAGTGACCCTGGTGACTGTGGCGGGTACCCATGCTGGGCCTGCCCCAAAATTATTTGCGTACACTGGGTCCTGGGCCTCGAAGGGCCGGGGGTTCCTGCCTTCCCCCACCACTACCTCATCCTGAGCTCTATCGGGGTGAAGGCGGTCCAATCTGATTGCAAGGCGCCGACCCATTAGTAGTTCAGCGGGGCTCCGGCCAGTCGTTGAGCTGGGGGTGCTGTGCTAGAAGGAATGTGGCAAGGCGGTACTCCCAATCCCCTTGCGTCATGCGGCGAAGGGTGTCCTTGGTGGTCTGCACCATGCGTTCTGCTTGGCCATTGGTGGCAGGGTGGAACGGCGCCGAACGGATGTGGCGGATGGCGTTCTGCGCTGTGAAGGTTTGGAATTCTCCTGACGTAAATGCAGTCCCGTTGTCTGAGACGAGAGTGTCAGGGAGCCCGTGGGTTGCAAACAGCCTGCGTAGTACCCGGATGGCTGCGGACGTGGAAGTGGACTGTACCAGTGCGACTTCCAGCCATTTGGTGTAGGAGTCCACCACTATGAAGAATGTTTTCCCCTGAAAGGGGCCAGCGAAATCCACATGCAGGCATGACCATGGTGCTCGGGAGGACTCCCAGGACTGGACTGGGGCCCTTGGGGGATCTGGGTGGGATTCTTGGCAGGCCTGGCAGTGTTTGACCCAGGCCTCTATCTCTCCGTCGATCCCCGGCCACCACACATAACTCCTGGCAAGGGCCTTCATTCTTACTACCCCTGGGTGTGTCTCGTGTAGGGCTTTGAGGACCCTTTTGCAGAGGGGCTGGGGAACAACGACCCTGCTTCCCCATAACAGGCACCCCTTGTGGGCCGACAGTTCATGTTTGCGGGTTGTGTAGCCGGCGAATTCTGGCCCGGGGCTGCTGCTGGGCCATACCCTCCACACCCAGTCCAGGACCCGGGAGATGACCCTATCTTTCTTGGAATGGTGTGCAACTTCTTGTGCCTGAATGGGGCGGTTGGGAAGCAGCTCCAGGCTCATAACCTCTTGTGCAGGTGCTGGGTCAGGGCCTGTTTCCGGTAGTGGTAGCCTGCTGAGGGCATCCGCATGGCACATCGCCTTCCCAGGTTGGTGAATCAGTGCATACTGGTAGCTGGCAAGGAAAATTGACCACCTGAGGACACGAGGAGACAGCACTTGGGGGGGTCTGCTTTTCGGGGGCAAACAAGCCAAGCAACGGCTTGTGGTCAGTCACCATGGTGAAGGGCCGCCCGTACAAGAAATCATGGAATTTTTTTAATCCCTTCACGATTGCCAGACCCTCCTTGTCGATTTGCGAGTAGTTCCGCTCGGTTGCGTTGAGTGTCTGGGAAAAGTACGCCACCAGTACCTCTCTTCCATCCGGGAGTTGGTGCCCCAGGACAGCGCCAATGCCATAGGGTGAGGCGTCGCATGCTAGCACCACTGGCAGCCTCTCGTCAAAGTGTGCCAAGACCGAGTTTGAGACAAGCAAGTCCTTGACTGCCTGGAATGCGGCCTCCTGGTACTGGCCCCACACCCAAGGGGCCCGCTTGTCCAGGAGTCTGTGTAGGGGCTCCGCTACCGCCGCCTTGTGGGGAAGGAAGGAAGGGTAAAAGTTCAATAGTCCCAAGAAGGCCTGAAGTTCAGTCTTGCTCTTGGGCGCTGGGGCATCACAAATGGCCCATACCTTGTCCCCAGTCGGGTGGACCCCTTCGGCGTCCAGAAATCCCAGAAAGTCCACCTGAGGCACTCCTAGTAGACATTTTTCCCGCTTCACCTTGAGACCCGCCGTCTGGAAACGGTGCGGAGGCCGTCCTCAATCTCCTCTGGTGTGGGCCCGGCAATCAACACATCATCAAGGAAGGGGGTGACGCCAGGAATCCCTTTAAGGAGAGAGTCCATTAGATTCTGGAATATGCCTGGTGCCACGCTGACACCGAATTGCGGCCACTTTACCCTGAACGCTCCTCTGTGCGTCACAATCGTCTGTGCCTCTGCTGTGGCCTCATCTACTGGCAGCTGTTGATATGCTTGGGCCAAGTCCAGCTTGCCAAAAATTTTCGACCCAGCCAGGGTGGCAAGGACATGGCTGACCACTGGCACTGGGTATGCGTGGGCCGTGAGGGCCTTGTTTATGGTACATTTGTAGTCTGCGCAGATGCGGACCGAACCATTAGGCTTGACGGGTGTGACGATTGGGGTTTCCCAGGGGGCATTAGGCACTGGCTCCAGCACTCCTTGCTCCACGAGCCGGTCCAATTCCTCGTCTATACGGGGTTTCAAGGCGAACGGGACCCGGCGGGCCTTGAGCCTGACCGGTCATACTGCAGGGTCAAGCTGTAGCGAAATGGGGGGGCCGTATACTGTCCCAATTTCCCATCGAAAACCCCTGGAAATTCCTTGCATATGACATCCACGTCCACTTGTAAGCTAGTGTGGTTCACCCCGGAGATGGCTAGCCCCAGTGGTCCAAACCATGCCAATCCCAGTAAGCTAATGTAGGGGCCCTTGACCACAAGCAAGTCCAGTTGCCGCGTCCACCCTCGGTATTGCACCCTGAAGGTCCCCACCCCCACTGTGGGGACCTTACGTTTCTGGAAGTCCCGGAGGGTGAATGGGGCCGGCCTGAGTTTGGGACCCCCAGTAGGACACAGTTTCCTTAAGGTCCTTGCCGAGATTATGGATAGAGTTGAACCCGTGTCAAGCTCCATGCGGCATGGGGCCCCTTCTATCTGTACCTCTACATAAATTTTCTCTACATTGGGGTGGGGCAACTGGTATACCTGGAAGTCTGTGAGCTCCGTCGAGTTGCCTTGGTGCGTTGGGCCCCGGGACCTGGGGCTCTTGGATTGGTCATCTGATGCCTGGTGTCGGGTGGGCTGAGCCCGACACACCCGGGCGATGTGTCCCGATTTTCTGCACTGCCTGCACTCTGCGTTGCGGAAACGGCAGGTCCTCCTCTCGTGACTCTCCCCGCAGCTTGCGCAGTTCCCTCCTTCTCGTCGAGGCAGCTGTGGTCTGTGCGCTGCTTGAGTGCGCTGCTGTACTCGGTGCACCTCCTCCCTGTCAGATCCTGAGTCGTCGGTGAGGTCTTCGTGGTGGACCCTCGGTTGGGACGGCAGGCTCGGCCGTGCCTCTTGCGTTGACCTCTCGGCAGCTTCTGTTGCCGGGGCCTCCTCCAGAGCGACCTGGAACGTTAGGTCCTTCTTAGCGTAGAGGCGTCGTTGCAGCTTCTCGTCCTTCAGGCCTCTGAGAAGTTGCAGAACCGGGCAGCTTGGCGGAGAGAGGTCACAAACCCAGTTATGGTTTCCCCAGGGGCTTGCTGCTTTGTGTAGAAGGCATTTCGACGAGCCACCACTGAGGGCTGCGGCGAAAAGTGCCCCTTCAGCTGTTCCATTATTGTTTTGTATGGAACAGTAGCGACATCTTCAGGCGCAAGGAGAGCCCGGGCGATTTCAAACGTCTCCTCTCCACAGACGCTGAAGAATATCGCCCTCTTCTTGGCGTCTTCTTCATCGGTGACCCCTTTGGCTTCTAGGAGGAAGGTGAAACGGGAGGCGTACGCTTCCCAGTCTCCAGATGCTGGGTTGAACGGCGAGAAGCTGCTGTCGGCTGCCATTCTGAGTTCCTTGTGTCCCGGAGCTGAAGCCTGGATACACGGTGCGAGGCAGCAGTGCGGCAGGTGGCGGTGCTGTGGTGCTGTGTGTGGCCGTCAGCTCAGCGGGATCCCATCCTCGTCGCCAGTGAAATATACTCAGAGTCGCAAAGTGATTTCATGCTCTTTATTCAGCTCATAGTGGTGAGGAGGAATGAATGAAAGTCCTCTCACAGTATCTGCTTTATATACATTATTTACATAATGGGCTCCACATGATTAGCTAATTCCGGAATTCTACTGTAAGCCAATCAGGTTGTGGATTCACTTCTATCTGGAGCATGATTGGGTGGTTCCTGCCAACCACTCATACTGCTGCATTGTTCTAGGACCAATCAGACTGCTGCATTCTGAATCCTATTGTTCTAGGACCAATCAGACTGCTGCATTTTGGATCCTGTTGTTTTAGGACCAATCAGACTGCTGCAGTTTGGATCCTATTCAACTCAGTACATAACAGTGCGTCAAACAATACGTCAAACTTTCAGGGTCCGTGAAATAGCTGTTTTCTGTCTGGCACCATGAGAAGTACTGACTTTTTTGCTGTAATTGAGAGTTTTGAAATGCTTTCCTATTAACATACTGTTTTTAAACGCTGGCTAGAATTTCTTTCCTTTTCAAAACACTTACCTTTCCAGTGTTTTGAGCATTTTAAATAATACTGTATACATCTGTGTTATGTCTGTAGTCTATGACTTTTCATTTTTTTCAAATCATTTGTAGGATATTTCCTAAACAAGACAAAACACATTAAACAGTAATGAATCTTTTAAGAACAAGCTTCTTTTCTTTTTGCATTATGTGTGGTTTCTGTGCAACACTCCTGGTCGCTCCCAGTCTCCTTTCATACACAAGGTGGTCAAATGGGTCGTTGGCTCATAAGAGCAAAAAGAACAGCAACAGCAGCCTCCACCCAACCCCACAGTTCCCCTTTACAGAGGTGGATTTAGGGCAGTACAAGCAGCGTGGCTGCACTGGGCATTCAGTCAAGGAGGGCATCTTCCCAAAGTCCACTTACCCAACTTTGAGAAGGAGACATAGGGGCTCAGACAGGGTCCTAGAAGAGGGCTCTAAGATGCTGCCAGAGCCTCACACCTCCTTCCCAAACCCTGGTGCCACGTGGGTTGGAGGGAGGACATCAAATGACCTCGCACAGAGCGGCGTATTACCACTGCCCCTGCCCTTTAAACTCAGAACTCGAGACCAACTCTTCCTTTCTCCTTCTCCCACATTGTAATTGTGCACTCTCTGCCTGTCTTCCTTCTTGGCGTCTGCGTCGCCATGACCTAACCCTGCCCATAGCTCTTCAGAGGAAAGAGATCTTAAAATATTCAGGGAGAATATCCAAATCCACCAAGTGGCCTTCTTTCCTTGAGATTGGCCAATACCTAGCTGACAGGGACAGAGTTAATGCATCAAGTGGTTTATTTTAGAATCTAAACCTATGCCCTCAGCCAATCTCCTGAAAGCACTTCAAAATATTTCATCCAGTTTTCTTTCTGATTGGTGTCCCTGGGGCAATCAGAATATATTCAGGGCTCTTGTCAACCAGAATTCTGTAATTCTGAGACAAGGAAACTGAGCCTATGCCCTCAGCCAATCTCCTGCAAGCACTTCAAAATATTTCGCCCAGTTTTCTTTCTGATTGGTGTTTCTGGGCCAATCAGAATATATTCAGGGCTCTTGTCAACCAGAATTCTGTAATTCTGAGACAAGGAAGCTGAGCCTATGCCCTCAGCCAATCTCCTGCAAGCACTTCAAAATATTTCGCCCAGTTTTCTTTCTGATTGGTGTTCCTGGGCCAATCAGAATATATTCAGGGCTCTTGTCCACCAGAATTCTGCAATTCTGAGACAAGGGAGCTGAGCCAAAACACCTTTTTGGAGACTGCTCAGGAAGCAGCAGAAAGACTGAGCATGTTGTGTTTGCTTTGGTTTAAAGCAAAGGCAAGGAACCATGACAAGAAACAGACAAAAATGGCTGTTGTGACCCCTGGTGCTACCTGCTCCTACCTTTCACCCCACCAGCCACACTGATATAGTGCCACCACTACCGCCACTGATATAGTGACTGATCGATTTCAAAGGCCTGTATTGAGTTCTATGAGGAGCCGAAGTAAATGGGAGACCATTTGGGGGCATGGCTGGGGTGCGTGTGAGACTTCTTCCTAGAACATCGGGTTACCACAGGTAGGAAGCAAAATGAACTCCTATAATAGCAATAGTCCCAAGCACACCCCTTTACACACTCATGGCTGTAACCTGTTCCTATGGGGGTGAGAATTTAACAGTACACCATGAACATCGTTGCAGTGAGCATGGAATTATGCAGTGTGCTAGTTTTCTCTTCATATATAAACATTGTTCACAGTGTAGTGGTACCTCAGATTTTGAACATAATCTGTTCTGGAAGTCCATTCGAGTTCTGAAATGTTCAAAAACCGAGGCGTTCAAAAACCGAGATGCCACTGTAGGTATTTACCAATTTTCAAATAAGTAGGACTATCGTGAAAGATGAGAGCCCTGCTTTACCATTATTAATTTTTTAACATAGTTTTTATTTTTATTCATTTTCATCTCTAAGCTGCTTTATTTGTGGCATTGAGCTATATATCTTTGTTTAAATAAAAAACTATGACATGCAACTATTACATAAAAATAAAGCAACAATAAGCACTCAGATAAACATTTATGAATATATTAACCAAAGTTGTTTCAGAGTATCTATACCAAAATGATTACAGTTCCTAGTTTACCATTCTTAAGTTAATATTTCATAGTTAGGCTGTAAGTACTCTAGTAATGTTGCCTTTGAATAAATGACTGTGCAAATCTATTTCTAAATTCAGTACGTTTTCCTATTGAACGCTTTTGCTTACATTGCTTCTTGGCTTTTTTTAAAAAAAAGCTTTGCGTGTACAAAGAGAGATGAGGGGAAATGCAGCCATTCAGAACATAAAGGGTTTTTCCCAGCATGCCGTGGGAAATCTGGCAACCTCTTTGACAGTAATCTGATGTTGTTTGATAGCTAGAAAAACAAGGGCAGTTAAAATTATAATTTTATTGTATATGGAATTTTGCTTGCGATAAATGTTAACATCCACTCTCTCTTTCCAGAGATTTACAATTAAGATAGATGTTCATAGCTGTAGAATTACATCTGCCTCTACAAATCTTTGGTATTCAATGCTGGCATATCAGAAATGTTTGCATAAACAAATGGTTTCAACTGGATGCCTTTGAAAACTGGATTTTTCACTTATTGCGAACCAGCCTGGCATATGACTGCTGCAGGAAGAATCTATGCCGGCTCCCAGTTATATTGTCTGTTAGAACACTCCCACACATAAGCAGAGAAAATTCAACTGGTTTATTAATGTTTTACACGGCTCTCTGGCTAGGCTGTGCTGCTGAAGACTGCTGCACCTTGTCTGAGCCAAGGGATGAGGGTGCAGAGGGTGGGTAGAGTAAACTAGGAAGTTGGATCATGCATAAGGAGAAAATCTACAGTTAATTTACTGTCCATAATAGCAACACACAAGCCTACACTGCCTGTAGGGAAGTGATTTTCTAATGCCAGTACCATGTTTCCATCTTATCCTAGATCAGCTCTAGGCATGCCGCTCCCATCAAACTTAGCCAAACATTTGCTGTGACTGTTGATTACCTAACACGAAACAATTTTTTTGTATTTACTGTATTTTCTGGCGTATAAGACTACTTTTTAACCCAGGAAAATCTTCTGAAAAGTCAGGGGTCGTCTTATACGCCGGCTACAGCAGCAGCTCCTGCAGCAACTCCCCACCTGTGATGGGACGATGAGCTGCTTGTGCGTAAAATCCAAGTCCCTCAGAGTTTGGTCATGTTTCCAAACCTCTGTCTGTAACGGAGCCCCTTAAACATGGCTCTGTCAGTCGCTTGCAGATTCCGACAGTGGTTGCTTTCGGAATCGCTTCCAACATAAAAGCTCCTTAACGGAAACACGTCTTCTGGACTCCCTGCGTGACAGTTTCCGGCGAGGAGTGGGTGTCCCTACAGGAGGTCCTGAAACCTCCCCACTGTTTTCGCTGGAAGTGTCTCGGAGCCATCCCTCCTGCTCACTTTCCCTCAGCTCAGCTCTTCTCCCCCTACTGGTTCCCTCTTCAGCTGCTGAGTCTCTCCCAACCTGTGTGAGCCCTTCCACCTCCCTTCCTTCTGATGCCAGTTCCCTGACATCCACCTCCCCTCCAGGGCCCCCTTCACCCCCTCCCGCCCCCTCCTCTATGGGCGGTGAGGAGGCAAAACCCCGGAAGGAACTTCCTTCACCTTCCGATGTCTCGAACACTTCTCTCCACCTGTTGCGGTTCCTGGTCTCGAAGTACTCCTCCTCCTCAGAGTCCATCTCCCCTTCCCCTTCCGAATCGGTGAATCCTTCCAACTCCTCCTCCTCATCGGTGGTCCCAAAGTATTCCCTCCGGAACCTCTCCACAGGCGAGGTTTCCTTGGGAACCTTTGATGGAACGTTTCTATCAATACCTCGTCATTGATATCTTCTGCCATTACCCAAGTGTTTTCTGACTCCGGTTCTCCTTCCCACGCTACCAAATACTCCACCTGATCCCCCTTCCACCTGGCGTCGAGGATTTCTGCCACATGGCTGCTGCATTCCCTTTCTTCTATGATCAGTCCCCGAGTGGACATCCCTTCTCGTCCCCCCTCATACGGTGACAGTAACGACCTGTGAAATACTGGGTGCAGTTTCATGTGGTTGGGTAACTGGAGCCTGAAAGCCACTGGGTTGACTTGTTGAATGACCTCAAAGGGACCCAACCTCCTGGGTCTTAATTTCTTACAACCTCCTTTGAACGGCAACCCTTGGGTTGACAGCCACACCCGATCTCCCACCCTTATGGTTTCACCTTCCCTTCGGTTCTTGTCTGCCTGCCTCTTGTATTCTTCCTTCGCCCTTTCTAAGTTGAGTTGGAGCTGACGATGGATTGCTTCCATTTCTTCTACAAAATGCTCGGCTGCCGGGACGCTCCATCTCTCCCCTCCTCCCCCTGGGAATGCCCTGGGATGACACCCATAATTAGCCAAGAAGGGGCTCATCCCTGTGGACACATTCTCTGCATTGTTGTAGGCAAATTCCGCCAGCGCCAACCTCTCTACCCAGTCATTCTCTCTGTCATTGACATAACACCTCAGGTATTGCTGGAGGACACCGTTTGCTCTTTCCGCCTGCCCGTTGGTTTCAGGGTGCCGGGCAGTCGAAAAGTTGACCTCCACCTGCAGTAAGCTCATGAGCTTCCTCCAGAACCTGGAAGTAAATTGTTTTCCCCTGTCTGAGACCACCCTCAATGGCACCCCGTGCAACCTAAAAATGTGTTCTACAAATAACTTCGCTGTCTCTTCCGCCGTGACTGCATGCGAACAGGCTACAAAGTGGCACATCTTTGTTAGTAGGTCTACCACCACCATGATGGCTGTTTTCCCCTTGGACTTCGGCAGATCAGTCATAAAATCTATCGACACTGCCTCCCAAGGTCGTTCTGGGGTTGGTAAGGGTTCTAATAGCCCCGCCGGCGCCCGCCTCTCCCCTTTGGCTCGCTGGCATTGCTCACACCCTCTTACATACTCCCGTACATCTTCCCTCACCTTAGGCCACCAAAATTCCCTGGTGACCAACCACATGGTTTTGTGTTCCCCAAAATGCCCCGCCGTGGGGCTGTCGTGCAACTGCTTGAGTACCCTCCCCCTTAAGTCTCCTTCGGGGATATACAGTGCCCCTTTGTAATACAACACTCCATTTCTTTCCTCAAAACCCCCTGGTTCCTCTCCCTCACCCCTAAGACCTCTGAGCTTATTCTGGGCATATTCATCATTCTCTGTTTCCTCTACCAGTTCTCTTTGCCCCACCAATGCCGCCCCACACACCCAGCGGTCCTCTGGGATGACATGTCTCTCTTCGGGTTCCCCCTCCCCTTCCAAATATTCAGGTTTGCGTGAGAGAGCGTCCGCCCTAACATTTTCTGGACCTGTCACCTAACAAATTTCAAAGTGAAATTTGGAGAACTCCTGGGCCCATCGCACTTGCCGTTGGTTGAGCACTCGTGCCGTTCTCCAATACTCTAAGTTCTTGTGGTCCGTGCACACTTGCACCTTATGTTGTGCCCCAATTAATAAATGCCTCCATCTCCTGAACGCTTCATGAATGGCAAGTAGTTCTCGGTCATACACCGTGCAGTTCCTCTCGGATTTGTTCAGCTTTCGCGAAAAAAAGGCACACGGTCTCCACTCTGACTCCTCCTTCCCAGGCTGCAGAAGCACCGCCCCCACAGCCCGGTCTGATGCGTCCGTCTCCACTCGCATCGGTTTTTGTAAATCCACATGCAGGAGCTGTGCTTCCGAAGCGAACGCCCTTTTCAGCTCCTCAAAAGCTCGCTCCGCCTCCGCCGTCCAAACGAATTTCCTCTTACTGCTGAGACAGTCCATAATGGGAGCCGTCAAGTGGGCAAAATTTCTGATGAACTTCCGATAGAAGTTTCCAAATCCAAGGAATCTTTGCACATCCTTCCTTGTTTTCGGTGTTTTCCATTCCAGTACCGCTTGGACCTTGCCAGGATCCATGGCCAATCCCTTGTCCGACAAGCGGTACCCCAGGAATTCCACCTCCTTGGCATGAAACTGACACTTCTCTAGCTTCACCCACAGCTGATTGGCTTGCAGTCTGCCCAACACTTCCCTGACGTCTTTTACATGCTGCTCCTCAGTCTCTGAATATACTAACACGTCATCTAAGAAGGCCACACAATTCTTGTAAAGCAAAGGCCCCAGGACGTGGTTCATAAACGATTGAAAGCACGCGGAGCCTCCTTGTAGGCCGAAGGGCATAACTAAATATTCAAATGCCCCCAAAGGGGTGAACATGGTGGTTTTCCATTCATCCCCCTTCCTTATTCGTATCAGGTTGTACGCCCCCCTCAGGTCCAGTTTAGTAAAAATCTTTCCCTTCCTGACCCTTGTCAAAATGTCATCAATTCTGGGCATCGGGAAAGTCACTGGTTCTGACACTGCATTTAAGGACCTGAAGTCCACTACAAGCCTGGGTTTGTCCGTGTTTTTTTTGTCCACAAAAAACACTGGGCTGCCCCCCACCGCCCTGGACTCTCTGATGAACCCTCTCTTCAGGTTCTTGTCAATGAACTCTCTTAGCTCCTGCATCTCTCTGTCTGACATGGCGTACAGCTTGCCTACAGGGAGCTGTGCCCCAGGGAGTAAATTGATTTGACAGTCAAAGGGCCTATGTGGGGGTAGTTTGTCTGCCTCCCTCTCGCTGAAGACGTTGTTCAGGTCGGCGTATTGTTGGGGAACCTTCCCCTTCTCCGTTACTTCCGTCCCTGCTAGAGTGGCTCTGGCCCCTCCTTGAGCCTCCCGCTCTTAGCAGTGTTCTAGACAATGTGCTGACCCAAAGGAGACCACTCTCTGATGCCAGCCCACTAGCGGATCATGTAACGCTAGCCAGCTCATCCCCAAAATAATGGGAGCTCCTCCCAAGGTAGCCACATTAAACGCTATTAGCTCAGTGTGTCTTGCTACCCTCATTATCATTGGGACGGTCTGCTGGCTGACTTCTCCTCCCAGCAGCTCCCTTCCATCGATCGTGGTCACCTGCAAAGGGTTACTTAAAGGGATAGTCTGTATCTGGTGCTCAGCAGCAAACTCCTTACTCATGAAATTGCAGGAGCTGCCTGAGTCCAATAGCGCCTTTATCTTTAGTGGGTGTCCGTTAGGCAGCTCTAGTAACACCTCTATCACTAGGGCGGGTTTAGGAGGTTCCGGCGTGGGCACTTTCACTGCTCTTTGGCCTGGCTGCTGTGCCCCGACGGTGGCAGCCAGGCGTTGGCTTTTACTTGCTCTGGTACCTTTTCCTCCCTCTCCCCAACAGCTCCCGCCATTCCTTGCCATTCCTTTCTTTGGGGGCAGACTCTGGCAAAATGACCTGGCTGTTGGCAGAGATAACATTTCTTGGCGCCCTTTCCCTCCTTCTTCCGCTCTTCACTGGGCTTTGAAACTGCGCGCGCTGTTCCAATCTCCATCGGCTCTCCCGGCGGGAATGGTGGCTCTGGAATCTCTGGAATGCGAAGCTCCCTCCAACGTTCCCCCTTCCCTTCCCGCCTCTCCAAGGCTCTCGCCTCTTGGCACGCTCCTGTGGTCAGCGCTGATTTGGTCAGCTGGTCCATAGACTCCACCCTGGGCGCCCGGGAAAGTTCGTCTTTCACAGCCGAAGAAAGCCCTTCTTCAAAGAGCATTTGAATGGGTTCCGCCGATAGATCCCACCCCAATTTATGGATCAACATGGTAAACTCAGTCCAGTACTCACGCACAGATCGGCTCCCCTGTTTGCACGCCATTAACTGTCTGCGTACCACTCCCTGCTCAATATCGCTGGAAAACATCAAATCCATTGCACGAAAAAACTTCCTCGTATCCTTCAGGATGTCATTGTTTGTTGCCATCAGGGGCCTCACCCAGTCTTTCGCCCCCTTTTCGAGGTGCCCAATCACAAAAGCCACCCGCGATTCCTCGTCGGGAAAGTCATCAAACTGCAGATTAAGGGCATATTGCATTTCTGTCCTAAAGGCATGATAGTCCTTGGCCTCCCCCCCAAACTTCTGCACCAATCCTGGCAACTTTCTGGCGAGCGGGGTGGTTTTCCCCTTCTCTGCATCTTGAGCCCTCCTCTCCTCGAGCCTCGCCGTCTGCAGCGCAAGCTGGACCTCCAACGCCCTGTACCTTTCCTCCAGGCTTGGACCCGCTCCAGCTCCTGCTTCTCCGGTTCCGGCTGGGTTGCTCATGATGCCTTCTCCTGCTCAAACAGCTCACAGAGACTGTCGGAATGCTGTGATGGGACGATGAGCTGCTTGTGCGTAAAATCCAAGTCCCTCAGAGTTTGGTCATGTTTCCAAACCTCTGTCTGTAACGGAGCCCCTTAAACATGGCTCTGTCAGTCACTTGCAGATTCCGACAGTGGTTGCTTTCGGAATCGCTTCCAACATAAAAGCTCCTTAACGGAAACACGTCTTCTGGACTCCCTGCGTGACAGTTTCCGGCGAGGAGTGGGTGTCCCTACAGGAGGTCCTGAAACCTCCCCACTGTTTTCGCTGGAAGTGTCTCGGAGCCATCCCTCCTGCTCACTTTCCCTCAGCTCAGCTCTTCTCCCCCTACTGGTTCCCTCTTCAGCTGCTGAGTCTCTCCCAACCTGTGTGAGCCCTTCCACCTCCCTTCCTTCCGATGCCAGTTCCCTGACACCACCAAAGGACAAAACGAGAGCAAATTAAATCAGAGGACACCAAGCTCTCCAGATGAAGCAGAAATACACTTGAAAATTGTCCCTAAAAGCCCCCCCCCCAATCACCAGCAACAGAACGACCCTAACCGCTCCCAGTTTTATTCAATGTGCATTGGAAGAGGGGTAGTCTTATACAGCGAGTATATCCCAAACTCTATATTTTAACTGGAAAAGTTGGGGGTCGTCTTATACGCCGGAACATACTGTATAAAACAGACAGACAGTTTCCTCTAAACGATGACTAAATATTTGCTAAACTGGGGAGCAAACCTTTGGGGTCCCACAAAAGCAAAATTCCAAGGTAGCTGGCTATAGTATGCCTATGATGATGCTTTATTGCTACCCAGACTTCAATAGATCAATATGGTGCAATTAAATGATGGCTTCTCTGGGATACATTTTTCTTTGAACAGTTTGCTTTGAAATAGGATTGTCATTGCGCCAATACTTCTTCGTCCACTTACAGTCTCCTGTGAAGGTAGTGGCCTTGCTGGTACATACAGCTAAGCCATATCTGTTAAAAAAACTATGGGTTAACCACAAGCGGTCCCATTGATGGTCAGACTAACTATAGCTTGTTTTGCAGCTGGTTATGCATTTGATGTTTGGTAAGCACCTGGGATTCAGTGGCCAAACAAGCAGTGGTTAAGAGAGGGTGCTGGGTTCACACATAACACCAAGCTGTAGATAAAACAAATCAAGGTTCGTAGGTCAATAACAAACAATAGCTTCAAATTGTTTTTTGTTAGCAACAAACAAGCCTAAGTTAGCTTGCTGGGTTCGGACGATCAAATAAGCCATAGTTTGATAAACCATGACCCAGCAATATGTGCAGAGAAGTGTTTGCTTTAAATAATGGGTTGATACATTTATTCATTTATTAAATGGCTTTTCATCATTTACTTATGTAATTATTAAAACTAAGCTTAATCAACTGGTTATTTTTAAGGGTGCTATATTATTTCCTCAAATGTTGTCATGAGGCAAAAATGTGAAAGACTGACAATTTAAAAGAAATGTGCGAATATAGGAATGAGAGAGAGGAGGAGACTTCATGAAGTTAATTCTGTATCCCCAACCACCCACACATACCCATTTCTTGTTCTTCCCTTCCCTTTTAACAACAGTAGGGCTAAGTGTGGGTGTGAAATATGGCAGTGGAAGGTAATGGGGCAGAGGAAATGACAGTATGGCAGAACTTGTTATTGAAAATGCAGGAATATATCGGGGAGATATTATAGTATTTCTTATGGTAAGCATTGATAAAACATGTTGCTTATTGAACAATGCATAAAATACTGGAACGTGCTTGTCAGATGTGAAGGCCAGGAGCCTTAGGTCATGGAATTTGCTTCTAAAGGCCTCTTTGATTTGCGTTGAATTATTTTTATTCTGTGTTCTTCAGTGGCTATAGAAAGCCGGCCTTGACCCTGAGCTTTTATTCACTTAGCTCTAGAGTGGAAAGCACATAGTAAAAATTATATAAATCAAATATTGTTTCAGGTTAGTCAGTTTTAATCTTGGTGAGCCATTTATTTTCCTCTTGTATGTGTTGGTTGGTATTAGGTTCACTAGAACAAATTGCACTAGGGATCTGTATAATTTTCAGAAGCAATAGTAACATCCACAAAATAGAGAAGATTAAACAGCTAGGGTACTTTTCCTGTTTGCTGGTCAATACTTGAGTGCACTTATAGAATTTCAGCCACATATCACCTAGACAACTTTGAGCCTCTTCTGACATCCCCTCATTCTTAGTGAGGGAACCACTGAAATTTTTTGCAGCTCTCTGGTCTTTAAGTCTTGTGAGGTGACATTGGGTAAGTTATCTCTACAGGAAATATATTTTTTAGAAGCGATGTATTCCTGGGGACAGTATCTCTCTTTGAAGGCATGGGTGTGGCACACAGCTGAGGCTTAGAGGGTGGTAGAACAGGGGTCCCCCAACCTTTTTTGGGCCCAGGGACACACTGGAAATGTAAGGAACTCTTGTCATCGCTACAACATACCCATTTGAAAAACTGGCGATCCTCGGAACGCCCCACAAACGAGCCAAAAGCCTGCACATATCCCAAAGCAAATTTAAGTAACAGACTCTCTGAAAGGCCCCTAATCTAAAATATAAGCAGAAGCTTCTCCTTTTGGTTACCCCAGAGGAGAGGGAAGACGGAGAACAAAAAGCCAGTTAATACCGTATTTTTCTATGTATAAGACTAGGTTTTTTTCCTAAAAAAGAATGTCAAAAATCAGGGGGCATCTTATACACAGATAGTGCTGAGGGTGGGCTGGCTATTGGTTGTTGCCACAAAAACAGGGGGCGTATTATACATGGGGGCGTCTTATAGATAGAAAAATGCAGTGATTGGGGTACTAATCCATGGTTTAAGTTACATGTGAACGTTCTTATAATCTTCTAAATCCATTTCGTATTAAAAATGTATTTATATGGGGTGGGGGGGTTAAAAAAATATTCCCAGTCATTTTGAAGGGTAATGTGATTTTAGTTGTAATGTTCTCATTAATTTGTCCCTGGTGTTTGAATAATGCAGTATTAGAGGCACAGGAATTGCAATCTGTTGCGAGATCAGATGCTTTATTTTGTAATATTGCTTTAGTAATGGGATTATGGGTCAGACAGAAAAATGGAAAAATACTATATCTGGTTTCATGCTATTTCCATTTCCATCTTGAATTTAATTAAGCAAAGATTTTTATGTCTGACAGTTAATATGGGTTAACACAAGTGGACCCATTACGTTTTGGGGTGGCAGAGTTTTGAAGGTGCAAGGGCACCCATAATTCTTGGATTTAGTCAAAGTTAGAATAAATCAAGGTTTGATTAAACTGGGCTGAACACAGAAGCACCCTGAATTTTGCACCCACAAAACTCTGGCACCCCAACACTTCCCAGGTGTACTTGCCATCGCATTTATTTGATCTTTGCAAACTGAAAATGACTGGCTTAAGAAATTGAAATATAGGCTGTTGCAGTGTTTGTTTACAATATTTGTATAACATAGTGGTTCTCGAAGCAGCTCGCAATAATAAGATGAGATTTATAGGCAGATTATGTTGCCCACGCAAGAACAGATCCGGAATACCATCTGCTGCTGTTGTGCTGTAGTACTGCATGGCTCATGGCTCTGTTCTCTTGCAAAGTTGTGATACTGGTGGGCTAATCATCATCATCATCATCATCATAATCCTGGGCAGCAGTGTTTTGCAGATTCTTCTCCTCAGTCTATCAGTTGTAGCTGCTATCATTGCTAGTGCTTCTTGGGGGGGAATTTTATAGGCAAATTGAAATAACCCTTTATCAAGTAGTAATATAGCAAGGTGTGGTACGGTCTTCAATGCTCTGGCAAGTGATGAGAATTTTACTGCACATCTGCATCTGATTAGAAATTTGGCAAAGCAGTGGAGTTATTCTCTTCAGCTCCTGTTTGGCAGGCCATTAGTGACAACCAGCTTAACAAAGTGGTTTCAAGCACACCATGCAAAATTGACAACTTCTTTCATATTTATCTCCAGCGAGACAAAGATTGCATAAATTTATTGGTATGGGTTAAAGCATAGCTGTCAACTTTTTCCTTTTATAAAGGGAAATTCCCTTATTCCGAATAGGATTCCTCGCAAGAAAAGGGAAAAGTTGACAGCTATGGATAAAGCTCTCTCTCTCTTTGGTAGGGCTATTCTTTTTTTCTTCTTTTTTTGAATTATGGAACTAAAATAGCATGTATTTTAAAAGAATATACAGGCAGCCCCCCGTTAACGCTTGTTCAATATGTGTGTGACCGCATCACACCGAACCTGGAAATGTCATAAAGATGTCACTGAAACATAGACCCGCTCATTTGTCAGTATAGTGAAATCATAGTGTGATAGTTCTATAGCCATGTATTCTAATAAAGTCGTACCTTGGTTTTCGAACGTAATCCATTCCGGAAGACCATTCGAGCTCTGAAACGTTCAAAAACCGAGGCACAAAGGGCGGCCTGCAAATTTAATAGAGAAAATTGAGAAAAATAACACATACACTCAGCGGAAGCCATTTGACTTCCGAAGCGTGTTCGAAAACGGAAGCATTTCCTTCTGGGTTTACGGCATTCGAAAACTGAAACATTCGTCAACGGAGACATTCAAAAACTGAGGTACCACTGTATGTGGTATAAGTCAAGGGTCTAATCCAATGATAAGGCTTCCCTACATTAACCACCTGGTTACTAAATTAGTCATTCTATGGCCATCTACAGCAGGTGTTACAGAGTAAGAATAGGATTCTTCCAAGCTGTTATGGAGTCTCATTGTGCTAGATCTGTCTTAAAGAAATGTTTGTCCTTCCTGCTTTTTCTTCACATTCAGATTTTAAATGTATGATTTCTGTTTCAGGTGTTGTTTACGCGTTTTGTAGTATTTATTCCTTCACAGTTTTCCTGAGTTTTCAAAGTATTGAATTGGTGTGTGCTGTTAAGTATGCATTTTAATATGTAAATAATATTTTGACTCACTTTTTAAATATTAAGAAAATGACTGCTTATTTCTAGGAAATACTGGACAGAAACGGGGAAATGGGGTGAGGAAGCTTGAGGCTGGAATCTTCCTCTAGCCCAAAAGGGGTTCTCAGCTTAACTGCATGATGATCAGATTGCTGCACTGTAATAGGAAGTTCGTTGTTGCTTATGTATGAAACAGCAGAATAAGAAACTCTGAAGTTGCCATCTCTGTGTATTGAGTGATTAGTGTGTTTGTGTTTGTTTGTGTGTGTGTGTGTGTGTGTGTGTGTAATTACATATAATAGTTTCTCTGTTTAATAGCAACACAATCTTCTTTCTAACCCTTTCCCTCTTTCCTAAAAGAACTTCCAAAAACAGAGATGTGGGGGATGCTTTGTTAACCTTTTGGAAACAATGCCTTTATCAGTATGAATTACCTTTATTACCATGATAAGGTATTGATTAAACCATTGGCTTCCATCAAAACAAAGCAGGAAGCAACAACCAAAAGTTGCAGCAGTGCAGAGCTAATCAACAATTAGGGTTGAAGCAACAACGCCTGCTACTGAATACTGTAGTGTACTACAAGGCTCGCCATAGTATCCCTGCACTTTTGCACACATTTAAGCAGGGAAGCTTCCCCACGTTAACAATGTGATTTGTTTGAGCATCTGCACTTAACCAGTGACTCAGTCTTATATGTGCTCCGAGACATAATTGAGAACCTGGTCTGCTACAGTTGCCAAGCCCTAACTTAGGCTCACCGATGTCTAAATTGAGTTAAATATACAACTCTCTAACTAGGGAGTGGTTCTTTATTTACCAAAATGCCATTACAGCGTAAATGGTATCATGGCCCATAAACACAGAGAGGCAGCAGTTGCCTTGGGATATGAGGAAGCTACCTCCCAGGTCTCCATAAGCAAACCTGAGGAATAGCTTTGACTCAAACAAGCAAAACTTGAACCAACGTATTTGCCCAATCCTCCCATCTTTGCCCCACCTTGTCATTAGCCAAGCCATCTGTGTGATACTGACTGATATCACTATTTAAATATTAAGAACAATGAGCCTTGTGGCAGCTTCGAGACTGACAAATTTATCATGGCGTAAGCTTTCACGGACTGCATTCCATTTCGGCAGACGCAATGCTGTGTCTGTGAATCCACACAATGGATTTTTATCAAACCACAGGTGTTAATTGTCTTACCAATGCCAGGATGTCTGTGTTCTAATTACTGTTTTACTGTGATAGGCCATTGTTAATAAGGTTACGGTCACAGCCTGTACTTTTCTGAATTTAATTTCCTTCTGACCTTGCTGTTTACCCCTTCCCCCAATGTATATATGCACCTGCAACTCAGGATGAAATGGCCTTTAGTTGACAAAACCTACTGCACTAGCCTACTAAGATGCCACAATACTTTTCTTGCTTTTGCTGCAAGAGACTAATATGGCTACCCCTCTGGAAATTTAAATAATAAATTAGTTGCAACTCCGCCTTCCACACTCTGATGCTTAATATCTGTTGCAGGTAATACTCCTTCAGCAACAAAAATAATAATTCTGCTGTCAAATCCACAGTGTTGCAGCATACTGGTTGTTGCCTATAATCCTGCTTTTTCCCCTTCTAAATATTAGTCTGGTCCTGCCACCCAAGTGTGAATCTTTAAAACTTGAGGGCAGATATTTTAATGCTTTCCATTTTGCTTTTGCAGTGCAGGGCCTTCAGTTTTAATGCCTCCAGTCTTGTTTTTGATATATAGCGCCTTCTCGGCGTTAAGTGGAAGGCACACATTTAAATTCCAAGCACAACGTTTGCTTAGACTTTTGACTGCTCTTTGGCCTCATTCTTCCTTGGCAAGTGCTTAACTAACTGCCTTTCCGTTCACCCAAGGGTGCTCCGAGGTGCAGTGTTGATAAGCTCCTGTGTACATTTGTCTCGTTCTCTGCAGACAAGAAAAAAGCAAGCAAATTCCAGCCTTTTAAGAAGTTTTTTGGTAGGAGGAAAAAACGGGAGGCGACCCCAGACCAAGAGGACACCAAGCTGAAACCAAGCAGTTCCTTTGGAAATGTCTGCAATGGACTGTCTTCCGATGAAGAGACAAACAGTGGTCTGAGGTAATGAAACTTGTGTATTTTGCCATTGCTGATGCACCTTTTGTCCTGAGCCTGCCTGGAAGAAAAATGGTAGCTATACTGAGAATTCTTATTTGAATCAAGCATGGCCCTTTTGCATTTTGTCAGCTATTACTTCAGTGCAGTTCTTTTGGAGTAAGTGCTTCTGTAATTTGATGACTCCCAAGGGACTGATTTCAGGATTGCAGGTTTTGCATCCCAATGTGCTAAACACTGAATATTATAAGGTGTTTGTTTAAATATTACTATAAAGTTAACTGGTGGACCTATAGCTATGTAATAATAAAATAATAATAATAATAATAATAATAATAATAATAATAATTTTTTATTTATACCCTGCCCTTCCCTGTTCAGAAAACCGGGCTCAGGGCGGCTAACAACAAATTTAAAACACTTAATTGATGCTATAAAAAACAGCATAAAATACGGTATAAAATGTGAAAATAAAATAAAAAATAAAAAACTAATTTAGGGGGAAAGTCCATCCAATAAACATTAGATGATCACCAGGGCTAGCTGGCTAAATTAGTCCTATTTGGGCCAGCGAGGAGACCAGGGGAGAATAGCTGTGGGATCCCAGAGCGGGTAATCTTCATAAAAACGTAGGTGTTTTACAAAAGATAAACTTGGAGATAGCTCCCCTCCCCCTACGCACACAGCAGGAACTTCATGCATGAAACCATTTAACATTTATACACTCTTAAATAAAGACATAAATACATAAATGTTCAGCAAATGCATGAGGAAAGAAATTGTAAGTAATGATAGGTGAGTTTCTCCCCTCACCCTTGCTCAGTTTGAAATGAGCTCGGGTAGAACAATTTATTCCCATCCCTGAAATGGGAAGGAAATCATTCTATTTTCAAACTCATTCTGAATCTCAGCTCCTTTGCACCTCAGATGTGCAGCAGAATAGGCTTCTTCTGTTGCCACTTTCCTCCATTAGAGATGGAAGAATCTGTACATTTTGGTTCTCTTGGGTTTTATTTTTTTCCAATCTTAAATGCAATTCTCCATATTTCTGCAGCAATTTGTGATTTATTTTATTTGAAAAGTCCTTGTGAAAATTATTCAACATTTTAGCGTGAACCCCCACCCCCCATAAACACATGTTAGTATGTCGTTTGGGCTAATGTAGACATTCTTGCAAGCAATGGAAGCCTAATACAATGCATTTTTGTATGATATTTTCACTGATATATTCATTTAAATACACATTTCCCCCCCAATATATGCATACGTGTCAACATTTGGTCTGATAACTGCATTGCAAAATCTGGATAAGTGTGAATTTCAAAGGATTCCTGACTTTCTGTTCTCATATTGTTTAGGAAAGTGTCGATTTGATTTGGGTTTCAAAGCAAACTGAATCGATTTTCTCCCCCCTATTCTCTGCCACAGCGCACTTCACTTTCTTATTTGCCCACAGGGTCAGCGGTAGTGGACAGAGCACCAGTTTAGCAATGTTTAAGTACTAGGAACCTGAATTTTCCAGATCTCCTGACATTCCTAGTGTGGTATCAAAAGTAATGGGAACTGTCCTTCCAAGGGTTCATGGAGCATTGGGTCTAACAGAGCCCTTCCGGTTCCTGATGCCACCAACATCAAATAAATTCAGATGGTATAAAGAAGTAGGTCGAGAAGGCTGAGAAAGTGGCTTAACTGAGCAGGCCCAAACTTTGGAGGATCTGGGGTCTGAATTGGAATTAATTCAGTGGTTTCCATACTTGAGGAATGTTTGTTTCAGATTTCTTAGTTACAGAGGATTTAGGCATGTAAATTTAGGCATTCATTTTTTATTATTATTAAAAGCAAGGGTACTTGATGTTTAACTTTGAAGTGACTGGCTGCCAAATCTGTTTGTGGGAACTCTCAGCTTGATACATCCACCATGTTGACTGGGAGCCATACAAAGCCTATTGAGTCTGTGAATTCAAAATTAATAATCTTACAGAAATATTTAACAAATTGCTTTTGTCCTTATATCTAAGTGTAATATTAAGCCTAATATTGTACATGCTATTTATCTGGAGCTGCACATTTCCCCTTTCTTGCCTTTCTTCTCATTATATATTTGGCACTCAGGTACTTTTAATTATTTGTCACAATTGTGTTCTGCTTTTCTGAGTGCAGCATGTCTGAAACATATCTCTCTCTTTATGCTCCCAGCCATCCTGTGAGATAGGTTAGGGAGAATAACTTGACACTTGACCACCAAATGAGGCTCATGGCTGAGAAGGGATTCGCATTCAGATCTATGCAGTCCAAGTCTAACACTCTAATCCAATGACAAGGAGTCTGTGGCCCTCCCTGATGTTATTGGGCTCCACTTCCATCAGCCCCAGCCATCATGATCAAGGATGATAGAAGTTGGAGTCCAACAACATCTGGAAGGTGTTCTCCATCCTGGCTCTAACCAGTTATATCTCAGAGGGGTTGGACATATCTGCAATAATCCATATATGAGCTGACTCCAATCTTGCCTCTGAAAATACAAAAGAGATTATAAACACATTTTTTTTCTGCAGGCAAGTATCTTATTTTCTCAAAGCTAGCATTTCTGGAAGGTGCTGATGCAGAATGTATGATATCATTAAAAAGTTACAGCCTTTTTTTATTATAAGATTTTGCATAAGGAAGGATATTTCCAACTGTGAAATTGGGTTGCATAAACTATTCCTCATCCCACAGTATGTTTGTAAAGGTTGAAGCTGCAATAAACAATCTCCAGCTGCTCTCTTGATCATTGATGCTGCAAAGTGATTCACCAGTTAGGCCAAGGTAGTCAATGAAGGAACCAGCAAACGTGTAACTCAAATACTACAAGCATAGAAAATGGTGAAATTACAGGTTAACATGATTGAGAGTACATTTTGGTGTATTTTTGTGGCCTCTCAAACTTTTTTTTTTGCATGTTTGCTTCATGCAATGAGACTAATATATGAGATACATATGAGAGATATTGCCAGACTTCATTTCCTGTTTATTTCTTGGAGTGCTTACTTCTTCCCTTTAGCATCTTGCATTGCATTGTTCTCATGGTAGTTAAGCCTCTTGCAGATAGTGCATGTTTCAGTTCTGTTGTGCATTACGGGCCCAAGGCACAGTGGAGCCATAGCTGGTGAGCCCCAGACTGCAATAAACACAGGACAAGCATTGGGGATTTAAACCAGCCAAAACTGTATCAATTTCACAAGTTTTGGTGCAAGCATTGGGTGTGTATCGTGAATCAACCAACCCAACTGCTGGTTGATTATCTTGCCATGGTTAACCAAGGCATAATGGATCACCCTATGGAACACACCAAATCAGGGTGACCCTGCCCACCTGGGTGGAGCTATGGCCTGTCAGGCCCCTTCTGGGCATGTGAACAGAAGCCCCTCCACCCTGGATGCTTTCAATGGGATACCCTGATTCCCTGGACTGTCAGGATTCCAACTGTGCCGTCTAACCAGACTCAAGGATCCAACCCTAAGCCTTATCCACCACTCGAGTTGGACCCTCCAAGCTCTAACTGAGAGAAATGCCAGGATGCAGCTTACTTTTATGTCCAGAGAACAGACAAGAGTGAAGCCAGAGGGCAAGGGTTGCACTCAGTCCACTCACCAAGCCACACCCCCAAGCTCACCCGCAATTGGCTAGAATTGTGGGCGAGCTCCCAGAAGTCATTGGGGTTCATGGGAGGAGGAAATTACGTCCTTCCCTGGTTGCTCTGATCTTGGGTGGACATTTGTTGTCACGACTCAGGCTGAACTGCAACTGCCGCCACCCCACAGACAGAGGCAAGCGGCTATTCCACCACAGTAATTCACAGTCAAATTTCTGATAAAAACACCAATGTGAGCTCAGCCTTGGATGCAGTGATCGCAAGTATCTGAAGAGTCACTCACATGTATCATGGCAACTGTTGTCATAGTATTATCATGCCGTTTTAGTAAAAGGATTGTTCAGTGCACAGTAGGACCTTGCTCCAAGCAGTGCTTTATTCATTGTCAGGATTTTTTTAAATAAAAAAAAACCCAAACCCCAATAATTTGGCACCCCAAAAGTGATATTATTTTGGAATTATTTTCTCTGGAAGGGGTAAAAACAAGAAGGCATATGGGTGCCAGCACACTGCAGAATGTTACTCGCATTCTTTTTCATTTTCTTGTTGCTATTTGCAAATGCTTCAATAAGGGAGTGGGAGGCAGGTTTCTACACTCCTAAAAATATGTGGCAGCTTGAGGTTTCCAAAAGATGGTAATGGTCTTAGAATTGCGCAGGAGCACAGCAAGGACGCAATATAGATAAATCGCTATACTTGGAAATATATTCTTGTCACAGTAGGTGAACCGTAAACATAGTCGCATATAGAAATACCCACCAGGATATGTAGCGGATATAGCCATAAAGTATCATAAGAGGAAAGGGCACAATCATAGAATCGTTGAAAGATTAAAGATGGATCGTATCTAGAATGGACTGGAGAATTAAGTGTGTAGAAGAGCAAATTATTTATTTATTTTTTGAATTGTCATCTTCTCTCAACTAGACACAAACAAACCACTATGCTCAAAAAGTTCTTCCCCTGTTTCATGAGGTTTTTTTTGTTTTTTATTTGAGCAATTTTTGTTTTGTTTTCTGTATTTTATTAATAGTTCTGAGTATTATTTTATAATAACCAGCGGGTTACACATTTTAAAATAAATATTTATAACATTGGCCACCTGTGTATAGTATCATTGGTTGTTCAGAGATGTAATACTCTCCAGACATTACCCCATGTAGTTAAAAAACTCATTAGGCACTGCTGCTACCAGAGTTACCTGCTGGAATGGCGCCACAGATCTCTAATTAAACCGATAAAGTGAATTTTCCTATGTTATAACTGTACTTCTGGCCTCTAATAGTGCTCCTTACTTTTATGTAATACTTGCCCACTAGATCAGTGTACTAGGGTTGCAGGCAGTAGGTCAGATGTTGATGTGTTTTCTTTACAAATAGATCAGGAAGCGCCACTATGAAGTCTATAATTGGAATTTGTGATCCAGATAAGTCACTTGTGGAACTGCACACACAACCAGGATTTTCTTTGACATCTCCACCGCTGCAAGAAAGGCAGCCGAAAAGGCAAGCCGCTTTTAAGCCAAATAGCGGATTGACTGTTTAGCTGTTTGAAGAACTGTGGAGAAAACGTCAAAGAAAGTTCTGGCACTGTCAGGCAATTCTCCACACACAGCCTTTTTTTTTGGGGGGGGGAGGTAGGATGAAAGCTTATGCCTTAAAAGACTAGTTAGTCTTTAAGGTGCCGCAATATTCTTTGTTGTTCTTGCTGCAACAGACTGTCATGGCTACCCCCTCTGGAATCTGATACGATATTAATAAATTATGTCTAAATTATTGTCGCATCTGTTTTCAAATTGAGATTCTTTAGATGTAGATAAGGTTTCTAAAATGAAGTCCTCTTCTACATGCATGTATAGTGCAATATGTACTAAAATACAGTGGTACCTCGGGTTACATATGCTTCAGCTTACATATGCTTCAGGTTACAGATTCCGCTAACCCAGAAATAGTGCTTCAGGTTAAGAACTTTGCTTCAGGATAAGAACAGAAATTGTGCTCCAGCAGCATGGCGGCAGCAGGAGGCCCCATTAGCAAAAGTGATGCTTCAGGTTAAGAACAGTTTCAGGTTAAGTACGGACCTCTGGAACGAATTAAGTACTTAACCCGAGGTACCACTGTACTGTGTTGTCTTTATTGACACAGCATTTTACTCCCTTGTGTATTGAATTCTCTGCAACTCTGAGTTATTCTCAACACTGGGTATGATCCTAGTGAAGTTGAGCACGTTTAAGGCTTGCTGATTCTAGTGCCAGAACCAGGCAAGTGCTTAAACCTCCCCTGCTGAAATAAGTAAGACATCAACATGTTTTACATTGGCTTGATTATGCTCAATGACTGGTAGACTTCAGCAGTAAACAATTATTTAGTGTCTCAAGCAGAAACTGTCAAGCCTTATGAAGGTGTCCAGTGCTTCTTGTAGCTCTTAAAAATTGTGATAGCATGATGTACTGAACTATTTTAAAGCTTACTAGCCAAGTCCAGCTCAAGAGAGTTCTTAACTCTGCGGACGTGGCCTCTGTCTGGTACAACTAGCTGCATTTTATATTATATATAATGCCTTGCTTCTGCTTTGATTTATATTTAGGGGGGAAATGCTTCAGTCAATTTGCATTTGTTCCAAAGGATCTTATTAATGGTTTACTAAGTTTTCAAAGACAAAAGCTTTTCATATCGTAATTATATAACAGCAAGAAGAAATTTTCATCTCTCCTATAACTGGGAATTGGAAAGCCTTTGAAATCTACATTCCCGTTGACTTTTGCTCTGTTTTGCTTCATAATTTCATTTCAAGGAAATCAAGCATTCAAAATACAAATGGTAAATTGCCCTTGATTATATATATTTTACCACTCATGTGGATTAATGTGTGACTAGTGGTGCAGGATAACGTATGGCTGATTCATACATCCTATGTACAGTCTCTTTGGGAATAAGCAGAGCCACTGTCGGCTGATGGGCAGGGCTCTGCTTGCTTTGAGCAACCATGTGTCTGCTCAGCTGCCATGATTTCAGCAATGTCAGTAGATTGAACAGTTCCACTGCCAGCACAGACATTGTGAGTGTGGAGGCATTGGACCATATTAACAGTCCATAAACTGATATTAGAATGAGTATACAATGGCATATGGAATGAATTTTGAGTGATCAAAGTCCAAATTAAAACTTTTTAACTCAAGAAAATGCATCACTGATAGACTTTGGACAAAACAAATTCAGGATTGACCTGAGCTTATTTATTCTCTGTATTTGAAACTGAAGTCATAACTAACTGATATTCATCAATTTCAGTGGGTCTGCTCTGAGTATGATCTAGTAAGGTACCATCACATGTGCGTAAAAACTAGTATGTAGTAATTCCTTGTAAGAGCTTGTATATTTTTTGTGCCATGATTTGTATACTACAGATATATATCGTGCTCATTGGCCTTTTCCATATTCACCAAATGGTACTTGCAGAAAATGTAAGCTGTGGAAGAAAAGTTGTGAATAGAATGCAAATTAAATATTTTACCTCCCACCTTGAACCTTCAAAACCAGTTAGGACACGGTTTTAAATACATACATACATTAATTTGGGGAAGCAGTGCCATGAGAAATGGCAGAGATGCTTTTACAAAATAAAATCCTCTATGTCTTGTGCTTCAGGTCTTCCAATCATAGTATGGGAACACGGGCCTTTTCCCATGAGAGTATTTTTATACCTGATGGGCGAACAGAGAGTGAGGAGTCTCTTCAAGCAATGTCACAAGAAAACATCCTAGGCAAAGTCAAAACCCTTCAGGTAAGAATTAGAAAGCGACATGACTACAGGTGTTGCAGTTCAAATCTTTTAATTTTTCTTGTTTCATCATCTTTCCTTCCTTCTGCTGACCCTATTGCTATGCAAAATGTCACGCTGTTAGGAAAGTAGATTCATTCTAAGTGTGTGTATTTGCAATTTACAGTTTCTGGCAGCGTTCTTCATAGCCCTACTGCAGCACTAAGGCCACACATAAAATTAGGTGAAGCACTGACCACATGGTCAGATACTCTTGTTTGTGCTACGTGAAGTCTGCACAACTTAGAACCCACTAAACTGAACATAATCAGAAGTTAAAACTCGATCAAATCATGATTGAATAATTAACAGTTATCTGATGTAATGACAAAATATAAACCAACACTCAAGACAGTCTTAAAATGTACTCCCATCTCCAGAGGACAAAGGATCAATTAGGGAGATAGGAAGACAGGAAGACTTTTTATTTTACTTCTTTAAAAAAAGAGTGATTAACCTTCCCGATTTAAGGTATATGTCTTTGAAACCACCTGTTGGCAGCCCAAGGCAAGCAGTAAAGAGGCTTGTCACGCATCTGTCAAGTCCCAATGCATGGGTGGTGATGAGTTCCATTCAGTCACAAGCTGTCAGTTAACTAAGAAAAACTTGATAAAAATCAGCACAAGCAAATGGAAAAGCTTTCCCTGGGCTGTAGGTTTGTGTGTGTATCTGAATGTGAAAATCTCCCTGAAAGTAGAAAACTCCTCCCTGATATGTTCTGCAGGGTTTACAGTGAGAAGGAGATACGCAGGCAAAAGTCTGTTCTGCTGGTGCATAGGGCCACAGGAAGGAAACCAGGTCAGAAGGGGGCCACGGTTGGAAAACACTGATTTAGAACATGCAGGTTTAGTGCTTGGTTTCCGGTTCTCAGGAGATATTGAAAGAGAACTGACAGAAATTTATTAATGAGAACATTTAATAGGACCTCATAGAAGAAAGTTCCCCCAAGAGCTTGGCTAAATGCAAGTATTAAGACAACTGTAGGTCCCACCAGCAAGGTCCTTATTGCTAGTACAGTGGTACCTCGGGTTACATACGCTTCAGGTTACAGACTCTGCTAACCCAGAAATATTGCTTCAGGTTAAGAACTTTGCTTCAGGATGAGAACAGAAATCGTGCTCCGGCTGCGCGGCAGCAGTGGGAGGCCCCGTTAGCTAAAGTGGTGCTTCAGGTTAAGAACAGTTTCAGGTTAAGTATGGACCTCCGGAACGAATTAAGTACTTAACCCGAGGTACCACTGTATATGTCAGTCAGAACAAAATACATGATAAAATCAAATAAAAATACCATGCATAGAGGCATTTTGTTATTTCACTTCAAACACTTGCTGATTACAAAAAGTCCCCCCCACTAGTGCATTGTAGATGAACACATACAGCTTCCTTTGACACATAACATTTCTATCACTAGCTCCATTCATAAGCCTTTATCAATATTTGCAGCAGCTTGTGGATGGGGAAACAGCACAATACCCATGCTATAGGAAGGCATCTTTATTTAGAGGTGCAGGTCAGCCTGTCGGAACAGACATAGGATGGGTAAAATAGTGTTGTAGATATAAAAGATGACAAATGGATCTTCCAAAGGCTCATAGTCTGAAAGTTATGAAGGAACAGCAAGAAGCAAACTGCACAGGTAGAAATGTTGCAGGCTTGATGTTCCAAATGTTAGAAGGATGAAGGAAGAATAAGAGACAGGGGGTTAAATGAGCCTCTTTTATGAGCCGGAATTTAAGGAATCGGTGGAAGAGAACAAAGGCATGGTTAATGGATACATATGAACCTCAGAGTGTAATAATGAGGCAGCCAGATAATAGTTCTTCATAAGCACAAGTAATTTGATGTCCATTTGAACATCAGTGCCTTGATGCCCGGTGCTGCATTATGTGAAATACGACAGAAGAATTATGTGAAATCTCTAGCAGAGTCTGTGCCCTTGGCTGCCTAAAGGTTTCCTTCGATAGGGAAACTGGGCTCCATTCTCTCAGGTGCCGTCAACAACAGCTAGTTCCCTTGCAGATTTTCCCATCCTTTGGGAAAGTTGGAGCTGTTCCCACATTACGCTGCACACATTTGTGCAGACATTTGTGTGGTGAATTTGAAAGCCAGCACATGGATTGAACTCAGTAATTGTTAAGTTGTGGGTGAACATATCAGACGACACAGCGATTCTTCAAACAGCTCTTGTTTATTCACAGGTCAGAACAGAACTGAACTGAAGGGTTCAGTTAGCCTGCTTATATAGAGCTCCAGTACAACGTAACTGTAACAATTTTCTAAAACTATCCAATCACTGAACGTCACTTTCGATCCCTTATTTGCATAACTATCTACAGTATCCTCCTGCTGGCCCAGGGTGAGAACTTCAGTACATAACAGTAATCTGGAGTACCGATTGGGTGCACGCATGTTGAAGTGGTCAGGATCACTGTGTTGTGGATATTCCAGCCAGCAGATGACACAGAAGCATAGAATTGTAGACCAAACCCCTGCAATGCAGGAATCTCAACTAAAGCATCCATGACAGGTGGCCATCCAACATCTGCTTAAAATCCTCCAAGGAAGGAGAGTCCACCACCTTTCGAAGGAGACCACTGTCAAACAGCTCATACTGTCAGAAAGTTCTTCCTGAGGTTTAGTTGGAATCTCTGTTCTTGTAACTTAAATCCATTGGTTTGAGTCTTTCCCTCCATAAACAAGCTTGTTCCCTCTTCCATGGTGACAGCCCTTGAGATATTTGAAGATGGTGCTTGCCCCCTTCACCCCACGCACTTTCACAAAAAATACTTCTTGGGCGGGGTTAAATAGTGGGGCTGAATGGTGATTAAATGCAGAATCTAGAGCCCATGAGTAAGATAAAATCTAAAATGCTATTCAAATAAATTTCTTACTCATGGTAGTGTTGATTTTTGTGCATTGCTTTTGCAGCATTCTACTGCTTTATCTAAAAAGGTGTTTTTTTAATTGAGTCTTCTGATCTTTCTGAGCTTAATTTGAATGGTTTATTTGTTTCTTCTGAGATACAATATGAAACCTTGACCAAAGCCACACAGCAAATGAGTCATAGTTCTGTTTCATATACAATAGATATCCATCTTCTTTAATATATTTTATCTTTCCCCTGTTGGAAAGAATACCTCTATTTTGAAAACGTCTGTCTGGATTTGACAATCTCATATTTATTTTTTAAAAAATCAGCATGTATCCTTTTCTTTGAATGTGCGTTTCCTGTATATTTTCACACATAAGATGAAAGGCAGAGAGACAAAATCTTGTGGTAAATTTCCCTGTAATTTACAAAATAAAAATAATTAACAGTCTCCTCTCTGCTAGCTGAGTATGATTCATCCAGCTATTTCAAGAAAGAAATGCTAAATTTTCCATTTGCCTGTTCCAAAAACCTTTTAAAGAGTTTACTTTTCAGATGAAATGTATGTCCAATTATTCAGCCCTTTGGTGCCAATCAGATAAGTGCTACCTTTCTTCAAAGAGGGGTGGGGCGGGGCAGGGAGGATAGCTGAACATTTGCCTGTGGAAGGGAGCTCCACAACTTGATCTTGCTTTTCATTGGGGAAAATATTTTCAGTGCAATCCTATGTTTACTGAGGAAAAAGTCTCATAATGTTCAATGGAGTTTACCCTCAGCAAGTGCAACCACAGAAAAAAAATTCCAGGGTAGGAGAGAAGTGAAGTGGGAGAGCAGGCTATTTTCTCCCCGCCTACAAAAAAAAGAGAGAGAATTGCCTGCACGTTTTGCCTCTTATCTCAGGTTCTGCAAAAGATAGTAGCTTGCTTTTTATAAGAAATAAATCTGGGAATCTGGCCATTATGATTCATGGGGGCAGGGACACACATTCACTGGCCCTTTACTCTCCATGATAGGTCAGTGTGTCTGGCTGTTAATCAGAAGGTTGGTGTTTCGAGCCCACCCAGGACTGGCTGTGGACAAGATTTATTCATTGCAGGGGGTTGGACTAGATGACCCTCAGGGTCCCTTCCACCTCTACAGTTCTATGATTCTGTGACTCCCAGAAGTATACAAACTTACCAGGGAGTAAGAAGTTAATAGGGCTGACTTCAGTTTATTAAAAGCAGCTGAATGTAAATAATATATTAATTAATTTAATGAATTATTTTTCTTAGTAGTTGTTTCCCAAGCCATAACGATTTTTATTGATTATGGAGCACTTGCAGAGCTTGAGAGTATATTTCCCCCCTCAGGAGCTTCACTCCTTGGTCTGCCACATATTTGGTCTAGCGGCAATTGTGCTATAAAATGACTGTCGCTGTTATAAGAAGGGGGAAGGTTTTCTCATCGTTTTCTATTTCTTAAATGATAGTGCTCTTAAGATACAAATTATCACCTCTCCTCACTCACCCCCACCCACTCCCTAAAGGAAAACAGATATACATTTAAAAAAACAACAACACCCAATAATAAAAAGCAATTATGAAGGAACAAGGAAACTTATCTGCTACACTTCCAGCATGTACTTTCTTATGACATCCATATTTTGCTGCTTTAGGATGAGTGAGTGATAGAAAGATAAAATGGTTCCTGGGGTAGAAAATCTGAATGCATCTTCTCTTTCTTTAGCTGATTATTGTGCTTGAAAGTTCACCTGCACAAATTCCACTAAAATTAATGGGACCTGCGAAAGAGCACTAGCCATGAATTTGACTCCATAGGTCAGATCTGTCTTTCTGTGACCTGTGCAAAATCTCCTCAGAAATTTTACGAATCTTTCTGAAACACGTCCAGAATTTCTCAGATTTTCCCCTGAAGCAGGGACCACCAAATTTGCTTGGACGTTTGTTTTTAGCAAACTCCAGAACCCCCGTAAGCAAGTCCCCAAGCATTCATTGGACATGTTTGCAGGCTCCCCGTAAGTATCTTGTTGGACATGGTGAAAGCAGAATACTGAAGTAGATGGACCTTTGGTTTGAAGCAGCAGATATCATCTTAAGATTCTAAATTCCCCAGATTCCCTCAAATCCACTTTGAATTTCACTTTTAGCTATGTTTTTGTTGGCAACATTAGTGTGTCTCCCATTCTGCTGCCCATAAGCTATCACCTAAGGTTGTTGACTTACAATACTTCGTGTTTAGGGCTGCCTATTTATCACCTTTTTGTTGTGGAATGGAATCTTAGAAGCATAGATACAGCCAGAACCAATTTTTACCAATAAATTATTTGTGGGGTAGGGTCTTGTTTCTCCCTCCCCCCCCCCCCCCATTGTTGAGAGCTTGATTATTGATGGTTTTAGGGCCATTCTTCAGTACTGCACCCTCGTGAAGATTGTCTAGTTTTAAATCTGAAACCTGGAGGCGTTTGGATTTTGTGGAAACCTAGACTCAGAAGAACAGGGTCCACCTCTGTGGAGAAATAGGATGCTCTATGGTTCCAAATTGGGAATCGGTCGACATAAAAGATGGAAGTATTGACACAAATCAAGATGTGCTAAGTGTTAGTATTTCACACCTCCGATGCTGCAGATGGGATTGGTGTAAATCACATGCCTGTCTGGGAAGAGTGTAGGAACGGAAGACAGTCTTATCTCTTCCACTGTATGTACAATTGCACTGTACTTTTGCTCTTACTTGTTCCTGCTTCCTCTCTCGGAGCTGGAGAAAGAGGACGCCATGACTCCTTTGTCCACTGAGTAGGGTTTCTTCAGTACTGCACCCTCATGAAGATTGTCTGATTTTAAATCTGAAAACTGGAGGCATTTGGATTTTGTGGAAACCTAGACTCAGAAGAACAGGAGCCACTTCTGTGGAGAAATAGGATGCTCTATGGTTAAAAACAAACAACTGGTTCCAGCCATTGGGAACTGGTCGGCATAAAAGATGGAAGTATTGGCACAAATCAAGATGTGCTAAGTGCAGCCTGTGATCTGTTGTTCTAATACAGTTACTAAAATTAACTGCCTTCTCTTTCATCTGATAATGCTGAATACAGTGGTACCTCTGGTTATGTACTTAATTCGTTCTGGAGGTCTGTTCTTAACCTGAAACTGTTCTTAACCTGAAGCACCACTTTAGCTAATGGGGCCTCCCACTGCTGCCGGGCAAAGTTCTTAACCCAAGGTACTATTTCTGGGTTAGCGGAGTCTGTAACCTGAAGCGTATGTAACCTGAGGTACCACTGTATTATGGGCCCCATCACTGTTGGAGAGGAATGAACTGTGTAGGAGAGGGTTTGGAAAGCAATGTTTTTCCTTTCTAATATGCATGGTGTTGTTGTTTTTTCCTCCAGCAACAGTTGGCCAAGAATATTAAATTTGGCCAACCTTCACAAGTGACTGTTTCAGTGAAGACAGTTGGGGAAGCAAACGCTAGTTTGGAAGCAGATGTGTTACTCAGTAGCCCCATGGAGATGGCTGCACAGCAGGACATGGTCCTTCCAGAGAGCAATAATAAAGTAAGTCCTTGATACCTTACTTTGGGGAAATGTCAAAAGAAGTTGCCTGCTGCTGGCGGTGGTGAGTTTGTACTTTCTCACACTGGGTGCGCGTTGGGAATGGAGTTTGGAGGGATTAATTTCAAGAAGCTGCAGAATCATCAAACATGATGCAAGGTGGCTGTTGAATGCAGCACACATGACTTCCTTCACTCCAGGTACAGCTGTATGTTCACACGTTCAACGCTCATGCAAGTCATGAAGCTTGATCTGAGAACCTTACATATTGGTCCAGTCTAGAGTCACTTTCCTGATGTAAAAAACAACAACACAACAGACAATGGAAGACAGTATCTATATAGAGAAATGTACCGTATTTTTCGCTCTATAGGACACATCCGACCATAAGACGCACCTAGTTTTAGAGGGGGAGAACAAGAAAAAAAAATTCTCTCCCTCTCTGCGCAGCGCCCCTTCAGCAAAACTGCAGGAGAAATGGAGCCCCTTCCATTTCTCCTCCTGCTTCACTGAAGGGGCGCTGCGCAGAGAGGGAAAGCAGTGCAGCACCTCTCCAGTGAAGCAAAGCCAGGAGAGCAAGAGGGATCAGTGCGCACTGATCCCTCTTGTTCTCCAGGCTTCAGCAAAAGCAATGCAAAGCCTCCAGAGCGCAGTGGGAGCTCCCGCTGTGCTCCAGAGATTTCAGGCGGTTTTCCCTGAAGCCAGGAGAGCCAGGCAACCTGAAGCCTGGAGAGCGAGAGGGGTCAGTGCGCACCTACCCCTCTCGCTCTCCAGGCTTCAGTGAAAGCAAAGTGAAGCCTCCGGAGCACGGCGGGAGCACTCCCGCTGAGCTTCGGAGGCTTTGCGTTGCTTTCGCTGAAGCCATGGAGCCTGCATTCACTCCATAAGACGCACACACATTTCCCCTTAATTTTTGGAGGGGGGAAAGTGCGTCTTACATAGCGAAAAATACAGTACATATGTTTTCACATTTCATTACCCATAATTAGTTTTGTGAATCGGCTTTTTTATTTGCTTCATGTCTGTGCGTTATTCCATACTGTGTGCATGTCAAGGTCAAGACCTGTCCATGACCTTCCAGCTCTATTATATATTTCGGCTAAGCGCTGGTGATAATGTTGGCATTGCTTGCACTAGAGCCCACAAGAGCTGGCCCCTCTCACCTATTCACAGCATTTCGGGTGAGGCGAACAAGCTGAAATCTTGTGCTTAGGTCCTTGCAAATTGCACTCCTCGATATCTCAGCACTAGGAGTCATGTGTGATTCTCTCTCACCCAGCACAGACCCAGTCATTTTGGAGCCTGACAGTGCCAGCCCCTGGGAACAGGACACCTTTCTCTGGCAGTTAGTGTAGGATCTGTCAGAATCAATTTGAGGAGGGCTCAAATGTCCTTCTGTGCTCGTCTCCTTACCAAGTATCAGAAAAAAATGGATGCCACTCCTGGGTGCCAGAGGAAGCAGAACGTATCCAAGCAATATTCCTCAGACCACAATGCGAGCTCATCCTAGGGGTGGGGAAATCTGTAAATTTCAGTTTCTCTTGTGTTTCCAATTTTCAGTTCTTTACATTTCCACATCACTTTGCACATTTTTTAATAAAAAAAATCCTAATCCTGAAAATTCACCAGCATTTTAGTGCAAATTGTTCCCAATATACACATTTTAATGCATTTTTGCCTAATAGACACATTTTTGCAACACAATTTATCCTAATATAATGTGTTTTTGTATGTTATTCACATGTAATAATAATTATAATAATATAATAACACAAAATGCATTTCTGTGCACACTTTACTGCAGTATATGTATTTTTGTACACATTGCATGGTTGAAGAACTGCTTTGCAAAATTCAGAAAAGTTCAAATTTTGAAGGATAGCTGTCTTTCAGTTAGTGAATTATTTCAAAAAGTGCGAATGATCTAGATTTGCCTTTAAATGCATCCCTGGCTGAGTCACATAATTTCTTAGAGCTAGTTTGTATGTAGTATAAATTCAAGCACAACAAATCCTAAAGAGCTTTTGTTTTTGTTTTTAAAGAGCTGCTTACTGGGAATTGAGGTAAACAGGCAGAGGCAAGCACATTTTCTTGCAGGAAAGAAATGCAGTTGTTAAAGGAATTCATGGAAAAAACAAAGAAAATGCAGTCCCCACCAATTTCAGCATTCAGGGAGTTAAAAGCCTGCAATGTGGAGACTTATTTATAAAACCACAAGAGTCAACAACCTTGAACTTAAGAGATAAATTGTTTGCTTTGCAGGCTTTCAGGGACACACATGAATTATAAGCGATAGAACCCTGTCTCTTAGGGCAGCCGGGAAATGGAGACCTTTATTCAAGGATATGTAGAGCATATTCCGAAGGCTTGTCTTGACACTGGGTGTTGCACATTGCACAAGTCTCTCTTAAGGGGTCTTGAAAGTGTGCGTCATCTTTAGCTCAGTGGAACAGACTTTGAAATTGTCAAGTACATACATAAATTTTCTTGTAGGTGGATCTTTGTTGTGCTGCTGTCTGTAAGAAACTCTAAAAAAATAAGTACATTCACTGAGGCTTTATTGCTTTGAAGGTCAATGTAAACTAGAGTTGAATGCACCAAGGCAGCTCCATATTTTATATGGCAAGCACAGCTGCTATTATTATTATTATTATTATTATTATTATTATTATTATTATTTTCATTTCTATCACATCCTTCCTCAAAGGAATCGAGAATAGCAGTCTTAATCCACTCCTGTACATGTGTGTGAACTGTTTCTCTATCAGATAAGCGTACACAGGTTTTTAAAGGCATGAGTATGAAATCTTACATGTGTTTTCCACTGAACGCACTGGCATGACACTTGTAAGCAGGCAACAATGTGTGCTGTATAAATTGTGGGTCTGCCCTCAGTTCCCATGGCACCATATGTTCCCAGGGCAGAATGCAACACTGTTTGAAATATTTTTTTTCTAATGTCCTCTCCCAGACCAAAGTTCTGAGAGCAGTGAAGCTAACCAGAGGGTCCCTCTGCTGAACAGAGGAGTCTGAGGAGATGAAGGGGGATCGTTAAGATATTTCGACCAGTTCTGTAATGGTAGTCCATAGTTGTGATATTTGGCAAACATAATCTTATTTTTCCAGTCAGGTGGCACACCCGATTCATTAAGCCCAGCAAGTTTGCGAGGAACAAGGCAGGAAGTGGAAGAAAAGGTAATGGTCATGAATAGTTCATTGCATTTGTTTCAAGGAGTTCTGTAGCCATTACATTTAAGGTTCCACCATAGGACCTAGTTATTGAGCATTTGTCCTGGTCTGCTTGCATGGCTGTTATATTATACCTGGACATCCCATCAGATGTCAAAGCGATAAATAACTACCTGACATTCAGAAGACATCTTAAGTCAGCCCTGTTTAGGGAAGTTTTTAATGTGTGACATTTTAGTGTATTTTTGGTCTCTGTGGAAGCCGCCCAGAGTGGCTGGGGAAACCCAGCCAGATGGGCGGGGTACAAATAATAAATTATTATTATTATTGAGCATTAGTTCTGATTTGCTTGCATTGTGTTTACAAGTCTTCCTGTTAGTCATTTGCACATCCTTTTTCCTGTCCTTTTCCAAACTGCAAACAGTCCCCTTCTTTTTAAAAGTGGATTTGTTGCACTAGGGCAATAGAGCCCTTTAAGCCGGTTTAATTGCACGAACCCAGCATTCCAGTTTATGCATGAATCACCCCTGCAAAATACCGACAGTCTGGAGACACTCTTACATTTCTACGTTACCTACGTTACAGTTTTAAAAGCACAACTGGAAATTTCTAAGCATGTACCTCCGAGCCATAAAATGTGAATATGGGACTCAAACATCATGTGATGATGGTAGATCTGTGTCTTTAAGCCGAATCTGTGCTAGTCATATAGTAAGCAGGCAGTAGGGGGCTCAGTTTGAAGATGGTGCTCAGCCTTTCCCCTGCTTATAATTTAACCTTCCCTCAATCTCTTTTCCAACATCACCTTCCCATCCGCTGGACTCCAATGCGGCTGGAACAGGTTGTGGGACAGTTCCACTTGCACGCCTCATTTGTTATTTGAGGGACACGGGTGGCGCTGTGGGTTAAACCACAGAGCCTAGGACTTGCCGATCAGAAGGTCGGCAGTTCGAATCCCCACAACGGGGTGAGCTCCCGTTGCTCGGTCCCTGTTCCTGCCAACCTAGCAGTTTGAAAGCACATCAGAGTGCAAGTAGATAAATAGGTACCGCTCCAGTGGGAAGGTAAACAGCATTTCCATGCGCTGCTCAGGTTCGCCAGAAGCGGCTTAGTCATGCTGGTCACATGACCCGGAAGCTGTATGCCGGCTCCCTCGGCCAATAAAGCAAGATGAGTGCCGTAATCCCAGAGTCGGCCACGACTGGACCTAATGGTCAGGGGTCCCTTTACCTTTACCTTTACTTTATATACACTAAGGGCAAATCTGGATTTGCCTGTTTCCACTTGTAGCTGGAACCTAACAAACAGGTGTTTGAAAATATTAAGCATCCTACTGATACAGTAACCACAGAGCCAGAATTGGATGAGGCCACCAATTGACTGCACTCAGTGGCAAATCAAGTGTTTGCAAAGCTTAAACTGCCCCTTGATTCTCAGTTTTTTGTGTGCTTCCTTCTCATTTCGTTGAGTGCCACTTGCAAAAAGGGCCAGTTGCTTTGCTGCTCCTGGACCCTACAGGTGATTCCAGGCCCACTGTGGGCTCTTTGTCCAGCACCTCCTCCTTTGCCAATGGCCCCCCTCTCCCGCTTGCTTGGCTTCCCTTTGTCTGCTTATACAGTGGTACCTTGGTTTACAACCATAATCCATTTTGGAGGTCCGTTTGTAAACCAAAACAGCCGCGCTTTCGCCAATGGGGCCTCCAAAAAAAATATGTTCGTAATAATAAAAAAAGGGCTGTAATCTAAAAAAAGGTTGCAAACCGGGACACGCACTTCCGGGTTTGACGTGTTTGTAATACAAAATGCATGCAAACCAAGATGTATGCAAACCAAGGTACTACTGTAGTGTTCAAGCCATTATGCTTCCTTAGGAAGGTGCTTACTATGGAAGAGGCTCCTGGGCTCCCCAAGATATTTTGGCCATACTACTAGCCAGTGGCATAGCAGTTGCCCTGTGCACAAAACTGTTAGGGGTGCAAAATTTCAGTACCCATACAGCTGTGCATTTCTGTCGATGAGCTCCATTAAAAGCAGCTTCTCCACACGGACCAGGAGGTGATCTCTCCATACAACATAACAACTCTCTGTGGCTGCGATCTCCTGGGTGACACGGATGCCATTAGGCAGTTGAATGTGCATGCCATTTTCTGCCAGCCCTGTGTGGCCCCGAGCACTGGCAACCCACGCTATGCCACTGCCACTGACTATGTGAGCACATCCTCTGCATGTACACTCTACCAAAGGCAGCAGAATAGTATGGGCAGGAGGAACTGCATGGGCAGGAAGGGAATCTGCTGATTGGAAAGAAGTCCCAGAATGTAGAGGATATAAAGAACAGTGAATCCTGAGACAGGAGTCACATCCACACCATACATTTAAAGTGCATGGTCCCTGCCCCCAAAGAATCCTGGGAACTGTGGTTCGCTCCTCAGAGAGTTACAATTCCCAGCACCCTTAACAAACTACAGTTTCAATTATTCTTTGAGGAAAGCCACATGCTTTAAATGTATGGTGCAGATGTGACCAGGGTGTCTTAAAGAAGAGGACATAGGAGTAAAATGATTCTGCCAGGTGTGGATTCTCCTCTCACTACATCACTGTGATGGGGAAATCTATACCTAGTGAAATTCTCCCTTCCATGCAACACTTAAAGGCTCAGGTTTTGGCAGGGTCTGACTCTGGCAACTCTTAAGAGGGAAGTGAGATCCAAGCATCAGCAGCTGGTGTATGAAGCTAACCAAACACATATTTGGCTATGGGTGACAAAATAAATATAATGTCACATGATTCAGTAGTCAAGAAACAGAGCTTTACAAAGCCCAGAATACCTAAAATATGGAAAGTGCTACACTCTATATATTTCTGTACTTACTGCTGCCATTGCTGATTATGAGCCTATTAACATTTATGACATTTTGGCTGATTTCTACAAGGCATCTAACGAGCTTATTAAACAAGGGCAAATAAATATTAGATTAAAAAGCCTCTTAAATTTTGTGTAGGGCTGCCACTTAATATTTGCTTCGTCTCGGTAGAGTAATTAGTGATAAGTCAAGGAGCGTCCCTTCCTGAATTTTTAAATTTCATACCTCTGTGCCAGGGAACTTGTTACTGAATCAGAAGGGAAGCCACAGGTTTGTAAGGAAATGAGAAACTACTGCATATTGATCCAGACCAAAGGATCTTGTGTGTTCTGCAAGTGGGTCTTTTAAGGGTGCAATCTTCTACTGTAGATCCACTGGTTGAGGAGCTATACGATTTGACAGAACCTTCACCATACCGGCAAAATGTCATGAGGTATAAGCTGGTAGGAAATCTCAGTGAGGCTCGCAAACTGTGGTGTAGCAGGATTTGATCTTGGTATAATGTGAGTATAGCATTGCTTGATAAGGTCCTATGGAGCGGTAGAGTGGGTGACTTCTTTTAAGGAGAGGTGCTAGAGGTTCGAACTGGGTCTCATACATCTAAAGCTTAGAATATATTACTGAGCCACAACTCTGAATGAAGGCTTACTATAGTCCTGGCTCAATAAACAGAAGTATGGGTAATGTTAAGTTGTGGGTGAACATATCAGACGACACAGCGATTCTTCAAACAGCTCTTGTTTATTCACAGGCCAGAACAGAACTGAACTGAAGGGTTCAGCCAGCCTGCTTATATAGAGCTCCACTACAACGCAACAGTAACCATTTTCTGTAACTAGCCAATCACTGAACATCACTTTCAATCCCTTATTTGCATATGTGGACCTGAGTGAAAACTATCTACAGTATCCCCCTGCTGGCCCAGGGTGAGAACTTCAGTACATAACACCAATTCCTAGGATGACTTACAACTTTTAAAAGCATTATTTATACACAGCCTTGTGTGAACTATGAAACTTGTCTACAACTTGAAATACCTTACATTTGCTGTGTTGGCAAACGGAGGAGACGTGTTGGGCAGCTCTCCTGGGCTTGCAGATATTTGAAGGACTTACCAAACCTAGTCTTGCCCCTAATTCACCTTCCCAGCTGCTCCCTTGATTCTTGTATGACCACTGAGGAAGTGACACAAAATGGTGAACCCTTGCAGGCAAGGGGACTGGGATACGTTCAGTCAGCATTTCTCTTGTGAGGCTGTACTGAGGAAGTGGATTCTGTCCCACTGCTAATTCCCAGTCCATATTAGCTGCTGCTAACAGAGTACTTGAGTGATCAAAGGGAGAGGTTGGACTAAGTTGTGTGGCAGTGAGCCATGATGTGTGGCCCCATTGGGGGCAGACCAGATCTCATGCCCTGCGTCTATAAACATCAGGAGCTGGTGGTTTGCGTAGGGATAGCATGGTGCTTGAGTGTCTTTGCTACATAATAGAAGAGGAGGCGGTTCTTCCATTTGACTGGAAAAATGGGGTGCCCCCATAAGAAGCTGTATTTCCACAAAAGGAAATTTCTGGATTTTGCTCTGAGTTCATTAATGGAGACACTGTTTGATTCAGGGTTTGTTTTGTTTTGAATCTGCTAATCCTTTTAAATCTGTCAGTTCAACTGTTTAAATCAAGTTCATTTCCGCTTGCGACGATTTAACAGGTTACACCGGTCAAATCATCATCGCGGCCGAAAAGGCATCACTCACCTTCTGGCACAATTGAAACGGTCAACCTCGATGCAATTCCTCTGGCAATTGCCCGCCTGGACAACAGTGCAGCAAAGCACAAACTCTCTGTTAAGCCAAAGAATCAGAGGGTTTCCAAAAAGCACAGAAGGTTATCACAGGTATTGAAATTTATCTGCTTTCTATATAGTCACAGATACAGACATAACTTAGATGAACATTTTAGTCATTGATTGTGAGACAGACAGAACTACTAAGAGCTGTGTATAACGTTTGAATCTTATCTGCTCACTCTTTGTTCAGTATTTATGTTCTTGCTTAACCATCAGACAACATGTAATCGGCTTAGGGCGTTCATTGCCACCAGACACTATGATGAGCACTGACTGAATCATGGAAATAAGCCCATAGACATTAGTAGCCTACTAATTATCTTAATAGATATGTATGCCCACATACCTGTATGTATGTGCGCCAGTTGATATCTAAAAGCAGCGAGGGGTGGAGTGTTAATTTTAGTAAACCATCTTTACATGGTAACCTGGAGACAGTTTCTGTTTCTTACAGGTGACCAGGTGAACAGCTATTTATACACCGGCATTAACTGATTATGTTCCTTAAAAAAGAACTAGACACATTTTATTTGCTTTTTAAAAGGTGGATAATTATAAAGGACAATTCCACCAGCTATTATCTATAAAGTTAGAATCATGTCACCTTGTTCAGAGGCAACATGTGCTTAATTACGAAATGCTGGAGGCAAACCACTGAGATGACCCCCATATTTTGCTTGTGAGTTTCCCAGGAGCATCTGCCTGCCTAATGTTTTTGCGTATTCTAGCAAGGCAGCTCTTTTATTCTAATGCTTCTATTTAAGAGAAGTACATTGTTCGTTCCAGTCTTTAGACACAAGATCTTGCCATCAGCTGTAATGTGAAAATTTCTCAGATGAGTGGAAACTGAATGGTGGAATACTTGTGATCCTGAATCACAACTACATATTTTCAAGAATCGGTAACTTTCAAACTAGTCCCTCTGACAGATCAACCCTCACAGTCATGTTTGAGGAGTGGTTGTAGGGGCAACCCCCCCCCCAATAAATATGCTTTGTGGGGATTTGGGGATGGTCTTGGGAATTCTTTTGCATGGTGCAAAACCATTGAAATGTAAATTGAGCCAGAATCAGAAGAGTCCCAAGAACAGTCATTTAGTTAAAAAAAAACAACGTAACAAGCGGTTGTGTTGATTGCCCTGGCCTCCGGCTTTTAAGCATAGCAAGCAATCATACATTCTTGCCATGCACTTCAGCCCTTGCCATGCACATGCTGCCCACATGTGCTATGTCTACTTATTTGTGCCTTTTTCACAAAAGGTTACTGCACTGAGACATATAAAAAAAGCAAGATTCAAATCAGTTGGGAATGGCTGCAAGATCAGTCATTCTTCAAATACTGTAAGTGACCATAAATTGACTGCTGCATTGTTTTTTCTACAGTGGTGCCTCGCAAGACGAAATTAATTCGTTCCGCAAGTTTTTTCTTCTTGCGAGTTTTTCGTCTTGCGATGCACGGTTTCCCATAGGAATGCATTGAAAATCAATTAATGCGTTCCTAAGGAAACCGCCTTCAGACCAGGTCCGGGGACAGTCTGTCCCCGGACCTCTTCTGAAGTCTGGGGGGGGGGACAAGGGCTTTTCTTCCCACCCCCAGCATTTTAAAAAACCCCGGGACAGCGGAGGACTTCTCCGCTGTCCGGGGCGATCTTAAAATGCTGGCGGGCGGCATTTTAAAATCGCCCGGGACAGCGGAGGACTTCTCCGCTGTCCGGGGCGATGTAAAAGCCCCTGGGAAGGCAGGCAGGGGGGGACAAAGACTTTTGCCCCCCGCCCGCCTTCAGAAGAGGTCCTGGACCTCTTCTGAAGGCGGGCGGGGGGCGAAAGTCTTTGGCCCCCCCGCCTGCCTTCAAAAGCCGTCCGGGAAGGTAGGCAGGGGGGAGCAAAGACTTTCGCCCCCTGCCCGCCTTCAGAAGAGGTCCTGGACCTCTTCTGAAGGCGGGCGGGGGGGCGAAAGTCTTTGCCCCCCCCGCCTGCCTTCAAAAGCCGTTCGGGAAGGCAGGCAGGGGGGAACAAAGACTTTCGCCCCCCGCCCGCCTTCAGAAGAGGTCCTGGACCTCTTCTGAAGGCGGGCGGGGGGCGAAAGTCTTTGCCCCCCGTCTGCCTTCAAAAGCTCTCCCGGGAAGGCAGGCAGGGGGGAGCAAAGACTTTCGCCCCCCACCCGCCTTCAGAAGAGGTCCTGGACCTCTTCTGAAGGCGGGCGGGGGGCGAAAGTCTTTGCCCACCCCCGCCTGTCTTCAAAAGCCGTCCGGGACAGCGGAGAAAGGCGCTGCCTTTCTCCGCTCTCCCGGGAAGGCAGGCAGGGGGGAGCAAAGACTTTCGCCCCCCGCCCGCCTTCAGAAGAGGTCCTGGACCTCTTCTGAAGGCGGGCGAGGGGCGAAAGTCTTTGCTCCCCCCCCCCGCCTGCCTTCAAAAGCCATCCGCGATAGCGGGAAGCTCTTCCCTGCTATCCCGGACTGCTTTTAAAATGCTGGCGGTGGGGAGCAAAGCCTTTCGGCCCCCGCCGGCCTTCCTGGACCTCTTCTGAAGGCCGGAGGGGGGGAAAGGCTTTGCTCCCCACCACCAGCATTTAAAAGAGGTCCCCGGAGATTTCCCTATGGGCTTTCGTCTTGCGAAGCAAGCCCATAGGGAAATTCGTCTTGCGAAGCGCCTCCAAAACAGAAAACCCTTTCGTCTTGCGGGTTTTCCGTCTTGCGAGGCATTCGTCTTGCGGGGTACCACTGTACTCTGTTTGCCAAGTATTTGTTTTATTTACTTAGAAAATAATGGTATGTAAAGAAAATAAGAGGCTTGAAAGCAAAGGAAATCGTTGAGAAAGTAGGGTAAGCTCTGTGAAAGACAAAATTTCCTGTTTTCTAGCATATGTTTTGTTAATGACTATGCCTTCGTTGGCTGTAATGGTGAAAGGCGGAGCCTTATTCTTACAGCATGCACTTTTCCTTCAACATTTGTTGAAAATGGTGGTAATGTGTTTTGTTTTTTGTTTTTGGTGACTTTAGAGTCAGTTCCTCCATTGGTGTAGGGCAGGCATGTCCAACTCCCCAGAGGCTGCGATCTACTCCCAGTATAAAAAAACTGAGCTTTTTTTGGAAAGGATGACCCACAGTTTTGAGCTTTTTTGGGAGTGGGGAGATCAAGAGTTCTTGAGCTTTTGTGGGGGTCGACCTAGAACATCCAACGGACGACCTAGAACACCTTCGCGATTGACCTGTTGAACATGCCTGGTGTGTAGGGGATTAAAATGGGAGAGTTGCACCAGGGTGAAGGGATTTCGTAGATCCATGTTCTGAGGCTGCTATGATCTTGCCTTTCTGTTCCAGAATGTCATTCCTAGTGAACGGCAAAGTATTTTGATGATCCACTGGCTGCATTTTCATGTAGCCATAAACTATGGGTAAGACATTTGTCCACAAGTTGTGTGCTAGTGAATGCAGCTTAAGTTCTTCCACTTTTCTCTTCCCTTCCTCCAGTCGGGGAAAATGACCATGAAACATCTGGCTTGGCATTATTTGTTTCTCTCCAAAAAACTATGATTGGGAAGCTAAGAACAAAGCTTGGCTTCAGATTGCATGTTTGAGAGAAAAGAACCACAAGCACTGGTTGAAAAATAATGCTAAACCAGACGCTTCATGGTTTGTGTTCTTGCTGGAGGAGAGGAGGAGCAAAGTGAGATAACTTGAACTGTGTGCGCAGACTGGCTATCTTAGCCATAATTTATGGCGCAGTGTTGTGACCAAACGTATGTGTATGCATTTTTTTATAGCAAAAAGAACTAAAATGTAAGGTGGTTCATTATGAACTCCAGGGTTATTGACTTAAAACACTAATTAATTATTACCCTGCATAGGATTGCATAAATAAAAAATGTTAAGCTAAACTGTTTCTGTTTCCTGACACTAGGAGATGCAAAGTGTGGCAGTGGCAGAGGTTGAACAAGAAATCCTGGAACCACAGTTGTTTGAAGATAAGCTCTCCAAACACGATGGCTACCATGCTGCAGACAAGCCTATCCAGCATAGGGAAAGCCAAGAACAGAAAGAGGGCAAAAGAAAGCTAGAACATTGCTGGAGAAACTTGGAGACTGAGAAGAAAGTAGAAATGGCTGAAGCAGAGTCAAAAAGCCACACGGAACACAAAAGACTTCAAGAATGCCAAAGGGAAAAAGAAGGGAAGAAACAGAAGCTTCAGGAAGAAGAGCAGCTTTTGAAGATGGAGGAGAGAAAGGATCGAGAGGGGAAGAAAAGTCTTGAAAAACGGAGGCATCAAGAATTTCAGATGCAGAGGCACAAAGGACTGGAGGAGCAGAGAAGGAATGAAGAGGGCCTTCAGGAACCAGAGGAACAAATGCAACAGGAAAAAGGAAAGCAGCATGAACTAAAGGAACAAAAGCAAAGGCAACTGGAAGAGCAAAGGCATCAGGAACTGGAGGCGCAAAGGCAACTGGAAGAGCAAAGGGAACTGGAAGAGCAAAGGCAACAGGAACTAGAGGCACAAAGGCAACTGGAAGAGCAAAGGCATCAGGAACTGGAGGCGCAAAGGCAACTGGAAGAGCAAAGGCATCAGGAACTGAAGGCGCAAAGGCAACTGGAAGAGCAAAGACATCAGGAACTGAAGGCACAAAGGCAACTGGAAGAGCAAAGGCATCAGGAACTAAAGGCACAAAGGCAACTGGAAGAGCAAAGGCACCAGGAACTGGAGGCGCAAAGGCAACTGGAAGAGCAAAGGCATCAGGAACTGGAGGCTCAAAGGCAACTGGAAGAGCAAAGGCATCAGGAACTAAAGGCACAAAGGCAACTGGAAGAGCAAAGGCATCAGGAACTGGAGGTTCAAAGGCAACTGGAAGAGCAAAAGCATCGAAAACTAGAAGCACAAAGGCAACTGGAAGAGCAAAGGCATCAGGAACTGGAGGCACAAAGGCAACTGGAAGAGCAAAAGTGGCAAGAACTGGCGATTGAAAGGCAAAGGCAAGAGGAAGAGCAAAGACATCAAGAACTGGAAGAGCAAAAATGGCAGGAACAGAAGGATCAAGAAGAAGTAGAAGAAAAGGGACACAGAGAATTAGAGGCAAAGCAACAACATAAAAAGCTCTTTCAGCAAGGGTGGAAAGACAGGCAAGAACAGGGGACGCAAAAATGGCAGGAAGAAAAACAAGGGCATCAGAATTTAGGACAGAGAGCGCAAGGACTGGAAGAGCAAATGAATGAGGCTGAAAAGCAGGATGAACTGAAACAGGAAGTGCAAAAAAGGCAAACAGACCTGAGACAAAAAGATCTAGAGAAAAAAAGGAATCTAGAAGATGAAGAAAGGTTGGAAAGGAAGGGGAGTGCCATAAAGCTGGAAAAGCAAAAGAGACCAGAAGAACTACCACAGAATCTAAAGGAGAAAATGAATAAGGACAAACAAGATCAGCAAGAACTGGATAAACCAATTAGATCAGCAGCAGAACACAAAAGATGTGAACCACAGCCATGGCCTGAGAAGACGATGCAACAGGAAGAGTTGATAGAGAGGGAAGGAGGACGAAAGCTGGAAGAACAGAAATCCCCTAGTTTAGAAGGACAAATACCACTGGAAAAGCCAAAAGAACAAGACAAATCCTTCCCGTTGCAACTGGACAAAAATATTCATTTGGGAGAGCAACATTTGGAAAGCCCCGAGAAAGATCTTCCACTTAAAGAAGCTAGCCAGCAAACATTAAAGCAGCCAGACAAAGAGCAGAAGGAAGAAGAAACTGTAAGGCACCACCAGAAAAGGGACATTGAAGCTCAAGAGCAGGAAAGAATCTTAGGTGAGGAGCTCCGATGGCAGGAAGTTGACGCGAGGCAAACTATGCCCAGGGGATTTACCTTCCAAGTATCCTCTGGAGAAAAGCAAATTATATTTCCAAAAGTAAATCTGAGCCCAGTTACGCCTGTCAAAGAGGCACCAACTCCTTCAGCTGCAAAAGAATTGACGACTCCTAAATCCAGCAAAGGTTCTCACGGTCCCCCGACTTCTTTGTGCGTCCCCCACACAGCAATTTTGGTCACTGGAGCACAGCTCTGTGGAACTGCAGTCAACCTCAATCAGATAAAAGATACGGCTTGCAAATCTCTCCTTGGCTTAACAGAAGAAAGAAAAACAATAGACGCACGGAAAACGTCACCAGATGCGAAGCGTAGGAATAGTAAAATGAAATATACCCAAGAGCCATTGGGCAACCAAACCATCCCAGCTGAGTGGGCTTCGATTAGGTCAAAAATCTTAAAAAGTGCAGAAAATGGCAAGCGCAATGAGAGAGACAAAGGAAGCCTCAGTAGGCATAGCGATGATTGGACACCCAAAGGACAAAACATTTCCCACGGTAATTTGCGCAAGACCTTATCTGCAAGTGCAAAGTTTTCTATAACTCCTGCCTGGCAGAAGTTTTCGGCTAATGCAAGCGCCGAGAGTAAAGTTGGCCTTGAAGCAGAAACCCCAGCCAAGCCGTTGGGTCCACCCACGGTCCATTCAACCCAAGAGACAGTTCATACCGAGCCACTGTCAGCTGCAGGGAATAATCTTGGAATACCCACAGGAAATACTGAAATACATCGCGAAGTGGCAGGCAACACCGAGGGTTGTAAATTTGCCAAAGATCTCCCATCTTTCCTTGTTCCAGGCGTCTCGCATTCTCCAAGTAAGGAAGTAGCCCAGTCGGAAAGTGCAGCAGCTGCTATGGAAACACAGCAGAAGGTTGGTGCAAGGAAAGTGGACAGCGCTTCCCCAAATGGAGAAGAAAATGTGTCCCCATTTGGGGTGAAATTAAGGAGGACCAACTACTCCTTGCGCTTTCACTATGATCAGCAAGCTGAGCAGAAGAAGAAGAAAAGGTATAGCGCAGGAGACAGTTTTGACGGGGTGCCCACCCCGCTGGTTACGCCTGACAATGAGAAAGATGCAAATCATATGTTTTTAAAAGAGAGCAAATCCCCAAGCCAAGAGAGAAAGGATGTCATGGTTAATTCTGTGAAGAACTCCTCAGCTAATATTAATCAGAGTTATACGACAGCCGCACCGGTATCTCTTGCATCTAGCAGTCACGTGTCTGCACCTAGTCAAGAGAAACCCATCTGCAAATCGCCACTCCTGCAAAAACCTGCATTGGCTCCAAAGCCCACCAGCCAAACTCCGCCATCATCCCCTCTCTCAAAAATGCGCAGGTCTCACTTAACCGAATCCACGGGGCAAAGGGTGGCTAAAATGGAGCCTGACACCACCTGGAGAAAAACGGAAGCTAAAGGGAGCTCTGTGCTTTCACAAGCCCACGAGGCAAGCAAGGGGGAAGAGGAAGAGTCTAGGGAGAAGAGGTCCTTTTTCCCATCCATCACCATGCCATGGAGAGAGAGAACAGAGAAGAAGCCAGAGCCGTTGAAAAAAGGTAGGCGAAGAAATGCAGCCCCTAAATACAGCTCTGTGATGAGCAAGGGAGATCAATATCCGAAATGTCAGCCTTAAACAGTATTGTATAATTTCCTCGGTGGTGGTTTTTATAGGTTCATTACTGGATTCCATCAAAGTTTTATTATGCGCACACCAGGGGTGATTTCACACGTCTCTTTAAGGACTGACGCATAAAGTGATTATTTGCCTTGCATAAAATTAGATTACACATAGCAGGGAAAGTTTTTTGTATCATGTCACATTGCAGCAAACACAGTGCTTGACAATAGAAGCAACTAATTAATCTGAGTAATCTAGAGATGTTCATGTGTGTGTAAATGCATCCCAGTAAACTCATATCCCAATAAGGACTCCTCCACATTTTCCTACATCTATATCTTTGGCAAGTCATGTTATTGCAGTAAATCCCCGCATCCAAATGTAGTGTCCCCATACAGAGCTCCTGTGCATGCAAGCCTTCCCCATTCATTTCATCAGGAGGGGTAGATCTGTGCATTAATCCTTTGGCTTGTGTTCCATTGAAATGAATGGCAGTGGTGGAGTTCTGTCTGATTCCAGAGATTGCTCCACGGGGATTTAGCCCTTTTGGGCAGCCGTCTTATGCGGGACTTCTAAACTTCATTTTCTGCAGCATGGCCATTTGCAAGCTTGAAAGTTTGCCCAAATATCCCAAAATAACATGTCAAATAGCTCCAAAATTGAACCCCCGCGCTTTCTAGAAATAGACGGAGGTGTTAGTGCTCAGTAGATGGTTACAGATAAAACAAGTTTTGACATTTCTAGGACAGCTTGCACCGAGATCTAAGGATGCAAAGATCTTGTTAACAAAATTGTTGGAAAAGTTGGCGCTGCTGAAGTCTCAGCTGAATGTTTTCTAGAAGTGTGGAGCTGAGCTCACAATGAAGGAGAAAGGGATGAAAGGCTCAGTTGGAGCCTAACTTGATTTGGCTTACAGCAAATGTCGAAGGTGAGAGAGGAGAGGATAGCTATGCTGTGAGATCATCTGTTTACTACTTTTTTAAAAAGATAATAGATCATAGAATTGTGGGATCAAAAAATTGTAGAGTTGGAAGGGACCATGAGGGTCATCTGGTCCACCCCCTGCATTGCAGGAATATTTTGCCCAATGTGGGGATTGAACCCAAGACCCTGATATTTAAGTGTCTCACGCTTTACTGACTGAGCTATCAGCTGCTTAGTGGTGGATACACTGATGGGGTCTGAGCTGGCAGTGACTTGCTAGGAAAGGGATTTGGGGGTCATGGCAAATAGCTCAATGAAAATATTGACCCTGTGTTCGGCAGGGAGAAAGGTGAATTCCGCACTAGGGATCATTAGGAAGTTATTGACTCCCCTAAAAAGAAATGTTACAACAGTGGGAATTTGAACCTTGGTCTCCCCAGTGCTAGTCCAACGCTCTGACCGCTGCACCACACTAAGCCATACTTAGTGAATACTGGGTGAGATATTCCTCTTGAATATCTTGTATGCATCTCTGTCTCTGTCATACAGATTGAAACCCTTGTATGTTGTGTTCTTCTAGAAAGGCCAGTTCTTCAGAGCAGACATTCCATAGATGGCTCCAAGCTGATTGAAAAAGTTGAAACCGCACAGCCGCTCTGGATCACGTTGGCTCTGCAAAAGCAGAAGGGCTTTCGAGAGCAGCAGGCAACCAGAGAGGAAAGGAGACAAGCCAGGGAGGCAAAGCAAGCTGAGAAACTTGCTAAAGAAAATGTAAGTACATAAATCTGCAGGTGATTTTTTTCTTTCTTTAAAGAGCAACAGCAGATCTAACAAATCCAAAAGAATGATCCCTGATGGTATGAAGTATTTTGATTTTTTTTCTCGTTAGCTGCTGTGGCGATCACACAGGGTCCCCGGACGTTTCAACGTCTATTGATCCCTGTGCCACCACTTTATTTCTCGCTGCCACCACCAACGCCCTACCTGGTACAATACTGAATCCAGTCAGGGTTAAATTGGAACATAAACTTCTGTTTATTTATTGCAGTTTAACAAGCATGTGGTTTCATAAACAGTATCAGTCAATTACAATCATGGGGTGCCTATCCAGACCTATAACTTCCGCTACCTGCTCTCACTCACTAAACCACCTCTCAGATATTTACTTGTCTTCCTAGCCCCTAACTGTTCCTGACTCAGCTTATTTTGCTACACTAACTCAACCTCCCCACAGACTCTATCCCAATTCACTCCCACTCCAACCACCCACCCAAGAACTTCTCCCTTCGCCCCTCCCAGAGCTGGTTTTATAGTCCTTCTGACTCCACCCCCTGGTTCTGATTGGGTAACTTGTTTAACCATTTCACCTCCAGCACTCTCATATGTTAACGTCACAGCTGCCTTCAGATTTTAGAAATTATTTAAGCTTTGGCTAGTAAAGACAGTGGAGAAATACGTAGTTTTGTCATTGTCATGACCATTCTTCATTCATAGTAGAACTGGACTGTTGAGAGTCCAGAATAATCTTGGAGACCTCATTTCTAAGCCTGTATTGTGGTTTGGAGAGAGAAATGCAACCTTTTCCATATTGCACGATACTCATTGAGGAGATGGTAAAAGAATAAGAGCGGTATGTCCACACATAGAGAGCAGATATCCGTTTCCTGTTGGTAAGCAACCATTATGTGACTTCGACGCTAAATGGAAGCCGGCAAAAAATTGCAAGCCTTCCTTCCCCTGTTTTTTTTCTATCTTTCCTTATGTACTTGCACCCTGTCCCACGGACAGCATGTGGATTTGTGTATTGGCACCTTCTCTCAAGCAGAACTTGGCTGCTTGTCTCCCCCCCCCCCCCCAATTTTGCTGGCCAACTGTTCCCAAAGAAGCCAAGGGTTCATGCGGAAGTCTGCTGTTCACACCTTGCTGCAGTCCTCCCCAACAACAGCACACAGCTCCTTCTGTCCATAAGTGAAATTATCTCAAGAGAACCTTTTGTGTTATCACATCCTGGAAACCTCAAACGTTTTTTCTTTTCCCACTGGAATTCTCACTGCTCTCATCCCTCCCTCCCTCCATCCCACATGTGACACAGCCCTCTGGTAAATTCCATAATTTCCTATGTACAAGACAATGTTTTTTTATTCTAAAAGAATTTTAAGAAAGGGGTTTTTAATAATAATAATAATAATAATAATAATAATTTATTTATATCCCGCCCTCCCCAGCCGAAGCCGGGCTCAGGGCGGCTAACAACAATAAAATAATACAACATTCTAAAATCATTTCATTATAAAATTAATTCAAATCAAATTGATGGCAACCATTGGGCTAGAGTTGTCTGAAGATTGCCAGAGGAGGGAGTCAGGCTGTGCCCTAGCCAAAGGCTTGGTGGAACAGCTCTGTCTTGCAGGCCCTGCGGAAAGATGTCAAGTCCCGCAGGGCCCTAGTCTCTTGTGGCAGAGTGTTCCACCAGATTGGAGCCACAGTCGAAAAAGCCCTGGCTCTGGTTAAGGCCACAGGTAGTGCACAGTGGGGACGTGCGATAGGTTCCAACCGCGAGCAGGAGAGTGTCAGCGGTGATTGGGCAGGTGATTGGTGGCTGTGGCAAAGCCTGCTGTTGACTTGCTGTCACTGCGGCAATTGGGCGGGTGATTGGCGGCTGCTGGTGGTGACGCGGGCGATTGGCAGCGTTGGTCAGGAGGGTGAGCGAATTTCAGCAATTCCCCCCCAGAAAAAGCTCAACAACTCTGTGCAATCTCCCCCCATTTTCTTTATTTGGAGTCCCCCAAAATAGGGGTCGTCTTATACATGGAAAAATGCAGTAGCCTGGGGTCAGTCCAAATGCAGAGTGCAGCCAAACCGAAAGGAACTCTGGATAGTTAGGAGGGAAGTGGAGCCACAGCACTTCCCCTACCTTAAAGGTAAAGGTAAAGGTACCCCTGACCATTAGGTCCAGTCATGGCCGATTCTGGAGTTGCGGCGCTCATCTCGCTTTACTGGCCGAGGGAGCCGGCATACAGCTTCCGGGTCATGTGGCCAGCATGACTAAGCCGCTTCTGGCGAACCAGAGCATCGCACGGAAACGCTGTTTACCTTCCCGCCGGAGCAGTACCTATTTATCTACTTGCACTTCGGCGTGCTTTCGAACTGCTAGGTTGGCAGGAGCAGGGACCAAGCAACGGGAACTCACCCCGTTGCGGGGTTTCGAACTGCCGACCTTCTGATCGGCAAGTTCTAGGCTCTGTGGTTTAACCCACAGCGCTACCCGCGTCCCTCCCATACCTTAGGGAACATGCAATTGTCTCTTGCAACCCTGAAAACCAAGCATGTGAGGACAGAGGAAGTTTGTGTCTGTGCTTGGTTTGCTCTGCTGCAGTTTTCAGCTTTTTGTGGCTATTCTGGTGGCTTACATTATCTTGTTTGCTGCCTTACCACCTCAAGGTGTCATACATAGTTCTCCCCTTCCTCATTTAATTCCCACAACCACCATGTGAGGTAGGTTGGACTGAGGGGCAGTGACTGGCTCAAGGTCACTCAGTGAGCTTCATGGCTGAGTTTGAACCCTGGTCTCCCAGGACATAGTCTGACACTAACCATGTGAACGCCGTAATGAAGTATGTAAATAGCAATGCAATCTATGCTGTTTACTCAGAATATGAGGGAACAATTCAATTTGGTACACCTGGCAAAGGCAAGCCTACTTTGTTTTCACTTTTCAGCCACCACCCTTCATGCCATGTAATGTGGACAGAAATGCATTCTATTGGGGATTGTATGCTTGGGGAATGCATATTAGTGAAATTATATACATTTGGGGGGTGTATATAGCATACATTTCTATATAACATGAAACTGCCTTGCAAAAGTATGTATTTTAGGAGAAATTCACACTAGAAGGCTGATGAATTTTCATGAGGTTTTTTTTTAAATAAAAAACACACACAAACTAATGTGGAAACATGGAGAACAAAAGTTACAATTGTACAAATGAGAAAATTGGAGGAAATGACATTGTCACATTATTGGTTCATTTGCTTGTCAGTCTGGGGCAGGGGTCAGCAACCTTTTTCAGCCCTGGGCCTGTCCACCATCCCTCAGACCATGTGGTGGGCTGGACTATATTTGGGGGGGGGGAATGAATGAATTCCTATGCCCCACAAATAACCCAGAGATGCATTTTAAATAAAAGGACACATTCTACTCATGTAAAAACACACTGATTCCCGGACCATCTGCGGGCCGGATTTGAGGGGATTGGGCCGCATCCTGCCCCTGGGCCTTAGGTTGTGTACCCCTGGTCTGGGGCTTATTCCTAGGTGAGTGCTAATTAATCTAGGCTGCAATTCTATGATTACCAGTGGTAATCTATGAGAGCCAGTGTGGTGTAGTGGTTAAGAGCGGTAGACTCGTAATCTGGTGAACCGGGTTCGCGTCTCCGCTCCTCCACATGCAGCTGTGACCTTGGGCTAGTCACACTTCTTTGATGTCTCTCAGCCCCACTCACCTCACAGAGTGTTTGTTGTGGGGGAGAAGGGAAAGGAGAATGTTAGCTGCTTTGAGACTCCTTCGGGTAGTGATAAAGCAGGATATCAAATCCAAACTACCAAAGCTGCAGTCTTATAACCCACTTATGTGGTAGTCTGAACTCAGTGGGGCTACAAGTGTATAAGTTTGCACTGTAAATATATTATTACTATGTTATAATGAAATATTAAAAATGTACAGTGGTACCTCAGGTTAAGTACTTAATTCGTTCTGGAGGTCCGTTCTTAACTTGAAACTGTTCTTAACCTGAGGCACCACTTTAGCTAATGGTGCCTCTTGCTGCTGCCACACCACTAGAACACAATTTCTGTTCTCATCCTGAAGCAAAGATCTTAACCTGAGGTACTATTTCTGGGTTAGCGGAGTCTGTAACCTGAAGCGTGCGTAACCTGAAGCGTATGTAACCCGAGGTACCACTATAATGTGGTTTTTGTTGTTGTTCTTTGCACTAGGCCAGTATCAGCAATCAGACAGATACTAAAAGCAGCAGCAGCAGCAGCAGCAGCAGAACTAGTACATTGCCTAGACCATCAGCCCAGGAAGAGAAGAAAGCTGAGACTCCTCTGTCAAGGTTTGAACGCAGAGAACAGCTTAAAAAATCCAACACTCTTCCTACATCTGTGACAGGTATGTTGTTGCTTTTTTGTCACAGTTATTGACGTTATTGACAACCTTGACGTTTTGGTGGTCTCTGAATGGCTCCCCTGTTGACTCATGCTATGTCCTCCACTCCCCCATACTATATTTGAAGAGGAAATTTTATTTTTCTCGCTTGTTTTTCAGCATGGTGTCATGGGCTTTTGAGGCTCGGTGCTTCAGAAAACAAACACTTCCAAATGGAGCAAGTTCCATAACTTTGCTGACCTGACCTGAGCACTGAGGGTGCTCGTAGCTAACTAGCTCACAAAAAATATCATTTATTCATTACTAGCATGCCTAGGTTACTCATACGTTGCATGTTACCAACAGCCTGGAAGAACTCTGATTCACACACGTTTTCCATCTTGTCACCTGGAGGCAAATCTTACCATACTCAGCTAACCTCCAATTACTAATATGCCTTAGTGGGAGTTGTGGCCTCGGTGTTTGACTAGATGGAGGTTGGATGAATACTGTGCTTAGTTTTCTTGTCATTTCTACTCACGCCCGTGGAGCTGAATACCCATTTATCGACAAACTGGATGAATTCAGATTTTACAGCTTGGTTTGAATAGGCTGCTTACTGCTCGTGGTTTGGAGGGGGAAAAAAGAAAGGGAAATTCTGCCTTTCTCCTTTTGGAATTAGCAAATTCCTTTTGAAAATATGGCCTTTGATAGGTACGTGCCTGGATATAATGCTGGCAGATGGCTGAGAAAGCTGTTATACTAATGAATAATGCGCTAGTATAATAAATACGTTGTTCCCTCTAGCGCACCGAAACCATTAAGTTCCTAGATTATACTGCCTAATTACTGCTTCTTTTGTGTGACTCTTAAACTGTGCCTTTAAAACCTGCAGGCTGATTAGCTGATAGAAACAAGAGGGGCAATGAATTTTATTTCATGGTAGGGTAACACACAAGGGGGGCAAGGGGGAGTAAAATTTTATGTACACCATATTATTTACTATTGCAATCCTTGTTCACATGATAGAGCCATAGCTTTGGAAACCATTTATTTTTGCAGAGGAGATAAAAGCAGCACTTTTCTTCTGCCCTTCCCTCATCTATTCTAGGGTTGAGCTCTGGCTGATACCATGGCTGTTGGTTTTGATATCAACAACTTATAATGCTTAGAACTTTTCTCAGGATAGTAACATTGTGGGAAAGCCAATTAGCTCCTGTTTCAAAATGAGTGGCAAAAGTGGGAAGGAGGGATTCTGTGTTCTTTCCAAAAGGGAGATAGATCTGGGAGGGTTGCGGGGTTTTTCCAGGGAACTCTAAATCAAGGAGAGAAAGGACTACTGAATGTATGGCGTTCTCACACACACCCTCATTCCACATCGACTCCTTGCACTTGAGGTAGGAGCAATCCAGACATGGAAACCTGATTTCTCATGCAGATTGCTCCTTGTATCATTAATTTGTGTGTGCATCTTCGGTTTCCTCTGTGAGGAAGAGCAGAGATTGCTTCCACATGCAGACAGTTGGGACTGCTTAACTGAAACCTGGTATCTCCTTTTGTTGCCACAGCTTATGCAGAGTAAAGATGGGTGGATGAATTGTTAATGTGAATATTTTTGCAGTTTTGCTGCACTGATGACTTGTCAGGTTTTGAGTCTGTTCGGTGTATTTTAAATGCTGTAAATAAAATGCTACAAAACAACAGGACGAGAAGGGCAAACATCACCACACCATGCCTGAGAAAACAATAAAAGAGGGTGCCCAAAGACACAACCCAAATAGCCAGTCCCTTTTGGTGTTTCCTCGCTGACAACACACACAGGCAGGCTGGCCTTAGATTGCCACTTTTCCAGCACCAATGCAATGTGGGTTAGTTTGGGGAGTGCGCTGAACAGTTACAGCCATGCAGACTGATGGTCAGCAGGCTCAGTGGGACCTAGGCCTGATGAAAATGCCTTTCAGAAACAACAGCCTCTTGGAGGCAGCTGCTTTTACAAGGAAGGAAGGCAGGACGTCTGATGTCACCCACTACCAGTGCCTCTCTGCACTCCCTGCTCTTCCAGCCACCTGCCTCACCCTACTTGCATCCTTATAATTATATACTTATTACTCCTGAAGCTCAGAATATTGTTTGAAAACCAGCGTATTTTGGAGTATTTGCATGTAAAGCTCATTCAGTGGGTGCAGCGAGGAAACAAGGTATTTCAGCCCTGCTATAAAAGCTTTTGAAGTCTACCAATCTCTCAAACGTTAAAGAGTCAAAAGGAGTCAGCTTCTGCAGGCTTAGAATTCCTACTGGTAAAAAAATAGGTCAGAGAAATGCAAGACTAATTATGGTTTCTCCCAAAAGCATGCTGTATCTTTCCAACGGTTTTGTTTTTCAAGGTTACAGATGTCTTTGAAGAGATTATGATGAAAAGGAGAGATAATCTGTGCAGGAAGTAAAGTTCCTCAGAAAAGGAAATTCTGTTTTGTTTTGTGTTATTTACTGATTACTAACTGCCATATATCTGGCATTGCATGGGAATTATAAGGCACCAAAAAATATCAGTGCAATTTTGAAAGGTTCAGTCTGCCATCTTAATTCAAAATGGCAGCCAACAATATCCAAATATAGGTGAAAACCTGCTCTCTAATCTCCAGAAACAGCATGCAAGATTTGGTTACACAATCTCAAGAGATGTCCCAGTGTATAGTGAACAATTTTCCAAAGCATTTTAAAAGATTCTTGCTTCCAATCATAGAGTTTATCATATATGGCATGTAACATTAAGTCTCGATTTCCCATGGTTTACTCCCCACTTTCGGGGGGAACATTAGACAAAAACAAAAGTCATATTTGCCACAGGTTGTCTTAAGCATGATTTAATCATGAATGTCTCTCTCTGTCCTGGGTGGATACACGACTCGCCCTTCCTGTACAATCCTTGCCTGATTCAAAAAAAGTCCTCCTGTGGTTTGTCATGTCTGAACCTGGAGAATAAGTTCAATTCCAATTAACGAATTTTGTTTCCAACACTGACTTAGTATACCAGCCCTAAAATAACCATTAACAAATATACCGTATTTTTCGCTCTATAGGATGCACCGACCATAAGACGCACATTGTTTTAGAGGGGGAGAACAAGGGGGAAAAAATATCACCCTCTCTGCTCAGCATCCCTTCAGCGAAGCGGCAGGAGAAACGGAGCCCCTTCCATTTCTCCTGCTTAGCTGAAGGGGCTTCAGGTTCCTGCTGCGCTCTGGAGCTCCTGCTGCGCTCTGGAGGCTTCAGGTTCCTTTCGCTGAAGCCAGGGGAGTCTTGCTCTCCTAGCTTCAGTGAAGGCAACCCACAGCCTCTGGAGGTTTCAGGCGGCTATCCCTGAAGCCTTCGCAGCGCAGCGCGAGTTCCCGCTGTGCTCCAGAGGCTTCAGGCGGCTATCCCTGAAGCCTGGAGAGTGAGAGGGGTCAGTGCGCACTGACCCCTCTCAGTCTCCAGGCTTCAGTGAAAGCAACGCAAAGCCTCCGGAGCGCGGAGGGAGCGCTCCCTCTGCGCTTTGGAGGCTTCGCGTTGCTATCGCTGAAGCCAAGGAGCCTGCATTCGCTGCATAGGACGCACACACATTTCCCCTTAATTTTTGGAGGGGAAAAAGTGCATCCTATAGAGTGAAAATTACGGTAAGTAGGAAACTTTTCATTAGTATAGCATGTCAGCAAGGTAGGCAGTCCTCTCCTTAGGAGTGTAATGTTTCTTGAAAGAATTCATACCCAACAAACTTAGATGTGAAAGTAGGGTGAATGGTTCAAACCCTTTATGCTGTCCACAGCTATAAATTCAGCTTCCAATGATGAACGCTTCTGCAGCTTCAGATGAATTAAAACTTATGCATTGTTGTGGCCATACAAAGGACAGGTGATGGAGAAATGCTTGAAAATTATTTTCCCCGATTTTAGGCTTTTGTAGCAATCTACTGCTTTAAGGAACTCTTGATCCCTTGGTACGCACCAATTTATGTAGTTAGTGTGCATATGTGTGGGTGGTGCATGTGCTCTGAATGCAGGGCTGCTTGATCATCGGGTATTGTTCCAAAAGCTGAAATTGTTGGATTCTGCTTTGACTTAATGTTACACTTGAGTCGAGGAAGATGTGAACAATTAACTTTTATTTTCTTACACAATTCCTCCTAAAGTTTAAGAGAAGCCTGAAACAGGACTCAACAGACATGGAACCTTCTTCTCAATTGCCACAAAAGTCCTTCCTTTTCCAGAAGAAGGACTTGGTTTTCACTTACTAACCAACAATAAAGACAAAGTCTAGATTGAGGCAGGCTCAGTTTACCTTCCCCAGTGATAACACTGAACATTTTATAAAATACAGTATAAAATGGAAGAAACTCACATAGCTAGGGCACCATGGAGGAGGGAGTGGTTATTCCTCAGAAACACCTATAACTCTGGCTGTTGTGAATTATTTAAAAAATGAATAAGAATGCACTTCAAGTATATCTCCCTTTTTCCAATTCAATCTTGGGCAGGCCTTTGAATTTTGCTGTGAAATATTTGCTCTCTCCAACTTTCTTGCCTGCCTATTAAAATGGCTCTCCTGCCACACTGAACATGCACATGACAATGTTTCTGGTAGGTTTCTGCCATTTTACTTTGCAGTGATGGATCTTTCCCTTTTTTTCATTAACAGTGGAGATCTCAGATTCTCTTCCACCGTCACCCTTGACTAAAGAAGTCACCAAGAGATTCTCCACGCCAGAAGCAAATCCGGTGTCGACAGAGCCTGCCTGGCTGGCCTTAGCCAAGAGGAAAGCAAAAGCCTGGAGTGACTGCCCCCAAATCATTAAGTAAACGATACTGGTTTTGCTCTTTTTCTGTTGTTTATTAATTGCTCTCTCCTCTTTATTTGTATTTTCACATGACAGAACCAACTGGGACAAAAATAAGCGCATATCCTGAAGGATGAACATTTTTAACAGTTTTACCTGTTTTTCCTGGCTCACTGCAGATTTCACCTACATTTTAGAATCTTTTGCATCAAAAATCTAGGGACTATGGAATAGAGGTTTAGGCACAAAACTCAAGTTTCCTCTCTCTTGAAAGCATACGGATGCTATGTGTTAGGGGTTCATATCACTTTAAGGATCGGTGCCGAAATGTTCCTGAATTTTGGCTCTGATGGTATGGATTTCCATTTGTGCTTTTTTTTTTTAATACGTTGCTGCAAAGCAGATATTCCAGCCACTTAAGCTGCTAAAATGAATGTAATGCACATGTTGTTTCCACTTTTGAATGGAGAAAGTAATACCATTTACTGATAAATTTATAAATCTCTACAGGATTCTGGAAGACCTGCCTTAGTCCTACCATAGAGTTTGCAATATAGTAGCGTCTCTCAGTTTGGAGCTATTAATGGAGTTAGCTCTCCTGTAATGAGAACCCATCAAGATATTTTCACAAATTCAGTATTTTGTTTTAAAAAGCTTAGTTGTGACAAAAATTGCCTTTATCAGTTGCTTCTAACTGGAAATATATATAAATAATTAACATGCTGAAACAGGGTGGCATCAAATATGCATTTTCCTGCAATGATTCTCCAAACCATGCAGAAGCTCTCATGCAAAATCCATTATAATATTTTTACTGCCGCTGTGTGCAGAAGTAAGCTATACACCTCCATCTTTCAGTGATTGGTCGCACGGCACAGATAAAAATAGGATTAAAAGCACATGTGAAGGCAGAACAACCACAAGCACTAATCTTTCAAATTATACATAATTTAAATATTCTACAAAAAACCACTTAGCCATGCACTGTAACTATCCCTATGCCTAAATGATTGCATATTAGGAACCCAAAGTATTAACAAAAGGAGACATGATTCCAGCTTTGTGAAAATGGGGGATTTTTGAACTGCAGGAACTAGACTGTTTGGACTTCATTCTTATGGACCTTAGATTGCATATTCTCAGGAAAATAATTGTTTTCTGTACTTAATTAGCACTTTGATTTTCAACATCTGTGCCGGCATATCTGCATGTTACGCTGGCGGAACATGACTTCAGCACTTTTGTTAACAGCATGTTTTAAAAATATGTAGTTACGGTTAGATACTCAGTACAGGAAGTCGTAGAACAGACTTCAGATTGTAAATCTGGCTAAAGAACATTGCAGGGATAAGTGTAATTTATTTGCATGTAAGTCTTATTTCCCTTTAAATCTTTTTCTCTCTAAAATGTGGAGGAAACAGTGATGTGTTTTTATGGTTACTTTTAAAACTGCTTCAAATTCAAGGATCACCAAATAGGTCTACAAGGTATGGAATTCAGATTGTTCCAGTAGATACGAACTGGTTTAAACAGAACTTCAGTTTGCCTGGTTTGTGGATTCTACAGCAAATGGGGTCTTCTAACTATTCCACCTAAAACTAGTTATATTTTTAAAGCCCCTTTTGTTCATAAGAGGCGAAGGTGCATTTTGATTAACTAATGGCTAATTCAACAGGATCCCTCATAGTACCACATTTGTTTTGCCAGAATAATGGAAGAACTCAATAATTAATCCAAGGAACATTTTGAGAACTGCAGTTCTGCTCCAGAGTACATTTTTAAGGCAGCAGATGCTGTTAATGAATAGGCATCCTACAGAGGAAACAAAAGGTCAGTTGTGTTTCTGTAAAATTGCAAGCACAAAGGGGTTTTGGCAGTTATGTAGCTGCTACACGAAGCGATGTCCATGTGGTTATTGGGCTACCAGTGTTGTTTTTGGTTTCATATTTAAATTCAAACCATACGCGTTCCTAAATAACCCATCAATTTCAGGATTATTACAAATGTTTAAGGCAAAAGCAGCCTTTAGGATTTCGTGGGAATCAAGTTCATAAAGAGCCAGTTACTTGAAGAATTGAAAACAGCTCATATGCTTCCACTTAAGCGGCAAAGATTTCAACCAATGTAACAGGTATGTTGAGGCTTTTTGTTTAACCCACGGCACAAACCCAGATACCTACGTAATACAAGCACAGATGGGGCTCCTTCTGGCCAGCAGGGACATGATGGGAAAAGTCTGTTTGTGGATGTCCATCTCATGCAAAACTTACTGGTGACCCTCCTTTATTTTAGAGAGAGTTAACCTGCTGACACCAGGAAGAGCTCCTGCTGAATGTTGGGATAAGTAAGCACATAGTACAGCCTGTATACAAAGGAAGTACAGGCTTGCCTTGATTGGTGCAGAAGCCTCTTGCTGGTGGCAGAAAATGTTTTTAAAGCACACTTAATCTAGTAGTGCTTAAACTGGGAATTGCATAAACTGCAATTACAACTTTGTTTCCTCAAATCCATTTGGGAATAGGAGAGCAGGAAAGGGGAATGTGGGAGTTGAAAACTGGAGAGTTGGGTGGGATGAATAATAATTTTAGGGGGAAAGGTGCTACTTGCATGATAAAAGGGGGGGAAAGACCTACCAAATAATTCTAGACACACTGTTAGCATAGAGCGTATAGTGAGTAAATAGTTCAAAAGCTTCAGAAGCAAAGTGTTTTCAAGCATGAGGGGGTCTAGTGTACGAAAATAGTATTCAGAGGCTCTGATCCAGAGAACCAAGGAAACCAGAAGGCTGTGTATCCCCTGTTCAACAGGAATACCATCAGCACTGATAGCCCTGAGCATACTGTAGGCAGTAAGGGACACCTGGACTTAAGTTGGGAGGAACCCACTTTCCCTTCACTCTACTTTACACATGATCAGGGTATCAGTTGACGTATTGGTTACACTGCAAGGTGTGCTGCCCCTGCAGATATTTCCCCAGTCATTTGATGGGGGAGGGGGGTGTCCAAAGCAGCACTCTGTTGCATTTATAGGAAGGGGAAAACCATTTCCATTCATGAATCAGTATCTGGATCAGAGTTGGGGGTATGTACAATATTGGTTTGGAAACCTTTTTAGAAGCCTATATTTTCAACATTTTCATTTCATGTAAAAGTCAACTTGAAAATTTTGCACTAAATACCAATGAAGTGTTACTTTGCTTAAGCTCTGCCACAGCCTTTCTACTGAACAAACATGACATTTATTCAAAACGCTTAAAAAAACTGATCTGACCACTATGTAGAATATGGTCTCAACTTTTGGTGGCGGTGGAGTAACTTATATACAAAAGACTTAAGCTATAGGAAGTTAATCATATCCAAGTTCTGTTGAAATTAATAAGTTGTATTGATTTCAACAGGAGTTGGGCATCACTAACGTTTGGGAACAAAATATTATTTCTGAGGTCACAGATGCTTAACCTCTGTTGTTCATATAGTGGTGTATAAAATTATGAACAAATGTACAATTGTGGGGTTTTGTTTTGTGTACTTTTTTAATTTTTCAAATGTTTTAAAGTGCAATTGTTTCTTATACTAATGTCATTTTAATTCCTATTAAATTATAATCTGCTGAAAGTTATCAGAAGATGTACGTATTCATTGTCTTTTTGTTACAAATGTCAGGTTTATCTTCTAAGAAAAGCCTGAATTGCTATAGGTATCTAATTATGTGTTTTTACCAACAATAAAACCTAAGTAAAATGATCTATGACTACGGGATATATTAGTGCAATTTCTCTTTTTGGTTTTTGATCGTCAAATTTTAATGTAAATGGTTAATCACGGAAAATTTGTTCTATTTCAATAAAAAAAGACAAGTGTTTATGTAGCTTTGAAAGTACTTTTTATTTATGTTTTCATTTATGGGTTATTCATTGCTGCTTGTTTTTTTAAGGTTACATGAAAAGGTTTAACAAGAAGTTCGTTCCTGTTGGTGATAATTCAGGGAAAAAACAGTGAGTTGTACTCCCATAAATGGAACTTTCCCTACCCACCCCACCCCCGGTGTGTCCCTAAAATCTGCTTTATGGGCTTGAAGGACTTAGAAGCAGATTAGGATGGCATGGAGAGTTACAGTGAGGAAGACAGGAAAGGGAAGTCATGCCTTGTCTGCTCCCATGACATTAGATACCTCCCTGTGATCTTCACTCAAAAATTCATCCATAACAGTTAGGAGCACCTATATGGACATAGATATTACCTTTAAAAAATGTCCTGTATGGTGCTCGCTTCGGCAGCACATATACTAAAATAAAAAATGTCCTGTATGCTATGCATGATCCTTATAGCATGTAATAGAAAGAGCACATTGTTTCACAACATTAGCACTTTGATTTTCAACATCTACCTGTTTTCTGGAACAAATGTAAACTTCTGTTTTGTCATTTCCACATTACAGAAATGAGCCAAAGCAGCATTAAGTGTCCTGCCAGCACACGGATTCCTGCTTGGGCAACAGGGCTTTCCCCCCTCAATTTCCTCTGGTGCTTCCCTCAACCCTCTGAAGCAGGTGTCTGTGCAGGGGAAGAGGAGGCAGGACGTCCTGTTCTGTGCAAGCAGCAATCCTTGTCTTGGTGGGACACTTACCCCGCACATATATCGTATTGCAATATATGATAAAAAGTTAAACAGTGAACCCTTGAACCCTACCAGCTCATCCATTCCTGCAATATTCAGTACAGTACTTTTCTATCACGCCATCAGTGTTGGGGGTTGAATGCTGCTCTCAAATAAAATGCTCCAGCCATGTTTTCGAAATGCTTTGTATTAGCAAATCCATAACTTCAAATGACGCTATTGCGGGGATCAAAATTACTCCACATTCTAAAGTGCCCTGGTAAAATATAGTATGGCATCTAACACAGCCATGGTCAGTACATTTTAATATATTAGCCAGTGATGACCATGGCTATTAAAATATTTTTATGTAAAGTACACAAGGTAACTTGATGTCAAGATAACTCTGTTATGTCAGGAAGCTCGGTTTAAGTTAATAGATGATTTTGCTCTGAAGGCAAGGTTTTCTATTTTGTACTAGGCCTGGGCAATGTATAGATACATCACCCAGGGACAGACCACGATGGCTGCTTCACCTGGCAGTATATTGCGGGTGAAACTGCCACTGCTGACTCCCTCTGTCACCAGCGGGCAAGGGAGAAACGAGCTGCAGCAGACGTTTCACCACTGAGTGAAGCAGCCATTGCGCTCTGGCCCTCATACTGCTGACAGAGGAGCAAGCTACATTTGTTCCTCCCTCAGCTGCCTGCACAGGCAGATGGCTCCTTTGAAGTTCTGGGGTGCGTAGCTGCCCACCGCTCAGCAGGGAAGTGTAGCAAGCCAGTGGTGGGGTTGGGGCTCTATTACACTTGAGGGGGGGTGAGCGGGTTGCCTCAACCTCCTGGGAGAAAGAGGTAGCTCGCCGGGCTTCCTCAAGTGTAACAGAGCCCCCACCTCACCTAAGCCAGAGGTGGGGGTGGGGTTCCCCCCTTAAACCTCTCTGTTAGGGGCATATGGCTGCCTGCCCCTCAGCAGACATTGGACTCGCTGAGCAGTGCAAACAAGTTGCATTGTCCCTGCCCATGAGGCATTAGGGTGAAAGCTCCTCAGCTCCTGCAGTGAGAGCTGCAGCAGTTTTACCCCACACCTCACAGGGTGGGGCCAACGCGGCTTGTTTCAACATCACGGTGTATCGTCAGATCACAGTGCTTGGCTGGTGGTACAGTGTGATGTTGAAAACCTAACACCACCCAGCACTATTTTGTACAAGCAAAATTAAAAATACCCAAAAAGGGAAATTTTAGACACCATATTTGGTTTTAGAAACACATAAATCAAAGCAATAAATATAGTTATTTCTACAGCCTACAATGATCGTTGTTCCCCATACAACAGGAGATGAGAACACTTCTCCTGGAAGCTTCTCTTCACCTTCTACCAAGCCAGTCTTGGCATTCAAGATCCATATTTTGCCATCTGTGGATGCCACTGCCAGAAGTGTTTCACCTTGTAAGGCAGGATGATGGAAAACAAATGGAATTGCATATACAGTTGATGTTGTTTCAAATTTCCACAATAAATTACCTTCCGTACTACAGCAGTAAGTAAAGTTGTCATGGGATCCAAAAAATATATCGCTGGAAAAATCTGAAATACATGGCGATGAAAAAATTGGTCCATTGCTGGAAAACTTCCAAATCTGTGTGACAATATCAAGAAAGTAAATAAGTTCCTGAAATTTCTATTACTGTCAGCCAGATGTTTTACTGCTGCCACAAATGAGTGCCAGCCTTTGTACCTCCTCACAAATAACTTTACAAATTATACAATTTGAGGCCTAATCCAGCAGACTCACCTTTTTCATTTCACCCACGCGCATTCATTAAGATATTCAGTAGCTGCTTCACTTGAAGCAGCTATCACAGCTCAAGAAGTACACAGAGCTTTCTTATCACCTCATACATATTTGCATATATTCCATATATTCAGCTGCCAAGTCCTCAACTGAAACCTAAAGTGAAGCACCTCCAAGTACATGCATGTGTGAATTAGGGCTTGAAGATGAAGTCACCAGAGTCCAACTAGAAAACTCAAAAGTGATAGATACTCCCAAGAACTGCAGTTGATAGCAAAAGCAGTCCCCCCCACCTACAAAAATAAAATAAAATCGTAGCAGAGACATCCTCTCACCCCACCCCACAATGCCCAGAGTGATCTTGAGAGCAAAATCAAGGAAGAAATGCTGTAGCTATGGATAACTCACACAAACTGGGTAGATGCATGTTCCAGACATGACTAAGGCAAAATTTCTAGATTTCCTAGAACAAGTTGGTCTTGGAACCAAGAACTAGGACTTGACCTTATAGTAAATCCTAGATGGACCCAAGGACTTTGGGTGAGATGGAAGTGTTGAACTGACTAGAAACAGCAAAGATGGCGCTTGCGAACTCAACATGTATTTAAAGAGACTTCTCAAAGTTATAACAGTCCTTGGCTCAAAGAAGTATCAAAATGCACATGTTGAGATAAATTATGCTTATAAATACGTATTTGGGTATTAAAATCAAAGGTTAAAGCAGAACAGCCTTATGGACTAGAAAGATACTGAAACGATAATCCAGTTAGGTTACCACTATCAGCTCTAGTAAACTGGTAGAAAGCATTATCAAGTGTGCAATCCTATACAGATTTACCTGGGGAAAGACCCACTGAACTCAATGGGGCTTGCCTCTGAGTAGACATGTATATGACTGCACTGTGGGTTTTGAATAATCACGTGGCTTCTGCAAAGGTAAGTCCTGTCTCACTAACCTACTGGAATTTTCCAACTCCAATCTGGAAGATACTGCATACATCAACTTTCAAGAAAAAGTATGGAGCAGCTTCCAGCAAGGGCCCCCAGCTGATCTCATCTTTCCAAGGCTTCCATCCTCAGACAGGAGTCCACTTGAGAAGACCTTTGGAGATGCATATCAGGCAGGCTATAAGCTAGCCTGCATTGTGCTTTCAAGGGCATTCCAATGATCCCCACTGTATCAAGTTCTTCCTGATAGAAATGCTACTGGGCTCCACTGCCTGACGGAGGAATTTGTCCGAACCTGCTGCAATGGTGGTGATAATCTGCGCCAGCTGTGGGCTCTATGGAAGTAACTGGTGGACCACATTTGGCTTGTGGACCAAAACTTCCCAATCCTTAGTAATGTGATGCACTCGGGTGCAAAAATGACATGAAGGCAATAGCACACATGCCTGGCCCCTGTGTGAAACAGGATGCTGGACTAGATAGACCTTTTCTCTGCTCCAGTGTGACTCTTCTTACTTGTGAAAAACAGATTTACATAACACAAGCTCCACTGGGCCAGTATGGATGCTAAAAGGTGTGAATTGAGTTAATTCTAATCCAAGTTTTCTAATCCAAGTTTTGAAAACAAGAAAAGATAATAAAGACAGGTGCTTACCTTTTCTCCAAAGTGGCTAAAGCAATATAAATTTCCATCCACACATCCTACACATACACAGTCCTTGTTGCAATGTGGTGATGAGAAGATAGGTTTTCCGCAAAAGCTCTTCCAGATTGCGTTCCCCGTAATCTGAAAATGCATGCATGAAATGTATGGTTTTAGTACATCCCATGGCTTCAACTAATGGGAAAATGAAGCAGCTGGCCAAAGACATAGAAGTATCTGATACTGGGAAAATGAGAGAACATTCTTCCTTTAGCATCTGAGTAGCTGCTCCTACAATGAAGATACTTCATTACTTCTAATTCCAATCCATTTGGAATTTGTCACTAACAGTATGAGGTATAAGTGACAAATGCAGTAACAAGTGAACTAGCACAGCTCTCCGTGTTTCCCTACTTCACAGGCCCCAAGGTACATATTCTGCCATAAAATGGGAAGAACGTATAGCTGAAACAAGGCAATGCCATCAATCAAGTTAAGCAATTAGGAATGGTTCTCCTGTACTAGAGATATATGTTGCTGAAGAAACTGGCCATAGTTAAACTTGTCACCACCTTACAAATCACCTAACTATACAAGAAGGGAAATGGTTCTGAACTAAGCCAATGGAATTAAACAAAAAAGTAACTTTTTGATTCCCAAACAAGTTCTGTTTGTGATGGTGTTTCTTGTGGTGAGTGTATGCTAACACAACATGCATTATCAAAACAGTATGGAGGCTCCTCTGGGTTATTTCTCTCATCTCACTGTCTCCCAAGCTACTGTTGCATCTACTATTACCTCTCCCCACCCTGAGTTCTTAATTCTCCATTTGTATTATTTCTGGACCACAAACAGCAATAAAGTTACATACTGGATTTACAGTTAGCAGCAGTCCTCCAAGTGTAGCAATATACAGGTGATGTGGTAACAGATTTAGGTGAGGAGAGGAAAATACAGCTCCAGCTTCACTGTGTAATTTCCAGACACACTCTTTCCTCTGTCAGCATAACAGAAAGACAAATGCAAGTTAATGATTCCATTGCTCAACTAAATGTTAAAGTGCAATACATGGTTTCAAAATTCTGCAAATTGGTACAGTGTTAGCATGTGTTCCACTGTGGAAGAATCTTTGTGCTTAATTGGGATGATACTTATACCCAAAGTTGCAACCAGTTCATTATTACTATTCAGAACAAAAATACGGGGTTCACAGTTCTACCTCATAAACGGCATTAGACACACTCAGCAGCGGTGTTAGGGTTGTAAGCACCAAATAAGCTGACCACATTTAAAGCAGGTCTAGCTAACTGGGATTTTTAAAAGCCCGTAACAGCTGACGGTTTGTAGTTTTCAGTTTCTTACGGAGCTTGAGCTACATTTGACTAACTTGCGTTAAGACTGCAATTCTAAGTTACCTAGAAGCTCCACTAAAATCAAAGGGACTTGCTTTGCGCTATATAAATACTAGATATAGGAGGCATTTTCATTATTTCTTATTGGCCAAACATTCATGACTACTTACATAAATATCTAAAGCGTATACATGACGGTCATGAGATCCAATGAAGACTACTCCTGTGGAAGGATCCACAGCTGGAGAACTTTTCACAGCATCCTCAGTCGCAAATGTCCAGTGTGTTTCTCCATCACTCCTTCTGAGGACATATACCAACCCATTATAACATCCTGCAAATAATCACAGCCACAGAGAGCAGATATATTTGGATAGGCACTGAATTATTTAACTGTCCACAAAAATACTTAATTTTTGAAGTCCTTACATGCTTATCATTCATTCAAATACAGGAAGTCCATTCAAAACTTCCGTGGGATTCTTTATAAACTGGTCTCCATTGATGGGCACTGCTTTTCATATGCTGAGAAAACTACTAGCCCATGGTACATCCCACATTTATTAGAATAAAAAAAGAACTAAATCAGCTACTGAACTATGAAGCGGTCTTAAAAAATCACTAGTTGTTCAGTTGCTGTAAGTTTTGATTAGAAGAGCAGTGGCTAAACTCTTTTGGCCCATTGACCTTATTCACTCTTGGCCAATGATGGGTGTAGCTAAAAATAGGTATAGCCACACCACGGCCTTGTACATAAATATACAGGACATCTGACCTGATCTGTTTGTAATTGCCCCCTCCCTGCTGATCAAATGATCAACCAGCACCATGTCTTTCCTTGTTTTGTTTCTGCCACTGCCAAATTGGCTAAGGCCTTGAGGGAGAAAAGGAACAAAATTGCTTGGGGGAGCAGGTAAGACCTGCAGGTTGAGGGTTAGCCACCCCTTGCTTAGAATGCCAAAGCAAAGAGAAAAGCGATAAATACGTACCAACAACAAGGAAGTTTCCGCACCTAGATACGCAGGCGGATGACTCAATGCGATCTGCAAGGTTTCTCTCCCACTTGACTTTTCCTGAATATAGGTCAATTGCTTGTATCACGTGAGAATGTGATCCAATATACACAAAGGCAGATAATTTTTCGGTGACAACTAGTGGAGATGCATCCACACATTTGCCCAGGTCTGACTTCCATCTGAGATGCAACATTAACTTTTCAGCCGTTTGCCCAAGATTCTCATGTACAGGAGTGTTTAGTATAGAATCATCTTCTGCCATATTTGCACTGCTGACAATTGTTTTATCCCGCACACTCGGCAAAACTTCGCTCTCTCCTGCTTGCTCTGTATTACTGTGGTTCTTCAAGGGGTCACCCATAGACAACAACCGGTTTCCTCGGGTCACGGCAGTAAATCCAACAAAATTTGATTCAACTACTGGGGATCTTTCAGGTTTTAGCTGCACATACTTTTTGCTGGACTCCTCTCTGCTGCTTTCACTCAGCTTTCTTTTTACAGCATTGTTACAGCTTAATTTCAGGTTTTTGCTTGAGAAAACTGTTTTTAAGATATGTCTGTAGACCTCTTCGATGGATCTACTGAGAATAATCTCCAGGAGGCCAGGGACAGGCTTGCCTACCATATGTTCAATTTCATCATGGAACTGTAATGATTTTAAGGAATCCCCGCCACTGTGCAAAAACCGTGACTCTTTTAAAATGCTTGTGGATTCATCTGGGAAATTCAGAACAGCCTAGGGGGTGAAAGGAAGAAGCAAAACATGTAATGCACACACTTTTGACTTTGATAATGCCTCTTTGCTTGCCTTGATGGAGCGGCATGGGTGCGTGCATAGAAACCTTTGGCTTTTGCACAGCTGGAAGGCAGCATTTTGTACCAATGGTTCTGCCCACTTCTACTTCTGTTTTGTTTTGTTCAGTACTGGCACATTGCCCCTGAAAGGTTGCACATGTAGGAATGAAGTCCTTTTTATTTTATTTTATTTTAATAAAAGTGTTTATATTGCCTTTTCTATACTACAATATTAAGGTGGTCTACAACAATAAAGCATAAAACAATATAAAAAGAGTACAAAACAATTATCAAAGTAGCTGGCCAGTCAAACTAAAGTTGATTATCCAATTAATTTCTGCCCATTAATTTCAGTATGAATAACATTGGATACAACCCAAAATCTTGGCTAACTCCAGATTTCTATAAAACAGGGCAAAACTTGTTGGGACGAAAGGAAAAGGAAGCAATTGTTATTGCCCCCTTTCTCTTACACTGAAATAAGGAAACCCTTTCTCTGTGCTCACTTTACGCCAAGAACCTGGGTCTGGGGTCTTAACTTAGCCAGGGGCATCTGCTGGAACAGAACAATATAATCAAACTGTGTGTACACATCTTAAGAAACGCAGGGTAAAAATTATGCTCATCTGTATGCAACTCCAGTTCATAAAAATTAGAACCTAAATATATTAGGAAACACTACATAATGGCTATATATATATATATATATATATATATATATATATATCTCCATGCTCCATTTACTCCCAGTTGGCAAGTACTGATATAGTTCTTTTAGTTTAGGAAATGGTTTTCTGAAAGTTTTGATAGATTAGATGGCAGCAAACCAATCTGTTTGCTACATTTGTTTACCAAATTTTAAGCCTTCCATGAGGGTGAGTAGGGGAGCGGGATAATTGTTTCCATATACCGTAATTATTGCAAAGCTGTAGTAAAACACCAAATTAATGTAGGGATTTGTAGTATATGCTGCACATGCCAAAAAATATTTAGACTATATTCCTCTCCCGCATTCCTAACATGTATGGAAACTCAATTGCTATGATACAGATGCAGCTTAAAACACTACCTTCCATAAATGCTGCAATCTCTCCCACAATTCATTCTCCTTCAGCTTACTGTCACACCTTCTAGAGTTCAAATGGCTGCCGTAAATCCTGCTCAGCTCAGACACATCCATTTTGCCTTTGTACAAAAGAAAAGGTTTTTTTAAAAAAAATATATGAAAGGTAAGGATTTCAACATATTTGCTAAGGCTCGAAGTTTCATTAGGTACAAATAGGCATGCACATCTATTTTACTACAACGCAGACCTCAAGGACGAAGTACACATTATGTTACCTACATTAGCAATCATGCTGTGTGTATTTTTAAAATAAAATTTCAGAAGCAATGCAAGGGGAATGAAAGTCACTGGAAGCACAGCATTGCTGGAGGTTTAAGTCTTCCAACCTCAGTTATGATCTTGGTAAACAAATCCTCAACTCACACCTCCCAGCATGACAATAAGCATTAGGAAAAAAATATCACATTAATGCCCACGGGAGTTTCTTTCTTAATGCAATCCATGCCTGATGGAGGAGTGGGGTGGTGGTGATGATGGGGAGGCTGCAGGAGATGTGTATGTATGTATAGATCACCATCCATCACAATTCAGGCTAGCTCTATGCGTTCAGTGAAGCTTAACATATAGCTTGTCCTTTAATCTGTGTGGCAAACCAGTTCTGAGAGTGTCAAAACTGTTTCTTGTATGTCTGTTGCTCCAAGAAAAAGGAAAATTAAAGCTCTGAGAATGGCTCTGCTTTTGCTGAGATTCACTAAAGAATTGGACACATTTGGCTTCTACACAACACTTAAACACAACATATACGTATACTGCTTGCAAAGTTACACTGCAATTATAGGACAGACTCCCCAAGGAGACTTGACAAGTGAGATTTCTATGTAATCGTTGCTGTCATGCTTAGACCTTTTTGTGTGTGTTTTTTCCAGACTTTCAAAACTTGGTATGCATGGATGTTTGCACTGCATCGGTCCTGCATGCGTTTTTAAATAATATACTTTCAATTTGAGCTGATTTTTAAAATGGAAGAGTGCTCAATATAAATTATTAACGACATTTATTTAAACATAATTTATCTTACCATGTGATGTGAATGGTAAAGTGTCTATCAGCAAAACCTCATCTGGGACTGCATGGCTAGGAAGACGTTCCTGGAGTTTCTTTAAAATGTCTCTTTTTTTTAAATTGCCTTTGGGCACAACAAACAGAATTAATTTTTCCATTTGATACCATATCACAGCACATGTTTCTGCTTGACAGTAGCCTTCCGCAATCTGAAAAATAAATTGATTACTCTGGCTTAATCTAGCAACTATTACAGAAAACTACAACTACAAGCAACATATAAGGAAGTAAATCAGATGCTTCTATTTTCCTCAACTCTTTCTTCATTTTATAATTCAAATCCATAAAAATTATTGCACTGAAGAACGAGCAGAATATGTAATTTGAAAAGCTGGGTGGATGTTATTGCACTGCTGGACCTAGACAATGAGAGATGCATAAGCACTTTTTATTGAACCTCTATTCGTGTAGGAGTCTATAAATATTACACTTACACAGAATGCTTGAAAGGTAGCTATTTGTCAGCTACAGAGAAAGGCAGGGGAGGTGGGGAGAGAACAACGCTGGCAATGAATACAAATATTTTAATCATGAGATAGTCATATCACAAATTCCTATCACATGATGTGAATGGAAAGTAAATAAATACTGTTGGCTTTGAGTATTGTTTGATTTTTCCAGTATGGCTGAAATAACTATCTTTCGGGGGGGGGGGTGTCTAGGCTACTATTAACCAGAGAGAATAATTTTAGAGCTTCCAAATGCATCTTCTATTGGGCATCTTCTGTAGAACAATATTCTACACCGTGAAAAGAAGGTATTGAATCGATAGCAATCAAATAAGAGTTACTGAATACTCAATGCTATTTCAGAAAAGTACAAATACGGATGTACAAAAAAATAGAGAGGGATGAGTAGAGAAGACAAAGACAACAGCCTTCCCACTAGTAACACAAGAAGCACAGGGCTCAAGCAGAAAGTCTTCAGTGGGGTATCTATGAAGCCAGCTACAAGGCCATGTGCCACCTTCTGAAAGCAGACTGCTTGCTCCTCTTCAATGCCATGGCTATCAGAGGGTTTGTGCCTGTATGTTACTCTCTGTTATCAACATTCAAAGGCAGAATAAGGTAGTATGCATGTGCAGCCCTCATTCCCCGCCAGAGTTGGTATGGGAATGGGGTCTAGATTTTTAAAGGCAGGATTTTCTTGCATATCTTGGGGAACCCTATTGTCTAGAGGGAACCCTTTCAATCAAGTCTCTTGCCCCGTTTTGCTGTCCAGTGTGTCCACATGAATTACGAACTGGGGAAAGACCATCAAAAGGAACTAATCCCCAGGAAATATGTCACGATTCCATCTTGTACAACAATCTTGCTGCTCCAGTTGCCTATTTCGGACAGTCTTCAAGGGTAGCCCTATGTAGAGTTCATTGCAGTACTCCAGAAATGAGATTAACAGGACAAAGATCATGACCAGGCTCTCTCAGTCTACCTAAGAACTTTGATAGTTAGTTATTTATTACATTACCTGCTGTACATATTCAATACTGAGGCGCTTGCCATGACGTTTAATTTGATTGTCCTTCCGCCCCAAGAAGAACATTTCGGTATCCTTTACTCTTACAAAGTCTCCAGTTGCTCTCATTGTGCCCTTAGGTAGTGTTACTTCATCATCAAGAAAGCAGACACGTTCCTCACCTCCTGTTTAAAAAAAGATCATGCAGACCAAAGTGGTCCACAAGCAGACATCAAGAGCCAGAAAGATGGCTAAAGAGCAGGTAACAAAAGAAAAAAGAAAAAGAAAAAGAAAGCAACAGATATGCCATCCAGCTGGGGGAAGGCACAGTTTTTTAAAAAAATCAAATACTAAAAATCTGAAACATTTACACTAGGTGACTAGAATGGATACGAAAAGCAACATCCTGCCTGATTATTTAAAATGTGGCTGATGCTGTCGTTAAAAAGTTGTCTTAGGACAATGACAACCAAAAATACCACATTTTAATTTGGATGTGCCAGTATGTTATGCCCAGCTAACAAGAACAGGAGATAACATGCTAGTTCAGACAAAAAACTATTTTTTAAAACGAATGCCAATCTGCTTCAAAGCACCACTATCTAGGTTATTCAAAGGCTCCAAGTCACCAGTAAATAAAACCACAGGGTTGTTCCCAGAAGTTCTAAACACAGTTAATAATAAAATAAAAGCCCCGCTGGATCAGAGGAAAAGTCCAGCATCTTGTTTATAGTGCTGGTCAACTGAATGCCTCCAGGAAGTCAGAGACTTTTTTACAGGAGAGTGCTGTTTATGGCTTCCCCTAGGCAACTGGTCATATTTGCCATGGTGAGAACAGAATGCTGGTCTAGATGTACCACTGGTTTGATCCAGCAGGGTACAGCGCATGATGGGAACAGCCTGCTTGCTCACTCTTCTCCAGCATACTGTCTTTGAACATAGGGGTTCAAAGTAGCTATCATGACCAGCAACTGTTGATAGATTTGTCTAATCCTTTTAAAGGACCATTTAAGCTCATGGCTTTCACCACACCTTCAGGTAGTAAACTCTATAATTAAAAATATTAGATAGAAAATCACCTATGAACACTTGACCTTCACCTTCTAGAACGGCAGAACCATTAGCATCCTTGACTTCAACTGTTGTTCCAGACAGTGGGGTTCCCAGTGGTACAAGGGAATCAAATCTAAAACCAAGGAGAAAAAAGGGAAAAGTAATGTAGGAGTAGGAGACAGGGAGAGAAGTTCTAAAATATAACATCGAAAGTGAAGAATCCAGGAGTACTCCCAAACTAAATACTTGGCCCTCTTGGAGGAAAGCAACTCTGTCCCGGACTACCAGTCAGAGTTGCACATTTCCCAACCCGAGGCACTTGTCTGGTTCAATTTTCAACTTATTCATTGTCATGTACCCCAATCTAGCCCCTAGACATGTTCAGATTTTCCACTGCCTCCCTGGGATTAGGTGGAAAAGTGTTGCAAAACTATGTCTCATCTGCATGTTGATGACATCTCAGCCCAAACATCATGTAGATGTTAGAAAGCATCTCTGGAAAAAGAAATACGCCAACAACCATTTCTGACAGATGCTTCAGCTCATGTGAATTATTTCTTAAGATTAAAAATGCAACACAAGTACTATTGAAAACGTGACTACTTCTTTAAGGTCATTTTATCCAAATGTTAAGGGCCTGCCTTTGAAATTCTCTCTCATATCAAACACCCACAGAAATCCACTAAGATCATTCCATCTACAGAGGATTTGTACTACTAAGCTTTTTATCATTTATTCATCAACCAAAGTGTGCATGCAGGCAGCAAAACAGAATGACATTTCCTACCGGTGATCAGAACTAAAAACCTCCTCAGGAACCTTGTAGCATGTGGCCCAGCAGGAAACTTCTGTAGTACCATAGATATTAAACACGTGTGTTTTGTTTCCCTTTCCTCTCCAGCTTCTTAGCACATTCAGTCCAGGAAATGCTTCTCCACCGAGAGCTAAGATTCGCAATGACGTATCAGCAGACAACACTGTTGATTTAATGCGCTGAACTCCAAATCTGCGCAGAAGTGTGGGTGTAGCCTATGCATTATAGGAAATAAGTTTCCAGATAAGTATCTGCCATCCACCAAAATCTATTTCTGTTACTTGTACTACCATATACAACAGAAACAGGCAACTAGAAGCCCTGTGGACAGAATTTAGACTGCAGCAGACTTAGGGCCCCTCTAAGTGAGAATGTCAGCACTGTAACTTTCCATGTACTTTGTGCTGCTTGGAAACTATTAATGTTGGATGAAAAGAGAAATCAGCAGGATCAGTTGTGTAGCTACTGAGAACCCATTACTGGTTCTGCTAGTTAAGGACTATGGTCATAAAGACTAGGTTCTCAATATCTGGACACCTGGACACTGTCTCATGATGCTCACAGTGAGTGATAGGGCTTTAATTCACTGCTGGAAGACAAGCCATGGCTAAGTGGCCTCTTTTCTCTCTGAGACAACCCTAAGCAGAAACTCTGCAAACTGCAATTACTCAGTGACTATTCTATGATAGTCTTAAAATGTCCAAATTTTAAGAAGCTGTAAACAAAGGTTGCATATATCCTAAGTACACATATAGCTCAAATCCATAATATTTACTTGGAAGCAACATGCTGATTATTTTTATTTTTTTAATTTTTTTTACTCATTTAATAAAAGCAGGTCAACTGAGTCTAAAGCTCAAGTGGAACACTGACAGAAGCTACACTTGGAAAAACAAACACAGCACATTCCCCCCACCCCATCCTTTTCCTAATGATCCTTAACATGTCAGTCTCATTTTTCACCGTCACTGCACATTTTCAGTGAGAGATTTAAAAATGCACAGAAGCCAAATGACTGTACTGATTGATCATCATTGTATTCCAGTGTTGTGCAGAAGCAGCATTCAGAGCAAACAGTTAGCACTTCTCATATCTCACCTGTAATACAGACACTCTGTGGTGCTGAAAAAGAACCTCAGACAACTCCTGTGGCATCATTTTAATCAGGTTAGGAACTATAAGCAGGGAAGCCCCACTTGCCAGAGCAATGAACAGCTCAATTACAGATGGATCAAATGTCAGGGGAGAGGCCATAAACACTGTATCATCTGGTGTGACCTTAAATACATCCCTAAAGAAAAAAGACACACAAATACCTCTTCAACCATCGAATGCAATTTGGAATCCAAAACTAGCAATTTCACAGATAGACCCCCCCCCCCATATCTAACAATGGAGATGTACAGAATCATGCAGGCATCAAACAAGCCAATGAAACCCCCTCCCACCAATATAAGAGGGCATGGCAAGTTGAAAATGCTCGACTGCCCCCTACCCACTTTCATTTCCTCCACCTGGAATATTCAATTATTCTGTGGGTCCAGTTTTCTCTCTCCCTTAGGTCTTCTTGTTCTCGAGCTCTGACAGGATATATATTTGTTTAAAATCTGTCAAGCTTGAATAATTATTTTCTATAACCTAGAATGTTTCCTAGGCTTCTTTTTTTAAAAAAAAAACTCAACATGAAACTGGAAGGTTTGCAATTGATTTTACTTTAATTACAGGAAAATCCCAAAGCACAATAAAATGTTGTAAAATTAAACAAACCCAGCACAGAATGAGGTTAATTTAAAAAGGACATGGTGGGTGACTGTAGTCAAATTCTTCCTGCCCCACCAATAGCTTGTCTCCTTGTAGTTACTCCCCACCCACCCACCCCAAGATTTTTCCCCTTAGTCATAGCCGCATCTGATATCAGAGCACTCATTTGGGGAAAAGTGTCTGGGGAAAGGGGCTGTGGGCAGGTAAAGCAAATCTGTGGCCATGGGGAGTGTTCTGTGCTCCCCACCCAGCAAACCCTCAGCTCAGCCCACTTTCTATGTGATTGTGCCAGATCCTAAATTGCTGCTATCACAAAAGGCAGGGCGCAATCGACTGCTGTAGGGTACAGTCCAGCCAAAGCCAGGCACTTTCAAATTCCATGTATTTGGGAGAAAAATAAATGAAACCTAAAAGCACCTAACATTGCTGGATTACATCCAAAATGTACCATGTTAGGAAATAAACTGAAATGAAAAAGAGAATACAAAAACTAAAGTGTTTCTTCAAGGCTGCCTGTGCTTTTTGCTTTTTTTTTAAGAACTCAAAATGGCTTAATGGCTTAATTCACCCATAAGAAACATATGGTTTATTATTTCTGTTATGAAAGCAGTGCATCCAAACAATCAACTGGAATTACAACAAAGCTCTTGAAAAACAAAAATTCTGTTGGCGAGGAGAAAGATGTTTTAAAGACAATTAGAAAAAAATTTTAAAAGCTAGGTTGTGATGAATATGAAAGCAACATGCCAAGATTATCTGTCTTCAAAAACAACAATAGATATTTACTTCTTACTCTGCAAATTGCAGATGCAGTTAAATAACTAGCTGAAATAACGTACCAAAAAAATTCCCAGTTTTCCAGGGGATGTTTCACCCATCCATCACTTGGTTTGGTTTGGTTTTTTTACACTTGCTTACAGCCAGCTAACTTCTTTCAAAAGCACAGCATTAGAGGTGATGGAATTCTGCTTGTAGTATTAAATCTTGGTGGGATAAAGTGATGAATATTGTGTGAACCAGCCCCAAGAGACACCAGTCTAGGAAGTATCTGCATTGCTTGGGTGATACACCTGTGTTATTTGGGATATTCAGTTGTCTCTTCCCCCCAACACATCTGCTGATCAAGGAAGTAAAAAACACAAGCCCACAAAAAGAAGAACAAGGAATCTTCCTAATAATTTCTGCACAATTCATTTTTTTAAAAAGAGGTCCATATTCCTGTGGGAGCTCATATTTCATTTATTACCAATTTCTCTAACAGCCTTGTCAAGCTGAAGGGGACTGGGAAATCAACCAACAGCAGACACAGGGTTCTCCTGGGAAAATCTGTACTCAAAAGAGACATCAGATCTGAAACTCAACATTTGTTGCAAGGCGTATGAAGTTGAAGTACAGTAGTTTTACTCTTGCAATGTTCAAGCATACCATGCCATCACAAATAAATCAATGGCTGAGGTTTGCATATAACACTTAACTATGGTTTAGTGCTATGTAGATGAGTTTCCATGAGCCTGGTCAAATCATCAGGCTCATCCACTCCCACCTCCCCCTGTGCAATGAGGAGGAGGAGGTCTACAGTATTTTGTTTCACTTTTAAAGAATTTGGCGTAACATTACATATGAACGAAGGATTTTTACTTAAAACTGTAATGGTTACTGAAAAAAGCCCATTTCATTATCCATGGTTTGAAGTTTATTTGCTTAACAACTACTGCTTGTTTTAAACCAAATCCCTGGTTAATACTTGCTAAGCAGAGATTCTTTGATAGCAAAATTAAGTTCTCTCCTTCTTGCTGTGAGAGATGGGGGTGGTGGAGTGAGCCCAACAGGTCATTAGAATTCATGGAGGGTCTTCCACATAAACTGCGGTTTAGTCTAAGTGTGAACTGGGCCATTATGTTTGTACAGATGTACATTTTGACATCTGTCACTTATATTGCAATCCCACAGCCAATTCCTTGACAGTAAGACCCACTGAACTCAGTGGCACTTTCTATTCAGTATGCATATATAGGTATGCTGTATGTTCAAAATATGCCAAACTTTCACCACCCTGACAATGTTAAATATTAATTACAAGCATGCTATCAGAGCAAAAATTACCACCAAACTCATTTAAAAAACAAACCTAGAGTTAAATGAAGTCAGGCAAAAAACATGGTGTTATTCTGATACAAGTTCTGAATTCTGAATATTTACGACAAGCAAAATTTGGTGACAGCTATGGCAGAAAGTCATCAGGCATGCTGACTTTGATCCCGTGAAAAAGACAGGCTATAAATGAAAGCAAATAAAGAAATAAACTGGCCTCTAGCTACTCACCTTTATTTTTAAAAATCTATGAAAGGTTTTTTGGGAAAAAGCACTTACCGAAGATGAAGAATATTTGGCAGTATACATTTATGAGGTACCCTGACAATTTTAGGGATCCCTGTTGTTCCAGATGTATGTAAAATATATGCTATGGAGTGCTGCTGTCTGACATCCAGCAGGTCTTTGAATGGTTTTGTCTCAAGCTGGTCCAAGGCTTGTGCCTCTAAGCCACTTGGCACGGCATAACTTTCATTGTTATTGTTTAAATGTTCAATATTACTGCCCTTCCTTTGGAAAAGAATCAAACCAACTTTTGGTATTTCAAAGGAATTATGGCAGAACAAATGCCCATGTGCTACTGTGAATTTCTGAAAGAGAGAAATAATGGTTTTAACTGAATAATACTCGTGTGCAAATACTGTTGTTCTTTTCTCTATAGTGTACTCCTATGACAAATAAAAATCTTTCTAAAGTAATAAGAAATTTGGGATACCTAATCTGACTTGAAAGGAATGAGACCTTTTAACCCTAAGGGTGCACCCTAAGAACTACTCCACAACAAGTAGACAAACCAGGAGTTTGCTACAGCCCAGTGAGTTCAATGGAATTTACTTCCAGGTATACTAGTTTAATAAGGTTTTGAATTTTGTTGATTCTTTCCATCCTGGATAGGCAAATTTTCATTTTCTAAACAGATGTACAAATTAATGTGTATATATTATGCAAAGTTTACATATAAAAATGAAGGTGACTGGGTTTTAAAACTAAGCAAATAAGCATTCAACTGCAATAAGAACCTAAACACCTTGCGGGATCAGACCAAAGACCCAATTAGGCCAGAATTCTGTTCTCACAGTGCCCAACCAGGTGCCTATGGGAAGCCCATGAGAAGAAACTGAGCATAACTGTAGTCTTCCCACTTGTACAAAGACTTCTCCCAGAAACTGGTGTAAAGAGGCATGCAACCGACAACACAAGGTATACTAAGACTAGTAGTCACAGACAGTCTTATTCTCTTTGCAAGCCATCCAAGTTGATGCCATCACTAGCTCGAAGATTCTTACTTAGGAGTACATCCCACTGAACTCAGCAGGATGATTTCTAATAAAACATGCAGTATTAAGCTGTATGTTTGATAAATGAAAGGTGAGGTGTAATTCAAAATCTCATTTTAATATCCCAATTTAAACATGTTGACAGCTTTTGCACTTACATCAACTCTGTCTTTCTCCACAAGGATATATTGGAAGTTACACTTTTTCATAAAATATGCAGACAAGTTTGGAGGGGCATCTGGATCAATAGGGGAATAGGCAGCTGGCACTTGTAGAATTCTAGCAAAACAAAATACTTAATTTAGCAAGCATTCTAAATTCTAGCAAACACTCTAGCAAAAATTCTCAGCAACCCAAACAGAAAAATCTACATATTCACAGGTTTACATTAAAAATACTCAGCACGGTGAGCCAAAGTTTTTCCCTTACTTCCATAACTGATCTCTCCCCCGTGCTGCAATTAGCAAGGGGGGGGGGGGATCTCCCAATGACAACAAACCAAAACTTCCCCTCACCATGTATCATGGGCCAAATAAAAAGCCCCTCCTGCACTATAAAATAACCAAGAAACTCTGACATAATTAGTAGCTCCTCCATGCATTTATTCATGTCTAGTGTGACCTTCAGGAACTGCTCCATGTGTTAGATTTCCCCCTGAACACACATAACCTTTGTGAATAGGGTGTGCACATCTTTGCATAGGAAGTACGTATATGACACAGGCTTTAGTTTATTGTACAGGCACCGACCAACTGACGTGTGCTCTATTGGCGTGCGATTGCATACAGCGCTGAACACAGAAGTTACCCTAAAATATCACTAAAAGGGCAGAACAGGAGTGGGGTAGAATGCTTTGCGTGGGTTCTGCCAACATGTGTGGGGGCCCAGAACAGAACCCCTGCCCCAGAGGAGTAAGGAAATCTACTTGGAAATTTCCACAGATCTTTTCTGTCAGGCAAAGTGAAAATGAATGACATATATCATAAATCACAAATGTCAGATTTTTCTAAGATTTTTGCAATTGACCTAAAGGCAGAAAGAAAGCCATTATCAATAAATAACTCAATGGGTGCATGCATTTGGAGGAGGAAATGTGGATTAGACTCATAAATGCCAAACACATTATAATTCTATTTTCATTTGTTGTGAGATTAGCATGCGAACTGCATCAATCGCTTACCTAGTAACAAGACATCAACTAGGTATATAAATATAACCTATCATTATTTCAGCCATCACTTATATACCCGTGTTTCAAAATAGAATTTCCCAAAAACCCTACTCAATGATTAATTTTTTAAAAAGCTAGCGTCAACTGCTGACAAGTGAAAAACAAACTAGCTAGACTACTCCAGTTATGTTACATCATCCTAGCATCTTAGTTTAACATTCCATGCTTCAAATCCAGAAGTGAGCATTACTACCTGCCAATCAATATTGATAATGTCAACCTGATATCTGGTGGGAAGAGGAGAGTGTGGGCTGGATTCAATTTATTTTCCCTCCATCTCTAAGCAAGTGTTATGAGCTGTACTTTTGGTTCCAAAGACAGTGAGGGGAACTGTGCATTCAACCCCAAAAGCTGGATTCAGCCTGGAAATGTACATGCAAAACTAGTGTACGTGCAATAAACTGTGTAGCACACACACTAATCTGACAAGGGATGTGCTTGTCACTATCTGCTTACACACCCAGCCACCCCACCCTAGATGCATTGGAGCAAACTGCAACTTTTTCTTTCACTTAAAGAAATTGAGAACATGTTACTTAAGACAATTCTCCAAAGGAATTCATACCTAAAGGTACTACTGTCCTGATTCACATAAAAAGTTGGTTGCACCCAACTAAGTCATAATCTGCGTTAACCCACTGAAACCAAGAGATTTAAGTTAGTCATGACTTAAATCCATTGGTCTAAATGGATCGGCTCTGAGCATCACTTAATCCAATACAACTCATTATCTACAACTGCTTCAATTTCACACTTTTATAACTGATTACGCATGGATACCAATAATACTGAGGCTCTAATCTTGTGTTTTGTGGGCAGCTTCATCCATATGATTCAGCAAGCTAATATTGAAACCGAAAAATTTCAAATGTTGTAGGGGAGGTAACTGTTCATAACGGGGGGTGGGGTACAGAATTCTATTGTATGTCCAAGGCCTTGGGTGCATCCTTTTGGATCCTGTCCCACCAAATTAATAGCAGTTTTAGGTGAGCAAAGCTACCTGAAGTAACAAAAGCCCATTATTTTTAAAGACAAATGGGTTTGGTTCATCAGTGTGCTCATCACTCCATCTAGTGGCTTAAGTTACTGAACAAAACAAATCTTAAACTGGTGTGGAGATTTGGTTCAAGTGAAATCCTGTAAGCACTTTTCTAAGAGTAAGACCCACTGAATTCAATGGGACATTCTTCTGAGTAAGCATTTACAGGATTTCTAGAGGGGCAGCTGTGTTAATCTCTTGATGAAAAAACAAGGAAGTGTCATATAGCACCTTAAAGACTAACAAATTATAAGTGAAGTGTACAAGATTTTATCCTGGCCACTAGCCCACTGCACGTTCACCTTTAAACCACAGTTTATCCTGTGCACCAGCCCACTGTAATGCAAACAGACAATTGTTTTAAAAACTAAGCTGGCTTAATGCGGTGACTGTAAAATATTCTATATACAGTATAGCGTATATAACATTCTGTACTCATGCTATACTTATATATTAACAATGTATAGAAATAATACCCTATAATCCAAGAAGGCAGATTTATTCCAGGGTAGCAGTAGAGGCCTATTTCAAATCGTTCGGTGAAATTACAATGTTTCTTCAGGAAATCGGTAAATTCTGTGGCTAGGTTAATAACTGTTTTGTAAGTGTAGATAACTGGAACCTTATTGATGCATTCATCAAAGCATACTGCTCTTCTCTCAGGATATAAACTGGCTGCAGTCTGAACAATCTCGTGAAGAGTCATTGCCAATATTTATACTGCATACCTGTAAATGAGGAAATAATATTTTTTATTTTAAAAAAAACCTTGTAAAACACAGCATACTCTCAATATAAATTTGAAAGAATGTGGAGGCATGTCTGTCTCACCAATATACATAATACCCATTTATCAATTCTGATGATTATCCCAATTCCACTTCCAACATTTTTGCCATTCTGAATGAACAGTTGAGATCTATTCTTCCAAGTAAGGAGAAAACATGAAAGGTATATTGTAATTTTAAAAGAGAGAAATAAGCATTTTCACAAATGCATATACAAATATTTCTCTCTGCTTATCTAGGGTATTTTAAATGAAACCCTAAACTAATAGTCTTCAACCTATTCCAACCTGGGGCACATTTTTAATCCAAGGAAGGAATCCCCATGTAAATTAACAACTAATTCAGTCAAGGAGGTGCTGTGGGTAAAAGGCCCAATGCTCCATGTGTGGCTGCCAGATGTTTCACCTGCTGCAAAATGCTTTCACCTGGATACTTGTTTGGAGACAGCTGGTCCAGTCCTATTATGTCAGTGGTAGGGAAAGTTTTTCAGGCCAAGGATGCATTTCCTCCTGGTAAATTCTTCAAAGGGGTGTGTGTACACGGCAACAGTGGGCATGGCCATCTCACAGGTTTTACAATACTGTAGTGTCTTCCTAAGAAACTGCAGCTGTCGAAAAGAACAGGAAAACATGTAACCACCAGACGTTTTAGCAGCCGTACATCAAATACTGTGGTACCTCGGGTTACAGACACTTCAGGTTACATACGCTTCAGGTTACAGACTCCGCTAACCCAGAAACAGTACCTCGGGTTAAGAACTTTGCTTCAGGGTGAGAACAGAAATCGTGCTCTGGTGGCGCGGCAGCAGCAGGAGGCCCCATTAGCTAAAGTGGTGCTTCAGGTTAAGAACAGTTTCAGGTTAAGAACGGACCTACTTAACCCGAGGTACCAGTGTAATAGTCACAAGTTTGTTTGGTCGTTTAAAAAGGAGAAACAAAACATGGGAGATAGCTCAATAGTAGCATGAGACTCTTACTCCTAGGTCATGGGTTCGAGTCCCGCGTTGCAGAGGGTTGGTTTAACTGACCCCCGTGTTTCCTTCCAACTCCGCAATTCTATGATTATAAAGCACATCCACTTCCTTGTCAAGAAGGGAGAGAGGGGAGCTGCACAACTTCGACCTACAGGAGGCTCCCTCTCCCTATTACTCACGGCGAAACGGCAGCGTTCAGAAAACGAAAGAGCCGCCTTCACAACCACCGGTTTAATACAAGATGGCAGCCGCAGAGTGAACGCTAAGCCGTCGGGGAACCGTTTCTTATGCGGCCTGTAACACGGCTTGGCCGGCCCTCGATTTGCTCTTTCGTTCCTATGGCAACTGCGCGCGCACCCACCTGCTCCTTCCTCTTTCCCGCCCCCTGCAATCGCTCGGTCGCCGAACTACAAGGACTGAGCTCGCGAAAGGGTTACTCTGCCCCGCCCCGTACTTAACAGGCCCTGCCGCGATTGGTCAATTCCCCCCCTCCCATGGGGCAGTTTCTGTCCTCGAGGCCGGAACTGGAATTCTTCCGCAGCGGCGGCGTCCCGCGATTGGTTGAGGGGGAAGGCCGCATTTTGATTGGGTGGAGGCGCGCACCTTCCCGGCGGCTGGGAGGGCGTGACGCCATACTGTTCTGAGGAAGGGCGTGGGTTGCAAAGGCGGGTGCTGCTTCTGATCTTACCGAGACGCCGTCACTCATCGCCCGTTTCCCCGCCCCCTCCCCGCCCTAGGATACCCGGATACTTTGTGCGCCGGCCGAAGCTTCGGAATGCGGGGTTCCCGCATGTTTTCGAGGCTGATTGCACGTCTGATTGAGATCAAGCGGGCGCCTGGGCTGCACCTTTTTTGGCGCCCGCAAAAAAATAAGTAAATTTTTGTTTAGACAAGCCTACCCAAATAGCAAAGGAATTTTTGATCTGTTGCAGCATTTTAACTTCGTACATTGTACTAAAGTACGGCTGTGAATTTTTTCTCGTACGTATTTTATTGCTTTATATTTTTGTACACCAGTTCGGGTTCTTTTGGGTTTTTTTTAATCAAGCGGTGTAATAAATAAACGATTAAATAAGTGGTGTCTGGAGTAATTCTTTGCGAGCGTGCGAACCGCTCTGGGCGGAAGAGTTGGCATTGCTGTCTTCCTAGGTAACGTTTGTCCTGCTGCTTCCCCCTGTTGCATCAGAAGCAGCAAGGAGCATAAACTTAGCAGCCTTCCTTTTACCGAGAGAGGGAGCGCCCCGATGGTCAGTCTCGTTGAAGACATTTACGAATTTTAGCTCTCCTGCTTGGGTCAGAGCAAACACACCCTTTCGCTTCTCCTGGGCAGCCCCCTTCTCCTGCCTCCCCACCCACAAATCAAGAACGGATTCGGACTTCTGCTGGGACCCCAGTCCTTTGCTTTTTTGCTGTCTCCATCCCCACCCCCTATCACTGATCTTGTGCTTAATCCTTGGGAGGTTTTTAAGCAGAGGTTGGATGGGTGTCATTCATATTCCACCTTTTCTCCAAGGACCAGAAGGTGGCATTCATGGTTGTCCACTTCCCCATTTGAGCCTCACAACAATCCTCAAAATCACCCAGGGAGCTTTATGACTTGAGTGGGGATTTGAATCCTTGTTTTCCCATTTCCTTTGTTGTTGTTTAGTCGTTTAGTCATGTCCGACTCTTCGTGACCCCATGGACCAGAGCACGCCAGGCACTCCTGTCTTCCACTGCCTCCCACAGTTTGGTCAGACTCATGTTTGTAGCTTTGAAGACACTATCCAACCATCTCGTCCTCTGTCGTCCCCTTCTCCTCGTGCCCTCCACCTTTCCCAACATCAGGGTGTTTTCCAGGGAGTCTTCTCTTCTCATGAGGTGGCCAAAGTATTGGAGCCTCAGCTTCACGATCTGTCCTTCCAGTGAGCACTCATCTCATTTCCTAGTCCGCTTAATATATTTCCACCTTACTCCACATTCTTGAAAAGATATAGAATTGAAGTGGTGGTATTGTTTTCCACATGGGCTAGAAGCTTAATATGTCTCTTGTTAACAGTCTTCTATAGTACCTTTAACCAGTATAGACTGCAGTCCTATAAACTTAACAGGGTCAGGGAGTAAACCCCATGGAATTCAGTGGCGCTCATTTCTTAGTAGGCATATTTAGGAGTGTACTTGTGTTTCTTGTGAAGTGCAATCCCATACATGTCTGCTCAGTTAAGCCTCACTGAAATTAAGCAAGTGTATTGCAAAGTGAATTCTAAGTCTGACAGGAGTACAGTGGTACCTCGTGTTACATACGCTTCAGGTTACACACTACGCTAACCCAGAAATAGTTCTTCAGGTTAAGAACTTTGATTCAGGATAAGAACAGAAATTGGGCTCCGGCGGCGCGGCAGCAGCAGCAGGCCCCATTAGCTAAAGTGGTGCTTCAGGTTAAGAACAGTTTCAGGTTAAGAACGGACCTCCGGAACAAATTAAGTACTTAACCCAAGGTACCACTGTATTTGTCAGACATAAAATTTGGAGGTGTATAATTTTCTGGACATGAGGAAACAATGGTGAGGGAAGTATGTGTTAATGTTCCACAAGTTGCTATTTTTCCTTGTTACAACACAGAAATGATACAATTTGAAATACTTTTCAACCAGACAGAAGAAATCTTGGCAGAGGCAGGGAAGAGGAAGAAATGATCCCTGAAACTATCAAGGATTATTTAGGTTTAAAGCTAATATGTACCGTTAACAGGAGTACCGTTAACATTTAAATAACAGCCCAGCAGCAAGTTTATTAGGGAAAATCATGGCAGCCTTGAGTAAACCTCAACTTCTCATCTGTAAAATGGGAACAACCAACCTTTATTTTCTCAAGGGCAATAAGTGAGCAAGCAAGACCCTTAACCTTTAAGAATAGGCCTTTAATACAGTAGAGATATAACCTTACAAAGAAGGGGGCATACTTCTGTGATAGAATACGTGTTTCTGCAGGCAGAAGGTGCTTGACTCAATCGCTGGCATTTTCCCTTTTAAAAAGGGCTCAGTAGGAGGTAGTGTGAAAAGTCTCTTGGCTGATATGCTTGGATTCTGCAAGATGGACAAATAAAGCCACCTGGTATAAGTCATCTTCCTAACATAGGTACTTCAATCCTTTATATCTTCGCTCCATTTGTTTGGAACAATATTCGTAAAATATGCTATTGCCCATTGGTTCTCTATTAACATGTTTGTGTGTTTGTTCTAGAGAAATAAATACAGATTCCTGTCATGACAAAGTAATATTAAACAGGGTGACTTAGCCCTAGAACCAAGTTGTCTTGAAACTGACCAGAGGGGAAGCAACCCTTGGTTGCATCGTAAGTGGAGTCCTGGACCTGGTGTGAGATGTGTTGTTACAGGAGTCAGCGGCCACAGTGCTGTCAAATTCAACATATATATAAGTGGACATTTGCCAAGCAGGTCTGGTACAGCCACATTTGACTTCAAAAGAGGAAACTTCTCAGAAATGCAGGCATTGATTAAAAGAAGGAAGTTGACAGGGAAAGTAAAGAGGGTGAAATCTGGTGGTGCAGTGCAAAAAAGTGAGCTCTTTTTACCGTTCTCCCATCGAGTAATTCAAAAACTGCATTCAAAAACTGGCAAAGAGGGGAGCTAATTTTTGTAATTCTGAAAGGTGAGGTGTATGGTTTTTGCCATAAGGTAAGCCTCGGGGCTTTTTCACATCAGGAAGGGCAGGCAACCAGGAAAAGCAAAGTGCTGAAGAAAGGTTACTGGGTCGCCTGCCCTTCCCGATGTGAAAAAGCTCCCCTCTTTGCCAGTTTTTGAATGCAGTTTCTTTACTCATTACTCGATGGGAGAATGGTAAAAAAAAAGGTCACTTTCAGCAGTCCCATGGAAGTCCTGGTTGCCATGGGCATGGTGTCAAAGGGAGACATATCAGACCCAAATGACCTGGGCACTCTGGGGCACCCCAAGATAATTTCAGAGGAGTCGATATCCACATTAAGCCATGCGTCCCATGACCTTTCTTGATTCAAGTGGAAGTGTGTTGTGGCATTTTATGAGTCTTTGTGTGCTGTGTATATAAACTTTCTTCTAATGTGCCTCCTGGCAGCCTTTTCGAACTATCCGTTCTGCTGAACAACTGGTTAGGAAGGCTGTTCTATTTGAATAAACCAGGTCCCTGCAGGACGTTGAGATTGCTCTCTCTTTCAAAAAAAAAGGTCACTTTTTGGCACAGCACAGGCCACATTGCAACAGTGTGCTAAACTCAAAGCTCTGCATTCATGGAAATTTTTAAGCGTCTTGAAAAGTCAAGGCTTCATGTGTTAAGGCAAGGCTACATGCACAGACTTCTGTGTGAATGTACACAGGCTTCATGCTATATGAAGATTTCCAAACTGACATGCATGTTCACTCTGAAGAGCCATGGGCTAGGTGACACCAGGAACAGGCTCTGCTCATGTATCAATTCAATGCATGAGCAGTGATTTTTGAATTGGGTTAGAATTAGCTGCAATTCTAATTCAACTCAGATATCTAGGTCACCATTTTACAACCACCAAAGAATTATTTAGATTTCATTCACAAAAGCACAACATTAAAAAAAACAACCCCACTGAACAAAGCAGTAATATATATACATTAAAGAGTTATATATATATATATATATAACACTACCATACATTAAAATACTCTACCAAAATAAGTCCACGTGATAATTTTTCAATGTTTTGAGTCTTCTTTGAAGGCTTACATTCAGTAAAAACATTCACTCAGATTACAATTAAGTATTCACAACGAAAACATAGTGAGGAAAATTAGCAAAATAAATCATAGCACTCAGGATGGTTATTAGCCTAATTTCCCCTGTCAAATCCCTTTGACACACAATGAAATCACAATAAGACAGTATATCTATATTCAGGTTTGAATTCGTTAAGGCTCAAGGTATTAGAGAATTTTGGTTTAGTACTTCCCTGAGTCTCCCAGTCTCAGCAACATATTGTATAAAAATAATATTCAGTCTCTTTGGAAGCAAGTTATTACACATGAATTTAGTTACATAAGCAAAATTACAGGCACTTACTTCATTCTTAAACAGAACTCAAACAGCTAGATAAAAATTTCTATGGAAGCATGGAATTCAGAATTCTATGAATTCAGAATTTGTCATGTACACTCATACCTCTTGTTACGTTTGCTTCAGGTTGCGTCCCGAGGCGACCCGGAAAGGGTTACTTCTGGGTTTCGCCGCTCGCACATGCGCAGATGCGCTCATGTTGTGAACAGGCCTCCGGAACGGATCCCATTCACAACCAGAGGTACCACTGTATATAAAACCAAATTTCACATTCCCCCCCCCGCCCGCCCTGGTTGAACCCTGTTCAAAAAATTGAAATGACTTAATGGCTCGCAGTTTCTTTCAGAATGTCATTTGTAATAAACCAAGGCTGTGAATAAAAGCCTGAGAAGAGATGAAGTTTCTTGGCAGGATTAGGCCAGCTAAGGAATCAAGAAACTTTGCCGCCCCAAGTTACAGCACAATTTTTGCATTTTATTTCAAGTTCTTGAACAGTCCTCACTATCCCAAATAAAGATTTAAATAAAATGAGTGGTTTGATAACTTCCTTGGTAGCAATTTACGACACACCTTTGGGTGTGATACATCTTGTCAGTTCCAACTTTAATTCAGTGGCAACTGTATTCTGGAAATTCACCATTCTAGCTCTACAGGGTATTTTCCAACAAGGCATGCTATGCAATGGCCAATTTTCCCCGCCCGAAACTTGTTGGACTTAAGGTTGTTTTCATTATCTTGTTTTGCCTTGATGCTTTCTTGCACAGATGATACCAATCCTTCTACCGAAAGATAAACAACACTGTCGGCTCCTAGGAGGAGAAAAAAGACAAAAAAATATTTTTTAAAAAAGGCTGCACCATTGTACACACCCTAAAGATGAAGAAGGTGGTACCCAATGGCGAGGTCCTCTAACGGATGGAAATCTGTCAGCAGAATAGGAAAGGAGGCAATTTTCGGTGATCTTTCTGAAGCACCCTATACCCTCCCTAAATCTGCTCCAGAGGATCTTCCAATCTCTACTGCAGCTTTAAAAAGGGTCAGGCATAGCTGACAATTGTCTCTCTCCCTGTTTCACTGGTAGATTCGCTTCTGCCAGAGGGTAGTCACCACCCAAGCTGTTTAACACAAAGAGTGTCCATGTTTCTATGTATACCTTTATTGACACTGATAGAAAATATAATGTTTTACCTATGTAGTTGGCTAGGTCATGAAATTCGGGCTTATTGGCGATGAGTTCTTCTTTTGTTGGAATGTTTATTCCCATGTAACAAGGAAATCTTATTGGAGGCGAAGCTACACGAACGTGCACCTAGGGAGGAAGGGGGGGAAATGCTATTATGATATTGACACTGTTTCAATTATGCCATTCATTCGTATTATTACCATTATTTATGTAATTTCTATACTGCCCTTCATCCGAAGATCACATAGTGATTTACAATATAAAAACACAAAATGCATATCTTAATAAGCAACAAAAACAATACCCACTTCAACACCCACAATTCCAACAGGGAGCACCAGCAAAATTCAAAGTCACTACAAGGAGGAGTGAGGTCTGATTGGTTGGCAACAGAGCCAATAAATTTGGTTTTGCTCTTAGACTACCTTCACCTCAATCAAGACACTTGAGAGACGATTATAAAGCTGAAACTGCGCCAGTCTTGTCCCTCAGTCAGGCCTTCCTCAAAATCTGACAGCAAAACTTTCTTACCTCTTTAGCACCAGATTCCCTCAGTAGTTTAATTATGGGTGAAATGGTGTTGCCTCGTACAATAGAATCGTCAATAAGGACAACACGCTTCCCTCTGAAGTTGTCTGACAGGACTCCAAATTTTTTGGCCACTCCGAGCTGCCTTAGCCTCATGTTTGGCTGAATAAAAGTTCTTCCTACATATCTGTTTTTGCACAGTACTTCAATGTATGGTAGTCCACACTAGAAAAAAGAGAGAATGTAAAAGTCAAAGTACCATAGAAAGTGAAGTGGCTAAGATCAATTCTCCATCAACATTCCTTTTCTTTTCTATACACAAAAGAGTTGACTAAGTGGGAACAGTTCAACTACAACAGCCAAAGAAACTTATGCAATCTCTTGGAGAAAACATGAACTTCACTGGTGTTTGGGGGATTTCTTTGGAAAATGCTAAAAAGCTATTAATTCACACAGGGCTGGCGGTGAGGGGGTGTGGTAATATTTTTCTCTGACTGTTGAATTTTATTTCATGTGTATTTTTTAAAAGTAATTCATTAGTTTTATGTATTTATCTTTTTCTTGTAAATTGGCTTGAACTGCTCTCAGGAAGGCAAGATTGAAACTTTTAGTGCTACAAGATAAACATCTGTGTTAAAATGTTTTGTGTTACAAGTTGTATTATGTCAATTAATTTTTTTAATAAAAAACAACAACAAAAATATGAGATTTCAGATAAAAGAGAAGAATCAGGCACATTACCTTTTGAGCATATCCAAGGGCTGCTGGTGTTGCAGATTCTGGGACTGTGCTAACCAAATCAGCTTCCACTGGGGCTTCAATTGCAAGCTGTTGGCCGCATCTCCTCCGTACAGAATAGACCATTTGACCTGTGGAGAATGAGAAAAAAACTTGCATTTCTTCTGTACAGTTTTGATTCCAGCATCTTCAACTGATTTTTTTCCTGCTGCCTTTAAAAATCCAAGGCAAGAGTAAAGGTTTAAACCCAGTGTCACGGACTGGTTGGATGGAGAGGAATGCTGAATAGATAGGAGGAGCCAGCAGGGATGATGGCTCAGAGCCCGGGAAGTGGCAGTGGGGTGATAATGAGTGGTCAGAGGGAGAAGACTGGGAGGAAGTATCAGAAGCTGGAGAAGTAACAGGGCTTGGTGGAGGAGGAGTCTGTGGCAGAGAGAAACCCAGAATCAAGAGGCAGAAGCTGAGGCAGAAGAGGAGGGAGGCCAAAAGGCAGAGATGAGTCTGGCTAGTGAAGAGGCATGGGTGTCTCCCCCTCCTGCTGTGACAGGCTCCCCCCCCCCCCCCCGGTTTCCCAGAACCAGGAGAGGCACAAAGAAGGCAGAGGAGAAGCTAGCTTAATGCAGGCGCAGTCTCAGATTGCTTGGAAAAAACCTTTGAGACTTTGGCAGCCATGGGGAGGCAGGGACTGTCGGTCTCATCAACTGCTTCATGGAGGCAAGACCCGTTGCTGTGCTCAATAGGCCTGACACTCCTGTGCAGATCCTGTTTTTGCTAATAGTTAACTCTGACTTAGGGATGCGGGTGGCGCTGTGGGTTAAACCACAGAGCCTAGGACTTGCCGATCAGAAGGTTGGCGGTTCAAATCTCTGTGACGGGGTGAGCTCCCGTTGCTCGGTCCCTGCTCCTGCCAACTTAGCAGTTCGAAAGCACCTCAAAGTGCAAGTAGATAAATAGGTACCGCTCCGGTGGGAAGGTAAACGGCGTTTCCGTGCGCTGCTCTGGTTTGCCAGAAGCGGCTTAGTCATGCTGGCCACATGGCCCAGAAGCTGTACGCTGGCTCCCTCGGCCAATAAAGCAAGATGAGTGCCGCAACCCCAGAGTCAGTCACGACTGGACCTAATGGTCAGGGGTCCCTTTACCTTTACTAACTCTGACTTGCTCAGTGTGATTTACTGCTGGCTCACTCCTGTTACCCAATCTCTTCAGCTTTTGCTCTGTTAACAAGGACTATTTCTTTCCTTTTACTGAAATGATTTTTTTAACAATACAAATAAAGCAACATTCAAATAAAAAGTAGGAAGATGTGTGTGACCATAGATATTGTAAAGGGAGATACACTGCACTCATTATGATGCTCTACAATCTAACCAAATAGTCTCCTCTATTTTATCTTTTTAAAAAATGTATCGTGCAAATGGGCAACCAGGCCATTGGTCCAAAAAATCCTTTTCAACCCAGCTACCCACCCACAAAGTACCACAATACAACTTCTGGTACTACACTGGAAAAAAACTTGTGTTATTTATTTATTATTACGATTTAAACTAGCAGAAAATCATGAAGATTATTTTTCTGTCCCTGTATAGAATCTGTAAGGAAAGCTCTCAGCTCTCCAAGTAACCCTACCCTGCTCCCTATAGATGCTGAAGACCTAACTGGATTTCACAATACATTAAACATAGCCATAAAATTGATCTTGTGAGACTTTCCTAATGTACCCTCAATTGCTGAAAAAAATTTGTCCAACGTTTTTGTGGATCTTGATTCAATTATGTGGGTATAATTTTCTTCAATCTAAAAGAACAACTGATAAAGCAAATTTCATAGCTTGCCTTCAAAGATGCTGTCAGGCCTCGCAAAATACACATATTCAAAAATGCAGAATGCTGATGGATCTCCCGCAGGTCTTGGCACAACATCCAATGTCTGGACATCATATCTGGATATCTTCACAATCTCTCCAGGCATGACCTCACGGTAATATCTGGAAAATAAAGTAAGATATTATAAATCTTCATAAAATTGATCTTTAGAAACATTGCAATTGTAAGAGAATTGGTTCTTATAGACACTGTTGGAAAAACCTGGGGGCATGTGCATTCCTTGGTGGCTGACAAAATCACAATAATATTGTGCATGCAACAATTTCTCAGACATATTAAATAAGTTCAGAATGTGATCTAGAACTAAGATTTTGGAAAATCTCATTTGAAAAATTCAGTTTTCAGTCCTTTTGTAGCTGTGAAGATAATGTTTTCAAGCAGTACTACCTGAAATCTCAGTTGCAAGAAAATGACTGACGCTGTCCATTTGAGCTTAATTCGGTTTACTCTGGAGTATATGTGCATAAGATTACACTTAATGAGATTTCTAGAGGTTAGAGGCAGGCCTTTAGTATCCTACAGTATCTCCTTATCTAGGAGATATTGACTAGGAAAACTCGAACAAATGTGATCAGTCTTGAAAATGTATACAGAACACCAAAGTCAGCTTTGTTGGTGAAGAATTTTAATTTTAATTATCCCAGATTGTAGAGATATGCAAGTATAACTAACATTTACTGTGATTTAGAGAAATAAACAATCACAATGCTCCAAATGTTGATCTCACAGAGTAAAAAAAATCCCTGAGTTTCACAAAATAGTTTTGTTAACCAAGCAAAAGTTGAATATTAAAAGTTGACTAATGCACGAGCAAACTGAAAGACATTGGTTTGGGTCACATGCAGTGCCAAACCATTGTTTGATGTTGTTTGAATGCACACAGTGTGATCCCTCCTTCCCCTTACTTTGTGTTGCAGCCAACCACTAACCTATGAGGGTTTTCTTGCTGCCATCCAACCAGGTTTGCAGATCACAATGTGAAACTGATTTGGAAGATAAATGCAACCCACAGTTGGGTGTCTGGTTGTAAAGCTTGTTAAATACCAGGAAATAACTAATTCAGCTGACATGAGAGAGAAGGAGGGAGCTGGTGACAGCAAGGCTCAGTTATGTAACACTACTTATGTTTAGTGTCATATGTGAACTGACTGAAGGTGTCAAAATGTCTTTGGAAAATAGTGGCATTATTAAATCAGTTTTTATCTTCTTTGATAATCTATTTATAGCTGCCACCTTCATGCTTGCCTGATGGCAGACTTGTCAAGTATATTGTCAGTTCCTGTTAGACTAATAGTTCATAATGGAATTAAACATGTCTGCCATTTTCTAAAATCTGGCAACAAACAGGTGCCTTAACAGGGAAATTCCAGGTATCCACAGGCTTCTTTTTGTGAAATATTGGTTTCCCCCTTTTTCCTGTTCCCACTGTTGTAATGTGTCACTTATTGTGTGTTATGTCATGGTGCCATGCATTTTTCTGCATCCATTCCACCTGTAGGCTAGTGGAGGCAGAGAAATATGCAACTTGAGAAGTCATTTTGGAAGTGTTGTTACTTATTATAAAGGATCAAGGGAAGAATTCAAGTCAGGAATGCAGTGTTTACCAGCAATCCCATGTGCAGTTTCTCCCCAAATGGAAAAGATACCTAGCGAAATCTAAATGGCCTTTGCCTTTTTTCACAAACTGCTGGTCATTATTCTGCACGTCATTAACAAAAGATTTTTTGTCATTTTCTCTCCCCAAATTCTAAAGACGCATTTTGTTGCTATCCTTAGAAGTCTGGGGAACGAGAGAGCGCGATTCCATGGCTCTCTGAACACAAAAATATGACGAGTCCTTTTTTAAAATGTAACTTACTTATACGAAAGCATGAAAACGAAAGTAAATAATTAACTGGCTAATAGTTAGTTGGTTGTCAAAGATCACTTGTCAGTGTTTTGTCTTCTAAATATAGATGGTGTACAATTCAGCTCCCTTCAAAGCAATGGGTTATTGACTTCAATGGAAGTTTAATTTTCAGACCAACAATACCTTTTCTCCAAGTTGTTGTAGTACAAAATAGCAGAAATAATCTGATTTGACTTCAAGTGTAAGGAAACACAGAATCACAGAATTGTAGAGTTGGGAAGGGACCATGAGGGTCATCTAGTCCAACCCCCACTCTGAGATTAAGAGTCTCATGCTCTACCAACTGAGCTATATGTAACAAACGAACTTACTCTGCTCCGATAGATAGAAAGCTACACGATTCTGAAGAAACTACCCATCCTTCAGTTTCAGCATTAGTTTTCCCTGTAATAAAGTTTAAAAGAATAATAACAGCATTAAAAAAACCCTTCTAATTGATTTTTTTTTTTGTCAAAGGAAAAGTAATACAGAGTTGCAGAATAAAGTAACAACAGTAGAACAGTGTACCAACTTAACTCTGTTACTAGGTCTTTAAAAATCTGTTGCAAATGCTCATTACCTTTCTCAAACGACAACAGTCAAATATAATACTGCTGATAATTTATCAATGCAGCATCTGAAAGTATTACTCCAGTGGTGACATTGCTTGTAAAACATCTTATCTGACTGATGGCCAACCACGAGTGATATGACCATGAAACTCAGTCATGCATTCAACAGTAATTCTGTTTGTTGTAAACTATACTGGTGTTTGCTACAGCACATATTATATATTGCGAAGGGCAGAAATGTATCCCTAAATAGGCCTGTCTGTGAAAGCATGACACAACCATAGCTAATCAGCACATGTCAACTGTCTGCTTAGGAATTAATATTTCCTTCACATTTTTCATGGTTACTGCAAGATGCAACACAGGATGTAACCACAGCAAACACAACTGCTATGTAAAGTGTGACATTGCTCCAACATAAAAACACAAGTTAGTGGCTGATCTAACTACCAAAAGATGTCCCAAAAATTCAGTCTAGATTGAGCTGCTTAGAATTAATCTTTATAGTGTTTCTGAAGATGTACCTATGTAACTAGACACAAAATTCTTGTTGTATTTATTGGTTGCCTATATGTTCCCAATATCTCAGGTGTTATGGATGAATAATAACATTACTACCCAGAATTTTGCATTTTATTTCAGGTGTATATTATATAAAATTTCATGATGCAATCACAAGAGAACTGAGCCAGAAACTTAAGCAGAAGAAACAAAATTATTTCCTCTATTCTACCATTTGCTTTTTGAAATATGGCAACCCTAGTAATTTGATATAATAGCAACTTGTATTAGGCTTTTATCACTGTTACTTAAGACTGCATTCATTGTAATTAGAACCCTATTTTCTCCTGAGTTATGTCTTTTTTCCACTTTATGTTTCCTCTTTTCATGTAGGATTACTGTTCTTCCACTAAATCCAATGTTTATCTATGTAGTTGAACATTAAAAGCATAAAGAGTACAAGTGGTAAGTGTTTCAAAATGAACGTTGATGAAGTTAACTCAAAGCATAGCTCACATATAAACATATCAAATATGATGATAGTGATATATTTATTTATACCCCACCTTTTTCCCTAACAGGAACTCGGTGCAGCTTAGAGATTTAAAGAACAACCACCACAACAATTACCCCAGCCACTCTGGGCGGCATAAAACATAATATGAAGTCTTACCTTTTCCACTAATATCACCTACTGGAACAAGACGGCCAATACAGAGTGGACGGTTCCCATAGGGATCACGAACAGCATAGATAATATCTTTATGCATCATCAGAAGCGAGTATGAAGTGGGTGTTTCATTCATCAGATTTTTTATCCTGGAACATGAGAGCTCTTTTAATATACAGTGGTACCATGGGTTACAAACACCCCGGGTTACAGACTCCGCTAACCCGGAAGTAGTACCTCTGGTTAAGAACTTTGCCCCAGGATGAGAACAGAAATCGTGCTCTGGTGGTGTGGCGGCAGCGGGAGGCCCCATTAGCTAAAGTGGTACCTCAGGTTAAGAACCGTTTCAGGTTAAGAACGAATTAAGTTCGTAACCAGAGATACCACTGTACTCCTTTGGCTTAGTGCTGCTTATTTCGCTTATTTCCCTTCAAACCAATTGCTTTACCTTGCTACCCAATCTGGGGTGTCGTCATTCTCCAAAGGGGGTGTGAATGCCAGCAGCTGAGTGATCAATTCGCTGTCAGAACTGGTAGACAGTCCCACTCCATGGCGCATTAGCTATCAAACAAAGGACCAAAATGCAGCATTAATCAAGTATATGCAACTCTCGCATTATCTGTAGAAGAAACACGGACAAGTACATGCATACCTACACCAATGGTCTAGAAAACAGAAGTGACGCGGGCCAATTTCTGCTCTCTAAAATCAAAATAAGTGGTATCCAAAGGGGAAGGGCACAAAGAGGACATCTACACCACACATTTGAACTGGTTAAACTGTTATCCCTTCTTCTGAGGAATAGTAGTTCTGGGAAAGAAAATGTCAGAGTGGGAGAACCACACATCTGACAACAGGAGTCTTCTGAGCACTGCGATTTTTTTGCAGGAAGTTGTCATTACTTAAAAGTCCAAGCCTAATAGAGCAGTCCTATACATTCAGAGGAGGAATCATGACTGAAGGAGCTGTTTGCACCTTTGGCAAGGGAAGGAAGACTGAGCTACTAAATTACGTGTAGGGATCAGCTCTTCAGTGAGATGGGTACTTTAATTAAATTTGGGATATAATATAGATAAGAGAAAGAGACGATGGGAGGTAGGTGTACATTTATTTTTGCATGTCACTTTGGTATTCCCGCTTCCTCTTCGTATTTCCAGGATTTAAACTGTGAATGCTGTGAAGAATCCTTGGAATATAAAATGGTATAAAATCATAACCCTGTTTCCTTCCATATTCAGTAGTGAAAAATAAGCCAATCCTTGGGTCATTCCTTAGTAATCATAAGCAAGTCATGGAAGGGGGGGAAAGTACCTCTCAAAACACTGCTGTAAACTGTTATGCTTATATATCACAAATTGTGCATATGGTAGTGGATGAAGTACAAGAGGATAAGAAATCAACTGAAGTGCAAATAAAAGACAACTAAGGATCTGGTACGTTGCAGAAGGGGAAGGACAGGTGTTCAAAATTAGCAATGTGGCTTTTTGGCACTTGCCCTGGGATCTGTGGATGGTCTCAATATCATGAAAACAGTTGTTCACATTTATGCTTATCATACTAATGATTTGTTATTTTGACTATTTTCCTACCGTCAAATATAACAAAAACCTGGTTATGTGCCACTTATAAATGCAAATTTACTATTACGTTCTGCTTCTTCATGCTTAGAATCCTGAATCCTGGGCCAGCCTCCCCCAACCTGGTGCCTTCCAGATGTTGTGGGACTACATGTCCCATCTTCAGGGCTGCCCAAGACCTTTTGGTGCCCCCCATCCCAGCTAGTGAAAAAGGGGTGAGTGAAGATCTACATCACGAACAAGGAGGGAATAAAGATCTACATCGGAATCTGCTGCCCTGTGGATCCTGCCCACTGAGGCAATCACCTCACCTTGCCTCATGAGTGGGCCGGCCCTGCCCATCCTTCTAAACCAATGGCCTTGAGAGCTGTAGACCAAAAGAACTACAGGATGGGAAATTTGTACCTTTCTTCTCAGTCGTGCAGCATTTGTCAGCTCCCCATTGTGAGCTACAGCAATCTTCCCATGCAGAGTTTCCACAACAAATGGTTGACAGTTATCCAAGACAGAGACTCCGGAGGTAGAGTATCTTGTGTGGCCAATTCCAAGATTTGAAATGTACAGCTTCTTCAGACTGTCTTCGCTGAACACATGATTAACCAGACCCATCCCCTGCAAAACAAGAATGGGAAATGATTACATGCTCTTAAGAGCAGATTCCAATACTGCCCAGAATATTTTAGCAAGCTAAACTTAACCTACATGTGCGCGCACACACAAACAAGTTCCTGTCCCCAAACTTCCAGATTGAAGACAACTCGAAAACGTCAATTGGCCCCAAATGCAGCAACCAGATTGCTGGCTGAGTTTCCCTTCACATTTCGTATAAGCCCTGTTTGAAAACAGCTGCATGGATTGCCAGTTCTTTCCCTGGCCCAATTCGAGGTGCTCATGTTGGCGTTTAAAGCCCTAAAAAGATTCAGGCCCCAAATGTCTGAAAGACCACCTCCTTTCCTACAGACCCTCTGGGATGCTAAGATCATAGGAGGTTACCCTCTTAGTTGTTCCACCACCCTCAGAAGCTTAGGGTGCAGCAGTCTAGGAAAACACATTTTCCATGGCAGCCCCTAAGTTGTGGAACTCTCTTTCCACAGAGGTGCATCTAGCACAATACTGGGACACCCATCACAGTGTTCTGTTGCACCAGAAGCAGTTTAATCCTGCTGGCCACATAACCCAAAAAGATGTCTGTGGACAAACGCCCACTTCCTTGGCCTGAAAAGCAAGGTGAGCACTGCACCCCATAGTCGCCTTTGACTGGACTTAACAGTCCAGGGGTCATTTACCTTTATCTTTACCTTTACCTGCATCTAGCACCTTCACTATACACAGCTTTCGGTAAATACTGAAGAGGCATCTCTTTTACCCTTGAGATGTGTGTGTGTGCATATATATATATATATATATATATATATATATATATATATATAACAAAAATAAGGTGGGTCCATATATATATGGCCCCGCCTTATTTTTGTAATTTCAGGTTGTTTTAAACAGTTTTAAATACTGCATAATATTTTATATTAATATTAATGTTGTGTTTTAAGTGTATGAAAGGCAAGTAATAAACCGTTGTTGTAGTAGTAGTAGTAGTAACAACAACAACAAATTTTAATGTAATGATCATTTGGCACTTGGAATAGGTAAATAAAGTTATGCTATTGTGGTGTAGTAGCAATAGTTTTGGTTTGTAAACTACTGCCTGGCCTAGGGCAAATCACTGTCTATCTGAACTAACTTTCAAACCACTTGGCTTCACACTAGGATCTCCAGCGTAAGGGGCATTGACCTAATATTCAATCGCTGTGTCCTTAACAGCAGCTTGATCTGCAGAAAATAAACAGGTGAAGCTTTTTAAGGCAGGGACAAAATAGAACTGAGAAAGTTGGCAACTCTACTTTATCCATCACATCTTCCCTGCATTATCACAGAGCACAGATACTGTATAATATAATTTGGCTAGGCTGCATTTCTTTTAAAGGTTTAGTGACTCCATACACATGGTACTCTTGCCCAAAAAAATGGGTACATGCTATGATGTATATCTTTTGCTCACCTTCCCTGCTCCTCTTTCAGGAAAACTGTTGTGTTTGAAGTAGCATGTTGTGCTGCTATACACAATTTATAACTTAGGTACTAGAAACTTATATTCAAAACCTTGTTCAGCTATGCAGCTTCTGCGAGGTTTACCTCAGGTATATATGCAGTGAATGGTTTTTCAGCTTCTCAGCATTATTTTTAACATCTCAGAGTCTGAAAGGGAAAAGTTTCTACGTGTGAAAGCCACACCTTCTCTTAACTATATAAACAGTAAACAAGCTTCCCAGTTTACCTTGTGTAGTTTGAATGTATGGGCTGACTCGCCATCACTTGTCACAATCCCAGCACTCTCTTGGCCTCTAGGAGAAAAGCAAAAGCAGATGATGGTACCAAAATGGCATTTATATATTTGCATTATCCAAGTGTGGATTCGTATGTAGCAAAAGCAGCACCGTCCATACACAATATGGAAGTATCAAAATGCCTAGAGAACATATTTGTATGCAAACAGATAACCTTAAAGGGGGGAAAATCCTACAGCAAGAGAAACCCCATCCTCCCGAATTTCACCTTCCCTTATCAACCACCAAATCCAGGTACAAAGCTCTGGTTCCAGAAAGGAAGTACAGTATTGGGGTGGAGACGCAAAGAAACACAAAATCTTACAAACAAGTTCAGTGTGATAGCAGATACGTAATATGCTTTTGTTTTGTTTTTAATTTGTATTTGTTTCTGCTGACACTAATACACTTTCTTATCTATATTGCACTGCACTGTATTGTGCTTTTCTAAGGATGAAGAAGTGTGGTGGCATTTCTAAAAAGGAATTGCAGGGCTGTGAACATAGGCGTAGCCAGGATTTTTGTTAGGCAAGGGAGGCCTTTTGTTTGGGGGGGGGGTGCAGAACCTCAGTTAGATATGTATTTTTGTTGATTTTTATTGATGGGGGAGACAGTTGCCCCCCCCCTTGGCTATGCCCATGGCTGTGAAGGTTTTACTTCCCAAGGTGTATCCACATTTTTAGTCCTAGTCTTCCCTTCTGGGAAGGTTCTGCAGGATTTTGAGACAACCGGAACACCCTGCCAAACCTGTTTGCCAGATGTGAGGGGGCACATACCATACAGTTGTCCCTCTTTTTAGATAGCCCTTGGGCTCTCCAAAAACGTAAAATAAAAATATTTTCTCTCCAGACTGTAGCTCAGCGATGGGGAACCTGTGGCCCTCCAGATGTTACACAACTATAGTGGGGTTGCCATACATCTGAAACTTTCCCAGACATATCTGGACCGCTGCAGTCGGCAGTGGCGTTTGGATGGAAAATCTACAAAATGTCCAGTAAAATCTGTACGCATGGCAGCCCATGTTGGCAATGTCATTCTTTGCCGATTATCTGTAAAATTTCTGTCCGGATTTTCACTGTTTGGAATATGGCAACCCTAGACTATAGCTCCTATCATCCTTGGCCACTGGTCACACTGGCTGCAGCCGGTGGGAACTGGAGCCCAACCAATACTGGGACTCGAGTTTCCCCACCCGTGTTGTAGCTCAGTTAGTTGATCCTTTACTGAGGCCATAAAGGTTGCCAAATCTACCAAACATTGAAAGCACCTGGCTTCCATAAAAGAATTGTGGGAACCAAACAGAGGGCCTTTTCGGTGGTGGCACCCGCCCTGTGAAACGCCCTCCCACCAGATGTCAAGGAAACTACCTGTATCTTACTTTTAGAAGACATCTGAAGGCAGCCCTGTTTAGGGAAGTTTTTAATGTTTGGTGTTTTATTATGTTTTTAATAATAATAATAATAATAATAATAATAATAATAATAAATTTTATTTATATCCCGCCCTCCCCAGCCGAAGCCGGGCTCAGGGCGGCTAACAACAATAAAACAGTACAAAAGTACAAATAATATCCTGTTGGAAGCCGCCCAGAGTGGCTGGGGAGGCCCAGCCAGATGGGCAGGATATAAGTAATAAATAATATTTATTATTATTATTATTATTATTATTATTATTATTATTAGCCTACATTCATTGACATTTTCACTGTCTGACAACAAGGCATCCCCTTCTTTACCGGTGCTGACTCAAGATGTTTTGCTCCCTGGAACACGGTCCAAATCCCCCATCCCAGGCAGGGACACCATGTTAAATATTGCAAGTGTTGTAAATAAAAATATGCCCTTTTCCCTTATGGGGTATCCAAGAGCCCATATAGAGTCCTTACATAGGTTCCCTATTGGTAGGAGAAAATAACAGAGGCCAACCAGAGAATATTGAGAAGCAAAGCAGCTAGTAAGCTTGATCTTTATTAATCTGTTGCAACAGGGTGCTCCCCTCACACGCAGGAGAGGAAGAGGACCCAGAACAATGGCCTGCAAGGCCTTATAAAAACTTTTGAAATTCCCATTCTCTAGATCAGGACCACCCCCAGAAACATTATGCATACATCACAGAAGGGGTGTAACCTAAGACCACCCCTCAGATACATCCCCCTACATCACAGAAATTTAAATATTGTTTTTCTCCTGTTGTTGTTTATCTCCTGTCTAGCAGGTTACTTGATTGGATTTCCTGGGGAGCCTGGCCATTCTTTTGTAGTGGTAAAATACTTATTTCCTGGGCCAGGTCACAGGCTCACACCTTATTCAAACAGACATATCCTTGAGACAAGATTTGTGAGGAAAGAGACAATGGGGTAACCTTGCAGAGAAAGGATTTGGTCAGTTTAGGAATCAAAATGGTTCCAGGTTGGCTTTCCTGTGCTGATCTATGTATGTGCAGTTATGAACATTACTATATATCTAAGACCATAAAATTCCTATCACACAAGAAGACCATTTATGCAACAATTCCTGTCTTCATCTATCACCCCACTCTTCAAGGTATAGCCTGAAGCAGGTCACTTTCTCTTGCTGGACTTATGTACAACCCAACAGGAAATGCTTTCACCCATCACAAACCCACAGTGCCAGATTTGCGAAAGCACAAAGAATCTTAAGGGGGCATGGAATCCTAAGGCAGTGAGCGGTTCCCCAACACAGGGTGCCAAGCGAAGGGGGAGCAAAATTGAGACAATTCATAATCGAGAAGATCCATTTTGGGGCACCAAATTTTGGCTTTGCTCAGGGTGCCAGATTACCAAAGATTACCAAAGTGTGTCCCTAGAAACCTTTGTGCATTTGCAAGGACATAAAATATACATGTACCCTTCTCAGGAACAGATGAGAAGACTTGGAAACAACAAACCATTCCATAGCAATATCACCTATAATCAGTATCTGCAACATGCAACTGGCTCTACAGGTATTGAAGCATCTTTTAAATTGCTCACGTGTGCATGTTGACAATTAAGTGGGAGAAAACAAACCTACTGCAAAATACTGTATCTACACGGAGCAATGGTGACAGGAATGTATAAAAATAAAATGAAGAGCTGTTTAAAGTAGTTTTAATTATATACAACCAACATTTATGGGCTGGATATAGGCATAACCATAGCTAGAGCAGGCCTGTGGAAATTCATGAAACTCTGGTTAGTCATGATCAGCTTAAGTTCCACTGATTTTAATGGGTCAACTCTAAGTGTGACTAAGTCTGAATTCAATACAATATGTATTTTTATTTTGTTATTTTTGAGAAAAAACCAAAGCTTTTATTTGGAAAAGACAAATCTACTTTTCTGGACAATAAAGACTAATATAGGTTCTCCAAGACTAATTTGGTCTTATTTTTTTGGTTGCTCATTTTTGTGCATTGTTGGTAAACTCAAATAAATGTCACCCACATGAAATTATTAGCATTACAGTGTTACCTCGGGTTAAGTACTTAATTTGTTCTGGAGATCCGTTCTTAACCTGAAACTGTTCTTAACCTGAAGCACCACTTTAGCTAATGGGGCCTCCTGCTGCTGCCGCGCCACCGGAGCACAATTTCTGTTCTCATCCTGAAGCAAAGTTATTAACCCAAGATACTATTTCTGGGTTAGCAGAGTCTGTAGCCTGAAGTGTCTGTAACCCGAGATACCACTGTACCTTTAAATCTTCAAAATATAAACTACAACCATTCTGTTTGCTACAAATCACAAAATGCCTAAACATGTGGATACAGAATTTACTTAAACTGCTAAATTTGCCGTTAGACTAGATCAATCCACTGTACGTATAAACATGCCAAATTGTGAATCATAGGCTTATGGCAGCGATCCTAATATACTTGAACGTACTTTGAAATCAAAGGCACTTACTTGCTAGTAAGTATTACAGCACAAGGGTCCAAAGCTATTGCAATTCAGTCTGCAGCATATATTTAGAGTCTCAATTTTCATTTTAAAGCACTGTGCACAACAAGGGTTAAAGAATGCATTTTGTCAAGCAGAAAACAGCTTATTCTGAGTGCCAATTATTAACATACTTTGTAATCATTTGTGCCTGAGCTGCTTTATTTTCCTGCCTCTAATACGGAACCTGCTTATTTGGCAGTTTCTCAAGTTACTCCCCTCAGGCAGCTTGAGCCAGTAAAACTAGATCCTTTCATCTCTGTGGAGCTTACTGACAACCAGCCGTCTGGTTTCCTAGGAAACAAAATCTTGGCTAGAAATAGTGAATCATTTCCAGGTCACTTTCAACATGGAGAGTGGAGCAGGAAGGCACTGGACTGAGGAGGAGGTTAAAGCCTTGTTAAGCGTCTGGTCAGAAAAAAACATCAGAAAGCAACTCCATGGAACACTAAGGAATAAAGGAATATTTATTTACATTGCTAAAAGGCTACAGGAGCTGGGGATCTGCAGAGACTGGAAACAATGTCGTGCAAAGTATAAAAACCTGAAATATGAATATAGGACAGTTAAATATGCCCACAACTCAGGAGATGCTACAAAGACCATGAAGTTTTTCCACGAATTGGATGCCATATTGCAACATGAACCTGTCACACAGTTAACAGAGGACGAAAACGGCAGGTGTTCAGCAAATGACATCATAAATGCCACCAGGGAGAACAATGAAGGTAAAAAATATATATATGAAAATCGTTTCTGTATTATCTTTACCTGAAATAAATTAAGAGGCTGCTAGGGTTCAATCCCCACTTTGCACCACAGATGGCACAGTTGGAAGAACAAACTGACTTAATGCACTCTCTCCTTATCTGTGTGTATGGATGTGTGAAAGGGGGGCGGGGAGGGCGGTTCTGCTCACCAGCTTTTCTATAAATACATAAGCCTGATGGTAGTTAAACCAGCTGCTGGAGCTAGCTAGATTCATGAGGCCTTTGCTGTAAAGGAAAGCAAAAACCTCAGAGCAGGGGCTTCCAAACTTCTATTGCTTTTTAATTGGGATTTATCTGTCACTGTTCATATAATAATATATACATTTTTTGCAGCTATCTAGCTCATACCAAAGGGAAATGATAATTGTGGAACGAGCTGTGCTATTGTAATAGAATTTAAAATGCCGCAGAGATGCATTTATGCTCAGGTGGAATGAAAACAAAAGGGCCAAGGTCAAAAGACACATATTTGTAGTGATGGAAAGATGATGTCCCTTTTTGAAGTAGCAGTTAATGAATATTCCTTTGGATAAATATATATACAGTAAAGAGAGAGAGAGAGTCTCTTTCTTTTTCACAGTGATAATAAAAATAGCTGTAGTCTTCAGAACAGCTCCTCCTATTAACTTGTTCAGCTGTGAATATCTGTGCCATGTCTGTCGCTCCTCTGTATGTCCCTTTCGGAGCTTGTAGCTCTAAAAAGCGGCTTAAAACGCTTTAAATAATAGCAGTAAGTAATATGCATTGCAAGGCAGCTTAATATTATATGTTTTCCAGAGGCCTGTATGATGATATGTGATATATTTTGCTTTTCCCTTGAAATCAGAGAATTAAAATTGGAAAGGCCAAACGTTGCAAGTATGTTTATTATATATAAAAAAGGAAATTTTTATGTAGTTGAGAGACTGGCGGTTCTACAGGAGAGGGTTAATGGGCCTCTCCTGTTTAATGCTTAAAGTTGGTCAAACCTGCTGGCCAGGTCTGGCCAGGCACATCCTTTGTTATGTAAATAACAAGAGATACGTTGCCGTGGAAACTAAATAGTTAGACAATTGCTCCTTGAACGTTTGGAATAGGAAAAGATGGGGGGGCAGACCTCCCTCCCAACTAATAATCAGATAATTCAGGTGTCTGTGTGAGAAGACTGCAGTTTAGACAGAAAAAGAGACAGATAGCCAGTTTTAGGCTTACAGGGTGATTTCAGTCTCCTGGAATTCTGATGTCTGAGCAGCGGTATTTTAAAGCACTATCTTATCTTTTTAAGTCCAATCACTGATAGCAGTAAGGCCAGAAACGCCCCCCCAAATGCTTTGCAACACATATTTATATTAAATGCAAAAAGGACAAACTCACTACAATGACTTTAAAAAACAAATTTTAAATAATCTTAAATTTTGCAAGGGGGGCATGTGTGACGCAAGAATTGCCCACCCCAAAGAGAGCCAACATCCACTGAAAATACATAAACAACAACAATAAATATGGACAATGAGCATCTGTCCTAGCTAACTCTTATCGGGGGTTTTTTTCTAGCTTGAAATACAGCCCCAACATCTTCCTGTTCTGCTTTCACAGGAACATTTTAATCACTGTACGAAACATTATTTTGTGATGACAATGAAGAAAACACTGGCCTCCCCGCACTCTAAAAGGATTATGACTATATATCATATTCACAGAGATTTAATGGAAAATAAACAGGAATTAAACGCTCACCAACTTATTGATATCCCTTTTTTATCCAATAATAATAATAATAATAATAATAATAATAATAATAATAATATTTTCCCACTGACCCTCTAAGAAGCTATGGGCAACTTGCATTTTATTGGCACAACAGTCTTGTCAGGGAGGTTACTCTGAGATATGGTGACTGTTATAAAATCAATTAATCACCTTGTTGCCTCCCCCATTTTAAGTCCCACAGTCTGGTCAACAGGCAGCGAGTTGTTGCACTCCACATAGATTCTGTCAACGCAAAGATTTCTCATACAGCACGGGGTGCAAGTGGGGAGGGGAAACAAGGGGAAATTCCTGTCGTGTTGGCTTCTGCTACCACAACAATTTAGATGAACATGGCCAGTTATCTTTGAAAACCAGCCATCAGCTTGCTTTCTATTTTAGTCTCTTCATACATTGTAATTTCCTACATGTTGCATGTAGGAAGTGAGCAGCGAAATAAACACAGGGCTGCATTCACACACAACACTGAGCCATAGTTTAATGCTACATGGATTAGAACATATTTGAATAATTAAATTATTACTTTCACATTTAATAAATTTATTGTAATGCATAAATATTGTGGGGAAAATAGAAGACTGGATCTTTCTTCTAGCTTTTTCATTACTGAAGTACCAGTACGTGGGAAGTAAGAGTATCAGTCTAGGCTAACAATGAATTGTGCTGTAGTTTTTATTTCCTTTTAAAACGTGATACAACTTGCTTTGCTTACATGTGTTTGTCTTACCACAGAAATCGATGTCCCGTAACTGCATGGATATTAACAAACATATATATATATATATATATATATATATATATATATATATAATGTTCTTATTTTATCTGTAAGCCGTCTTGAGTCTGGGTCAGGGAAAAAGGCAGAGTATAAATAACTATACAATAGCAACAACAACCACTGCTACTGTTGCTGCTGCTACTACTAACAGCACCACCACTCCAGATTCAATCCTATACAGTGGTACCTCGGGTTAAGAACTTAATTCGTTCTGGAGGTCCGTTCTTAACCTGAAACTGTTCTTAACCTGAAGCACCACTTTAGCTAATGGGGCCTCCCGCTACCACTGCACCGCCAGAGCACGATTTCTGTTCTCATCCTGAAGCAAAGTTCTTAACCCGAGGTACTATTTCTGGGTTAGCGGAGTCTGTAACCTGAAGCGTATGTAACCTGAAGCATATGTAACCCGAGGTACCACTGTAATCACTTCCCAACTAGTAAGCCCCCACTGGTATTGTACTGCAAAAAATAAAAATAAAAATGCACAGATGCTAAATAGCCTTTCATTAGATGAAGATTGTGTGATCTTGTCCTTTCCTGGCCTACATCATTAAATTGCTATGTAGAAAATACTGGCTTGGATCTAACACTTGGATAAGTGGATGAGTCACATCTTCCACAAATCCGAGGGGGTCTCCTTATTCCCTGGGGTGGGTTTTGGAAGACAGAAAAGGGTGGAAAGGCCCCATCTCAGGAGTAGAGTTCTGCTCAAGATTCTTTGGATTATAACCACACCATCTACTACAGTGGTACCTCGCAAGACGAATGCCTCGCAAGACGAAAAACTCGCAAGACGAAAGAGTTTTTCGTTTTTTGAGTTGCTTCGCAAGACGAATTTCCCTATGGGCTTGCTTCGCAAGACAAAAACGTCTTGCAAGTTTGTTTCCTTTTGGATTTTCAATGCATTCCTATGGGAAACCGTGCTTCACAAGATGAAAAATTTGCAAGACGAAAAAACTCGCATAACGAATTAATTTCGTCTTGCGAGGCACCACTGTATCTATCTATCTATCTATCATTTATCTATCTATCTATCTATCTATCTATATCTAATGACTCTTTATTTCTGCCTCTTCTTCTTTCAGTTTTACATTTTAAAATGCTGTGTTATGTTAGGGTAAGTTTTGCTGTAAATATTATTTGAAATTAATATATTCAAGGTACTAGCCTGGCTGAGGATATCTGATGACTGTGAATCTATGTTGTAGCGTCAATAGGAAGTTTGCATTAGAAATATCTATAGCAAGTCATAATTCATATGATAATATGTTTGTTGCCTTTCCTATGTATAACAATTCTTTTTTCTCTCCCCCCCCCATCCCAGGTGAAGTTGCAGTTACACTGGAAGAGGAGGAAGATCCTCCTGCAAATCCACTACTTTTTATGTCCCACTGCAGGCCCATTCAACTAGGTAACAAAGGATGGCAAACGAGAGACAGCAAATTCTCTGTTTCTCATACTCATTAAGAATGGAATATTATTGTGTCAGAGGGACAAAAGAAATAAGTTGGAAAGGTTAGGGCATTCAGGGATGGTTTCTTATTGCACAGTTTCTGTGGTGTTTGCTTTAACATCTACATAAAACACAAGAAAACAAAATTATTTATTTTATGCAACAATTCGGTTCTTGATTGGAAACAAGAACATAGTTTGAAGGCAGAGGAAGTAGAAACTCAACTCAACGTGCAGTTCATGGGCACTGATATAAGGCTATGAAATAAAATTGTCAAACTCTTCTGTTTCATCAGCTGAGATCCAGAGAGGACTATGTGTGAGTGTGCAAGTGCTTCTGTGTGCGCAAGCATAAGGAGTGTGTGTGTGTGTGTCTATTTTTCATTGTTTCAGGAAAAAACCTCTTAAGAGTGCTGCTGCAAAGGTTTTCTGACTTTTCCAGGGCTCTTCAAGAGCCACCTGGTAGAAGGCTTCTGTTGAAGCAGAAGAAGTCAGTCTAGTGTGTTTTTGGAACAAACTCTGAAATAGGAATCAGACTATGAATGGTGCTTTCAGGTGCATATCAAACAATAGAAGGAGTAAATTTATTTCTTATGTACTGTGGGTGGTATTCCACCAACAAGTCCTTGTCAGCACAATAATTTCTGCTTGTGCAGTGAGACTTCTCCCCTCCCCTCCCCACATATGCCACACACCCACTCCTCAAATCTGTTCCATAGGGTTGAAGGAACCCCTAGAATGGATTTCGGAGGAGAACTTTCCACAGCATACCCTTGTGCTGCCAGAATGATTGCCTTAGCATTGCACTAAGTTCCACTTAAAATGTTTTGGAAAGTTGTTTGCGCGCTATGAATTTGGACATCTCATAAGATATCTTAACCGAATTTTGAATGATGGTTCCTGAAGTGAAGGAGCAGGTCTCCACCTATGTTTGGATACAATTGGACATCATTTTGAATTAGGGTAGTGCTCTGAATCTTTCAAAATGGTAGTGATTGTTACCACTGATTTCTAAACTGCACTGATCTTTCACACTTTATATTATATATATATTATATTCTAAAACCATGACCCCCACAGAAGAATGAGAGTACCACTGATAATCTGGTGCCATCATACCCTCCAACATTTCCCTGTTGAAAATAGGCACGTCCCATCCCATATTGATAATTTTACTATTTATATCCCACACATCTTATTGGGTTGCCCCACCACTCGGGGCAGCTTCCAACATATATAAAAACATAATAAAACTTCCCTATACAGGATTACATTCAGATGGCTCGGGGGTTGGGTAACTCAATAACCCGCCAACATTTCTCCAGTGAAAGTAGGGACATCCTAAGGAAATACGGGACATTCCGGGATCAAATCAGAAACTGGGACGGCTTCTCTAAACCAGGGACGTCCCTAGAAAATATGGGCGCTTGGAGGGTCTGCGCCATTATCTCAGATTCTGTTTCTGCAGTCAGTACAGCTTTGCTCTGATAATGTATGTAATGTTGGCTTTTGTTAAATCAGAGAACTTATATGTCAGAGTTTTCCAAACTTTGCTGGCCTTCTGTTTTTGGACTACAATTCCCATCATACCTAACAACTGGTCCTGCTAGCTAGGGATGATGGGAGCTGTAGTCCAACAACAGCTGGACAGCCAAGTTTGGGAAACCCTGTTATATGCTAAACCAATTTGTTTTCTACCTTGAATTTATTTTTATAACAGTGCCCAGAAGTAAAACTCACTGAGCCTTACTCCCAGGTAAGTGGGTACAGTATAAGACTGAAGCCTAAATGTGCACAGGAATTAAAAAGTTCACCAAAACCATTTTTTTTCTCTCTCTCTCCTCCCACCCTTTATTTTACCTTATCCTGACCCCATCCCACTCAATGCAGGTAACACATATCTGAGTCTCTCCCCTATTCTGCCTGATGCAGGTAACCCAACCCCAATACTAGATGCGACCAGAAGTCTGCCATACATTCCATCTGTAGCAAATGAAGGAGGAAAACACTGGACTATTAATGAAGTTAGAGCTCTAATACGTGTCTGGTCAGATAAAAGCATCCAGCAACAACTCGAGGGAACGGTGAGAAACAAAAGAATATTTGAACATGTTGCTGCTAGACTCCAAAAATTTGGAATTGACAGGGACTGGAAGCAGTGCAGGACAAAATATAAAAATCTAAAGCATGAATATAAGAGTGTAAAAAATGCCCAATATTCAGGCAACACAAGCAAAAGTATGAAGTTTTTCAGAGAGCTGGATGCTATTCTGGGCCACAGCAATGCAGATAAAACAAGCAGATCGGATAATGATGACAGCGAGAAGCCTATAGAATGGGTAGAAACTAAAACAGAAAAGAATTTCAGAGGTAAGAGTTCTAAGCCATCAAAATTAGTTTTATCAGTTTTGCACTAGTAAATATATATACATATGAAAGTTTATATATAAAAGTGTGTTTAATTCAAAGTACAAAGTACAAATAAATTAAAACTAATAATTAAAAGGTCAAAGAAGATAACAAAACAAAACCGTAAGTACAAAAAATAAGGAGGACTGTGAACTGTGATGAGGTTTGCCTAATGCCCTAAAGAGGATATTCCATTACAAGATCTGAATAGAAATACAAAACTACTGTTTATGATAACTCCAAATGTCAGAAAGCGCAATGATATGCCGATAAGGTAGAATTTGTACTCTTAAAATGGTCTCTAGTGGATTGTATGGAAACACAAGTATTGTTGGGGTGGGGGTGGAGCCTTGGGCCACTGCTACCAAACTACATTGTACCCCCATTTCCTCGCCACCCAGTCCTGAGTAACTTGTGGCTCACTGACATGAATGCAGCCAGCCAGTTGGTTTTTCTGTCTGAAACTGACAAAAACTCTGTGTGTGGAGGATGTTTGTGTGTGTGAAGCACCTGGGAATATTTAAATATCTTTAATTCCCTTTTTAAAAATGGAGATGCCAGAGGTCATTTGCTGGAAACACATTTACAATGTACTGATAAGGCAATGAAAAACACAAGTATTTATAGTATAAATAGTTAGCTACAGTTCTGTGCTTCCTGAACTCCATGTAATACATTTGCAAGAGCATATGATTCAACTGAGAGACAAAACCTTATTTATCAGAATGGCTTGGAGGCCAAAGTAGAGATAAATAGTTATACTTTACGTAGTATTAAGCTAGCAGGGACTAGAAGGGGAACAAGAGAGGTTTGTCTAATAGAAAGTCCCATCCCTTGTTATCTTTGCTTCTTTCATTCTTTTCCTCACTCCGGTGTATCTAATTCATTTAAATGTAGGTTGCAAGGACCTTACGGACAAGAGTCCTGGTTTTGTTTAAGTTACTTTGCAGAATTAAGCCACATGGTTGGTGCTACATAAAACTGGATAACTCACTTTTGATTTTCTGGAGGCCATCTAGAAAATGCCTAAGCATCTTACTATTTTTTATTTTATTTAAAAAGCTGTTTCCTTAGAATAATTGCAGTAAGACTCCTTATAATAATTTCACAACCTAATGTCATAACCTGTAACATTTCACTCAGAATTACATGGAGACACAGGTGCGGAAGATTCTGTTAGTAGTATGTCAGGAGATCTGCAGCTCACAGACACAAGGAAAGTGAAAGACCCAGGTAAACACAGAGATACTGTTTGTGAATCCCTCGATTAAAATACAAGTAAAAGATAACTGCAGTAGGATGTCAGCATTTGCATAACTATCTCTTTTTGTGCGTCTAGTGCTCCCCAGCACAGTAGACAGAACTAATTATCTAAATGGAGATTTGGAAGAGCCCATTACCACACATGTGAAGGAAGACATAAAAGAAGAAGTTACTGACTTAGGTGAGCAGCATTCAGTTACAATCTACTAAACAACAACAACAGAAGGTTAAATGTGAGGATGTATGTTAGGTGACAATTTAAAACTGTGAGCCAAGCCCAAGCTTATTCAATGGCCAACAATAAAGGTGGGCAAGGAGGAGACCTGTACAAATCCCATCCGATAGAGTCATAGAATTGTAGGGCCGGAAGGGACCACTAGAGGCATCTAGTCCAACCCCTCTGCAATGCAGGAATCTTTTTGCCCAACATGGGGCTTGAACCCACAACCTTGAGGATAAGAGTCTCATTCTTAGCTATCCTGATGGGGATACTTTGTCCATAGCAGAAACAAAGACTTCATGGAGGTCAAGTGATGAAAAACCTAAAGGGCAATCTTTTGCATGTAAATGTTGCCTGTAACAATAAGCCAGGTTTGTTGGCTTATCTTGGTTTATTGTTAATGAGCATCATGCTCATGCATGCAGCCTGATCGCTTAACACTTTGCTCATCCCCTGTGTGAACAAACCATGAAGCTGAAATTACACATGGCTTGTTAGGCTCTCTGAACCTGGATCCCTGGCTTGGCTCACTAGGCTTAAATCAAGGTTTCAGGATGGCTTACGATCCTGGCTTGTTTGGAACACCAGGATCACCAGCTCAGATGTCAAAACAAGACATGCTTTAAATGTGGCTTCCTTGCATCTCCCACTCATGTCAAGGGAAGGGCAAAGTGAGAGCAACTAGGCTGGCTGCATCTCACACTGCTCAGTCACAGTAAATCACGGTAAGTCAGGCTTTTCATTACCTTTGAACGTGGCATAAATCATTAGATGTTCTCCTACGGTTCCAAACAATACCTTTTAGACAGTCACAAGTTGCCTTATGTATCATGTCCAATTTGAGTTTGCATCCCCACTCTCACTCCCCCTTCCCCACACTGTTTGTAATTCTGCCCAGGGTAGAGATGTAAAACTTTGAAGCCACCTGGGGTGGGAAGAGAGAAACCAGATGGGGAGAGAGAATCCAATCAGAATGCATGCAATAGGCATATCAACCCTAAATTTTATTTACTACTCTTAAGATCATGCATCCTAGCTGGCAATGAGCACTCAGTAGAATGCTACTGTTTATTATGGTTATGAAGTCTATCTCTTTAGTTCGTATTTGACCAATAATTGCCAGTCAGTGCCTGACCAACACCAAATACGAGTTAAGAGGCTACAGAAGGCCCTTGACTATCTATATTGGAGTGTACAATATGTCTCCTGTCCCTCAAAACCTGGTTGCATTTCAAATTTTCCTACAAACACAGCAGGTTTCTGAGATACTTCTCCCAAAAAAAAGCAAAAAAAAAGCATAGTTTCTACACATAGTTTACTTAAACAGCCTCATGCTGGCACCAGCAGAGGGTGCCAAATTACTTTACCATAACAACCTATAAATCTATATAATTGGCCCACTCTTCTAATGCAAGAGAAAAAACTATGGGCTTGCCTGTTTGCTCTGTGTGAAGGAACTTTAACTGATGACAGCAAAACTTGGCTACAATTTCAGAAATCCCATGTTGTCAGTGAGTAGGTAAGAAACCAATTTAAGCAATGCCTTTTAAACACATACCAAATTCAGCAATTATTTATCAAAGGTCTTATTTAGAAAAGGATTTGAGTAATTTCCTTTAGTGAAACGCTATGGCTGCCAGTGATCTTTTCTTGCTCAATGTTTGACAGCATTATCTAACAGCCCGAGACCATGGCTTGGAGTTAGATAACGCAGTCACTGACCCCTCTGCACAGCCTTGGACATTTACCTCTTTGCTGGGTCAGCCTCTGCTGATGTAACTGACAAAATGATCCGTCGCATCCTATCTATCACAAGGGGAGCATCATCAAACAGCCAGAAACCAATTACATTAAAGGTCAGCATTCCACCCACTTCACCGTGATGAAACGGCCACAGCATAGAGAAAGAGGCAAACAATTTGGAATAACTGCGATTGCGCTGCCAAAATGTCTTCCTTCAATTAATTATCTTATTAGAGAATTCTCAGTGTCATCAGTGCTATCAAAAGATGCAGGAGTATAGCTCTACAATATTGGAAGAATTCTGTGTTTTTTCTGATGGTGACTCCAACCTGTTTCAGCCAACATAGGAGCCAACTCCTAGGGGCCAAGGGGTCTTCGGTTCCCCCCAATAAAATACTTGGGGGGCTACCCCCCTGAAGTTTATGGGCACTGCCATTCAAATGATGTGTATGTCCTGTGTCAGGTGATCAATTTTTTTGTGGGACGGGGCTTACCTGCCCCCTTTTATTCAAGTTGACACCTCTGGCAGTCAATAAAATGATTTTCACAATCCATTTGGTGGACAGTTTCCCCCCAGAAATGAAAGAGAAGGCATAATAACACACTGGTCCATTTACTAAATTAATGTAATTCTGGGGACACAACCATTTCGATGATCAGGTTTGCTTAGCACAAAGCTGTGAGCATGAGGCTACGGCATTCCTCACCTGGTCCTCCTGCTGCTACATGGCCATGAGTCAAATCATGGTTTGGCTCAGCATGACATGCAAACCAGGCCTCTTTATGCACAACACCTTCACTTTGTGCGACAGTGTTAGAAATTAGCCAGGTGCATTTTGTGACTGGTGCAGGTTCAGTTGCGGAGATCTCTGGATACCAGGTTGGTGACAGACATCTCCACCAGGCTGGCTCCTCCAACTTCCTTAAGCAGGGAAGCAGAAGAGCTTATTTATGGCATTTATATCCCACCTTTTTCTCCAAGGGGTATATGGTTCGTCCCCCTCCTCAGTTAATCCCTACAACGACCCTATGAGGTAAATTAAGATGTTGTGACTGGCCCAAGGTCACGCAGTGAGTTTCATGACTGAGTGGGAATTTGAACCCTGTTCTCCCATATCCTAGTCCAACACTTTAACCACTACACCACCCTGGCTTCCTAGAATACTTCTGCTATGGGGAAGCTATATAAATTAAGCAGGTACATAAGTATAGGGGAAGCAAAATGTCACTTAGAGAAGGATCTGAAATATTCTCCTTGAAGCTTGAATTTGTTTTATTCCAGATTGTTTTATTTGATGTTTTAATGTGTTGTAAACCGCTTTGACGTTGTTTTTTAAAGTAGCATAGAAAGTAAACAAATAACGACAGCAACAATAAACATAACGGGGGGGGGATGGCACCTAGACATTCTGTTGTGACAACCGTCACCCAAGTTTAATGTGCCATTAGGCAATTAGCTTATGTATCTGCGTTTCTAACACTTCTTTGCTAGATCCCGATATGTCATCATCACAAAGCCAAATTCTCCCCTCCCCTCCCACCTTGACACCAAACTATTAAGGAAACTGGAAACTCTGTGTACATATCTCATACCTGTGTGCAGTCCACTACCTGCAGGGGAGCCATGAGTGAGAACTGGCCAGGCTACATTGGAGACAACCCTAGGTCTTCTGGTCTCCAGTCTGGCACACTGACTGCATGCTGATGCTGAGAGGGTAAATGCGCACTTAGGCCATATTGGGACCCCATCACATGCAGGCATTAATCCCACGTGGAAAGGTTATGTCTAATGAGCTATACAAAAGTACCTAGAAATCTCATATGCTATCTTGGACCCAATAATAATTAGTAAATACATTGTTTACTTTGAATTTGCACAGAAATCCCGGAAGACGACGATTCCATCCACAGTACTCCCGAAGGTACAGAGCTCACACACATAAAGCAAGAGCCGATTGATGTAGGTAAGTCAACCATTTGCCACGTGAATTTGTAAACACTTCCATCCTCATTTCAGTACAGAGGTTTTGCTTTTAAAAGATAGTCAGCTTTAACCATTTAGCTTTTTTATAAGTATAACTCAGTGTGCTTCTCATGCAACACTAAACTGTGGTTCAGCGGTATGTGAATGAACCTCAGCAAATCTTCCTTCCTTATCCTCGTTCCAAATCGTCAGGAGGAGGATTTCTGCTGAGTTTTCTTTCAGTTTCAAAAAATCTTGGCTTAGCATTATGTGTGACCCAGTAACCCTGGTTTACAGTGGGCCATACCCACTTCAGCCATGTGACTCTGGGAGCACTGGTCAAGAGCAAATGCGGCCCTTGGGACAAAAATGGTGAGCCACTCCTGGGCTAAAGGAACAAAGAATGGGCGTTCGCAGACTTCACACCTATGATCAAGACTATTTCCAAGACTTAGTTCTCTGTGACAATTTTGTTCATGACCTCAGGGAATTCCTGAAGTGAACTTCCATGGGAAATCAAGACTGAGAGACCTTAAATATGGTCATGCAAGACACCTTAATCTTCAACCCCAAGCACACTTACTAAAGGAGTCAGAGGTACCTTGGGTTACAAACGCTTCGGGTTACAAACTCCACTAACCCAGAAGTAGTACCTCGGGTTGCAAACTTTGCCCCAGGATGAGAACGGAAATCACGCCATGGCGGACAGCGGGAGGCCCCATTAGTGAAAACACGCCTCAGGTTAAGAATGGTTTCGGGTTAAGAATGGACCTCTGGAATGAATTAAGTTTGTAACCCGAGGTACCACTGTATAGTTATGTGCTGGGCCTCCACGCACACAGACTAAAACCGTTAAGTGGAGAACCAGAGTTGAAGCTCTGGGACCAGCTGGAGGTTGGAGGTCACATGAGCAGTGATGGTTGTGCTACCCTGAGCTTCAACTGCTAGGTAGAGAGGCTCAGCAGCTCTCAGGGCTCTTTGGGGATTCCTCTACCTTCACTGAAATCCTCTTTGGGCTCTGGAGAGGGTCTCTTAGTGAGCCACAAGGACTCTCCAACTCTCTCCCATTTCCTGGTATTTATTTATTTATTGGCGCCGCAGGTATATGCAGTCACAAACGAGTCAATTGCACATGAATGGGAGGACACCTGTACATGCCATCAACTTTACTTCCACACAAACATGCACAGAAATGCATGCTGGATTAGGGATCTACAATTCAGCACTCTGCTATCTATATTTATTGTCTCTCGACCCCTTAAATCCAGGAACTGATGTAGGGTGAAAGGACTGTAAAGACAAATTTGGTGTTTTTAGGGACAACCAATAAGCAATGTGTACAGATCACATAAATGCTATGGTGAAATACCACATTAAAATTGCTCAGTGAAGGAAACATTGGACTCAATGCAGCCTTGCTTCCATAAAGGGAACACAACATCTGTGCAAGTTGAAAGACGGAATCACATCACATGAGTGCAATGAAATATTCCACACAGTAGTAAAGAGAATGCAAATGATAAAGTATCATGTGAACTGATTCCCTTTCTGCAGAATGCCTGCTCTGTTTTGGACATGTACACTCCATTTGAGGAAATTAGCTGCATGAAATCAGCAGCACACAAATTCCTTTGCCAAAAGAAAGCATAAGTAGTAGTTCAAAAAAAGGGTAAATACTGAGTACTTCAGAACAAGCCAAGCATCCCCCCCCAGCCTGTTCTGGGCTCTAAAACTGAAGGCTAAACAAAATCTTACAAAGCAAACATGGGGCCCAGACCTGTATTTCATTCATAGTGCAAACATGTAGGCTGGGCTGAAGGATTTGCAAAGGAGAGTCAGCAGGCTTCACCAATTCTTTTCTGCAAATGCCTTCCCCTGGTGCAGTCTGTCATACCTCCCACCAGCTTGGTCCTGAAACCAAAAGCATTTCATGGAGAAAGCCTTCCCTAGGGTGGGAGATATTTGAAGCTGTTCCTCTTTGCAGTTCTCCCCTATAAATGGCCCACAAACTACAATTATTTTCAGAAAAGGGGTGGTCAGGACCATATATTTGCCAACATGATCTCTAATGGTCTTGACTTGGAGAATGTGGTAGGAAGGCACACAGTGCAGCAAGGCCTGGGAACTGCAAGTGTGGGAAAATAAGTGCCACTTCTACTGTGCCGTATGAAGAGAGCCTGGAGCAAAATCTGTGAGAGCACCAAGATATTTGGAACTCACACATCTCTCCACCCAGGCAAGAGCCTCAAGCACCTTCCCACATTACAACAGAGGCCTGTTCTACCCATGTACCAAAATGAAGTGGGAAATGAGGTAGCAGAGATATGAGGTTCCCAGATAGATGGATCCCTGGTTCCTGAATGCTTCTGTGCTGAGTGGCCATGAGACTTGATTTATACAGGCCCAGATTACACCCAACGAGTAGTGAACAAGCTGTCTGTCACAAGTACAAACTGTTGTTTTAAACACTTCCCAAGCCACTTTAGGAAGGTTTATGGAATGTAAAGTTACATTCATGTCCACCAAACATACACATGGTGCAATCTAGAACAAAATTGAAAGTACTGTCCATGCCTGGGTGATTATATGAACAAATCCTTAAATAATAATAATAATAATAATAATAATAATAATAATAAATTTTATTATAATAAATTTATTATTATTATTATTATTATTATTATTATTATTATTTCTACCCCGCCCATCTGGCTGGGTTTCCCCAGTCACTCTGGGGGGCTTCCAACAGGTGGTTTAAAATACATTAAAACATCAGTCATTAAAAACTTCCCTAAACAGGGCTGCCTTCAGATGTCATCTAAACGTCATATAGTTGTTTATTTCTTTGACATCTGATGGGAGGGCATTCCACAGAGCTGGCACCACTACCGAGAAGGCCTTCTGCCTGGTTCCCTGTAACTTTGCTTCTCCCTGTAACGTCTAACTTGTGACTATTTCTGTGCATGCCTTCCTCTGTCCTGATTTCAGAAGTTATGAAGCAGTATAACTGAAGCTGCATATATCATATGCCAAAAGCATCTGAATTTGGTTATGCAATCTAAAAGGCTTATGTAAATGTTGCACAATTTACATGTCTTGTTCCAAATTGCAACGTTTGCATTTGAAATTCTGGCAAGTAGCGGAAGGGAAAACATATTAATATTAAAAACAGCAACACACACACTCTAAACAACCCCCCCCCCAAAAAAAAATATATTACCCCAACCCAAGTCCATTGAGCAGCCTCAGCTTTTGTGACTGGAGTCAGTCAAGGCCCTGCCCTGCCCTGCCCTCCCAGGCCAGGTGGGGATAAGGCCTGCAAGGCAGGGAGCAGGTCTTCCAGGACTCACAGCCAATATCGTTTTGTTTGGGATAGTTTTAACAGGGAAACAATATTTTCATTTACTTTATACATTAACAGTGTCATTCTGCTAATGAAAGGAACCCCCCGGTTGTTTCCACAGTTCCTGTGTACTTGAGAGTAGGCGAAAATAAGATGTTTCTATTCAGACAGATTAATGTGAACTCAGGATGTGAGTTGAATGAAAAGTGGGTTTTCTAGCCTTCCCCCAAATACTGGTGTGTTGTTGTTTTTTATATTCAGCTACTCTGAGCAGTAGCAGCTTCAAACAAAAAGTCATCAAGACACCATTCAGAGGCTTTTTGAATGTTTTAGCCAAAGCGACTAATTGGACTCTGGTGCTCTGAAGTATCCTACACTTGAGAAGCTCAACTTGAAAGACAGATTTCTCCTCCTAAGGGACAAACCATACATCATGTGCCAGAAACCCTTTTGGACATCTATACTGAAATCAAGCGTACACTGTATCATACCAAGAGCATAATAACAGAGCTTGTTATAATCAGATCAGCAATGTAGGCGAATTTGGAAAATAATGACCCTCTAAAAGGGTAAGACAAGGTATCTGTTTAAGGCTGCAGATCTCTGTACACTGAACGGAGAGCAAATCCAGTTGACTCCAGTAGGAGTTGTTTCCCAGTAAGCATGCATAGATTGGATTGGGCTGCACAAAACTCTTAGGTTAGATTCAGACCAGATTACTAATGGTAATACTTTGTGATTTTTAAGAAAGCAGTTGTTTACCAGATGAAATATGAAATTTTGTTACAAGACAACAAAGCCAGATAAGCAGGGTATTATTATTATTAATGAGTTATAATTTTTTAATACTACAAGTGAAAGGGATGCAAAGGAAGAGTGAAGGCTGCCATGGAGCTACAGATTAAGCCTGACCATGACAGTCCAGGCTATAGCTCCACTCACACACAACTGTTGTGGACATTATTTGCGGCTCTGCCCAGTTGTAGGAACCTCACTGGCTTTTTGCAATGCAGCCTTTTGTAGGATGCCAGGCCTACAGCTGGGCCACTTGGCAGCCCTCTGTCTAGCTTATGATGCTATTTGCCAAAGGCTGCAAGGTGGAGAAATTATTTTTGAAATAACAGATTGTGCCTACATACGATAGTACCTACACACTTTGCATGTTCAGGTCAACATTTTGAAAAGGAGGTAGGGAAAGTTATGGAGAGAATCGAAAGGAGGCATGCTTACCATTCCTGTCTTTTTCTGAAACAGCTCATCCTGCTCAAGAATATTAATGTAGAAGTGTGGGAAACACGGCTTCAGATTTTATTTCGATTATTGCTGTTTTAACTGCAATTCTAGATGTAGAGTGATAAGAAAGGCCCAATAACAGAAGCTATGCTTCATTTTTTTTTAAATTGTCTTTTTAAAAATAGATGATGACTCTATCAGTACAACCTCAGAGGACGCATCTGGGTTTTCAATGTGTAAACAGATAACAGGGTCTGGTAAGTGATTGGTCCTTTGCTTTCGGTTGAGGGGTAGCGGGAGGAGGAGGCTGTCAAGTCCCTCCTTCATGGATTCTGGTCCCTGGTCTTATGCCTCTACACATTCCTAGCTCTCAGTATTGTACATTTGTAACAAACAAAATTGTTGCAACATACAGTGTTAACATGCATGTTTCCCAATGCAGAACCTGAATTTTTTTCAAATAGGATTCTAGATTCCTGGGCAGTTTATAATCCTGTTGCTGCCCTGTAACACACTCAACTCTAGTCATTATCATGATTAGGGAATATCTATAAAGTCACATTTAATTCCGTCCCCCCGTTACGTTATATTACATGTCTGAAGGAGCTTTCTGAGACACGAAGACCACAGTTCTAGACACACTTCCCTGAGACTTAAGTCTCGCTCAACTTGACAAAGTTTAATTGCTTCTGAATAACTGGAAAGTTACAATACTTAACACACATGTAGAGAGTAAACCCCACTGAACAAAGTGATATTTACTATTGAGTAAACATGGCTAGGGTTGTACTGGCAGCCTTGGATACAAGCTTTGATTCTTTTGGGGTTCCCCACCCCTGCAAAGTAGAGTATGTCCATGAGCAAGAGAAGTACTTATAGCTGTGGCTGCACATCCTCTTAATTCTTCCCAGTTTCTCCTTTGTGAACCAACTCTTAGGAACCATGTTAAGGCGGATGCTCGGATTCTGAAAACCTGGCCATATGCTATGGTTGGACAATTGGTTCACCACCAAAATGCACTCCAGCCTTCTATGCCCCTCTCGCATATGGATAGCCAAAGTCAGAAGCACCATGTTCAATACAGAAAGATTTCTGTACCAAAGTAATACAGTATGCCAAACAAGATACAATATTCTACAGCACACTCAGAAAGCAAGTTTACTCTTCCCATTTGGATCTTTCCCGCATTGATACACGGTGGATCTAATTCAGAACATTTCCTGTTACCTTTAAAGTGTTTCCCAAATGTGGGTCTCCAGCTGTTTTTGGACTCCAACTCCCATCATCCCAAGACAGCAAGACAAGTGGTCAGGGGTGATGGGAATTGTAGTTCAAAAATAGCTGGAGACCCAAGTTTGGGAAACACTGCTTTAAAACAAGGGTAGAGAACCTGTGGCTCTCTAAATGCAGTTGGACTCCAACTCCCATCAGCCCCAATGGTTAGGGATAATGGGAGCTGTAGTCCAATATCTGAAGGACCACAGGTACTTTACCTCTGCTTTAAAAAGGAAAAATGAAGTTGTGGTTGTTTTAGTTTCCGAATATTAATCTATTATTGGTTATTTATTTTATTTTGAACTTTCAGACCATCAAATGTCCTTAAACGAAGCACAGAATCACTTTAGAGTTATTACGATTAATGACACAGGAGCAGGAAAGCACTGGTGTGACAATGAAGTCAAAGCTCTGATAAATATTTGGTCCGATGAGGAGATACAGCAAATGCTTGAAGGAGCAACAAGGAATAAAGAAATATTTGAGGAGATTTCCAGAAGGCTAATGAAGGTTGGAATAGACAGAGACTGGAAGCAGTGCCGCACAAAATACAAAAACTTAAAATATGAGTATCGTGCGTTGCAAAAAGAAAACGACCAGGTTGGCAATGCAAGAAAGAGGATGAGGTTTTACGATGAAATCGACAGCATTTTGAGAAGCCAGCCCTCAGGTATGCATATCTGCAGAACTGATAAAACTAATTTTAGGTGAAGACACCGAGGACATAACTAACTAAAGGAGCAATGTGTAAAAGTTCGTTTGAAATATTATATGCCTCATAGAAGTTAATATTACAGGAAGGTGACAGTAAGTTGTAGTTCAATGACCAATAAGTCATATCCTTACAGAAAAATCAGAGCATGGATATACAGCCTACAAACAGACCATTAATCATTTTACTAAGCAGCTGGCAGAGGAAGAGTAGATCAGAGAGACAGGCTTCCCTTTCTCCACCCCCAGCAAGGAAACCAAATGGAATTGGGAAAGAGAAATGCTGATATCTGTTCTTTCTCAATCAACCCACTCACGGAATGGAATTACTTATTGCCTGTAGCTACCAGATAAGCTGAATTAATCTTGCTCACCACTTTACTCAAATCTTGGGTTAAGCTGGAAGTCTGATTAGCACTAACTCCAGTGCCTGGGTTCGCTGTGATTACATTATCTAGGGGTATTGTGTTTGTCTGAACCAGCCCATTCTTTGTAAGAATAAAGCTACAAACAAGTGAAGCTGGAGTTTAGGCATGTGGTTGTGGTCCAGCATTAGCAGACTGGAGCACAAAGTGAGAGATCCACCTTCCCTACTCCAGGTTTTCTGCATAGATGGAAAAGATTCAGGCCCTCCCTCAAGTTCACTGGCATATTAAGAAAAAACTTGTGGGAAGAGAGACCCACCTCACTTTACACTGAGAATCTGTCTGGCTACATTTTGAACTTGGGCCAACAGTATTACATATAAATAAGAATGGTATTCATTTTGCCATTATACTAATAAAAACTGATGTCCCAGTCTGCTTCTTCCTTAGGGCTTCAAGTTGTCTTCTTCGAGCTAACACTTCAGCTGTGTATTTATTATTAGGACCCATCTTTCTTAACATTTTGTCACAGAACACTTCTTGTCTTTTTAAAGAGACAGCTGCAGAAGTTACCACAGACACAGCCCCACTGAGCGTCAAAAGAAAAGCCTCTCAAGATGGTAAGAATTTATTTGCATTGTTACACTATTTTGAAGGGTAGATTGATGGCACAAATCCACAAGAGAATAAATCTCTAATGCGTTCATTTTCATCTGTGTCAAGTGCTTTGCGCACACTAAACCTGAAGAGAACAAACATCTGGATAGGACACAAGGATGGATAAAGAAATCTGCCTTTTGTGTGTACAGGTTGCAATGGATGCTATTGTGTGTGCAGGTAAGCTACGTGACAAACATAGCTATGGATTCATGAGGCTGAATTGTATTCACATGCAACCCTATCCAAACCAGCCCACATCATTCAAGCAGAATACAAAAGATGGTGCACATGCTCCTCTGCCTTCCACAGCAAATGTAAACACTTATCTTCATATGCTGTCTAGAGCCACTGTATACTCTGGTTCATGCCCAAGAAAGTGCCAGGCTTGCACACTCCCTCTTTCCCACCTTACACAGCCGGGTCCATAATGTTAAGACATGAGTCTTCAAATAAAGTCAGCAGAAATCTACCTCTTTGCTGCATTGGGAGGAAATGCATTGGGTGTGAGCCCAGTACTTTGCTTGGACTCATTGGCACTCATGCACATAGCACGAGAAACCATGATTTAGCATTACAGTGGTACATCGGGTTAAGTACTTAATTCGTTCCGGAGGTCCGTTCTTAACCTGAAACTGTTCTCAACCTGAAGCACCACTTTAGCTAATAGGGCCTCCTGTTGCCGCTGTGCCGCTGCCGCACAATTTCTGTTCTCATCCTGAAGCAAAGTTCTTAACCCGAGGTAATATTTCTGGGTTAGTGGAGTCTGTAACCTGAAGCGTATGTAACCCGAGGTACCACTGTACATGCAAACGCAGCCATGAAGCTATATAAGCAGCAGTGATTTACATCAATGATGCAACTAACTTAACAAGCAAGCTCAAAAAGACAACGGCATACCAACATAAAATCCCAAAGTTTGCAGAAGTACAAAATATATTTTATTTTTAAAAAAGAAAAAACATAACCCCAACATAACCCAAGGAGAACTGAGCATGTTCATGGCCACAGATTTCTGGCCAGTGGGGGGAAGAAACAGATAACTAGGGAGAAGGGGCGTGGAAGGGCTATGGCTGGCAGGCACTTTGTACATGAGCAGTCCACATGGCAACCTTTCATTGAAGATCTCACTGAGAAAAGTATCCAATGAACCTACCTCTATGAGCTCCTTTGAGGAATGGCAGGATACAATTGTGATAGATAAATGTTACTGTAGCAAGTTAACAAATACATCATTCCATTAGTTTAGCAAGTTTAACAAATACATCATTCCATTGGTCCTCATGACTTGCCTATTGACGCATGCTAGATTCAAATGAGTTAATCTCTTCAATTCAAATTGTCACTAATTGCTTTTTTCCCTTTTATAGACTCCTCACCCATTCAGTTTAAGAAAAGTGTTTCTGATAACTTAACAATCCAGTCGCAAGGTGTGTCTGACAGCATGCATACTGTAATCAAGAGCCGAAGGATGCTTCTAGAGAGATTTTACAAGCAGGAAGAAATGCAAGATACCAGCAGAACACAGATGAATAGCAGCATCCCTGCAGTGAAACAGGTTGGTTTAATCCCCCCCCCCCAAAAAGATAAACATGGTTGTTAAAAAAAAAAGTTGCAAACCTCTCTAAGCAGTTTACTAGAAACATTAGCGTTGCAAATAGCAAACAGTTGAAAACAAGAAAAACATTTAAAGAACATGCCAAAAAGAATGCAGCGAAGCTATCTCCCTGATGTCAATAGCCAGGGAGCAGAGAATATAGGTGCTACTACACTAAAAGAATGATTTCTAATAATAATAATAATAATAATTTATTATTAAGTGCGGAACAAGTATTATGTGGCATTTGTAACAGTGCTGGGTCCACACATCAAAACCATTAAGTGGGCACGTATGATGTCAGGCAATCCTGCCAGTCAGTTGGTCCCAAGCTGTTAGGGGAATTATATACCAATAGCTGAACTTGGCCCAGGAACAGATTTGCAATGAGTGCAGATCTCTGAAGCAAGGGGAGCCCCACATAGGGTGCATTGCATTGATCAAATCTTTAAGTCACCAATGCTTGAACTGCTGTGGTCAGGTTCTCTTTATCCAGGAACAGCCCCAGCTTTTGCACAGCTGGTAAAAGATGCTTAGAAGTAAAGCGACTCTTGGTTGACAGCAAGGAAAATCTAGTAGCCAATGATCCAAAATCAAACACACACACACACACCTGCTGCCAGATAAACAGTGAAATTATTGGCCAAACTTAATTGCATAGAAAATTCATAAAAATGAAGAAATCCCTGCTTTCTCCTGTAGTTTTTCCCCAGAGTTGTAAATTGTGCTAGTCTGTTGTTTAAATAAGGAATTAACACAGAATCCTGGCAGAACCTTTCATGGATCAGAAAACACACACAAAAAAGCACATTTGACAAAGCCAGTTCAACTTCACACAGTCACTCGTGCCACAATAGTTTTGTAGTCTTTAAGCTGCCAGTGAACTGTTAGTTTTGCTGTTAATTACACAGGCTATCACAACAAAACTGCTCCGTGCTTTGCATTCCTAAAATTTCAAATACTTTAGTTTGTCAGAAGCCCATGCACGTCTAAATTTGTTTTCAGCATCCCACTTTCCATTATATGGTATGAGACTTCATCCTTTAGTAGAATTTCCCATTCTACAGTAATTCAAAGGTCTCAGACAACAGTCTTCTGTAGGTGGTAAAACAGCACAATTCAATGGAAGCAAGTTTAAAGCGATGCACATTGGGGCAATCTTTTATTTCACATATATGCTCATGGGGGTCTGAACTGACCAGGAATGAGACCTTGGGGTCATTGGGGACAGCTCTATGAAAATGTCAACCCAATGTGCTGCAGCTTTGAATAAGGCAAATTCCATGTTAGGGATAATTAGGAAAGTAATTGAAAACTGCTGATATCATGCCATTATACAAATCTATGGTGTGACTACTTTTGGAATACTCTGTACAGTTCTGGTTTCCTCACTTCAAAAGAGATATTGTAGAGTTGGAAAAGGTTCAGAAAAGGACAACCCAAATGACCAAAGGGGTGGAGCGACTCCCCCACAAGGAAATGTTGCAGTGCTTGGGACTTAAATCCTGGACACCACCCTTAATGTCAAAAACGACCCTCTAAAAATCAGGCCACAGGAAAAAATTGTAGCCGTTTCCCCAAGGACCTGAAAAGTTATGTAGGCGAGGTCAGGGGAGGATTTTTATTCTCCAGAAATGAACTGATAAAGCACATTTTCTGAAAGCACGAGAAATCTTATCTTTTGAAATGAAGTAACTCTTTATATACTCTACAATGACAGAAAGCAAAAAGGGCCAAAACATAAAGAACAAAAAAACCCCTCTGAGAATTATTTATATTTTGCAACAGTGGTTAAAGCAAACTGTGAGGGCTCCGCTTCCCTCCTTTTTCCTTGTAACGAATCTCATGGCTCTTCCATTAAAATGTTACCATGCATGCTGCCTGCCAGATGTTCAGATTGGGAGGCAGCCTCGCAAATGTTCTGATTGGGAGTAAGTGGAATGTGTTCAGAAACTCCCATAGTCTGTGGACATCCCATTCCTGCCAAAGTATTTCTCAAAATGGAGCGTCTGTTGGAAAAAAATTAACAAACCCAAAGCTTGTTCCAAAAGGCATGTTGCAGAACAGCCTGGGTCAAGGACTCACATGACGTCTCACCCCCGCCCCAAACTTTTATTAATTAACATGGATTAAGTGACTGGATCAAGATATTCATAATATCGCTCAGTCTTCTTTCTTTGTTGGACAGCTTAGTTTTGTAACAGGTTTTATAACTCACCAACCCTATCTCATGTTTGCAAGTAACAAAAAGGTTAGATTTGATAGATCAACAGCTTGCGGTGGTTTTGCATAGCAGATGAAGTATGTATGTTTCAGGCATTGCAACGGACAGCTTTTGTATATGAACACATGAAGCATGAATCCTATAAAATATGTTATTAGTATTTAGGCTTTAGGGTACCCCCAAGAACTCCTCAAGTATGTTGAGTTGCATCCTAATGTACAGGCAACTCCCTGTTTGCATGGGAGTTGCGTTCTGGGTCACCATGTACAATGGTGGACTGTGCATAAGCCTGCCCCACCTATTTTTCTGGCCACTTCCAGGTCGACCATGATGTGCGCATACACAGTCATTGGATGCACATAAATTGGATGCACATAAATCGGTTATTGCCTGTACATGGTTGAGACCTGTGACATTTTTTGTAGAAATTGGCCTCAACACAAAACTTCAGAAGGCCTTACCCCTGTACCCATTATAAGGTATATGGTGAAGCCAAACAGTAATTGTTGTGGGAATGTGTCCTAAGGTTCCTAACAGACCAAACCTCAAGTATCATATTATTTTTAGGAAGGATTTCCTAAACAGACACTGTTGTTGGCTGAAAGGCCTATTCACTCACTTCATGAGACTGAAACCTATGCCATCTTGTATGGAAAAGTTTCTGGACACTTAAGCAAGCATTATTTTTAATGTGCCTTTCTCAAATCAGATGCCTTCAAACTCCCCCCTTCCCCATTTCACTATCTTCAGTTTAATCATATGACTCATAGCAGAACCAATGCCATTTTGTGTGAAACAGCAACATATACAACAGGTAATTTGCAGCATTTTAAGAGGTCTTTCTCCAAATTGCAATTGACTTAATTCAAAAGGGCCAAATTAGATGCAACGGGGCCATTGCCTTTCATTTCTCTGCTCAAGTGACATATGAAGCAAGCAGGTAGTGTTGGGTCTTGGACAGAAAAAGTACCATGCAAGAGCCGTCCCATCCTGTTTCATCGTAACTCAACCCACCACTCTAGGCTCTTTTCTCTGTTCTTGTCTCACTGTCAAAGTGAGAACCAACCATCAGCAGGGAGGTGAAAAACAGGAGTGGGCGGTGCCTGCCTCCCATACACTCTTTTTACAGATCAGATTGCTAGTGCCAATTCATGTGAATACATCACTGTTGCCAAAAATGAAATGTCTCGATGTCTAAAACCATGCAAACGTATTGGCCTGATTATTCATACGTAATACTAAGTCACAGTTTAGTGTTGCGAGCACAAGCCTTGGGCTCATGCACGCCCCCAGATGCCTCTTCTTGCTTGTGAAGCCTGGAATGAGCATTGGGGGCCAAGGGCAAGCCCCGCTAAAACGATAAGGCCCTTCTGCACCTCTTTGGTGCTTTGCTTCTGACTTGCATCACCATCCTGCTTTGTATTCCTGGTTTGTTCACTGATGCTAAGTCAGAATTCCCCAGGTTGAGGTAACAGGGAATTCTGGCTTAATGCAAACCATAGATGAAGTGCTAAAGTAAGGGGATGGGCTGTCTGCTTCAATACTTGTTCTTGGCTTTAAAAATCAAGGAACGATCATTTAAACCAGACCATAATGTTCAAGCCAAGAACTACGGCCAAGGTAATTTATGGTTTAGGAAACGGAAACAAGCCAGGATCATTAACCACTGTTTGAAACTATTTTGTTTTCCTGAACCATGGCTAACGCTAACCAGTTTGTGGTTGGGGAACAGAGCTTAATCGTGAGTCCCTGTTTGGATGGTGTGCATGCTAAACTTAAACCTTGGCCTAGTGCAAGAGAGCAGCAAAGAGGACTGTGGAGCAAAGTGTCTGTGAGCTCCTCTCTAGGAGTCCCCATGCTCTTATACTAAACTAAAGCTTGGCTTACTGTGTCACGCAAACCAAGCTAGTGTTGTTTCTTGTGCAAGGGGTACTAATCTATGATTTGGCGTAATGTGTGAATGCATCCAAGGATACATTACTCTGTCAAGTTGACATATACTCTACTACAGAGGTTTTTGACCGTTTTGAGTCCACGGCTCCCTTAACCAACTACATTCTTTCTGCAGCACCCCTGTTATGTCACCCCTTGCCTGCAGAGCTGGCAGCCTCTCACCCTTTTTCCAACACCCTTCCTTATGGAGTGTTCCCTCAGCCTCCTCTCCTCTCCCTGGGAGTCTTCTGGGCAGCTACTGCTGCTGCTCCTGGTCTCTGAGCTGCCCCCCCTTGCCCCAAAGAGAGGTGCCTCCCAGAGGCACTATTTGCCTGCAAAGCCTACAGTCAGGTCTGCTTCAATAAACAGCTGTACAAGCCTTGGGGAGGCAGAGATGCAAGAGGGCATTAGAGGAGGAAGGGAAGGAAAGAGGGACAGAGGCCAATGTTGCCCGTGGCGCCTATCATTCAAGCCACCCCAGGGTGCCACGGCACATTAAATGGTCCACGCACAAGTATGAAGAGATATTAAGGACTGGCAAGTCAGTAGAGAGGGGGAAAGGTCAGGCAGCCATGGAAGTGTGAGCTATATGTAGGTGTAAAGGTAAAGGTACCCCTGACCGTTCAGTCACGGATGACTCTAGGGTTGTGCGCTCATCTCGTTCAATAGGTACCCTTGGCCTATAGAGCGAGATGAGCCGGCATTTGACCGCAGACAGCTCCCGGGTCATGTGGCCAGCATAACTAAGCTGTTTCTGGTGAACCAGAGCAGTGCACGGAAATGCTGTTTACCTTCCCACTGGAGCAGTACCTATTTATCTACTTGCCCTTGACGTGCTTTCAAACTGCTAGGTGGGCAGGAGCTGGGACCAAACAACGGAAGCTCACTCCGTCGCAGGGATTCGAACTGCTGACCTTCCAATCGGCAAGCCCTAGGCTCTGTGGTTTAGACCACAGCGCCACCCACGTCCCTCATATGTAGGGGTAGGGCCTATCAATACAGGCATACAATTCACCTCCGGTTTTAGGGTAAAATTAGCGCATACACAAAATGAACTATTATATTGTTCTATTTTTACCACTGTGCTGTGTGCCATTATTATTTTCAGGGTGTTTGGTCATATTTGGCTAGATGAGACAAGCCAATGTTTAGCGAGTATTTTGATGACAAAGCAAGCCCCAAGCAGAGATGTGCAGCGCAGTCCTATGCACATTTACTCAAAAGTCGAGTCCCGCTGACTTTCCTAGGATTTGCTTCCCAGCAAATGTGCATAAGATTGCAGTGTTCCGGTGCTCAGAACCTTACGAACCATTGTCAGACATGGTCAGCGCATTGGAAGTGCATTGCCTAATTAAATGGGTCCTTCTTGATGGAAGAGTTGGAGCTACTGTTGCTACAGTTTTACGTATCTCTCTTCGCACCCCTCTAATTTCCCATGAGCAGCAATTGGGCTACAGTCACACCCTGCATTTAAAATTCTGTACCACTTTATAAACAGTCATGGCTCTCCCCTGCCCAAGAATTCTAGGACCTGTAGTTTATTAAGGAAGCTAAGAGTTGTTAAGAGACCCCCCCAATCCCCTCACAGAGCTACAATTGCCAGAGTTCCCTCAGAAGAGGAGTTGATTGTTAAAATACTCCAGGATTTGTAGCTCTGAGAATCTTGCGGACTGTGGCTAGTTAAGGGTGCTGGAGACTAGCTCTGTGAGGGGGTAAATCTGAGTTTCCAGGCGTGTTTGGAGGAGGCAATGGGCTTTAAATGCATGGTGTGTTCACAGCCACAATGATGCATTCTGCATAGTTCCTGCCCTGCATCTATATATGTAAAAACATCATGAGATGAACAAGACTGCTTGTGCTTTAGCATGCATTAACCAAGCAGGAAATTAAGCTGTTCCAAGTGCTTAGGCGAAACAATAGAGTTTGTGGCACAATATAATGGGAGTTCACACGGTTCTGAGTATGACAATAATTAGGACCTGGATGCTGTGCAAGTTTGATGCCAGCCCTGGTTTTGCATACCGCTGCAGTTTTAAACTTACCTGCAACTACCGGACTTAAATGTAGGGAACTGCAGCAAAAAGCGAGGGCCGTAGGATGCAATCCTGCATACATTTACAAAGGCAAAACCCAGGAAATCAATTCAATTCCACTCAGCACACGCGTGCATGAGGTGGGACACGGCTGTGCGCTTCTTTACTGCCTCTCGGCGCAGCCCGATCCTAGGAATGCACAACCCAAAACCCCCAATCCCACCGGTTTAAATGCACTTTCTCCCCAGCAGCTGTATACAGGACTGGCGTGCGGTTGCATGCAACAGTTGCCTTTGTAGGAAGCTTGCCCTAACGGGGTGCATCGAGCCCCCACAACTTGCGCCCAGGCCTTCCAAGCAACCCACCCTCCCCCCGCTTCCCCAGACCGCCTGCCCACCCCCCACCCCCGCCGTGTACCCTACCTGTGCTGCAGCCCCACTAGCCCCAGCGTGATCACATGGGGCACGTCCAGCTCCGTGGGCCACAGGCCAGAGGCGATGCACCCGAACACGCCGCACTCCTCCCGAATCCCCAGCTCCTCGAATTCCATGGTGCCCGAGCGAACACGTGTTGTTGTCAGCGCAGCTGCTTCTGTTATTGCCGCTGCTGCCTCCTGCCGCCGCCGCCTGGGTTTGAGGGGGGGGGGCGGAGGAGGGAGGAGGAAAAGGAGGCGGCGGCCTCAGAGGCGCGAGTTCCTCTCCGCGCCCACCCCTTGCGCCCGCCTCATTTACATGCATACATTACGAAGGGGCGAAATTCCCCGCCTCGGGGCTGCTCCGCGCGCCCGCGGGGTGGAGTTGGTTTCCCCACCCCAGAGGAGCAAAGCAAGAAAGGACGCCTTCGGGGCGAGGGGGGGGGGGGAGAGCTGCTTTGTATCTGCCTTTGGACACAAGTTAGCTCCCGCTCGCTCTTTCTCTCTCCCCACAAGTTAACTTTGTTTCCCTCTCTCTTTTTCTCTGCGCGCTGGCGCGCGCTTCTGAGAGCGAGTTTTGCCCAGTGGCTCCGAGAGTGTAAACGGCTGGCTGAAGTGCTGAGGAGACCGCGAAGGGCGGAGGGAGCTGGGCTTTGCGCGCGACGGAAGGGTTCTCTCCCCCCCCCTTATGGAAACGGGGTTAGAGGAATAAAGGGGCGGGGAGGAGACTTCGGTTTTCGCGCGGGGGAAGGGGGCGTCGGCGGGCGCTCGCCTCAGATTGGAGAAACGCTACCAAAGGGTTGTGAGCGGTGTGTGTGTGTGTTAAAAAACATCCCTCCCTCCGTGGGTGGAGGAAAGGGGGCTGGAAGGCAGGATGTGGCCCCGGCGGAGAGTTTTAGGTGGCCCAACCCCTTCCCTTTCCCAATGAGGTGGAAGCATTGGCGGGTTTCTGCAAGCGCGCCCCGCCCCTCTTGGCCGCCCCCTTCCGCCGCTGTCCCCCCCCCCTCTTACGCAGCCCCAAAAGTGCCTCCGGACTCCGAACGCGCTTCTTTTTCGGGTCGCTTCCCTCTCGCGCGTTGCTAACTTGGTTTTGTTCTCTCCTAGGCGTCCCAGGCGGTCTCTGCGATGCCTCCCATACGCTCAGGTGAGTCGCTTCGCCCGCGCTGGCGGAGGGAAAGAGCTGGCGCCTGCATCCAGCGGTTGCCCCTCGCCAGCGACCTGCCCGCGTAGTATAATAATATCCCACCTCCCCGTGTGGATTGTAGGGAAATCGTGTCTTCGGTACTCCCCGGGCTTTGTTTCAAAAGTTTCTTGCGGGAGGAAACTGGTACACAGCCTTAATGTGCGTTATACCTATAGCAGATTCCTTTTTTTCATGGAGGACATTTTCTCCTGAGATTCTTCTGCGGGCACTGTACAGATCTACTGCTTGAGAAAGAGGAGTTTCAAAAGTTTTTATGTTGCTTAGTCAGATTTCACTTCAGTTGTGCTTATCTTTTTGTCAAAGGCTCTACTGACGACTAAGGTGAATAATCCAATGCCTCCCCCCCCCCCAGTTCCTTTGTATAAGAAGCAACACTTGCAATTGTGTTGATTTCACATGCCTCGGATTGTGTTCACAGTCTGTGTGTGCTGGGCAATCAGTTGAAATTTGCTATAAACAAGGAGTGCATGCAGTTATTTTGATGCATGCGATCCTCTGCACGCTTTCTGTGCAGGAGGTGCAGGTTAAAATGCCCTTGGGTGTTTTCAGAGATATTACTGGAATTTGAGTGTCTGTCTCTTGGGACCTGCAACAAAACATTGCAGTGTGGAGCGCTCATGCCCTGAGTTCCAGCCAGCCAAGTTTTAATGAACTACATAAGGATCCACATGTGAAGAATGAAGTTTCTATTCTACAATATAATTTGGTTTAAGGCAGGCTTCCTCAGCCTTGGCCCTCCAGATGTTTTGAGACTACAATTCCCATCATCCCTGACCACTGGTCCTGCTAGCTAGGGAACATGGGAGTTGTAGGCCAAAAACATCTGGAGGGCCGAGGTTGAGGAAGTGTGGTTTAAGGGATTTATACCGCATCCTTCTGAAGGTTCCCAGTGTGGACGAAAAGTTAAAATCGGAATAAAGCTAATGTTAAAGTAGTAGTAAAAAAGCAGGTATCAGGAATAGAAACAAACAGTAAGAATAAAAGGAATGTACAGTGGTGCCTCGCAAGACGAAATTAATCCATTCCGCGAGTCTCTTCGTCTTGCGGTTTTTTCGTCTTGCGAAGCACGGCTATTAGCGGCTTAGCGGCTATTAACGGCTTAGCGGCTTTAAGAAAAAGGAAACAAACTTGCAAGACGTTTCGTCTTGCAAAGCAAGCCCATAGGGAAATTCGTCTTGCGGAACGACTCAAAAAACGGAAAACGCTTTCGTCTAGCGAGTTTTTCGTCTTGCGAGGCACCACTGTACAAATGATTTTTAAAAAGTATTAAAAACCTGGTAATATAAAAGGCCCCTGGTGCTGAAATGACATCAGAGTAGGCCCCCCAGGGAGAGCAGTTCATAATGAGGGTTTTATCAGCAAGTAGGCCCTTTCCTCTGCAGCCATCCTCTGTATGTCAGACGGCAGGAAAATCTAAAGGGCCTACTCAATATCTAACTTTATTTCCAGAAGCGAGTCTGGAAATAAACTGGGAACCAGTGTAGTTTGCAAACCACACATACAATGTGCCTGTAATACCCAGGAGCAGCTAACACCCTTGCAGCCATATTTTGAACTAATTGCAGTTTCTGGACCATCTTCAGAATTGCATCTGATGTTCCGTTGTATGGTTATAAGCAAGTTCTGTCAAGGTCTTGCTCCAGGGAAGTTTTCATAGTCTCTAATATTTGTCTCTTTTATCGTTTTGAATACTGTGTATCCGAAAATGTGAATGCAGCTAGCCTTACCGTGAAAGTTGCATGCATATTAGTTGAACTGGGATCCTTGCCATCCGATTTGCATCTGCTTTTGTGGAGGGACTGAGGTTTACCTCACAGTAAGATCCACTGAATAAAGTGCAAATTACTTCTGAAGGGAAAAACATACAATAGGGTTCCAAGATGAAGGGTTGTAAGTTGCTAAGATGCATTGCAAAGCTGCTTTCAGAACATAACAATTTAAACTGTATTTTTCCATCCCCCTCCAGAACTTAAACTTGGCAAAAAAATAAATGAGGGGAAAACAAAAGAAGTCTATGAATTGCCAAATCTCCCGGGATGTGTTCTGCTTCAATCGAAAGACCAGATAACGGCCGGAAATGCAGCTAGAAGGGATCTCATGGAAGGGAAGGCCGCAATCTCAAATACAACAACAAGCTGTGTGTTTCAGTTGCTCCAGGAGGCTGGTAGGTGGTGGGAATTACGGAGCTGCATTGGGGCAAAACCACTTACTGGCAAAACAATTTAAAGCAATAAAACCATAATCAGTCACTATGAGGTTACATCGCTTTGCAACTTATGATACACTGTCCACCTGGTAATATGGAATCTAGTATGTGTTAAGTACTATTTTGACCACATGGGATGCATTCTCAAGATTGCAACACCAACATTTCTGGGGGAAATCACCCATGTAAAAATGATAAAGCTACTCATTCCTTACACGTAGGTTACATGGAATGCCTGTAGCCTCCAGTACCACTGCTTGTTCAGGCAGCAGGCTTTAGCATGTATTTGGTCTTTGTTTGTGACCAAATGAACTTTAAGCAGTTTAAAGCATTCCGCATTCTCTGTTCAAAACGGATGCACCCCTAAATGTATTCATACTACGTTTTGAGTGTTCAAACTACTTCACATACATTAAGTCTTACAAACGCCATAGAAGGTATCCTGGTATTAGCCAAATATTTCTAATGGGGAGATAGCAGAGGCTGAGGGGGAAGTATTTTAAAACTACCTAGTAAGTTTGTGGCTTGAGGTGAGAGTTGAAGCAGGGACTCCCCAGCTACTACACTTCAGGTGAGACCAAATGCCAGTGCAGTTGAATATCCACTAGCCCAGTGAGGCTTCTCCTACCACCTGGTGTATCCCCCCCATATCTGAAGGGTTGATGGAGGCTCTGGGGCAGATTTTAGGAGTGAGAAAAGAAACTGAAGATCCCATTGCACAGGCAAATTTCTGTAGCATATGTGAGTGTTATGAGTCTCCTCATGCCTTATCTGTGTGTGTGTGTGTGTGTGTGTGTGTTATTCTGAAGAATTTGGGCCATGATTACAGTCGTGGCCAGTAGCCTTGTATTACAACCTTTGTACATTAAAGTCTGTAGGACAAAGAATAGCCCTTGCAAACTATAGGTTATTCAAAAGTTCTAATAAAACTTGCATCATTATATTAGAATGAGCTTTTTGAACTTGCTTCAGGCCAGTGTGCTGTGAGGAAATGGCGGTATTGAGCAAGCACTTTGGTTTAAAAATTAACTCGATTAGAGCCCTTTCTCCTGCTTCAAAGTGAACCCCCCTGAACCATCGAAACTTTGCTGGTTTAAACATTGCGTACCTTTTTGGAGGCAAGAATGTCTGTATCTCTTCCAGATTAGTGCTGCTGATTCCCAAGCTGAACTTAATGCTGTGCTCCCAGAATATGTGATGGTGTCCCTTTTGGGAAGAGAGTGCTGTGTAAACTACATCATTTAACCTTTCCCCCCACTCTTCCTCAAAGAATATAAAAACCTAATAAGAGTTGGGTGAACCAGGCCAGTGGTCCATCTAGTCTTGCAATCTGTTCTCACAATGGCCAACTAGATGCCTGTGGGAAACTCGCAAGGAGGACATGAGTTTCCTCCCCTCCTCCAGTTTCCACCAACTGATATCTATACTGGCTCTAAAGCTTTATTTACTTTACTATCTGCTCCTTCTTAAAGATTCATAATATTCTCCTGCTACCTGGTCCTTGACAGCAACTAACAGGTTTGAGTTCAGAGAGCCATAGTGGTTGCCAAACATCTTGTATTAACTTGCATGGAATGCTGAGGCTGAAATCCTATGCATGTGGAAGTAAAGCTCATGGACACAATAGGATGGGCTTCTAAGCTAATATGCTTGGGCTTCTTGCTCTATAAAACCTCCTTGGCTTCGAACCATCCATAACTGTACTCCAGACATAAAGGTAAAGGGACCCCTGACCATTAGGTCCAGTCGTGGCCTACTCTGGGGTTGCGGCGCTCATCTCGCTTTATTGGCCGGGTCATGTGGCTTCTGGGTCATGTGGCCAGCATGACTCAGCCACTTCTGGCAAACCAGAGCAGCGCACGGAAACGCCGTTTACCTTCCCGCTGGAGTGGTACCTATTTATCTACTTGCACTTTGACATGCTTTCGAACTGCTAGGTTGGCAGGAACTCCAGACATTACAAAGATTGAAGGGGGAAAGTAACTTTTCTTTTCCCACTCAAAGTTGTGTCTCCCCCAGCTGCTATTTGCTTCTTATATTTGTCTCCTAACATTGCTTATTTCTGTATGCTTCGCCTGCCAATTTTGTGCAGGTCGAAATTGCTGTGCCAAACTCTTGAAATGTCTTTTCTGCATTATAGGCGTACAGATTATGTTTTCCCCCACCACTCTTGGATTTAGAAGTGTGTTTCAGTCATAGGACTAATGTGTTGTTTAATTCCCTTTTCAGGAATTAAAACTGCTTTTGTGAGGAAACATAGTGACACGGCATTCATCGCTGCTCACTGTGAAATGATTCCAATTGAATGGGTTTGCAGAAGAATTGCTACAGGTTCTTTCCTGAAGAGAAACCCTGGAGTCGAGGAAGGCTACCGCTTTAACCCACCTAAGATTGAGATGTTTTATAAGGTGGGTAATGTAGATATGGCTTGCTGTAATGGTGGTCATGGGATACCAGACATCAGCTGATTCTAATAGACTTTTGGGAATGACTGAAGTCATTCAACTTCAGTAATATGTTAAAACCGTGATATGGTAAAATTGGTGGTCCGTGCAGGGCCGGATTTAGGTTTGATGAGGCCCTAAGCTACTGAAGGTAATGGGGCCCTTTATATGTCCAGCTGCCCTTTGTCAACAACAAATTGTCACTGTTTTTTGTGTTGAATATATGCTATATAGTAATTTATGGACCTAATAGGTATTTAAAGTCATTTGCACATGTTGCCATGCTACCAGTCCATGCAGAATGTGGGCACCCTATATATAGAAATGAGCAAACCAGTGATATTTTAGGGAGCAGGCTAGCAGGCAGGGCCCATTACTTACATCATAGGAGCCTACACAACTCAAAACACTGTTGCTGTATGTAAGTTTTATTTTATTTGTTTTTTATTTTATATTTTGGAAATGTACATCCAGGTTTTTTTTTTCCTTTATTTTTTTGGGGGCCCCCAAGAGAGTGGGGCCCTAACTATAGCTTGTTTAGCTTATATGTAAATCTGGCACTGCGTGGACCTCAGGGATCCGCGTAGCCCACCCAGGGGGTCCGTGGCACATACCTGTTGACTGGGACATCCTGGATTTTGGGGGGGAGGAGGGGTGCTGATGTGACTCTCATGAAATGTGGATGGTCCGGTTTTGCATGGTGGCACCATTCACGTAACAAAAACTAACACAGAGAAACCAACTTTTTCAAAAGTAGTGGGTCCATGGCTTGACTTTTGAAAAACAGGGTGGCTACAGTACTTAGCTAACTGGGAACCACTGTGGTAAAACTAAACTTCCCATTATAAGTCTCCCACAGAAACCTACTTCTTTTGAGAGGAAGAGCAAGATAATGAATAAATATGAATGATGGGTCTGTACCGCTGTCAGTCAGAATGATTATTTTGATTGATGGTCAGTGGCGTAGCGTGGGTTGTCAGCACCTGGGGCAAGGCAAGTAATTTGCGCCCCCTAACCCGGGGCAAGGCAAGTAATTTGCACCCCCTAACCCCTAACCTGCCGCCGCTGCCAGCTTCTTCTTGCTGCTGCCTGGTCTGGTCTGGTGTGGTTCTCTCCCGCGCTCAGCGCTGTGCTGGGCGGCCACTGCACTGTCCCTCCCCCAGATAGTCCCTCGCTCTCTCTCCGCACCGCACGCCTGGCACCCACCCCCTCCACAGTGGGCAACGACCCAGCGGCTCGGATCGGATTCGCACAGCCAGCACTGCAGTGAGAGAGAGTAAGTGAGCCAGGTAGGGGCAGAGAGCTGCAAGTGCGAGCGCCCCCCCCCCCAGATGTTGTGCCCGGTGCGGCCGGCCCCCCCTGCACCCCCCACGCTACACCACTGTTGATGGTGGCTTTTAATTGTTAGGTATTGACAGATTAAGGATTTGTTCAAAATAAACTTGTTGATGCATCAAGTAAAAACAATGTACTTGAGTCAATAACACTTTCCAGAAATTTCCAGTTCTTTCCCCCCAAAATGATGGTGTGCTTTTTGTTTTTGTTTTTTTTATAAATTTTTTATTGGTTTTACAACATTTTTTAAACAATACAAACAAATAAAAAGACATACAAACATGTATAATTTCATAACCTTTTTTTTCATAACCCTCACTTCTCGGACTTCCCCAAACCTCCCCTTCCTACATCCCAATTTCCAAAATTATTTCAGCAAATCCTAAATAATTTTATCAGATATATTTCTTCTTGTTCTTTTCTTTAACTTAATCTTATGTCGCTGTAATCTCCTTTTCTTTCTCAAAACCTCGACATTTTAACATTCATCAATTTTGTAATAGTTCTTAAGGTAAATTTTAAATTTCTTCCAATCTTCTTCCGCCGTCTCTTTCCCCTGATCACGGATTCTGCCAGTCATCTCGGCCAATGTCATATAGTCCATCACCTTCATCTGCCACTCTTCCAGGGTGGGTAGATCTTGTGTCTTCCAATACTTTGCGATGAGTATTCTTGCTGCTGTCGTAGCATACATAAAAAAAGTTCTATCTTTCTTTAACACCAATTGGCCGGCAATGCCCAGGAGAAAGGCCTCTGGTTTCTTAGGGAAGGTACATTTAAGTACCTTTTTCATTTCATTATATATCATCTCCCAAAAAGCCTTAATCCTTGGGCACGTCCACCAAAGGTGATAAAAAGTACCTTCAATTCCTTTACATTTCCAACACTTATTATCAGGCAAATGATAGATTTTTGCTAGCTTGACTGGGGTCATGTACCACCTATAGATCATTTTCATAATATTTTCCTTTAAAGCATTACATGCCGTAAATTTTATCCCGGTGTTCCACAACCATTCCCAGTCAGCAAACATAATGTTATGACCAATGTCCTGTGCCCACTTAATCATAGCTGATTTAACTGTTTCGTCTTGTGTATTCCATTTCAGCAGCAAATTATACATTCTTGACAAATTCCCAGTATTGGGTTCTAACAGTTCAGTTTCTAATTTTGATTTCTCCACCTGGAAGCCAATTTTCCTGTCCTGTTTGTAAACCTCCATTATTTGATAATAATGGAGCCAATCTCGTACTTTGGCTTTCAATTTCTCATAACTCTGTAGCTTCAACTTATCTCCCTCTTGTTCCAAAATTTCCCAATACTTCGGCCATTCGGCTTCCATATTGAGTTTTTTCAACGCTTTAGCCTCCATAGGTGACAACCATCTAGGGGTTTTGTTTTCCAACAGATCTTTGTATCTTATCCAAACATTATATAATGCTTTTCTAACAATATGGTTTTTGAAGGCCCTATGCTCCTTAACTTTATCATACCATAGATATGCATGCCAACCAAATGTATTGTTAAAACCTTCTAGATCCAAGATATCTGTATTCTCGAGGAGCATCCACTCTTTCAACCAGCAAAACGCTGCTGATTCATAGTACAGTTTTAAGTCCGGCAGGGCAAATCCCCCTCTTTCCTTTGCATCCGTTAATATTTTAAATTTTATTCTGGGCTTTTTGCCCTGCCAGACAAATTTCGAAATGTCCTTCTGCCACCTCTTGAAACAGTCCATCTTGTCAAGAATTTGCAATGTTTGAAACAAAAATAACATTCTAGGCAATACATTCATCTTAATAACTGCTATTCGGCCTAACATTGACAGTTTCAAATTTGACCATATTTCAAGATCTTTTTTAACTTCTGACCAACATTTCTCATAATTGTCTTTATACAAATTCAAATTCTTAGATGTCAAGTGAACCCCTAGGTATTTCACCTTCTTAACCACTGTCAAACCTGTTTCATTCTGGAACTTCTCCCTCTCCATGACTGTTAGATTTTTTTCCAAAACCTTAGTCTTTTGTTTGTTCAGTTTAAATCCGGCCACTTGACCAAATTCTTGAATTAACTCCAACACCCTTTTTGTACTAGTGTCTGGCTCCTGTAGAGTAAGTACTAAGTCATCTGCAAAGGCCCTTAACTTATAATGTTTAGCTCCGACCTGTACACCTTTAACCTGCTGGTCATCTCTAATCATATTAAGCAACACCTCCAGAACAGAGATAAAAAGTAATGGGGAAATTGGGCACCCCTGTCGTGTCCCTTTTTCTATTTTGAATTCTTCAGTTATCACGTTATTTACAATCAACTTAGCTTTTTGTTCAGAGTATATAGCACCCATACCATTCTCAAATCCATGTCCTACCCCCATCCCATGAAGATTCTTTTTCATAAAACTCCAAGAAATGTTGTCAAAGGCTTTCTCCGCGTCCACGAAAATCAAAACCGCTTTAGTGTTTATATTCACTTCTAGTAGTTCCAAAATGTCTATTATATTCCTCACGTTGTCTGATAAATGCCTTTTTGGGAGAAAGCCTGCTTGGTCCTTATGAATCTTCTCCGATGGTGTGCTTTTTGAACTGGGTGCCTGGTGGAAATGTGAAGCTGTTCTAAATAAAATGCACTGTTTGTTTACCAGGATGATGCAGCCAATGATCCACAGTGGTCTGAAGAGCAACTCATTGAAGTTAAGTTCAAGTTTGCCGGCCTTGAAATTGGGCAGACTGAAGTTGACATTATGGCCCAGTCTACTCGAGCCATTTTTGAAATACTTGAAAAAGCATGGCAGCCCCTGAACTGTACTTTAGTGGACATGAAGGTATAAGGAAGTAATCTTTTAAAAGCGTGTGTCAATTTGAAAGCAACAATAAATTAGCTAACTTCAACTTTTCCCCACCTTCCTTTGGGATATTATTAGGTTGAGTTTGGTGTGAATGTAGCTACAAAAGAGATTGTTCTTGCTGATGTCATTGATAATGATTCTTGGCGATTGTGGCCATCTGGAGACAGAAAACAGCAGAAAGACAAGCAGGTAATTCTATGCTTATGGTTTGCTTGTTTTTTGTTACTTTTACTATTAAGCCAGTATTCTGAGCGCCTATCTTTTGCTCTTCTGCTACTGCTGCAGAAACTCTGTGCTTGCAGCTTCATAGCCTGGATTGCCCTAAGTACAGTGGTACCTTGGTTCCCAAACTTAATCCGTTCCGGAAGTCTGTTCCAAAACCAAAGTGTTCCAAAACCAAGGTGCACTTTTCCATAGAAAGTAATGCAAAATGGATTAATCCGTTCCAGACTTTTAAAAACAACCCTTAAAACAGCAATTTAACATGAATTTTACTATCTAATGAGACCATCCATCCATAAAATGAAAGCAATAAACAATGTATTGCAGTCACACAATCAATCAATCAGTAGCTGAACTGGGTTCCACACAGTCACAAAAAAAAAAAGAGCCGCAAAAACTCAAAATAAATAGCAAAAACAGACAGACCTCAGCATAACACTCAAATTGGAAGCATAACACTCAAATCGGAAATGGAACACTGTTACGGAGCACGTTTGGCTTCCGAAAACAGTTCTCAAAGGAAGACTTACTTCCGGGTTTGCAGTGTTTGGGTTCCAGGTTGTTTGAGTACCAAGGCGTTTGAGAACCAAGGTACCACTGTATAGTGAAGGGACCTTCTTATGCTTTGACCTGTATGGCATATTATAAAGAGAGTGCTATGTTCTCAGCATGGGGCCAGAATGTACATAACCTCCTCCGTGGGGCAGCATGAAGCTCTATTCTCACAATGACTGAAAATCCTCTGCTTGGTGTCATAACAGCAAGCTGGCTTTTTGTGTTTTGGCACCATCTTTTAAAACTGTTATTCTTGCTCTGTCGAGAAACGTCCTTATTATCTCGGGCACCTGTTACAAGCTGAATAGGATGCTAACCCCAGCCCCAGCTTTTAAATCCACTGAGGTTTTGAATTTCAACTCTTCTTACCTTCGCACAAAGTGACCCAACCTGTGGGAGTGTGCAGGATTGGCTGCTGATTATGGGAGTATAGCTTAAAATAATCATAATGTCATGAATTCCGCACATTCAAATGTAATTTTCATAACTGGTTATAAAAAAAATCCAAATAACCCTCATGTAACTAATAAAATAATGGTATTATCATTCCCATGTGAGTAACTGATTTTTTTATAGTGAAATAAATGTGAAAATAGTTTTTTAATGTATGGAATTCATTTGATTGTTGTTGCTTTTAATTCAAATTTACCAATGATAAATAAAACACATTAGTGTGATTATGTGAAACTGGTTTGTTTATTAGCACCTCAGTTGAATTAAGATTCAACTTGGCTTGCCTTCATAGTCAGATGCTGTAACCAGTGGAATGTATTTTGTTTGCTGTTTCTTTTAGTCTTACCGCGATCTCAAAGAAGTGACTCCTGAAGCACTGCAGATGGTGAAGAGAAACTTCGAATGGGTAGCTGAAAGAGTGGAGGTATTGGCACTAGCCTGCATGAGACAGATAATTCTCTTTGCCTCTCATGCAAGTACTTAAAATTGTCCTTTGACTTTCCTTTCTGCTAGCTTTTGTTGAAACCACAGAGCCAAGGCAGAGTGGTTGTGCTAATGGGATCCACTTCAGATCTTGCACACTGCGAAAAAATAAAAAAGGCTTGTGGGAACTTTGGCATTCCTTGTGAATTACGAGTGACCTCTGCTCACAAAGGACCAGATGAGACACTTAGGATCAAAGCTGAATATGAAGGTAAAACTGATTTTGTTTAAACCTAGAGTGATAGTCATTGTTACTTAGCTTAGACCCATTGAAATCAATTGACAATAACTAACACGGGAGGTTATGTCTATTCCTGTAACAAAACAGTTTTCCTGGGAAAAGGGTGAAGGAAGGCATGCATAGTGTTTGATGCTAGGTATTTTTGTGTCAATTATTAGGTGATGGAATTCCTACAGTGTTTGTAGCAGTAGCTGGAAGAAGCAATGGTCTGGGACCTGTGATGTCTGGAAACACAGCATATCCTGTTGTAAACTGTCCTCCACTCTCGGCCGACTGGGGTGCTCAGGATATATGGTCATCTCTGAGGCTGCCCAGTGGTAAGTACCTGCCCTTGAAACAAATTGCTGTTTGCAAAGAGGCAGTACATTTTTCAAGGTCAAAGCATGCCGTTGCCTGTAATTTGATCAAAACTGCTCACTCCAGACACATTTGTCACTTAATCGGGGCTTACTTCAAAGTTAATGTGCATTTTCTAGGGTGGCTCCCTATTTTTCGAATGCTCTCTCCAGGGAGGCTCGCCTGACGCCTTCATTGCGTATCTTTAGGCACCAGGCAAAAACTACCTCCTTCTCCAAGGCCTGTGGCTAATTAAGCAATCTATGGCCTTTTAATGGGCCTAATAAAAGGTATTGCCCAACTGTAGATTTTAGAGTTTTAGCCATTGTTGTGTATATTCTGCTCAGTCTTTTCCAATCATGTTAATAAGGCATATCTGCTTAATTCTGTGTAGTTTACGACTTGTGTTGAATAGTGGAAAGGGGGGGGGGGGGGAGCAGGACAGCAAGAGAGAGTCCCAGCGCATTTCCTGAAAACCATACATAGTCTGAGCAGTTAAGCATATTTCTGGCACATTTAAAAAATATCTAGAGCTATCAGGGCTCCAAATATCCTTGACAAACAGAAAAGCGGGACTTTCAGAGTCTTCAGATCTGCATTAGACTAGATGCACGGTACAACGCAAAACTTGACTTAAGTTAAAATTATACATAATGGCTCTTCAGAGCAGTTTTAGAATTGGACCAGGACAAGTTTGAGTAGTGTCGTACTGCCCTCTAGTGGTTTGAAATCTCTCCCCCCCCCCCCAACCCACTTTTCTGAGGTTTGGTTATAACTGAAAAATTCAGGGTTTAGCTTAAGTATGGTAACTGCATTTGCCTGCAGTCATATACAGATGGACAGCTGTAAAATCAAAACAAAGGCTATCACTTTCCTTTTTATTTTTAAACAGGTCTTGGCTGTTCCACAATTCTTTCACCCGAAGGTGCTGCCCAGTTTGCTGCTCAGATATTTGGGTTGAATAACCACTTTGTGTGGGCCAAGTTGCGCTCAAGTATGTTGAATACATGGATCTCGCTCAAGCAGGCTGACAAAAAGATGAGAGAATGCAATTTATAAACCGCTTCTTCGTTCTGTGTTCTGCCAGCTATCAGAATATGGCATACCGTTCTTAACTCAAGAACACACTCACCAGTTCTATCATAACCAGATGAGCCTGCAGGTTCCAAGCACATACGGTTAATCTTTGGCTTTCTGAAAGCTGTAGAACTTCACAAACGCTACCAGTATTATGGAGTAGTTTTTACTGATCCATCTCAATAGCTTATTAAACAGAGCTAGTTACCTGTATTGATTTGTAATCCTGAACAGAATGTTAATTCTCAAAGTTTCTATTGAACAGCTAGCAATAACAGCAACTGTCTTAACCAAGATTCTAATTAAGAACCTGTTCAACAATGTGGCAGAGGAAAGAAAGGCTAGCCATTATTTCAAGATAGTATTGTGAAATCTGTATTCGGAGGGAAAGTGTTTACCAAATAGGAATAAAAGAAGCTTTCACTAGTGTGGTATTTTTTTATTATCTTACAGTACAGTCATACCTCGGGTTAAAGACGCTTCAGGTGAAATCTTTTCAGGTTGCGTTCCGCGGCAACCGTGAAGTAACGGAATGGGTTACTTCCGGGTTTTGCCGCTTGCACATGCGCTCAAAATGACGTCATGCGCAGAAGCGGCAAATCGCAACCCGTGCATTCGTGGGTTTCGTTCTGCTCAGGTTACAAAAGGGGCTCCGGAACAGATCCCGTTCGCATCCAGGTACCACTGTAGTGTAAATCAAGTAGGAAAACAGTTGTCAGCTGTTCAGTATCACACCTCTCTCAAATCTCTCTTGAATCTGCCTGTTGCTAGAAGGTTATGAATACACTGTCCACCTAGCAATGACTTCCTTGGAAAAGAGTGCTTAGAAGAACAAGGATAGCCAATTTTGAACCCTGCAGATGTTTTCAATAAGAGCTCCCATAAGCTTCTGCCACCCTGACTACTTATCAGGGATGGTAGCTGCAGTTCACAACATCTGGAATGCACCAGTTTGGCTATGCTTAGCTTAGAAAATATACGCTTATGTATATTGGGCTTCTGAGGGAAAGAGATGGGCCTTTGGTCAAACAAGATGTTCAGATGTGCCTTTGCTGTCCCTACTGACTGTAGGGACCAAGACTTGGCAAATAAGCTAACAAAACCCAGAAGCCAACTGAAAGTCTGAAGGGTGAGGAAGATTGCTTGCAGCTTATACTGTGAAGCCCCTTATGTTCGACACCCCTGAACCATCCTTGTCCCTGTGCACAAGGTGAGAGGTACTCGGGAGATGGGGAGGCCATAGGTAAAGAAGACTGAGCTGACAACACCCGAAGTGGCTGTGATGCAGTCTGCAACAGCTCAGGGGAAATAGAACCCAGTAGGGCCTCCCTTGATTTGAAACAGAACAATGGGAGCAAGCTGCAGAGACTATTGGTGCAGGAGCAGGAGGAGGAATTTGCTTGGGCAAAGGAGCAGGAACAGCAGAGAAGCTACTAAATTCACTGGATTCATTATCTTAGGTCTCATGGTAGCATCCTCTTCCTGTAACAAAACCTAAGACATTTCCTGTCCCCAGTAGGGTGATGGAGGGACTTTGAAGTCACTGGAGTCCATGGGAACAGTGCAGACATAATAGGCCCACCTGGAGGCAGGGTTCACTACTGACTGGTTTGGTCTGCTCAAACATAAGGGCTGCCTTGTTTTTAATCTCAGCCTCAACAGAATCGTATATCCAGGGCCCTTAAACTTTAAAACATGCTTTTAAAGGCTTGGGTGGCTGCACCTGGGGGATATGGGCCGGGAGTCAAGACTACAAAGCAATAGACCCAACAAGTTAAGGCCACATGTCTGATTGGGCCTTGTTGGCTACTAAGAGGCAGCTACCATGATCTCTCCGCTCACATGCACGGGGCAGGAGCAAGAGCAACAGAAGAGTAAGCTACAGTGCATGCATCGTAGCAGCTGGCAAGGTGGCATGAGAAGGGCCGTGTCGCTTATCTAGCTCCACTTAAACTTTCCCATCATTAGCTTTGAATTAAAGTATAAGCCACCATGTTGCTCTCTGAAGACAGGGAGCAAAAACATCACGGCTGACAGCATGTTCCATGTCACCTACTGAATAGCATGTTGTTGCCACCTAGAAATATTTGATGGCAACTCATTTAGTAGCAAAAGACTCCATTAAGAGCAACATCATAGGATGAGTTCAATGCACTCTAAAATTGAGCATACACTCCTGCTCCATCATAAAGGACTTTACCCATTAGGATTGGTGAAAGGATAAAATAATCTCATTCTACTTAGCAAGGATACAAAATAACTGCACGAGATATGAACTAGAAAAAATCTGACCCAGGTACCTGTCTCCGAGTTCTTCCAACAATAAGCAGAGGCGTAACATTATCATGACTCAGCTTGCTGGAATAAGCCCAAATTTATCTTTTGATCTCTGCCTGCAACAGTAGGTATGATGCCAAATTGGGTTGTATCAAGAAGTGCAATTGTTCTTGGAACCTGCTCACTGCAGATTATCCAGAAAAGTTGACGCCAATCTATTCCATTGCACTTTCAGAGACACGCATTTCCTGAGATTACTCCCAAGAGATCATTCCATCAACATCAAGTGTGTCCTCTTAATGGCACTCCCAGATTGCAGCAAAGCTATGTATGGATGTGGCCTTAATGTTTCAGGAGTGTATTTATTCATCAAATATATGCCTCAAAACAGTGATATGAGCTTATACAGGAAGAGGTCCTTAATGATTATGAAGTACTAACAACAGAATCCAAAGACTGTTCCATTCCCACCCCAAATATTTTTTTGTATGTTGAGCCAATAAGAGAACATACCCAAGCTGTAGGGATTGGACACTACTGTGATCCATATATAACAATTCAGGTTTCTGATAACTATCCTTTAGGGCAGAGGTGCTATATAAAAAGCCCAACAGAGACAGAAAAAAATAATAGTTGTAAGTTAAAAAAAATATAAGTTTTAGGTTTATTGAAAATTAAATATTAGCAAAAGCAAGAGTTTTACAAAATGATTTCACATACAAGTCAGACAGTCACAAACTGAAAACTACAAAAGTACCTATTGGCAAGCAGAATGCTAACCTTTGCATTGCTGTGTAATAGCGATATGAATAAGGCATGGAAGTCCTATTTGCACCAAATGTTTTTGAACTTTCAAAAACTAGTTAGACCCTTAACTTTTGTAGCAATGCTTCAGTAGTTCCCAAACTTTCATGAGTTGCCTAGAAGGGTATGGTGAGTGAGCTGCAGCTGACTCATGGAGCAAAGAGAAGCAGTCACTGATAGTATTTTCAAATCTGCTCATTTGTCAGAGAAGTTTAGGAATCACTGTTGTATGCTTAGTGCATTAAATCAAATTTTTGTTATGTATTGGAAAGACTAGTGCTCAAAGCAACCACTCCAAAGAGTCATCTAGTAGTCATCTGTATCTAATCCAGTCTTTCACAATGCACAGTTATAGGTAATGTCTTCACAGTTTCAATAACTTCTTGACCAACCTATATTTCAATTGTTCTTTAACATGGCTCCAAATTCATACAATCATTTTTATTCTGAAAGTATGCAAGAAAGTTAACTTGTGCCATATTTATAGTTAAGACACTCACAAAACAAGTTTTTTATAGCAACATTCAATACTACGTTTTAAATACTTTGTGCAAATAGCAACAGGGTGCTGTATCAGAGGCAAGTTCTGATTTGCAAGATTTTGAATGCATCCTTAATATTGTAAACTTGGACATTTTTAAATCTTGCACTTTCCAATGCTTAACTAATCAGTGGAAATACACCATAGGATGATACATTCTCACTTGTATATAGTGCAAATAAAGTAGAATTTTCCCATAGTTTTTTTCGGATTTAATTTTTCTGTGTGCAATTTTAGTGGTGCCCTTCAAGTTGAGGGGGACCCATGTGAAGAACTGATTAATAAAGGAAGAAAGAAAGCAGTTCTGATACAGTTCTCAGACCAGTACTAAAAGTGCAAATGCTGCAAGAACTCCAGCTGTAGTTACAGCGAGAATAGGGTATTGTTTCAGTTAGATCTGGATAGTCATTTGGACTGGTTTCTAGAGAAATACATCAATATATCTTGAATTTTTATTAGTCGCTCTCTCAAAGATCTCATAGACAGCACAGAAAGCTGGTATCTAGGGTCCACAGGCAGGACAGCTAGAAGCCACCAACACCATGCGGGTCCATTAGCCATTTCCTAAAAATAAGGAACAAAAAATTAGAATGTACTAATTGTAACAAATGGCTTACAACACAGATGTGAAATGAACAGGTTCTAGAGATCAAAATACATTGTTTCATTTTCCATTGCCATTATCAACCACCAGGTCCTAGGAATTCAAGATTTCCTGATAACGTAAAATGAGGTGGTTTTATGAGCTAGCTTACACAAAACCAACTTTCAGCAGTAATCTCTGTCTTCTCTGTCTGTGATTGAAAGTGTTTGCCCTAAGCAGCTGTGTCTTACAGCACAAGATCAAGATGGCAAGTGTATCCCTGCTGTAAATTTCACTACCATTACAGTATAGACAGGTTGACACTATCCATCAGATGTTTTAGTTGAAATGTCTTGGACATCTCAAAGCCGCTCGGCAATGCAAAGCTTCAGTCTGCCTGTGCTGAAAGCCACTGTGACAACAGCACTTCTCCATCCCACTAAGGACATGCAGCTTTGTCAGCTGTGTTGCCCATTGCCACAAAAAGTGAACAGCCTCAAAATAGTGTTGAGAAAGATTTATTCCTTAAGTGTAAATAAAATAATATTATAGAGGAAGGAGTTCAAGAACTGGCTTTTTAAAAACCTGGTTTCGTTGTCCGACACAACCACATATTTAAAATACACACTGGGCTTTTTGCAGTTCTTTGAATAAATATTAATTGGCACCATCTTGGCTTCTCTCTCTTTTAGCTGCTGTCCATTTTTCCCCCTAATGATTACCACCGCCACATCAGTTACTCTACCAATCTTTCTACTGCTTCCTTTACTAACAAAGCAACCCATATCATGCCAATAATTGCTAGAGAGATACTGTATGGTGTCTGAATACCTGTATGTTTCCTTCCCTCTCTGGCATTGGACCAAAGTGCTGAAGTATTTGGCTACGAAATTTGTTTCTTAAGCTTTGGAACCAACTGCAAGCTTGGCTATATACAAAATTATGGAGCACTCCAAGTTTCTTCATCTCACCTTCATCTTCAACCTATGAATGAAGAAAGTGCAGTATAGTCACAAAACAATTAAGCTGTATATGTGAAGACTTTCATAGCTAATTTGCATAAAAAAGCAAAAAATCGTAAGTCTGAGTTCAGTCTATATTTAAAGAGAATGGGAAAAATTCAGTGCTGAAGTAGTTCATAAAAATATTGCCATCAACAGCAAAGCATCTCACACAAAAAACTAGATTGGGTCAATAATTCAAACCATGTTTTGGGGTATCAGCTCCTAGGCCCAAGCCTCCCCCTCCCCACTGCCTTCATGTATGGGCTTAAGAAATTATTGCCTTAATCAATCAATCCAAATGAGAGCCATTACATCTAAACAAGTTATGGTTCCAGGATGCCTCTCAAACTAGGATCAAACAGTGGTCTGCAACCCTATTTGGGAGAGTAAGATGAAACCATAGCATGTTTGTTTGGGTAAAATGGCAAACAGACCAGAAAACAACATATTAAGCTGTGCATAGAAAAGAATGGAGAACATTTGAACCTGTGATTTTTCAAAACCATAGCCTGGAGGATTGTCCAAATAAGCCAGGTCTTTCACATTCAGAGTTCCATGTGTAAGATAAAACACAGAGTTCTCATGAAAGTTCATGAGCTCCAATGTCAAAAGCAATTCTCTATGCATACAAGGGATGCTTGCACCTAAACAGCACTTTCAAGATGAAAGCTCTTATATATGAATGAGATCAATAGTGTTTTAAGACACATTTAATGTAACCTAAAACTATTGAAAAGTGCAAGTAATTTTTCCTTGTTGGTCCTGCTTTTAAAAGATGGATACAAATAGAAATTGTCTCCTCTAGAGGGAGCTTGTTAATTTGTTGCTGGAGCTGATCTGGGGACCTCACAGCTGTATGATTAGGATCGTGAGACCAGACTCTAACCTTGGGGGGGGGGGGAATGTGTTTACAAGAAGTTTTGGTGCTTGCTTTGTGCAAGACAAGTGCTCTGCTGGAGCAGATGCATGAGAAGATGGATTTGATGACTGTTGCAGTTAAAAACTTTGGACAAACGGCGAATACCCATATAGAAACCATTCAGGAACCAGCCCAGGAATCTGTTTTGATAGGGCAAGCGCAAGGGCAGAAGAAAATGGAGGAGGTTGTTGTTTAACCTCAAATAATACAAATGGAGAGACCCGAGGCCTTGCAGGAGTATAAGCTGCTGATCTCGAAGTTCGAATCTGGAGTGGACCGGGGGGGGGGGTTGGAGTTGTGAGGGCTCTTAATTTTGGAAAGAATTTGAAATATGCTTTTAAATACTTTCTGGATTACAGTGTTGACTGTGGGGAATGGGACTGTGGGGAATGGACTGATCTGCTGAGGAGAGATGGAGATGGAGATACTTTTGGATTGGAGTCCTCCCGAGATCTACTCCCCTATGGGAAAGGAAAGAAAATAAGAAAAAGATCAACAAAAGATAAAGTAAAGGGCAGGTATAAACAAGAAGATCTGCAGAAGGGACATGGAAAAGATTTAAGAGCCTCGGACATAAGAGTACCAGGTTGATGGATTAGATAAACGAGAAAGGACTGACATAACCCGAGACCAGGAAGAAGAGACGATGGATAAAGATTGGAAGAAAGTTTCAAAATTTATTTAGAAAAGTATTGTAAAATTAATGAGTATTAGAAAAATGTTGGAATGAAATTATTTGGCCTTAGCAGAAATGTCAAAAAGAATTATGAAAGAATATGTTATGGTTAAAAGAATTTGGTATATATAAGTTTTAAGTTTTAAGCTTTAGGGTTTTTTTAGGTAAGATAAGGTTAAAATAGATTAAGGTAATTTAAATGACAGAATATTGTGAAAGATGGAAAGGATTTGCTGAGATAATTAATAACTAGAATACAAAAAAGGGAGGTGTGAGGAGGTCGTTGAAATAAGTTAATGAAAGCTAAGGATTTGGGAATATTAGACTTGTTTTTTAATTGTTTGTTTATTTTTGTTTTTTGATTTAGATGTATTGTGTGTTTTGTTATTTTTTTTGGACACTGGTTTTTATTGATCTGTATTGTTTAATTGTTATGTTTATCTACTTCTTTCTCTCTTTTTCTCCTTTTCTTGTCTTTTCTTTCTTCTTTCTTTGTAACTTTAAAATTCTCAATAAATATCATTTTTAAAAAAAATGTAACCTAAAACTATAACCTGCAATACATATGCTTAAAGTGGCAGCTTGACAATAACCCTTTCTTCACGTATCCAAAAGTACTCAAATGGTAAGACCACCTGTTTCATTTGATGTGTGTTCCTTTAAACATTAAAGCCATAAATTGGTTGGGCTGCAAGGAGAACAATTCCTCCAAAGCCAGAATCAACCACACGGCAGAAAAGCAAGTTTTTCAAGCGGAAGTGGACATCTGCTCCCTAATTTTTATTTTTGCAACACTAATCTAAAACATGTCTTCACCTAAAATGTGGAATTAAAACCTCTTACCATGCATTGTAAATTGCAAGTTTCCATTCTAATTAACAAGGGGATGCTAAATGCACATGCTTTATATACAAAGTAGCTTTACATTTGAACAAGTAGGCTATAATCTGTGTATCTGTATATGTTTAGAAAATGCATTATTAAAATCCTGTTTTAAGCAATAAGTGAATGTGAAATCCAATACCTTTATATCTTCTAGATACTCAATGTCTGCAGTGTAGTAGCCATCCTTCATCCCCCTTTGCAGAACTCTGAATCTTCTTAATCCAACTGTATCAACAACAGACCGTCCATCTGGGAGATAGTCAAGGTTTCTAATGTACAGCATGCAGCCATAATCTGCAAAGCTAGAAAAAGAGGCACTGTGTCAGTATCCACTTCGGAAACACACACACACACTCTCTCTCTCTCTATATATATATATATTTAAAAACTGTGGAACACATACATACCCATTTTTAGGGTCACTGATACACATCCCAAATTGTTTTGTCCCTGTTTCCACACTCCTTCGAATCATCAGTCGATACCTTGGCTCAAATACATGGAGGGGACAAGGCACAGTTGGATAGGCCATAGTGCAAACGAAGATTGGAACATTCTTAGTCAAGCTGAAAAATATATAATAGTATTTTTAAAACCTACATTGCCCGAACAGTTCTCTTTTGACACAGGTAAATAGTAGGTTGTGCTTTGTACATATACTCCCTTAACCTCGTACAAAAGCTAAGCTATAGCACAAGGCCTGAAATCAGTAGGAATGAAGATGTATACAATATGAAGAGAAATAAGGCTTAAGACTCAGTGCTTTTTTCTAAAAAATGTTTAAGGGTACTTTCATTTTGACTCAAGAAAACCATCATTTCATAGTTCAAGTCAGGAAAATAAATACAGTAAATGGACAAAAGTACAAAGATTCACAAAATGTTTGGGGGTATCTGTCCCCCCCCCCCCGAGAAAAAGCACTGTTAAGACTTATGTAAATAATTTAATTCAAGTTCTTTTAAGTCATCCAAATGGAATTAGCATAAAAATTTCTCTCATCTGTTTTTGTTGCAATTCTAAACCAAAGTACTATATTATTATTATTATTATTATTATTATTATTATTATTATTTAAAATTTAGACACCACTGATTGTGAAAAACCTTAAGGTGGCTTACAAAAGATAAAGCAGTAATAAAGAAAAAAATCACAACCCTACTTTAAAACATACAAATGTTGAAATCCTAAAACAGATTAGAATGACCTCGTTTCTAAGCAAAATAGCAAAATAGCAAAAAGCAACAGGAAAGAACGCTTTTTGATAACATCTATGTGGTGATGTGCCAACCATGTATAAAGACGAGGTAGAATATGATTTAGAAAGAAGAGTGTGGGCAGGATGTGCTGGACCCTTCCCACCAGATGTTCCCTCCCCATCCCTTGAGCCAGAATCCAATACTAGGAGCAAATCTGGCTGTGACACCAGAATACTGGCAACAAGGAGGTAAGCCATGGACAGGGAGAGACTTCACATCCCCTGCTCTATGCATACATTTTGCTCTTAAAATCAAGCCCCTAGTCCTTCCTCTATACGTAATTGGAACAGATCTGTATTTAAAAATTAAAAATATGCCATTATTATGTAGTGCTTGGGCTTGAGATACTGCTACCTGGCTATAATGATTCTTTTGAATCATTGCTGTGAGGATAACACATGATGTTGCGCTCCTTTAGAGGAACTGTTGCAAGAAAAAGCAGGAAGAACCACCTGCACTTGCAAGCGTCAAACCGGTCAGTGTACCTGCTTGTACCAAATTCATGTTATTCAGTTTGCTCTCTTCAGTTAGGTGATTCAGTAACAAATCCATCTACTAGAAGTAGACCGAGACTACACTTCAAAATATGAGGTAAATAAAAACATAGCTGAGGGAAGAAAGCTTTTCAAAAGCAGGCACAACTAAAAAGGTTTAGTACTTGTTCCTAAACTTGTTAATAAGTCAGTTTATAAACTTACCTGGAGTATTCAGCTGTTTCTTCATCATTAATTCTTTTTCTCTCTGATAGCTCAGCAGGTAAATACTTTACTATTAATTCTTCCAGCAGCTGTGTAATTCTATATTGTCTACTTGCCAAATACTAGAAGTAAAAATAAAATCTTAAGTCATTATAGCTTAATTACTGCAAAGATGCTAATCCAAATTATTTTATACTAGCCTTCAATTTCTATATATCAAGCAGAAAACAGGATGGTACAACAATCCTGCGTTGACCACTTTGTTTCTCTTGAACACAGTTTTTACTTTAGAACTTCTCAAATTTTCTTTCAACAGAGCTTTTACTAGGGTTAATTAACATAATTAGTCAATTCAATCAATTAAAAAGTTATGCCTCAATCAAAATTTTGGCCCAATATACGGCCATCCTGTGCAACAACCTGTTTGTAGCATAAACCTCACAATGCAGGTTTCACTTTCTGGCTCTGCCCTTCAGCTAGCTCAACCAGAAGTGACAGTTAAAAGAGACAATTTTTTTTTTTGCAAGGTAGGCAATGCCATTTCTCCAGGAAGGCTAAGAAGAGAGGCAGCATCAGTTCATTCTGTATGTAATTGTTGGCTGTTGCTGGGAACATATGCTGCCACTCATTTGGGTTAGGCAACCATGCTGTGATCAAGCAAGACTGTTCTTGTGTTCATTATTGTGGAAAGACGAACTTTATAAAGAAAAGTGAGGTATACATTTTTAAATCACACTCAAATCAGCTACCTGGCTTCTGATGGACATAGGAAAAGGGACGTTTAGGGAAGTTATAATGTTTAGTTTTTTTATTGTGCTTTTAGTATTCTGCTGGGTGCTTTTACTATTCAGAGTGACTAGGGAAACCCAGCCAGATGGGCGGGGTATAAATAAAATTGTTGTTGTTTGCTTTTCTCTCTCTGGCAACTGACATCAGTGTACAGGGTTTTTTGTGTTGCCATTTATATGTTGCCTTTCTATGATAAAATAATAGTTAAGGCAGTTTAGAAATAAAAATATAAATCACATATACTACCATGTGCACTCACTTTCTATGGCTAATAAACTGAGCAAAACTTAGCAGCCCTAATTCCTACTGATGATACTTTGAACAAAAGAAGCTTCTGAAAACCATTTCCATTGCAAAAAAACATCCGAATAAAGACTTAGCTTCCACCAAGTTTTTATTTAATGATATATATATATATATATATATATATATATTCTGTATTACAAATACTTGTTTTAGAAGACAGCAATGTTGTGTATGGTAAATATTACCTCTTTTAAGCTTTCTTTACAGAGAGGACACTGAGGAGAATGGTCCAAACATCGTTCTAAACAATTCTTACAGAAAGTATGGCCACAGGGTGTTGTCACAGGATGAAAGAAAAGCCTGAAAAATTTTTCAAGAAGTTAATCATGCTACAGTCACTTTAGTGACAAACATTAAAACAAGTAAATTAAGCCAAGTCAGAACAAAACAAACCATTTGGATGCTTTTATCTTGTAACCACCTTGGCTGTTGTAGGCTTAGAATAATTAAGAAATAAGATTGATCTGTTATTCCTCCTAGCAGACATTTGGCATTAGTGACAATGCATGTTCATTAGACTTCCAAGAGGACAGTCCTCTATGAAATGTCTGTGTGGCAGAAGTGTTGAAGAGCAGCTTTCAATATGTTCCATACATGCATCCCCCAAGATGCAAAAAAAGTGCCAAATAAATGTAGCAAATGTCATGGAGTCATGTCTTGGGCAGTCAGATGAAAACCAATTGCACAGAACCTGTAGGCTTGACTGTTTATGTTTTGTTAACCAGACTTATGTTCTTGACAGGGCTTGACAAGCAGTTGCCAAAACTGTACTTTTGGCAATATTAGGGGGCCATTTGGTTAAACCCTAACTCTCTTGCAGACATTCCCTTATGATGTCTATGAAACAACACATTACTGCCAAAGAGAAATATTTGTGAGCCTTCCACCATGTGTACCAACCTGATTGAGTGAAAAGTTCACTCATTGGAACTAGCCAGAAATGCACATTAATACTATCGTTTAACCAATGGTTCCCAAACATTTTAACTGATGGGACTGATGGAACATTGCTGTCTTGTCAGACCACTTACTAATTTTAATGCTTGTTGTAGGAATTGTAATGTGCTGTGTTACATGCAGTATTATTTTAACTGCTTTTGTTATTGGTTTTCCAAAGACATGCCACAGACCACTTGAATTAAATTCATGCGTCACTGGTTGTCTAAGGCCCACAGTTTGGGAGCTGAAAGGCTGGCACATGTAGCAAGACACAAACATTGTGCTCTCTTTGCACAGCATGGAGCAATTTGCGCACAGAAGCAATTTTCAGCAGCTTTAGAGCAAGAATCTTAACATAAAAGCTGCCCTAAGATGGAGAAGAGATCAAAGACAAAGATGATCAAATGCGTAATAAAAAGGTTGATTAAAGAAACCACTGTATTACCTCATACACAATGAACACTCAAAGTCTGAAACATCAATCAAATCCTCTGGAACTGGTCCATGATTGAATGGAAACGTGGCATCCCTTTTTGTAGTTTCTAAATAAACAATACAGGATATTATCAAAGCATGAAATACTGAATTTATCAGAAATCAATATGAATGACTAAATAGTTACCTCCTTGTTTTTTATGTTTATTTCTTCCATCTTCAATAACTTTAACATCTTGTTCTGAAAGGGACCACTTTCTTTTTAATAAAGCACCTTTATCTTGGCTGGAAAGCAGAGGTTCAGAAGAAACCCTTTTTAATCCATCGTCTTTGGCATTTGTTTCTGTTGAGTGGAGAGAATGGGCAGACTGTGCACGATGCAGGCTTCCTCCAACAGGCTCTTGCATTTCTAAATCCTACCAAAAAAACAATGGGTGGGGGGAATGGAATCTTTATCAAATTTCAGATAAATTGGCAACAATATCTGCCAGCAGAATCACAATTTTTTAGATAAACCCTCGTTATCCAGAACAGGCACATTTCCTAGTGCAAAGGGCCACATTGAAATTTCTGTGGACTACTTCAGAATGTTTCACATTATTAATATGATTTGCAGGGAACTAATAATATCTGGTCCTAGCTGAATATTAGCTGTCATTCTGTATTTCTAAAATTCTACTTCCACTCTCACTTATGAAACTAGGCACATTGTTAGATGGAACCTTACCATGTCACAACTTCCATGTGTGAATGCAGACCTGGGAGTATAAAAAGCAATATCCTAAAAATACAGACTTGCACAACATTCTACTGTGCTGAAATAGAACCTCAGGAGTCCCTAGACACAAAGAACTGTTTGGAATCCAGAACTCAAGCAAACTTAAAATTCTGGCTCTAAACTGCTTCATTGTTTGTTTAACTTGCACCGCTAAACAACTCTGACTATGGGAGCAGAAGCACATACAGGAAAAGCTTTTTTTTTTTAAGTATTGCTTCACAATTGTCATTTTAAAAACCATTCCCATAATTTTCATTAGCATATAAATAACATTCTCTCTACAATGTTGAGCATTGTTCTAGATTCTTTCCACATTCCCTATCAACCCTGAAATTTCAAAATTTTATGGCATCAAACTAGAATAAGATGAAACAAGAAGCAAGTCAACAGCACAACCTACATATTGTGTATAGCAACATTTGAAATGTGTGTGGAAAAAATAATCATTACTTACTGGCTCTGAACTGTGCTGTAAATTTTCACAAGACTCTTCCATTTCAGAACCATGTATAAATGGTTTACTTCGAACATGCGAAGAATTCATAGCAGATTCCTTCAGACTCTTTCTCACACTTTCTGGTGATAACAAATCACACAGCATCTGTGAAATGGACAATATTAAGGAATAAGCCAGCTATTACTAAAATTTTGTAAATCCAATCATCCCAGTCTTCTAACTTTTTAACATACTACAGTGAACCAGCTGAGCTTTTTAAGTAGTTCACCAGGCTTCAGATCTCTGGAAAAATTAACTGTAATGCAAGTTTTGTTTTCTACGTGAACATTGGTAACTTCCTCTTCACAGGAAGTAACTACATTTGAAAAGTATTAGAACTGAAAGCAAAAACTAAGAATTGCTTTAAAATATATAAATACCTTCTCAACTTCTAGTTTTGCCGGAATAAATTCTTCATCAAGGGCTAGGCAGTGAAGAAGGAGCTGTAAGGCATCATCTTTAGACCCAGCATTATTAAGTATTCTTGCTTTCCGAAAGTAGACCTAAAAAAATTCAAAGGTATTTAAATGTTAATCATTTGGTTTGCATCACAGAAAGATTTAGAAGCCTGAGCCTAAGCATATGTCCTTTGAAGTTAGCCCCACTGGGTACAATAGAGCTTTTGCTTCCTGTAGCTATGTATGCCACTAAATTACGGTATTTTTCGCTCTATAACACGCACCCGACCATAACACGCACGTAGTTTATAGAGGAGGAAAATCCGTAGGCATGCCACCCGTAGGCATTTCCTCCATAACATGCACAGACATTTCCCCTTACTTTCTAGGAGGAAAAAAGTGAGTGTTATGGTGCAAAAAATACGGTATTTGATTGGGATCTTACAAGTTGCTATAGAAGAAAGCCTCAGTGAAACCAATAGAACCTACAACGGCACTAATGGTTTTAAGAGTTAGTGTAATACCTGATGTTATGCAATGAGACAGAATAACAGCAGAGAACTCAAACAAAAGGATGGCACATCCTATGCATTCTACCATCACTACTTCCTCCAGTCCATAGAACCAATTGGAATAAACAGTATACAGGCATAACACACTCCATTCACTTTTTCTTTCAGACCTTGTTTCACCCTTTCATACTTAGCACTCATCCACACTTCTGTTTATCCTGTGCCTAGAAAGCAAATGCTTATCCCATGCTTTCTAGGGACAGGTCCGAGCTGTTTTGCCTTTGCCCTGCTGCTTTCCCCTGGAAAACCCCCTCTAGTGATAAATCAGAACAAATGGCAATCCACGGAAAACCAGATTGCCATTTGCTCCGATTCAGCACTAAACTGCAGGTTTCCCCAAGGGAAAGCAACGGGTCAAACGTAAGAGTGAACAAGCCCTTGGTCTGCACCATATACGTACAGCTACTGTTGAAAAGCACCTGTTGAAAAGCACAATGCAAAATTGATTTATTCATCCACAGTGTGAATGCAGTTTATATTCTTGTTTCATGCAAAATTATATGTACGTGCATGTGCACATAGAGAAAGCCAACCAACTGCAGAACCAGTTGCAGAACTGGGGGTGGAGGGATCATTTAACTCTTGACTTGAAGTGCTTATAATGAAGCTTAAACACTCCTGCCTTTTTATCTCGACAAAGCTTTTCAACTTCTGCACAATTGTGCTTGAAAACATAATTACAAACAGAACAGGGCTTCTGCTAGAAGTGTGCAGTACTATGCCTGCCAAAAGACTCAATCCACGTGGTGAACCTGATCCAAGGTGGGTCAAAACAGCAGTACTACCACCATGCAAATGCATGGGAAAAAATAAATGGTTCCCAAATGCATGCCTGGGATAAAGGTAGGTTTGGGTTTGAAAATGCTGACACAATTTCTAGCATCATGTTTTTGTATTTTTCATAATACAAGTACACTGGATGTGATATTCAATATCAGTCAAACTTAAAAGTAAGACCACTGAAATCAATGGACTTTAGTCCATCAACTTTAATAAGTCAACTCCGAGGATGACTTAATAGGATATTATCTTAAGCATTTACACTTTATAGACTTACCTCAGACCAATTTGGCATTTTAGCAGTAACAGCATTCAGGTCATCCAGGGCATATTTAAATTCTTGGAGGCCAGCATAGGATTCAGCTCTATAAACCCGTAGTATCAAATCACTAGGATCTAAAATAAAAACCAATGACTTTGTCATGTAGCTGAATAGAAACTACTTATGTTTTTATAATCCAAAATACACATGCAGTGCAGACTTAGAAATAGATATGTACCTATGGAAAATAACATTTTCCAAGAAGCCAGACCAAAAAAAAAAAAAGCTTTCTAAGTTTGAAGAGAAGTAGTTCATTATTTCATGCTGTTGATGTGGACAAGCTTGTTAGTAAAGATTTGTGACTTACTAAATGTTAAAATAGCCTTGCAAAAAAGGTGATAGTAAAGATCCTGAAAGACCCTAATGCAATTAACCTAACTACAAGAACTATTTATATGCTTAGAGACCAATAAAAATATCTGAATGCTAGTCCAAAGCCCAAACTGAAGTTTAGGTTGGTTTTGTGGACCCAATATGGTCTTAAAATCTGTATAGACATAGTTTGTAAGACAAGACCAGACTTCCTTCACTCTTCTCCCAAGTTGGGTAGTCTGCAAATCCTTGAACCACCCTAGTCTATAGGATAAGCAAGGGAATACAGGACAAATAAATTAAAGAAAGCCCTCAAAAAAGGACAGAATTCAGTGTTTTCTGTCTACTAGTGTTTTGGCACTGTATTTCAAGACTATGCTTGCAGCAGTAAAGTTTACTTAGGCATGAAAGCAAAGATATTGACTGATTACAAGCTTAAAAGGATAATATTGGCATGGCCAGAGTAGATGCAACATCGGTGAATTTGTAATCACATCTTCCACTCTGAAAGCAAAATGAACTACTTGAAACCACACAGATTGTGGATATCACCTTGTCACATCTAGTTGCCTGTTTAACTCCCTTAGAGCTTGACAGTTCAAGCCGACAACACTACTTTTGTGCAAGATGTCAACTTTTTGGTTTCTAACCCTTAAATCCCAACAGTTTGAAATACCTCAAGAGTTTTAGACGCTGACTGGATATGGTCTCAGTTTTCCAAACATCTTATGACACATTTTAATCATGCCCCAAAGTGCATCTAGGCACATCATGTAATTATGAAAGTAGATCAACTGCTTCCAAGTTTTTCTTTTCTTTGATTATGTGGGCAAGGTGCTGAGTAAACATACTTTATGATTATTATTTTATATTAATGTATGCTTTTTCTAATTACTGTAGAATGAGTTATGATAATTTGTTTAAATCTAGGAGGCAAACGACCACCAAGGTGACATATTAAAAAATATTTAATTGCTATACCCCTGCTCTCTGTACGTGTGTAAATAACTCCTAACTTAACTCTCCTAAAAGAATTATCCAATTTTCATAAAGGTTTAAGCCCCAATTCTGGGATGCCTTTCTATGACTTACAAATTCAATTTCAAAAAATTATTATTACTAAAATTAATATGCCACACCAGTGTTTAATAGCTAGTTTGCACATACTGAAAGGGGCCAACACAGATCATATAAAAAGGAAACTAACCCCACTTTGATGTTGCACAACTGAGTGGCACACACAGTCTAAAAGATCAGCTAAGACCTGCAGCATACTGCAGATACTGCCCTATATGTTGATTCAAAGTTGTGCAAGTGTCCTCTCATGTGATTAGATTTCAGCTTCCTCTCTGCCCCTTAACAGCTCCACAAATCTGCTCCAAAGGGTCCCATAACCCTCTAGAAAATATTGGGTGGGGTGGTTTTTAGGGTGGGAAAGAGACTACAAGGAAAAACAAAAGAAGCTCCTGAGTCATACAGTAGCATTTTCATGAGGTACTAGCTGGAAGCAGACAAGTTTACAACATTAGCACGGTGAACTTGGGCACTAGGCAGGCCAAGAACCTAAACATCAGAAATTCAACTCCGTGCTGAACTAGAGCATAAAAGTTGCTAGTTTTGCCTATAGCAATACAGTAATTAATGCTGGTATCTAGCATTTCCCATCCTGTGTATTCATATGCATCTGAATGGACAGTGAGACACTCTCCTAGTACACAACAAGACCAAAAACAACTCAAACAAGTCCAGCTGAAGTCCTTTCTAAGTCTTTATGGCTGTTTATAGCTCCATTATATCAGATGCCCCACATACTACTCAGACACTTCTGCTGATCAAGTCACATGCTGGAGATTAGGAACTGAATCTAAGGTCATATAAATACGGCACAATAGGCCACTTCCCAAATTTAGCCTAGCCTACTGGATGAAAGCATCAAGAGTAAGACTTCTGCACTAGGCCTTGAGGTTCACTCCCATATTCTGACTCGAAATTAAGGACATGTGGTGCACATGCAAACCTCTAACTCTGCAAAGTTTCTGTCTCAAAGCAAAATAAACATTTCATTCCCTGTAACTATCCTTCCAACACACCCATTTTTATTTCAGGCAAATGTCATTGGTCTGATGTGTAGTAAAAGAAGAATATTACAGTCTCTTGAACAAATTAGACAATTTTCAAACAATGATAAAACTTTCATCAGAAAGTAGTACTAACATATTTGGATTAGGCTTTCAAGTTAGAAACTAGGAAGCCCAATATTTTAGCTGGTCATTGCTCTGCATCTCAAAAGTAAGATACCAGGACCACAGAAGCACAAGTGCAGGACAGAATATAGTGTTCTCAAAGAACGAGAATTTAGACGCCTATTATGATTTGAACAGCCAGAAAACCAGAATAGTTACAAAAGGTCACAATCACCAAGCCCAGATTCAACATCTTTCAGAGACATAAAACCATGCGCACAATTAAATTTTCCTTAGTTTATTTCATACAGTGTTACAAGTAGTACTCAGTATTGAACATGCTGTGAAGTGCTCCCAGAATATTAACCTAGTCATATCTCTAGACCTCCCCATACAAGTCTTTTCTAAACAGTGTTGTGAAAGACTCAGCACTCCCATCTGTGATGTCATCAGCATTATACAACCTTTTCCCCTTCCACGCCCCCATCTGCTTATGCAACTAGCCTGCCTCCTGCGAATTGTCTCAGTAACACTTTAGGAGACTGAAAATAGGCCTCTGGTAAAAGTGAATTCATCATAAGTAATTACTGGTCCTCAGTGTTACAGGTTTCACAGCCAAGCCTCTTCTGACCACCACCTCCCAAACACAGTTGCTAAGCCCAAGTGAAGGAGTGCTCCTTCACCCATATCTGCATCCCTTCTTTTAGAAATACAGGTTTTTATTCAAGGTTCCTATTTTTATGTAATATACTCTGAAAATGGGTTCCAAAATTTAGAAGCTGAAACTTTTTCACTACCTTTCAGAAAATGACAGTCCCATAGCACTTCATCAACTAACAAAGCTAATCCCATAGAATGCATCTTCAAAGATTCCTCTTTGCTTATACAGTGGTACCTCGGGTTAAGTACTTAATTTGTTCTGGAGGTCCGTTCTTAACCTGAAGCACCACTTTAGCTAATGGGGCCTCCTGTTGCCGCCGGAGCACGATTTCTGTTCTTATCCTGAAACAAAGTTCTTAACCTGAAGCACTATTTCTAGGTTAGCAGAGTCAGTAACCTGAAGCATATGTAACCTGAAGCATATGTAACCCGAGGTACCACTGTACATCTAAATGCCAGCTTTTGGAAACTCTGGAAAAGTTTACAGAAAGAGCATCAGGAAAAACAAAACAAGCATTTTTACCTCCCTACAAAACAAAGGGTAACAGGATACTCACAGCTCCAAGGTAGGGACTCTCTTCAGGTCACTCACATTATGCAAAATAACCAACATGATACCTCAAACCCATAATGCCCCCTAGAAACCATCAGGATTCACTGTTCCACCTTAAGTACTCACTGAAAAGGTGGAAGACAATCTGCAGTATGAGTTTCACTTGTGAAATTCTTGCAAAAAAGCCAACTTTCTAGGAACTTCCAAAAGTCTGCATACAGGTTGCCACCTCTGAGGGCCATGTTAAATTCGCAATCTGATGTGCACAATTTTACTGGAAAACTAGCTACAGTTTCCAGCTGAAGTGCGCCGGGGCCTGTTTCACATACAGGAATCTGGATCATGCTTAGGTTATGCAATACTCACTTCCCGGCTGAATGCGTGACTTCAGCTCGCCCAGAAGTATTGCGTTAGGGCGATATGGAGCATCTGGCCTCTTTACGAAAAATGTCCTCTATGCTTGTAAGCCATCAAGTAACCGGCAAGCTTCTGGGTTGAAGCAAGCGTGCACACCTGTGCATGCCTACATGCATGATCCCCACAGATTCCTTCACGGGACCGATTCCGATCGTCGGGAGCCCAGCGCTAGGCACATTCGAGTTCGATCAGGCTCCCCCAAGCGCACGATTGTAGTCAAAGGCCCCTTTTTACCCCACAGGAACCCCCCCCCTTTCCCACCCACCCCGCTTCAGAGGCCCGAGCAGCGGCCGTGGCTCTTACCCTCTTCGAGGGCCTGGCTGGCGGCTTCGCTGGCTTCCCGCAGCTGCCCTTGCACGAGCATCTCTCCGAGGCGCCGCCAGGTGCGAGCCCTCTTGCACTCCTCCGGGAACCACTTCTCCGCCAGGTGTCCCAGGGCGACGGCGACGGGCGACGAAGCCAGCGGGTCCCCGCAGCGGCGGCAGCGGGCGCGGAGGTGCTCGTGGACGCAGCGGCGGCAGTAGGCGTGCCCGCACGGCGCCACCACCGGCTCGCCGAGGAAGCCCTCGCAGCCGGGGCAGCGGAAGAGCCCCGCCGCCGCCGCCGCCGCCGCCGCGGAGGAGCCGTCTTCCCGGCCGGCGGTCCCCTGCTGCTGCTCCTCCGCCGCCGTCGCCCTCTCTCCGCCGCCTTCCCTCGGCGCGTCGCCCGCTCTCTCGCCGCTCTGCCGGAGGCGGTAGTGCAGCACCAGGCAGTCCACCAGCGCGCCCAGGCGGCGGCGGGAGCTGGGCGAGCCCAGGCGCAGCGCCGCCGAGTAAGTCTCCAGAGCCTCTTTCAGGTGGTTGCCCAGCGCCAGGAGCTCCCCGCGGCGGAGAAGGAGCTCCCGCTCCGAATGGGTGCCGCTGCCCCCCGGCTCTGGGGCCGACTCAGGAACCGGCGAGGACGCCATTTCCACTCCACGTCCGGCTCACCGGAGGGGGTGTGGCGCGCGACCCCCGAGCGCCGCCGCTTCTCTGAGGTAAAGCACCGACGACGGAGCCGGCTGGCGGTTGACGAGGCCGGGCGCGCGCGCGCAGCCCTCAACTCCCTCCTTCCTCTGACAGGCTTTTTCGGACGTTGTTGGCGGTTGAGCGCGCTCGCGGGAGGCTCCGCCCTCTTTTCAAGTCCCCTCAACCGCACCTCGCACTCTCCCCCCCCCCCCCAACCTTAAGATCCGGATTCTATCTCTCCAACGTGCCCCGCCTCCGCGCCCCCCACCCCACCAATCTTCCCTCTCTCTCTTTCTCTGTAAGCGCGAGAGCGTCGCGGGCGACGCCAGGGCCTTACATAAAACGGAGCGTCATCCGGCTTTCCGCGCAAGGCTGACTTGCGATTGGCCGGCGGGCCGCCGCGAGGTGCGCGACAAAGGAAAGGGGCGGGGCGAGGAAATTATAAAACAAGGCCACGTGCTCGCGCTTGTTCCATAACTTTCCTTTGCCGGATGGCCGCGGTGAGGGGCGTGGCTGGCTGGCTGGCGGGATGGTCGGCCCTGATAGGGAAGGGGTGGGTCGTAGGAATTTAGCGCTCCTCCTCCTCCTCTTTTTCTGCTGACTTCCTGAAGACTAGTTTGCATTCCCACGCGCAATGATCCGCTGACGCCGGGGTTGGGACCTGGGCTGTACACTATGCAAAGGCAGGGGGGAAATACCCGATGCCCCCTTTTATTATTACTGTATTTTCATTTACAGAGGTTTTGTAGCAGGAAAAGCTCAACCAGTAGGATTCCTCTTGCCACACACAAGAGCCCTGCCAGAAAAGAGATGGTAGCTCGAGTTGTCCTTGAGAAGGGATGACATCCACATTTCTTTCTGTCTCTCAATATTAGAAATAGGGGACAACATGTGAAGCTGAATTTGGACAGATTCGAAATTGGCAGAAGAAAGTACTTCTTGCACAACGTTTAGCTAAACCACAGAATTTGCATTAGATTCGTGGAGGAAGAAGCTGGCAATGAAAATGTTCCATTGCCACTGTCTGAAGCAATAAAGTGGTACCTCAAGTTACATACGCTCAGTGGTGTAGCATGGGGGGTGCAGGGGGGCCGGCCGCACCAGGCGCAACATCGGGGGGGGGGCGCGCTCGCACTCGCAGCTTTCTGCCCCTACCTCGCTCACTCAGGGTTAGGGGGCGCAAATTACTTGCTTTGCCCCGGGTGCTCACAACCCACGATACGCCACTGCATACGCTTCAGGTTACATACGCTTCAGGTTACAGACTCTGCTAACCCAGAAATAGTACCTCAGGTTAAGAACTTTGCTTCAGGATGAGAACAGAAATCGTGCTCTGGCGGCGCGGCGGCAGCAGGAGGCCCCATTAGTGGTGCTTCAGGTTAAGAACAGTTTCAGGTTAATAATGGACCTCCGGAACGAATTAAGTACTTAACCTGAGGTACCACTGTACTAGCCACTGATGATTTTTGTACTCAGATCTGTCTAGTTGGCTTCCTGTGAGCATCTGATTGGCCACTGTGAGAACATGGTGCCCTGACTAGATGGGCCCTTGACCTCATACAGCATGGCTTTTTTCATGTTCTAAAACTTTTGAAAAAAATGAAAGGTTAAACAACCAGAATGTTTGATTTCAGCAAGTATCAAAAACATTTTTGTCTGTTATTTGTGTTTGCCGGTAACTCCAGCTATACCTTCAAACCCTTAAAAACAAAATACAAACTTTTTTTTTTTTACACTTAACTGTATCAGGCCCTTAGGCTTGCCATAGAACAAAGATAGTGTGAACCAAGGAGCGACACACCCAGCCAAGCCCAGTGTCCTCTCCTGCACCATAATGGTCATGCATGACCAACTTCTCTCCATGAGAAAGTGAGGAAAAGGCAGGCAAAATTCATCCTGGATTCATAGGTTGCCCTCCTCCATCATATAGTTTTTCTGTCTTAATTGATAGGCCCTCATTTTGCAGTTAGTATTAAACAACCAGCAGAAAGTTGAAAAACACCCTTTTCTGCTCTCATAGTTTCATTTTACAATTATCTGTAAATTGCTGTTCAAGCAGTCCTCTTGGGGGGGGGGCGGGGAGAGCCAAAATTAGCCCCCACTGTGTATCAAATACTTCTGCAACAAGTACTTGCATGACTATCATGAGCACCTATTGGCTAGTGTCTGTGACGTTACTAATGATAATGCACACAGAGAACAATCCTTAGAGGCAGCTTTAATGTTTAACAAAATCAAGCACATGGAAATGTCATGAGGAATATTTGCAGAATTATGTCAGTTGTCACACTTGTACTAAATTAATTCATTTTCATAACTAAATCTGGACTAGTGGGGAGTGTGTGCATATATATGTGTTTACTGGTTGGTTGGTTGGTTGGTTGGTTGGTCAGTCATTCCAACTACGTTAGGACCTACCTGTGCCCAGTCCTATTAAGTATCATTCATGCTTTTTTTTTTTACGCACTTCATTCTGTTAGTTCTGCCAGAATTCCATTTACAGAGCTCAGAATGCCATTTACAGAGCAATCCCATGGAGGCCAGGTGTGTGTGTCAGTGGTAAATGAATCACCACTTCCTAACCCCTGCCAGGCTCATGCTGACTAGAGCGGGAGGTGGATGGCGATTTCTCCCCCCCCCCTTTTGGATGGTGTAGTTTTTCTCCCTTTGCCCAGGTCAGCTCAGGTGAATGGGGAAGCTTTGGATCCCGTGGAGAACTCCCCCAACATCCCCTCTTCCAAGCCCTACATGAAGAATTAAGATTGTATGTATATGTCATAAAGAGAGCAGTTTCTAACTTCTAACCATTTTGCTTTACAATCAGAATACAATTCATTTATGGAGATCTGTCAACTGAGACTGCAGCTTTTCACTCTGTTATATAAAGCATACAAATGGTTTATTTCCTTTGAAGCAGGGTTGCATAATGTACAGGGCACTCAAACATAACCAAAATGCACTCAAGGCTTTTTATCAGGTAAAACAGGCAAGGAGTGCATATTTAAGCATTCTAATTTCCTTTTACATAAGCATTTTTTTTTAAATGTGTGATATAATATTAACTCTTACAAAACTGCAAAAGAGTTCCTATTCTCTGCATAAAAACCAGCTGTTGGACCATATTTGAGAAAATGATTCCATTAGAGAACAAGTTGGCACAGCGTAGACTGCATAGCTGTTTTAAGTCACAGTCACACTGTACAGTGGTACCTCGGGTTAAGTACTTAATTCGTTCCAGAGGTCTGTTCTTAACCTGAAACCGTTTTTAACCTGAAGCACCCCTTTAGCTAATGGGGCCTCCTGCTGCTGCTGCGCCACCGGAGCACGATTTCTGTTCTTATCCTGAAGCAAAGTTCTTAACCCGAGGTAATATTTCTGGGTTAGCGGAGTCTGTAACCTGAAGCGTATGTAATCTGAAGCGTATGTAACCTGAGGTACCACTGTACATTTAAAGCATTATGATACCACTTTAAACAGTCATGGCTTCCCTTAAAGAATTCTGGGAGCTGTAGTTTTGTCAAGGGTGCTGATAATTGTTAGGAGCATAGCTGTCAAGTACCCCTTATTTGGCGGGACAGTCCCTTATCCCAGCGCCATGTCCCGCTGCTGTCCCTTATTGATGAGGCTTCATTTGGCTGCTGGCTGGACTTTCTGCCTTTGGCTCAGAGGGGCTCAGAAGTTGAACATACCTGTGCCCGGAAAATCCCTTATTTTGGCTGCTGATCCCTTATTTTCGAGGCTGCTGGTCCCTTATTTTCAAATCTGTAAGTTGACAGCTATGGTTAGGAGACCTCTATTCACCTCACGGAGCTGAAATTCTCAGAGTAGTTTAACAGTCAATCTCTCTTCGCAAGGAATCCTGGGAACTGTAATTCTGGAAAAGGAATCGGGCTTCATAAGAACTCCCCAAACCCTTAAACTACAACTTCCATATTTCTTCAGGGGAAGCCATGACTGTTTAACTGGTATAGTGCTTAGATTTATGGTGTGACCTTAGAGCACCTTCAGCCACTCAATTCCTCATTGCAACTGGAGTCTCAACTACAGAGGAGGAGTTGCACAGGGGGAAATTGCAAGTTTCAGATGTATATACCCCACTTTTATTTATTTATTTACTTTTTTATCTGAACAAATTCCCTTTCAAATGTTACCTCTGTAAATGTAACCTCTTGAAACACAAAGCAATTGTGTGGGTGGCTAGGAACATCTTAATGTCCAAAGAAACTCTTGCAAATTGATCTTGTGAGCTGCTGCATAAGCACTGGACCTCCTGGGACCAGATATGAGAATCCTAGCACTGATATTGTGATGCTGGGACCTAATGCCCTCCCAGGCATTGGCCCAGGCAAAGTTGTACAGAAACAGTTGCTCAACACAGCTGGAATTGGCATATGCGAGGGGCTCGTCTGTCCACCCAACCCTTGTGAACTTGTGACATTAATAATCAGGTAATCAGTACTAACTACTGACTGGGAAACTTTAAGGTCCCTCTTCTCCCTTCTTATGGTTCTTTATCTTTAAGACACAGGATTGCCAACCATGCACCCCAAGAGATCTCCTTTGGTTGTGTCCCCTTCCCTCATAGGCCTGCTGCCCATCCTGATCATTTTTATTTATTTTAGTGTTTGTTTGTTTTTAAAGTTTTGTTCTTGGTTTGCTTGTTTTTACTTTTGTGCAGGTGGGGAGGGGGAGCTCTGGGTTTCAGCCACTCAATGAGCTTTCCCCCCTTTCTCCCCAGAATACAGAGGCTCAGAGGCACTCTTGACAATAGGAAAGCAAGGAAGGTGGTATAGCATAAGATTACCAGATTTTTTTCAAAGAATCTGGGACACTTTTTTTTTTTAAGCGGGGAAAAATTATTTTTAAAAAATATTTAAATAAATAAAGAAGTAATATCTTCTCTCCTGTGGTCTCCTCTGTTGCGCTGCCTTCCTCTGGGCCCTGGCCTGCCCTCTTGGAGTGCTAGCTGCCATGGAGTAGGCTTGGGTTGGGCCTGGGCTCGGCCACATCTCCTTGCCCTCCAGGTGCTCTCCTACCTCTCCTCCTCAGCGGCAGCGTCGGCTGGGGCACGGCAAGGTCAGGGCTCCCCTCTTTCTTCTCCTTCCTCTTTCTCTCCCTTCTCCTTCTCCTCTCCTCCTTCTCACTGCATCAGCTCCAGTTTTTACTGGCCCCAGAGCACCATTGGGCAGTTGGCTGCGTGGCCGGGTGCTCTCACTCCTGGCTCGATTTGGGTCACGCGGGGCGGTCAGCGCTTCTCCCAGTTGACACACCAGGCGTCACTGGTTCCCCTTCGGCAGCAGCAGTCTCAGCAGCCTGGAGCCAGCCTGGTAGTTGGCTCTGGCTGGCTTCAAGAGCTGCTCGCTGCCATGGTGCCCGCCATTTTGCCTCGCCGAAAGTCCCCATATGATGTGTCTTGTGCCGTTGAACCAATCACACAAAATCCATTCCCTACTAATAAATCTACAACACTTAAAATATAAATCCCGGGACATTAAATGAAATCCGGGGACGGATTTTGTCTGGGGCCAATTTGTAAATCCAGGGACTGTCCCCGGGAAACGGTGACGTCTGGTAACCATTGTACTGTATAAATTCCTAGGGATGGTTTTTAAGAGCATAAAGGCGAAGGGGAAATATAAAAAAGGATCCTCTGGTGCCTGGGCTGGTGGAAGCCTGGGAAGCACTGAAGAGTGTTGCCTGTTTAGTAGTGTGGCTTTTGGATCTATAGAATTATCCGAGTGTGTTTGTGTGGGTTTTGTCCTTTGGGATGCATATTGCTTGGTCATGTTTGGGTGGGGGGAAGTTGCCTGGCTATGTTTGTGGGAGTACATACACTCCAACATTTCTCTGGTGAAAATAGGGGCGTCCCATTCCATAATGATAATTTTACTATTTATACCCCACATATCTTACTGGGTTGCCCCAGCCACTCTGGGCAGCCTCCAACATATATAAAAACATAATAAAATATTGAACATTAAAAAACCTTCCCTATACCGGATTACCTTAAGATTTTAACTCCATACCCTCCAATGTTTCTCCAAGGAAAGACTTCCGGGGTGGCGCCATCGGCAATGGCGGACTCCCTCTGAACTGGAGGGACTAGCTCCGCGGGAAACGGGTCTTCTCCGCTACGGCGAAGCGGGGACCCTTTCAAAAATCACAGGCGGATGAAGCCTGTGACCATGGGACTCGGCGGGCACCTTTAGCGCCCCCCCAACTCGCTAAGGAACCCACTAACGGGCTCCGAAATGAAGAGGGGGAAGTGGCGCGGTGCTGTGAGTCAACTACTATTTCCGTGGAGCGAAGCCGCATAGCCGTTGCCGGAGAGCGCTGCCTTTTTCCTGGGACAATTTGGACTCTAAAATAAGCACCCGTGAGTACTTAGACTTTGAACAACTGGACATTAGATGGGGACTTGTGAGCAGAAAGGAATTGGATTTTAAAAATCTATTTCAATTTGGTACGGAACGGGAAGGTCTAAACAGGAAGTCAGCCTTCCGTTCTTCTGTAGACAGAATAAAGCAAAGACAACGTAAACTAGAGCTCAGAAAATCGCTTTTAAAGGATTGGATTTCATCATTTAAAATTGTGGAACCCCCCTTCGACAGCAGGAGAAGAAGGGGGATCTTTTTTGGACTGTTTAAAGTGAGTTTAAAGTAAAGCAACTTTCCTCCGTCCTGATCCTGGAGCGGGGTGTCAGGACTGACGTTTGAAGTTCATTGACCAGAGACAAACGTTTTTGACAGATAGCTAAAAGAAGAGAAACATAGTGATTCCACTGTTTCCCTTCGCATTTCAAAGGAACAAATATTGACAAAGTATCTCAAAAAGGGAAACTTTGTTGCAAGATCAAATAGAAGTTTTCCCCCTAGAGGGAGACTGTGAAACTGTAACCAACTCCAGGGAGCCGGCAGCTGTTTACAGATTACAATCGTGGGAATAGGCATTTGACCTTGCAGGACAATGTATTCAGAAGCTTTGTTGTGTGCTTTCTACAAAACAAATGCCCGACTGGAACAGTTACACGAGAAGGTGAATTTGATGACGACTTCGACTAGAAATTTTGAACAGGCAGTGGGAAATTTTGAACAGACAGTGGGAAAATATGTGGAGCCCACCCAGGAATTAAATCAGGAGTGTGTCCTGACAGAACAGGCCCAACAGGAATATGAGTTTTCGGATTTGACAAATGAACTTGGAAAAAGCCAGATTTGGAAAGAAAAAGTTTGGTTTGGCTTGGAAATGGGGGCTGGATTGACCCCCCTATGCTGGGATGTTTGGACTTTTCAAATCTGGCAATGGGCCGTGAGATGTTTGGGATTGTGGGGGCTCTTAATTTTGGAGGGTCTTTGAAACATGCTTTTAAATACCATATGGAATTCAGTGCTGAATATGGAAAAGGGGCTGATCTGTCGAGAAGGGTTAAAAATATTGCCAAGCTGGAGTTACCACGAGCAGGAGACAAGGGAAAATACAGTTACAAATATGAAGAAGAGCTGCGAAAGGGACATGGAAGAGACTTGAGGGCCTCGGATATAAGGTTGCCAGGTTAATGGGCCAGATCGATGGGATAATAAGGACTGACAAAACCCGGAACCAGGAGGAAGGGACGTTGGATGAAGATTGGATCTGTTTGTATTTCTTTTTTCTACCATTAGAACTGTTTTATAAAATTGATGAATGTCAGAAAAATGTTGGAATGAAATTACTCGGCTTTAGTAAAGATGTTTAAAGAATTATGAAAGAATATTATGGTTATGAGAAGTTGGTAAGGATAAGATTTAAGTTTTAAGCTTTAAGGTTTATTTTCTTATAGAAAGATAAGATCAAAACTGTTTAGGGTAATGTAATGACAGAATATTATGAAATATGGAAAGGATTTGCTGGGATAATTAATAACTAGGATACAAAGAAAGGGAGGAGGAGGAGGTCAAAGAAAGAAGGTAATGACAGTTGAGGATTCGAGAATAATGAATTTGTTTTTAAATGTTCTTAAATTGTATTTTTGTTTTTTCCCCTGTCTTTTTTTCCTTATTTTTGAATTTGTATTTGTATGGTTGGAAGGGTTTCCCCCCCCCCTTTTCTACTTTGTTAACTATTTTTATTTTGTATTTTCTTCTGCTTTTATTTTATGTTGTAACACTTTGAAAATTTCAATAAATATTTTATTAAAAAAACAACAACAATGTTTCTCCAAGGAAAATAGGAATACTAAGGAAAAGTGGGGCGTTCCAGGATCAAATCAGAAACCGGGACGGCTTCTCCAAATCAGGGACGTCCCTGGAAAATAGGGACACTTTTTAGGGTCTGCTGTTTCTTTGGGCAGGAAGTAGTGCGTACCCATGACAGTTTCTCAGATTTTGAAACCTTTTCACTATAGGTTAATGGTCAAGAGATTTGCTGAGTGTTTCTAAATGAAGCTGTTGCATATGTGCTCCATATTTTGTTCTAGACAATTCCATTTATTTTTGGAGATTAGCCGTGTCCTCTCTGCCACACTGTACGGTACACAATCTGATGTTGTCAGTGTCTCAGTAATAGAATTACTTAGATGAGATGCATGCCGAAGCTGTTTCTACTCTACAATAATAAAACCAGTATGTTTTTATCTTGTTGATGCAGAACTCTCGCAAGTTTGTTATTCCAGAGCCTGAATTCACTGCCAAAGATTTTCCCCGCTAGCAGTTCTTGCTGCTTCTTTCTATCCTTTTTATCCAGGTTCTTTCCATCATGCTCAGATTCCATCTCTTCCCCCACCCCAATATATATATATATTACTGCCATTTGGCATTAAAATCAGTATCTGAATGGATCATTTGGGGGAAACATCCTGTTTTGAAAGTGTGTGTGTGTGTGTGTGTGTGAGAGAGAGAGAGAGAGAGAGAGAGAAAACGTATAAATTGGCCTGCTATGGAAAATGTCCTGTTCCCTCCTCCTTGCACCCCCCACCATAAAAAGCAAAGTATCTCCCTCCCAGAATTTTTTTTTTAAAGATGATTGCACATTTCATTTCTTTTCTTATAATTTCTCCAAAGCATCTGATGCACTGTTGACTCAGGAATGTATTAGAAGGGAAGAGCTGGATCTCTGCCACTCACTTACATAAGGAAGTAATAATAATAAAAAATGAGACTTTTGTTTTTGCTGTGATCTTCTGGCTGCCCGGATTAAACTCAAAACAACCTTTGATAACCTTTGTATCAGTGATTAAAGGCTACACAGAAGCATTTCCCCCTGCCCCCATGTAGAAAGCATGCTTGTTTTTGCTTCCTGCCTCGGCATTTTAAGAAATGTTCTTGAATAGCCACCCTGATTCCCAAAGTATTTAAAAATGTAATCCTATGTTGTAAATCCATTCATTTATCACCGACTGGCAGATTGGCTAGCCTCTTAAGCAACCTCTGAAAAACGGCAAGTATATTCCAGGAAATCTAAATATTTTGGATTCATTGGTTTAGGAACAAGGCTGTTAAGCATACCATTAAGAGCCATGGTTTTAAAAGCATTGTTACTACAGCTGATCTGCCAGTTTGGAAAACAACAAAACAACCACATGTTACAGCCCTCTGGGGATTATGGCCACTTCATAATGCATGTGAGGGATCACATGATTAAATATTTTCCAACATCAGTGTGGAAAAATAGAATGTCAGGTGGAAGCTTCTTCTTTAGTTTAACCCATAGCATGTTAGGGTTTGTGTGTGTCTGAAGTGGTTTGTTTTTGGTTTTTTCAGCTGTATGATTCCCCCAAGCTCAGACTAGGAGCAGGGAAACCCGGTTTCAGATTTCTACTCAGCCATTATGTTTAATGGTGTCTGCCACTATCTCTTTTGGGATATCTCATAGGGCAGTTGTGAGGATAAAATGGAGACAGAGAACTATGTGCCCTGGGCTCCTTTGATTAACGGTGAGCATTAAACACCATCACCATCAGTACCACATACTTTTTATGAGCCTATATAAGGTTGTATGGATAGATGGTAGACTAGGTGTGACCTCATCCCTATCTTATGACTTGTATGTCCAGAATGCAGAGAGGACAGTGTGTTCCACATGATCTAGTACAGTGGTACGTCGGGTTACATACGCTTCAGGTTACAGACTCCGCTAACCCAGAAACAGTACCTCGGGTTAAGAACTTTGCTTCAGGATGAGAACAGAAATCGTGCTCCAGCGGCGCGGCAGCAGCAGGAGGCCCCATTAGCTAAAGTGGTGCTTCAGGTTAAGAACAGTTTCAGGTTAAGAACAGACCTCCGGAACGAATTAAGTACTTAACCCGAGGTACCACTGTACTGTTTTTGCGTAACTGTCAACCGCTATGCAATACATACACTTGCGTGTTTGTGTTTAAGATTTACTACCTTGCTACTTTGATTTGATCTGTTCCACGTCCTTCAGCTCTGCATTGGATCCCCCCCTCCAACAGTTGAATCAAAACCCCCTGTTTATTTCTTCATTGAGGTTCACTATTATTTCTAGGTGAGGCAGTCCCTCCCCTCCCAGTGGCAAATCAAGAACCATCTTGCCTTAAGGAGGAGAAGAGAGAAAAGGCTGCCAGACAGATATGAATGTAGAGAGAAGGCAAGAGCATATTTCTAAGCCATCCATAAGTCTATGGCAAGACATAGTTTTTGAACCTCCCTGGTTTGTGTATTCTTATTTTTTTTGCTTTATATCACATCTTGGTACGGCGCTCCATCAGTACAATAAATAAAATCAATCAACATAGGGCAGTGCAAATAAACACTGCAAATTGTAGGCTTGCTAAGTTCCAAATAAAGCCCATTTACAAACTTCTTCTGCAAGTTAAGCTATGAAAAAAAAATTTCGCCAAAAAACAAGCAAACCCAGTTAAACGTACAACTTGCTCTGCAGACCCCAGCTTCTCTGCAGAAAGATTTGCTTCTGGATGAAAGCAGAGCTCCTTATATACTTTCGACTTCTGTGCAGTTATGAAAAGCAGGGCAAGTTCTGCTAAAGGTTAGACATGTCAGGTGACTACTCCACAGCCTTTCATGACATCACAAAAAATGTAGGTGAACATTTCTACTACTGGCTGCTTTCACTTCTAAAATGGAAAAAAAAATTGAGGGCCAAATTAAACATTATGTGGGGAAGCCACATTTTTCCAACCTGATTAACATAGGAAACCTATCAAAAGGTGCACATGGCTGAGTGGGAATGATATTTCCTCAGCCGACCCAGTGCTTCCCTCAGCTTCATTGCTCCAGGTATTTTTCTTTCTATCTGCATGATGGATCTTTCTTCCTTTTCTGTCCCCAGAAAGGAAATATAAAACAAACAACATCAACGGATATTTCTGCCTACCTTCACTCCTCATTTTGACCTTTTCCTGTTTTGATCTAGGGAGGCTCACTTGCACAAAGTCTGAATCCTGGGGATGTCAATGATAAAAATAATCATTTTCTTCACTAAACCACCAAGTTAATACTTTAATCCCGTGATATGATACCTGTTATGTGGCCACACCCTTAACATCATCTGCTCTGGAGCAGCTTTGGTGGCCAAAAAGGATTGTCTTCACAGTACAGTCATACCTCAGGTTACAGACGCTTCGGGTTGCGCGGTTTTGGGTTGTGCACCGCGCTGAACCTGGAAGTACTGGAACGGGTTACTTCCAGGTTTCAGAGCTTGTGCATGCACAGAAGCACTAAATCACACTTTGCACATGCGTAGAAGTGCATAATCGTGACCTGCACATTTGTGGGTCGCGGGTTGCGAACGTGCCTCCCGCACGGATCACATGTATTGGAACATGTTTTCCCCTCAGTGGACCTCTAGGTTAGTGGTATGCTAAATATTTAAGGATGTGTGGGATGTTAGGGCATGGGTAGTAACTCTGGTGAGGGACATGTTGTGCTCCTTCTGGGGCAGTTTGTCCAGCCTGCACTCAGTTCTCACCAGTGGCTCCTAGAAGCATATGGCAGTGGCCACACCCCAGGAATGGCTTCTACTGGCCAGCTAAACCAGGTAAGGGTAGCTGATTAGGGACTTCCCCTGCATGTGAAGAAAGGCTCCAGAGACTTGAGCTGACGAGACCAATAGTGGGTCCAATGGTCAAGAAGGCAGTTTCTGCACGTGCTTTAGAGGGAAGTGAGGACAGGAGAGGAAGTGAGGACAGACATCAACCTGCAAAGGTTGCCCATCTAGGAGAAGAAAAACTCCAATCTGGGCATCCACTGCCTTGCAGGATGTCTTCAGGAGAGGAAGAGGCTAAGGAATAAACCCTACACGAGCCTGGAGTGGAATCCCTAAGATGGTTAGACGGCACCTTGTATGTCTCCTTCTGACAACTCCTGAACTGATGCCAAACATATTGCTCCGCTTTCCTTTGGACCACATCAGTGAGTGGATCTCTTGTCATCTGGGCAGCCCAGGACTTTCATACACACTGCTGAGGCTTGTGCCCTGAGGAGGTCACCTCACCCACGGAGGCACACTCTATTGTCTCTTGAGGCAGACAGATGTCAAAAAAACTCTAAGGACATGGTTGCTTATAATCAATGCCATCTTCCTGGTTATATATGGCATGATTTTAGCTGTCTCTTTGAGCGGTGACTCCATTGTTACTTGGATTACTTTGCTGTTGCAGTTCCTTCCTTCCTTCCTTCCTTCCCTCCTTCCCTGGCCTTTAATTTATTTTAGAGGCAGCCAATGTGTTTCCCTCTGGATGTTGCTGGACTCCAACTCCTATCAGCTCTAGCCAACATGGCCAATAATTGGGGAATATGGGAGTTGGAGTCTAGCAACAATTGCAGGGAACCCTGGGTGACAGAGATGTGGTACCCAGCCAGTTGCTTACCCAGGCACAGCCTAGGCACAGGCCTGCTTTGCTTCAGAAATGTGGTGGCCTCATATTGCTCCAGACCTTCCCATTTCATGTGAGGAGGAGGGTTGGTGAATCACTGGGCCATCAGTATTGTTCTGTGGTTACACTTTTGTTTAAAATAATAATAAAAATCTTAGTGAGGAAAAAAGAATCGTACATATGAACAGGTTACATAACCAAGAAGAGAAATTTTATCACAAGGGCCAAGTAAAAAATGAACGATAGCATGTACTATTTGACCAAGTTAAAAATAAACGATTGCGTGTACTGTCTTGAATAGCTGAACAACACTTTACTTTCCCTTAAGTTCTAGGCACTATGTTTTCTTTCTACCTCTTGTCCTTGTGACAAATCTGTTTGATAAACTCTACTTACGCTCTACTGGAAGGCATCTTTTCTCTCAGATCCCTACTAAAAAGTAAACAATAAATTTCATTGTTACGATGTTTGCAACGTTGCTCAGGAGGTGTAGCCTTGAAGCACATTACTGGACGTAATGTTCTTGTTGTTCACTTGTAAAGGATTTGTTTTGCAGATTTCTCTGCTAACTGAGTGAGTCCTGCCCTCTCAACAATTGACTAAACTTTTCTGCTTTTTTAAAAAACATTATTGGGATCATTACCTTCTTTAGGTGATTTCCCAGACCTCCTTTACTTACTGTCACTGTCATCAATAAAAAAAATCCTGTTTTTAACAACATTTTAGGCCGTAAGTGTGGTGTAATTTTCTGTACTCTGATTGTTCCAGTTCATTGAATAACACACACAGTTGCAAAACTCTTTATGCAATATGTTTTATAAGACACGGGAAGGAAAATATATTAGAAGCTAGTAAGGGCAATCTTGCCATAGACTACTAATATTATATTCTGTCCAATCCTATACATATCTACTTGGAAGTAAGTCCGACTGTCCAAAGCAGAAATGCATAGGATTGCAGCCTTACAGTGTAATCAAATGTATTTTTACTTGGAAGTAAATTCCACTCTGTCTTACTAGCCTGGCTCCCTAATAAGCATGTTTACAATTTCAGCCTTACAGAACAATCCTTTGGGCGTCTACCCAGAAGTAAATCCCACTAAGTTTAATTGTACTTACTCTCAAGTAAGTGTGTATATCAGCCTTCCCTTGCCTCATGCCTCTTGTTTCAGATTATAACTCTTGTTATTCCCTGCCAGCATAGCCAATGGTTAGGGGCGATGGGTGTTGTAGTCCTAGCCGTCAGTACTATTCTACTGAAATCACTCCTTCCCAGAGCTTTTTTACAGCTGGAAGTCCCTGGAACTCACTTCTGGTCCCTCTCAGGTGGGTGCCATTGCCATTCTAAGAGACCAAGGGAGGCGTTCATGGTGAGGTCAGGTACCTCTTTTTCCAGACACACTCACCAGATCAGTCTTTTAAGAAGGAGTGTTACCTGTTTAGGATGTGTTTTGAGTTTACACATAGCCTGGCCTTCTGGGGTTAACTATTGCTCCACATGAAGTTCACCCTAAAGCCCACCTAACACTTCCCCGTAACTCCTTGCATTTTAGGAGACCCTTGGTGGTGGTAGGCATGTATTCAGTACAGTGGTACCTCGGGATGCAAACAGGATCCGTTCTGGAGCCCCGTTCGTATCCCAAACGGAACGCAAGACGCGATGGCGCGTCTGCATGTGTGCGGGTCGTGTTTTGCCATTTCCGCCCATGCGCATGACGTCATTTTGAGCGCCTGCGCATGCGCGAGTGGCGAAACCCGCAAATAACGCACTCTGTTACTTCCGGGTTGCCGTGGAGCGCAACTTGAACACGCTCAACCCGAAGCACATTCAACTCGAGGTATGACTGTAGTCTGTGTTTGCCGGAGCTTGAGTCTGGACTAAGGATTCTGAGCCCCTGTGTTCTGATTTGATACATTATATCCAGTCCAGGATTTGGGCCTCTGCCATTGGCCCTTAAACTCTGAGTTATGATTCGCAGCTTGGAAGTTTAGATAGCCAATCACGTTGGGAGTGGGAGTGGCCCAGGCCTTCAGAAATGTATATAAGCAGTTGCTTTGCCCCTGTTGTCTAGTTCTGTTTGTTCAATAAAAGTTCTTGCTGTGTCTTGCCTCGTGGGAACCCACCTACACTTCAGTAGGCAACCTTGTCTTTCAGGGAAGCTTATCTGCCACTTCTGATTTTGTCGCTAAGCTTCCAGTGGTCCCCCTTCCCCGCCCAGATTTCTCTGAAGGCCACCAAGTGCACCAATCAAATTTACGTATTGCAACACCTCAGTAGAAGTGCTTTTATAACTGTCCCGGATGAAGATTACAATAGACAATGCACAGTGTAGGGAGGAGCAGAATTGCTTTGGCAAGATCACCATCCTAAGGTATTAATTTGCACACCTGCAGCCTGCTCGTGTGCTTTCACACTGCACTGTACAGGCTCGTACACGTGATGGGGGGGGAGTCCTGCTTTTATTGCACAGCAGAGGTACCACTTGCAGTCATGATCACATCCCTCTCCATGGCTATTCAGTGTGTGTGCATTAGAACATCTGAATGGCACTAATGTTGTGAACGTTTGAGAACTTTAAATGTAAAATAACAACAAAGGATTAAAACGTGCCGATCAATGTTGATTTCTTCTTTGGGTGGTAAAGTCATCTGAGGACTCCTGAGACACCTGAAACCAGGGCCCCACCCTGCCTTTAGGACAGAAAGTTGGCCATCCTTTAATTCACCTTATTATCATATTTTCATTGCCATGGATTTTCTCCAAGCACCGAAATGCCCCGAGCAATCTCCGACAGATGCGGACAGATTCCATTCTCAGAATGCGTTTCAGTTCCTTGGCCATGCTTCTAAACTGATTTTGTATACTCTTTCAGTGGTTCGAAGCACCGCCTTTCTTTGGGCTCCATAACACTGCTCAAAATTTCTCCACACATCAACACAACCATGCTCTTGGTTTGCTCTCATTTACTGAGGGACGCAGGTGGCGCTGTGGGTTAAACCACAGAGCCTAGGACTTGCCGATCAGAAGGTCGGTGGTTCAAATCCCCACAACGGGGTGAGCTCCCATTGCTCGGTCCCTGCTCCTGCCAACCTAGCAGTTCAAAAGCACATCAAAGTGCAAGTAGATAAATGGGTACCGCTGCAGCAGGAAGGTAAACGGCATTTCCGTGCGCTGCTCTGGTTCGCCAGAAGTGGCTTAGTCATGCTGGCCACATAACCTGGAAGCTGTACGCCAGCTCCCTCGACCAATAAAGCGAGATGAGTGCCGCAACCCCAGAGTCGGCCATGACTGGACTTAATGGTCAGGGGTCCCTTTACCTTTACTGAGGTTTGCACAGGAGAACATCTCAGTGGATTGTGGCTGCATTCATATATGCACTTTCTTTCCCACGGAATTCAGTGGGGTTTACGTCCATGTAGACCAGGCATCCCCAGCCTTTGGTCCTCCAGATGTTTTGGACTACAATTCCCATCATCACTGACCACTGGTCCTGTTAGCTAGGGATCATGGGAGTTATAGGCCAAAACATCTGGAGGGCCGCAGGTTGGGGATGCCTGATGTAGACACACAGAGGACAGCACCACCGATCCCTCTCTGAAACATGTAAGTCTATCCAATTGGACAACAGGAGCCTGGTCCTTTTGCTCAGACTCAGTCTTATAAAATCGGCTTGTTTAATCAGGTGGCAATGGTCAGTAAATGCTGGCTATTTCTAATCTTTGCTAACCAACTCTGTGATTATTTTTAATGACGAGCAAGCAAGAAAATAAACAAATACATTTTTAAAAAGTTATATGACCTCCCATTTGAAACTACATTAAGATAATAACCAGAGTCCTTTCTCTGCGAGTCTGCACTGTCTTTAAAAAAATTTTTTTATTAAGTATTCCAATTTAACAATCCAATAAAGGCCACATTAAAGACATTCCGAATTATAAAATAATTTATAGTCTGCACTGTCAAAGATTCTATGGATAGCAACCAGAGAAAAGGGGTTTTAAAGTAATGGCATCATGACTACTGAATGCTCTCGCCAGGGTTGCTCATTTGTAACTTAGGCTGGTTCTACACCGACTGTTTAACATTATTTCCCCCTACAGTGGTACCTCAGGTTAAATACTTAATTTGTTCCGGAGGTCCGTGCTTAACCTGAAACTGTTCTTAACCTGAAGCACCACTTTAACTAATGGGGCCTCCTGCTGCCACCACGCCGCCGGAGCCCGATTTCTGTTCTTATTCTGAAGCAAAGTTCTTACCCTGAAGCACTATTTCTGGCTTAGTGGAGTGTGTAACCCGAAGCGTATGTAACCTGAAGCGTATGTAACCCAAGGTACCACTGTATTAGAATGATATTAGATATATCGTTCTAAAACATCACAGGGCATACTTGTTAATTAAAATGTTTTTTTACTTTGGTTTTCCCTTCCCATCAAATGTAAAGTAATACTTGGCCACACCATTTTTCAAAATGCTATTTCTTTCCTTGCAGCTGATCGCAGGTTGCTCCGTTCCACCCTCTTGGTGTCACATTTTAATTCTTCCTTCCTGAAGAAGGAACATCACCCTTCAAATAGCATTGGAGGGGAGTTGGCGTTTGAATGCAGTAAAAACACTAAACAAAGGTAAAACACTACATAGGGACCTATGAGCAGTGTTTCACCGATATAGCAGCATAAATCGATTAAAAATCAAGCGATAAAACAGACAAGGTAATAACGCATTATGAACATAAAAAGCAGAACGTCGTGTGTCCATCTGCGTTATCAAAACCATTCCTTAACGTTAAAAACCATGAGTGTAGATTCGCCCTTAGTCTGATAAATTTCCAGACAGCAGACCAAAGGCTTTCAGACTGATTAGAAAAATATCAATGCTGCTGTTTTACGGCATCATTCTGTACACTAATAGTGTTTTCAGTTCTCTGCATGCTGTTCATGATTAAGCCAAAACAGCATTACCAGCAGCAGGCATGGGGGGGGGGGACCCCAAGATGTGTGTGTGTGTGTGTGTGTGTGAGAGAGAGAGAGAGAGAGAGAGAGAGAGAGAGAGAGAGAGAGCCTCAGCTGCGAGGCTTGCAAAGCAGTTCAGTGAGTTCAGAGCATGCTGTTGATTGTTGCGAGGGAGGAATGGAACAGAGTGTTTGGAATTCTGAACACTGTAACATTTAGGAGGATGCTTTAGTAAATTATTTTATTTTGGCATGCCTGCTACAACAAGGTCACATCTTGCAGATGGTCTCACTCTGTGTGAATGGAGAACCTGAAAGCTGCAGTGCATCTGAGTTTGATTTGCCACCACCAAAGGGAGAAAACTAGTTCACATCTCTTGCATAATGCCGATGTACTAGATTAGAGAATCTTATTCCTAGATGTTTCCTGCAGTGTATAAAAAGCCTGCTACTCCATTAACTACCAATTTAGCTCATTCTGCATTGCTCCTTCACTTCCAATCCTTTAATTGGTTTATTGGTATAATCCTTTCCACACGCTAAGCATGCAAAAAGTGGACTGGCTGATAAAGTCAGAGGCTACAGAAACGGAAACAGAGCCATGGAGGGAGCTGTTATTTTTGATAAGTGGAGAAGCTAGCCTTTAACCACTTGAGCAATTTTACATGCAACAGAATCATGTTGCAGTTGTTACTCGTTGGCTGTGTCGCATCCAGATTCTTTCCTACAAGCAATTGCTTTGCACTGATGAGCATCACATTTCCCAGTCCCTAGAACTGAAATAGTTTTGGGCAGAGAAACTATAATTCTTTCTTCGAATGCAAAACCCGCAGCAGTGGTGAAGATGGAGCCAAAGACAGGCATAACCTAACGAGAGATGGAGCCAGTTAATTCTAATTTTGTCCCCATCTTCCTCCTCGTTGAATGCTACAAGGCCGACACTGAGATGAAGAAAGAAAAGCTGAAAGGTAGTGCCATCCACTTGGCAGGGACGGCAAAACTGCCAGTTTATTATCCATTAAAGTTATGGCAGCAAGGACAAATAATATGGTCCATACCCAGCATTGGTGTATGATTTTTGCCAGTATTTCAATGGTTGCAGAGGCATTGCCTATTTCTTTAGTTATGAAATACTATAACTATGTGGTACAGTGGTTAGATGAAGGGGTGCCAACCTTTTTGGGCCCATGGGCATATGTGGAAACCTGAGAAAACTTGTGGGAGGGGGTGCCTGCCACAGCCCCACATGCCCCTTATGTCAGGAGCTCGTCCTACTCTCGGGTAGGACCCTGGCAGAGACACATACCCGACTAGCATGTTCCCTCCCTCCTGGTCGATCGTTCAGGAGCTTCAAATGCTTTCTTCAGCCCAAACATCACAGCGACCGATGCCAACAGACACTGGCACACTTAGGGATCCGCAGAGTCTTCAAAGCTTGCGTAACAGACCTCAGCAACTCAGCATTTTGGCTAATCTACTTTATTTACATATAAACACACACTGAGTACTGCAACATGGCTCCCTCTCTCTCTAGCATCAGACAGCAAAGTGAGAGAGAACAAAGGACAATAGTCCCACTTCACGGAACACAGTAACACAAACATCCCGTCTCCGTCACTTCCCACTTTGTGGAGTCAAAATATACACCGTCATGTGATAGACAAAAATCCCATGACTGCAATCACGGAGCAGGAATTCTAACACCTTACTGTCTCTGCAACTCCCCCCAGTGCAACCCCACACCCCCTGCTCCACCCTACAACCCCACACCCCAACATACACTCCCAGCCACCCCATCCCCTGATACAGAACCTCCTGCAACTCTACACTCTCCAGGAAACAGACCCACACATTCTGACACACCGTTCCTCTGCCCCCCCATACCCTGACACAAGTACACCCACAACCCCAATACTCCCCTGCAAACTCCCACCCCAACACACACTAACTTCACACGCTCTGACAACTCCCACACCCCTAACCCTATATACCCAGACGCACACAAACCGCAACTCAGAAATAACACATTTAACTTACATAAGGAGCCTACAGACATGGGTCAACTCACAGGCAGATTTCTCTTGCAGTACAGTAGGGCTGAGGTGCTTCCTAAGGCAATACAGGAGAAAGACAACAAAGGGCATCTTGGCTGGTCTCAGGCACTCCCATCCTCTCCACCTGGATTTGGGCCTGAAAGACCAAGGAAAAGTGTGGGTGCATGGAAGGTAAAAAAAAAGTGTAAAGGATCCCTGGACGGTTAAGTCGAGTCAAAGGCGACTATGGGGTTGCAGTGCTCATCTTGCTTTCAGGCTGAGGGAGCCAGCGTTTGTCCACAGACAGATTTCCGGTTCACGTGACCAGCATGACTAAACTGCTTCTGGCACAACCAAACACCCAACAATTTCGCTTGGACTACTGCAATGCGCTCTACGTGGGGCTACCTTTGAAGGTGACCCGGAAACTACAACTAATCCAGAATGCGGCAGCTAGATTGGTGACTGCGAGCGGCCGCCGAGACCATATAACACCGGTCTTGAAAGACCTACATTGGCTCCCAGTACGTTTCTGAGTACAATTCAAAGTGTTGGTGCTGACCTTTAAAGCCCTAAACGGCCTTGGTCCAGTATACCCGAAGGAGTGTCTCCACCCCCATTGTTCTGCCCGGACACTGAGGTCCAGCGCCGAGGGCCTTCTGGTGGTTCCCTCACTGCAAGAAGCCAAGTTACAGGGAACCAGGCAGAGGGTCTTCTCGGTAGTGGCACCCACCCTGTGGAATGCCCTCCCACCAGATGTCAAAGAGAACAATAACTACCAGACTTTTAGAAGACATCTGAAAGCAGCCCTGTTTAGGGAAGCTTTTAATGTTTAACAGACCACTGTATTTTAATACTTTGTTGGAAGCCACCCAGGGTGGCTGGGGAGACCCATCCAGATGGGTGGGGTATAAATAATAAATTATTATTATTATTATTATTATTAGGAAGCCAGAATGCATGGAAATGCCTTTTACCTTCCTGCCACAGTGGTACCTATTTATCTACTTGCACTGTTGTGCTTTCGAACTCCTAGGTTGGCAGGAGCTGGGACAGAGCAACGGGAGCTCACCCCATCGTGCGGATACGAACTGCTGATCTTCTGATTGGCAAGCCCAAGAGGCTCAGTGGTTTAGACCACAGTAAACTGTAAGCACATTACATCACACAACATCCTTGTTGATCATGGGGCATGTCTCTTAAGCCATTAGCCTTATCTTCCAATTCCCTTGCTTTGTGGGGCTTGAGCCATTGCAAGATAGTCTTAAACTGGTAGGTTTTTAATCATTGACTTGTGCTATCAGTGTACCTGGTTCAGTAACAGGGCTAAAGAAGACAGGACCTTGCTGAAGAAAACCTCCTCTTCCTCTCTTCAAATGAGCTACACTGGCTTTATTTCCCAAATCATTAATCTGAAAAGGCTACTTCCCTGTTAAGCACTGTGATTATGTAACTATTTCTGAAGCCTCATCCAGTTATATTCATATTTAATGATAAGTAGCCCACCATTAACGGGACGTGGGTGGCGCTGTGGTCTAAACGACAGAGCCTAGGGCTTGCTGATCAGAAGGTTGGTGGTTCGAATCCCCGCAACAGGGTGAGCTCCCGTTGCTCGGTCCCTGCTCCTGCCAACCTAGCAGTTTGAAAGCACGTCAAAGTGCAAGTAGATAACTAGGAACTGCTCTGGTGGGAAGGTAAACGGCGTTTCCGTGCGCTGCTCTGGTTCGCCAGAAGTGGCTTAGTCATGCTGGCCACATGACCCAGAAGCTGTACGCCGGCTCCCTCGGCCAATAAAGCAAGATGAGCGCCACAACCCCAGAGTCGTCTGCGACTGGACCTAACGGTCAGGAGTCCCTTTACGTTTACCTTTAGCCCACCGTTAAGACGTTATTGTTTTGCCAAGGTATAAATGAATCGCCGTTTGTATCTTCAGCTTCACAGAAGGCCTGTGTTATTTGTCGTCCTCGAGTCTAAACAATTTCTGCTCGTGGTTATAAAATATGCTTATGCAATGCAAACCACCAGCCTGCTTGAATCCTGTTTAAACTTGTTATGTTTGTGAGGCTCTTGCCGGAGTCCTTATCCAACTCTTTGCTGTGTTCCTGCCAAACTTTTAAAATATGAAGCACAGGCCTTGCGTCCCAATTCTGCAGAATGCCAGTTCTGTCGCCACATGTTGGCAGCGACGTATTTATCTTTGCACAATGTTTTTTTGCAGCAAGGTTTACTTCGCAATCCTGTGGAAAACCACCCCCACCCCCATTTTATTGTGCTGTTTTGCTCTTTTCATAGCAACCACTAGAATAAACCAGATATTTATATGGTTCGGGGAAGAACAATAAAAACAGAAGAAGTATTCATCTCAAGTTTTCGGTCATAAAGTGCATTACTGGGTGAAATCAGGCCAGCTTACACACAGCACATTTTTGTTTTGAGGGGGATATTTTATTTGGGCATCACTCGTCTGTCCTGGGGTGTGGTTCCAGAGATATTGGGATAGGCTTTTGAGGGGGACAAGGAGGTTCCTGCTGTAAATTGAAGAGGACACTGATTGGACCATGGTACAGAAACAACTAACAACATTTACTTATTTTATTTTTTAAAATTATATTTTATTAAGTTTCAACAGTTTTGACATATACAGTAGTACCTCAGGTTAAGTACTTAATTCGTTCCAGAGGTCCGTTCTTAACCTGAAACTGTTCTTAACCTGAAGCACCACTTTAGCTAATGGGGCCTCCTGCTGCCACCGCGCCGCCACTGCACAATTTCTCTTCTCATCCTGAAGCAAAGTTTTTAACCCAAGGCAATATTTCTGGGTTAGCGGGGTCTGTAACCTGAAGCGTATGTAACCTGAAGCATATGTAACCCAAGGTACCACTGTACAGTCAAAACATAATTTAATCTTTTCTCTTATTTTTTTGACTTCTCACCCCCTTTCCCATGGAGTTGTTCTTTTTTCCCTTCTGCTGCACCCTATCTCTTATCAAATCATAACCACAATATTATAATCTAATTACTTCTGTTGCTCATAGCTCGAATCCTGCTCACGAGTTCATCCTACTGCTTTTGCCCCACCCCCTGTTGATTCTGCCGCCACTGAGCTGTTGCCGCTTCTGCCACCTAGTAGGCCTGCTGACAGTCTGGCAGTCGCAGATTATTTGTATTCACTATGACTTATCACCGTACTTTGGATTAGCCAGAATACCACCATATGGTAGCCAAGCTCCAAACCAAAAGTCTTAATCCGGATGCATTTTGGCTTGCCTGCTGCTGAAAGTGACCGTGAGGTGATTGATAATGTCATCATTTAGCAGTTTTAGACCCTTAAGTAGTAGCAGTTGCCAGGACACTGTCCTGTTCGCCTCGGTGTAGTTCCTTCTTTATTTCAGATATCGTGATATATCAATATATTGCAATGTTTAGCTGGTGATATATCATGATACTGAAAACCAGTTATTGCCCAGCCCTAGTCTCCAGCTGCTTTTGGACTACAGTTCCCATCATCCCTGACCACTGGCCATGCTAGCAAGGGATGATGGGAGTTGTAGTCCAACAACAGCTGGAGAACCAAGTTTGGGAAACCCTATTTTAGACAAACAGCCTTTTTGGTAATTCCTAACTGCAGCCATTCCCACCTGCCGCCCAAGTTCTATAAAAGCCAACTGAGTGGTTAGAAACCATCTCACCTGCAGTGGTGGACTTTGGGCTCTCAAATTTCAGCAGTGCCCTGTGTCCCGCTAAAACTCATCACCCCCCGCTTCTCATGCTCAGTTCTACAGCATTGTTGTGGTGTGTCCTGTAGGGTGGCGTTCAGTGCAGCCAAACTGGTCACACTACCCTAAAACCGTCTCTGTTACTTATGACTCTACTGGCCTATTTCCACCTATTTCCGCCTGTGAGGGTGACAAATGAGTCTACTACTGCTGACCATCTTGCTGTTAATCCAGAAAAACCTGCTGCTCAAGATGTCTAGACACTATCGGATTGGGGTGTTTAAGAATTTTTGTTGGGATCAAGATTAAATTTCCAAGATGATTATTTTTTTGCTAGAAACTGTTCTGAATTATGTGGGTACCTTGATTTTCTTGTACATTTTTGCTGAGATGTTATCACCAGCTTATTGTTTAGGTTTATTTAAATGTTAGGTTTATTTAGAGCGAATTGTGCAATTTTATTTTATATTGTAAATTGCCTTGACTTTTGGAGAGGTGGAGAGGTGGATTACAAAATGATGATAATGATAAATTGCCTTGATCAGATGTCAGGTGACGCTTGGGAAGCCATTTTAATCAGAGCTATTTCTGCCACATGAAATAATAGCTCTACAATACCACCTTGTGCAATGCCCTTCTGTACATGTTTGTTCAGAAATATTTATATTGCGTTCAGTGGAGGCAAAGGTGTTTAGGATTGCAGCCAAAGTTTCTGAAAAGTTAGCATCTGATACAATGCCTTAGGAACACGTGAGGGAGCAGTTTGGGCTCTGTTGTCAATTTGGCTTGTGTAAACCATGAGTAAATCCATCTCCTCTCTCTAATCTCTCTGAAGAATCTCTGGAACACAGTAACTACAGATCGAAAATTATCCTAATATATTGCCCAACTTGAAATACCCAGAATTGGAATGTTTGGTTCCACCACAATTAGAAGCTCCTAACTGATCACCACAGTCTGAGTAGGTAATGAAACAAACAAACAAACAAACAAACAAACAAACAAACAAACAAAGCTACAACTTCTAGAGTTCTCTGAGAAGAGAGATTGATTGTTGATCCACTCTTGCTTGCTGAGGGGAATAAGAGTTTCCTAAAAACTCCCAGCATCCTTAACAAATTACAGTTCCCAGGATTCTTTGGGATTCTATGGGTGTGAAAGTGGTGTAATAGTGCTTTAAATACGTGGTGCGGATGTGCCATAATAGCAGAATTATTGTTCTCGGGATGTTTATATGCACATATCTTCTTAATTTAATTCATTACTACCTTGAGACCACTTCTGTCATATGCCTTCTCCACTTTTAACAATGCCAAAATGGCTGGTTGATTTTTTAAAAAATGGTTTTCATAAATTATATTAACCACTATTTTTATTCTTAAGACTCTCCTTTTCACAAATCCAGCCTGATCATCTTTGACGTATTTCCCCAGAAATGAATTGATTTAATCTATTTGCCAACATATTATTCATAATCTTATCAATACCTCCTCAAAACCTCCTCAGTATTGATCTTTCTCAATGCAGTCAGTGTTTAAGCTGCTCCTGTTTCTTCTTTTTCTGCCCTAGCTCTGAGTTACTGCATTATCTTTGTGTAAGTGCTGACACCTAGTGGTGCTTCGGTTCTACTGGAAAAATGTTCTTTTCTTTTTAAAAAGCACAGGCTTGGTAGCTGCTACCCAGTTCCAGATTTATGTACAGTGGTACCTCGGGTTAAGTACTTAATTCGTTCTGGAGGTCCGTTCTTAACCTGAAACTGTTCTTAACCTGAAGCATCACTTTAGCTAATGGGGCCTCCTGCTGCCGCCACACGATTTCTGTTCTTATCCTGAAGCAAAGTTCTTAACCTGAAGCACTATTTCTGGGTTAGCGGAGTGTGTAACCTGAAGTGTATGTAACCCGAAGTACCACTGTATAGGCCATGGGTAGGCAAACTAAGGCTTGGGGCCCGGATCCGGCCCAATCGCCTTTTAAATCCGGCCCCTGGATGGTCCGGGAATCAGAATATTTTTACATGAGTAGAATGTGCCTTTTTATTTAAAATGCATCTCTGGGTTATTTGTGGGGCCTGCCTGGTGTTTTTACATGAGTATAGAATGTGTGCTTTTATTTAAAATGCATCTCTGGGTTATTTGTGGGACATAGGAATTCGTTCATCCCCCCCCCCCCCAATATAGTCCGGCCCCCAACAAGGTCTGAGGGACAGTGGACTGGCCCCCTGCTGAAAACATTTGCTGACCCCTGGTATAGGCTAAGTAGGCTGAAGCCTAGGGCCTCTAAATCTAGGGGGCCTCACCAGCCTGCCCGCTCCCCAGCAGGCAAACTCCCCTCTCCCAAAATTGCAAACCCAAGATTTCATGTGAGGGCAGGGCCACTTGGGCCTCTACATCTAGAGGGCCTCACTAGCCTGCCATCATTCTCCATGTGGTACTTCCACATCCTCCATGCGGGCAGTGGCGGAGCTTCATGCTCCAGCACCGAGGGGGGAGGGGCAGAGAGCAGGCGGGGGCGGGGCTGGCATGCGTCCTGGGGGCGTGGCGCGCCACCTGTGGGGGTGTGGCACCCAGCGTGGGGGGGGGGCAGCCGCGACGGCACCCTGCCAGGATCGCGCTGCCAGGGACGGTGCGCTCCCCCCGCACTCCTCTTCCTCCGCCAGTGCATGTGGGCATGTACAGAGACACTGCTTTTTTCTAAAAAAACAAAATGTTTAGGGTCATTTTGACTCAAGAAAATCACCATTTTATAGTTCAAATCGGGTGAAATAAATACAGTAAATGGACAAAAGTACAGAGATCCACAACATGTTTAGAGGTGTGCGTACCTCTGCATCCCCCCAGAAAAAAGCACTGTACACAGGTGTCTGATTATCTGTGCCTGTGGTCAGGTTATTTTATTTTGGAGGTGCACGTTTCCCAATGTACCACATATGCATGAAACAGCTGGTTAAAAAACAAAAGGCGTATGTCCCTCCTGCCCTCACCAGCAGCCCACCGAGGAGCACGTTGGCAACAGAAGTAGGGGACGTGGTGGTGGATCTCACTCAGCAAAACATCACCATGCATGAAAAAAAACCACCCACACAATGCACTTCAAAGTACCCAGTAGCATGTGATTTTAAGTTGGATTTCCCCACTTTCTGCTTTATCTATGGATTGGGAAAATCCTAAATAAATGGGGGTGGCGTGTGGACTCTCACTTGGATGAAGACAATGTTGTGTGGTCAACATGCAAAACAGGCACATGTGGGATGCACTGAACCCACTAAATTTCTGTGTGTACACAGCCAAAATGACCCAGATTAGGCTGCTGAAAGCTAAGAAGGAGTGGACTTTTGCATGAAGGAACTGTAAGCTCAGTTTGGTTCCGAGGCTGGAGACAAATTCCTATGCTCAGTGCTCAGAGGCACCCTGTTGTTTTAAATTCTAACTGCATGCCCTTTGCACCTGGTCTGGTTGGTAGATTGAAGTACTTTATTGTCACTTGTACACCGTGTATACAGTGAGATTACACATTGGGAGCTCAGAGCCGCAGCATATGAACGCGCCGCCATCTTGGAACGGAATCTGATCTGCTGGGGTTCTAGTAAAAAACAAAGTAGACCAGGCAAGCCTCAAGTCTGCCACCCCTGCTCTTTTATAGGTGAAATATACTCGGAGTCGAGAGTGGTTTTGTGCTCTTTATTCAGCTCTTAGTGGTGAGGAGGAATGGAAGTTCCCCCATAATGTCTGCCTTATATACATTATTTACACAATGGGCCCCAGGTGATTGGCTAATTCCGGGATTCTCCTGTAGGCCAATCAGGTTGCAGATTCCCTTCCACCTGGAGCTGGATTGGGTGGCTCCTGTGGACCAATCAGACTGCTGCATTCTGAATCCTATTGTTCTAGGACCAATCAGACTGCTGCATTCTGAATCCTATTCAACTCAGTACATAACAAGAGGCATTCTCTATTTGAAGGGATGGCGAGTCCAAGTCCAGTTTAAAGAAACGCAAGAAGGAGCAGGGGGCTTGAAGTTGCTCATCAACTGTGCCTGGATAGCAGACTTTGCAGGCTTACAGCTCAGTCGTCCTCACTATGTTTCCATACATATAAATCACCCTCAGGGTCCCTTCCAAAGCTATGATTCTATGCAAATCTGTCATCTTTTGTGTGCTACCTTTTTGAATGATGCATTTCCTGCTTTCTATGCTGCATAAATCACCACGCTTATATAAAAACAATAGCAATCATATCAGTTCAAGGTAAACATTTCGGGTGTGTGGTTTGTTTTTTAACCAAAGGGAGTTGTGCATCTCTAGCATGTGTATTATTGTTCAATGTAATGGTTCATAGCAATAGTTACTCATTGTGTAAAACCAGTGAATTGACCAGAAACATTGGAAAAAAACACCACCTGATCTGAAATGAGGGGCTGCTTGTCTATCGCTGCCCCGGGGAATTTCATCCTTGAAGGACATCTGACATGTGTGGTTAATCAAATGTTTTGGTAAGCGGAAATGTTAGGCAATTTCTGGAAAGCTATAGCTTGTTTATTATACAGTCCATGTGAACTACAGTACAGCATGTGGATGATGAGTTATGCTCTCCTCAAGAGCTGAATTACTGGAACAAAGACTATACAAATGATTATTCCAGAAAGGGAGATCTAAGCTGTTCAGGCAGCTGATCTGTGACTGTCCAAAGCTAGCTGTACGTTCTCATGAGTGTGATAAGTAAAGGATATACAAAATTAGCTGTACAAAACCAATTTTGTCTGTTCTGTTCTGTTCTGCTCTGCTTTGGGCTGGGCTGGGCTGTCAATTTAAATGGGCTGTGTCGAATATTAAACATCCCCCAGGCATTTTATGAGTCATGCTGTTGGCATATGCATGATCTGGTGCTGTTATTAAAGCGTTAGTTAAAAACCACTTAACGCTTCAGAATGCTTATGATCCTTATAAGTTGACTCAGGGTAGGTGAATCAGGGAGCATCTCCTTTGGTGGTTGGATGCAGTGCAAGAATGAATTCTTGCCGAGAATGGTTTCTGTAAGCAATGGGTACGCCATATATATTGATGTAAAGAATCAGGGGTATCGAACAGGGAACCATAACTGAAAGCAGCTACCAGCTCAGTGTGATGCAAAGGACCAATATGATTCTTCCTAGTCCTGTAAAGATCTTTGGGAATACAAGGGATCTGTGTGAATGGCATTGTGGCCATTGGTTTCACACACTGACCCCAATTCTTTGTAAGGTTGAAAAGATGCCTTCTGCGATAGTTTGAGACCCATGTTGGGCAAGATTTGTGCATTGCAAGGCGTTGGACGAGATGACATTTGTGGTCCCTTCCAACTCTACAATTCTATGATTCTATCTCAGTGTATTTGGAAATCCATTTCCCTTTTCCCTTTCAGTTTCCCCAGCCTGCCATTGGTATATATTCCACTTTCTCAAATTATAAAGTAAGACTTGACTGGGGCTTAAAATTTCTCACCCCCTTTGGAAGATGTCCAGCCAAAATATTTTTTCAAGTCCTACTGATTCTCAGCAGGAGGGATTTAAAAACATTCTTAAATCTACAATTGAGAACGATGTGGATTTAAAAAGTGCTGTGCTGATAGGATTGTGCCCGTACTTTCAAATGCAACGAATTTAGGCTTTACACAAGTTCTTCCTCCATCTGGAAGACTTCCACTTGGATACAGGCCCGCATCTTGTCAAAATGTATAATATCTGGAGACAAAAAAGCTTGATAGAGAAATGAAGAATAGTTGCATGTTTGTTCATCAGGTGACGGTAATTTGCATAGTACCAGTGGTGTCCAAGCTTTTTTCAAAGAGGGCCAAATTTGATGACATGAAGGGCCGTAAGGGCTGACCAAAGGGCCAACCAAAGTTGTTGAGCTTTTTTTAGGGTTGTTGAGCTTTTTTTTAGGATTGAGGTTTTTTTAGGATTTATCCCAGGAAATTAACTGCCATGATGGCCAGACTAAACTGACCCAAAGGCAGGATTAGGCCCCCAAAACGGACTTTGGACATACCTGATTCTCATCCAGTCCTGGGAGTATCAGAATCTCTTAGCCTGACATTTCAGAATTCTTCCAAGAAGTCTGACCTAATAACATAGAAGGAGCCAGTATCAAAGCTGAGATAGCTCAGTTGGTTAACCATTAGAGTGTGGTGCTGATAACTCCAAGGTTGCAGGTTCAATCCCAGCTGCATATTCCTGGGTTGGACTAGATGATCCTCAGGGTCCCTTTCAACTCTATGATTCTATGACTCAGACAATGAAACTTCTATGACTCCTGCTAGTTTCTATAACTGAAACAGACATGAAGTTTTGTGGGAAAGTGTTGCATGTTCTCCACTACTATCAATCTTGGTGGCTTAAAGACCACCTCCCATGTAGCACAAGGGTGGTCCCCTGCCCCAAGTCATGTGAGAAGGTATTATATATGTACTGACTGATTTTAAAGAACTATTTTATGTACAGGGTTTGCAGAAGTGCCAAAGTCACAAAAATAAATTTGATTTTTATTTTTTGCTCTGGTTGGGATTACATTGATTTTTTAAAAAATAAAATGGGTCAAACAGATTTTTATAATCTCAGAGGCAGTCAGCTGTTTTGTTAGCCACGCGGCTGGCATATTCACAATATGGAGCTACTCCAAATGAGTCTCTCAGCAATTCAAACATTAGTCAAGATCCATTTAATGCTGCTGATTGTTTATGATCCTTCTAGCTGGAGCCAGCTGCATCAGAGCACATCTTTTTTTGTGTGTGGTATGGGATGCAGTAGAAGAAATAACAGGAACTGTCCTACACTCATAAACTATGAAACAAACCCCACCCCCAATGATCAGCTTTGTATACTCCTATCTTCCCATAATACATTTTTAGACACTCAAGAAATTTGTAGGAATATAGCCTGGTGTTTAAAAATGTGGAAAGGGCCCTTCTGTTTCCATTCAGATAACAAGATTGGGGCTAAGGATTATACTGATTTATAATCCTCTCTTGAAAGCTATACAGTGTTACCTCGGGTTACATATGCTTCAGGTTACAGACTCTGCTAACCCAGAAATATTACCTCGGGTTAAGAACTTTGCTTCAGGATGAGAACAGAAATCGTGCTCCCGCGGCGCGGCAGCAGCAGGAGACCCCATTAGCTAAAGTGGTGCTTCAGGTTAAGAACAGTTTCAGGTTAAGAACGGACCTCCAGAACGAATTAAGTACTTAACCCGAGGTACCACTGTATGTAGAAAGAGATGTAAGGGGCATGACTTATCTCAAAACATGTTCTACTTCCTGGTATAGAATAATGAAAGTATGAAGGGATGTTGGCTTGGTGGCCCTCTAGCGTTTTTCAAGCTTGGGTCCCCAGATTGTGTTGGACTACAACTCCCATCATCCCACCATTGGCTATGACTGCTGGGGATGATGGGAGTTGCAGTTCAACCCCCAAGGTTGAAGAAAACTTTTGGAAGAGTCTCAGCTCAGTCCAGGATGCAACTACAACATCCTACAGAGTGGTGCATCTGACAAACGTGCTTGAGTCCTCAAATGCTTATGGCACAATAAATTTATTTTAGGCGTGGCAAGGCTCTGATTCAAATCCCACTCGGCCACAAAGCCCTCTAGTACTGCAATTCTAATCACGCCTACTCTGAAATAAGCGCAACAAGTGTACATTGTGTATAGGTTTGCAGCTTTAGAGCCAAATCGCTGTTTCTCAAGACTAACGAACTTCACTGGGCTGTTGTCAGGATAAAATGCTGGTGTTGGGATCATGTATGCTACCTGGAGCTCTTTAGATATAAAGTAATAAGTGAATATGAGACGCGGGTGGTACTGTGGGTTAAACCACAGAACCTAGGACTTGCCGATCAGTCGGTCATGACTGGACCTAATGGTCAGGGGTCCTTTTACCCTTTACCTTTACCTTAATAAATGAATGTTGCTGGGGGTGACCTAAAATTCAGAGATATTAAGTAAGAATATTTGCTCACATTAAGAAAATCACAAAATCCTGAGTGCCTTTTGATTATTACAAATTAGGAGAGAGTTGATTTTCTCTTCTTGTAATAGTGGTTAAAAAAGGTAGCTAAATAGAAAAATAGACAACTTACTGTCAAATAATGATACAATAAGCTCTGGGAAACATTATCCATGGATGAGGTTTTTTTAAATCAACTGACAGCCAATCCAATATTCACTGATGATTTATATATAAAAAAAATGTTGCTGGTATCTAAATGGCTTATTGATGATGCAAAATGCCACACAGATGTTATTGATTACAAGATGTGTATTTGTTACTGGGGTTTTAAAAATATGTGTACTCAAACAGGTATTTTTGTGCTGTTTGCTCTTATGCATTATTGATCCACCTTCCCCTGATGTTTGTTTATTGCTTTATATACTGTTATTTCAAAGTCGGTCTCACGTCAGCTTTCAGAAAAAGACTGTAGTTGAAAATGTAAAGACATTTCAAAAGAAAGTTGCACAAAGGTTCATATATATATCTATCAGATTTATTAATTTCTTACATTTGTAGTCTTCTACAAATGGTGCTTGGAGAAATATACAAATTAATAGCACAATAAAATATTGAATAATTAAAAATCAATATAACGCAAATTTTAAAAAGGCCCCCCTGCCACCTTGCTCCTTCTTTGGTTGCATAAGCTAAAGGGGCTTTGCAAACTTCTGGTTCAATTGCATACATCTAAAATGCATTTTTCTTCTTATTGCACTGCACTCCCGAGAGCCATATGCCATTGTCCTTCCCCTCCATCCCCCCAAAAAAATATTCATTTGCCATCCTGACCTGATATTATGCAGGCACAGCATCATTAAAAAAGCAGAATCCATTCCCCTTGCTGTTCACTTGCTACAATGTCAGCGTTGCAAGCCAGGCTGAGGACAATTCCCAAAGTAAGTCAGCAAGAAGCCATTTCTCCTGCGTGAAATGCTTCTGCTCTGACGTAAAACATAAAATAAGACTGCAACCCCCCGAGGCCAGGATTAAATTTAAAAATAACTCTGGGTGTCTGAAAACTCCTTCCGTGCCCTATTTCTCATTTCGGTTTTCCAGTTTATACCGGGCATGACTCAGTATCGTCTGATGCATGCATAATGCATGTTTTCAGGAGCTCAATTTCAGGAGGCAATTTGTAAATTGCCACATATATATTCATTTATGGTCTTTAAATGAACCTGGATGGTCGTACCTGCATGCAGGAGGGTTGGCAAATATAGAATACAGGAGAAATAAATTCTGAGTCCAATTGTGTTTTGCTGACATACCAGCACGGAGTGGTATTTTATACTTCTCATCCCATGGTGATGAAGGTCATATCACAGATTTGAAACTTCTATTTGCTTCTATCGTACATAAACTATTGATGATGTCTCCTGCTATTTTTAAAAGTTTTGACCTCAACTGCTTTGGATTTGGGGACATATGTGGCTCTTAGCTGTAAGTGTAGAACATCATTGTTTTGAGCCAAGGCCCACCTTGCCTTTTATATATTTTAGTTCTCTGCATGAGTCAGATAAACAGATTTGGAAAGGTTTACAATTGGCACATCCAAGAGAGTTTGGATTTGATATCCCGCTTTATCACTACCCGAAGGAGTCTCAAAGCGGCTAACATTCTCCTTTCCCTTCCTCCCCCACAACAAACACTCTGTGAGGTGAGTGGGGCTGAGAGACTTCAGAGAAGTGTGACTGGCCCAAGGTCACCCAGCAGCTGCATGTGGAGGAGCGGAGACGCGAACCCGGTTCCCCAGATTACGAGTCTACCGCTCTTAACCACTACACCACACTGGTTGGCGGCATCTCCCTGTTGACCTAGCCCTGACCTAGCCACTGTGATCCACGCGATGGTCACCTCCAGGCTTGATTATTGTAACTCACTCTACGTGGGGCTGCCCTTGAGACTGACCCAGAAACTCCAGCGGGTGCAGAATACCGCAGCAAGACTCCTTGTGGGGTCCTCACCACGGGATCACATTCACCCAGTGCTATACCAGCTGCACTGGCTCCCGGTGGAGTACAGGATCAGGCTGGCTTTAACCTTTAAAGCCCTTTGTGGCCTAGGATCCCTGTACCTACTGGACCGCCTCTCCCGGTATGTCGCACGGAGGACCTTACGGTCTTCAAACAAAAACATCTTGGAGATCCTGGGCCACAGGGAGGTTAGGCTGGCCTCAACCAGAGCCAGGGTTTTTTAGGTCGTGGCCCCGATCTGGTGGAACGCTCTGTCACAAGAGACTAGGGCCCTGCGGGACTTGACATCTTTCCGCAGGGCCTGAAAGACAGAGCTGTTCCTCCAAGGCACAGTCTGACCCCCCTCTCTCCTTCTGTAATCCTCATAGAACTCTAGCCCAATGGTTGCCATTAATTGGATTCTGAATTGATTTTAGAATGTATTTCAATTAATTATGTAAACTGTGCTATTTTTACTGTTGTTAGCCACTCTGAGCCCGGCTTTGGCTAGGGAGGGCGGGATATAAATAATTTATTATTATTATTGTTAAGTTCATGCTGAGTGGCAAACCTAGGTTTCCTGCCTCATAAGGGGGTTGTTCACAGGAGCTGCCTCTACAAGTGTACAGAAGGAGAGCTTCTCTGCAAGTGTGATCCCACACCTCACACCTGCACAGCTCAGCTCAGCTGCTTTGAGTCGGAGAGCAATGCTTCCAGACAGGCCAAAGCACATTTCTTTTTACAAATAGAGACATTTTTAGAAAATGAGTGGAAATGTAGCAAGTTATTTTGAAAGCAGGAGACGGTTGGTTTAGATGTGTGGGTGAAATTGATCTTCCCTGTATTTTAAATACACTTGGGTGTGTACACAGCATGTGTCAGTACGTTTCCGAGCACAATTCAAAGTGTCGAATTTAAAGCCCTAAATGGCCTCGGCCCAGTATACCTGAAGGAACATCTCCACCCCCATTGTTCAGCCCAGACACTTCTGGCGGTTCCCTCCCTAAGAGAAGAGAGGTTACAGGGAACCAGGCAGAGGGCCTCCGCGGTGGTGGCACCCGCCCTATGGAATGCCCTCCCATCAGATGTAAAGGAAATAAACAACCACCTGACTTTTAGAAGACATCTGAAGGCAGACCTGTTTAGGGAAGGTTTTAATGTATGATGATTTATTGTGGTTTTAATATTCTGTTGGGAGCCGCCCAGAGTGGCTGGGGAAACCCAGCCAGATGGGCGGGGTATAAATATATTATTATTATTATTATTATTATTATTATTATTGCTGTTGTTAGATACTTGGGTGTCAGAAGCCCTTGCTGATCTATGGCAGATCACCCACTCAGAGATCCTCATCTAATTTTTTCTTACCATTTCTCTAAGCTTATCATAATACCAGGGTGGGGTGATGGTGGAATGGAGAAAAACCAACAGAGTGGGGACACAGAGAGCTCCATGGGCCAAGCTTCTAATCCGAGGGAATGATGTTACCTGGAAAACAAATTCCTTTCAGCTCTCTCCCCCTACCCCCGCCAAATCAACTTTAACAGTGCCTAGCACAAAAGCCCCTGGACCTATTTGACTGCAATTTGGCTGTTTTCTAACCCAGAAGTACCTCTTGTGCCTGCCAATAAGGATTTCTTTCATATTTGAACTATAAAATCCTGAATAATGAAACATTGATAGAATGGGTCTTTTTGTGTGTGTGTTTCAGATGCAAGCTGTGAATTTTATTGCTAGCCTTTCTGGAATTTGATAGTGGTTTTCTAATGATATACATTACTGGTAGCACTACCTTTACAGTCTTCCCCAAAGAAACCAAGAAGAAATAGATGTGTATCAGGTGTGCCAACCCTAGGGGGCCGAGATGCCTTTGGGCCCCCTTGATATTTGTTGCAATACTTGGGGGGGGGGGGCTTTTGTGCGTTGCATGCAAGCAACATCACTTTTTGCCAAAGTGAAGCTCCGTGCTTAATTTTCTCCTGCTAAAATCAATTCCACTTAAATGTGCTTAGCTTGGGTTGAATTATGTCATTTTAGTAAACTTTCTGGGCTGCCTTTCTTTGGTGTCCTGTGCCTGGCAAAGTAACAGATTAATAAGTAGCTAGGCTGGTCCAGCTACCTCCTGGCTGCCTTGTGCAAAGTGAAAAATAAATAAATCCTGACATCGTGCTACCCTACAGAATTTGTGTGTCGCTCAGTGCAAAGCTTAGGCAACTGCTGTATTCAAATTTAGGAGAAACTGGGCCTTTAAAAGAACATTTTTGTAGCCCCCAACTTGAGGACCGGCATCATTGCAACAAATTAACCCAATGGCTTTGTACTGCTTTGTTTCACCTTAACATGGGGGGAAAGTTGAGCTGCTTTCTGATACTGAGCTACAGAGTTTTCGGAGAACAGAGCTCTCACCCAATCCCTGCCCTCACTGCAGTCCAGTATGTAGCTTAACACAGTGTTGGACACATCTACAGGGCCATTTTTTGCTTCTGCTGAAATTGAATGGAGCTGCACCGGAATAAGAGACGGCAAACACCCTAGAATTAGCCATCATGCTCATGCTCAGCTGATGCCACAGATGGCCTTTCGAGCTTTGAACCACACCACTGATTGCTTAATGGAAATGGAGCAATAGATTAACATGAACAAACCTTATGTAAAGCTAAGCTAAATATTGACCGCATGTTGTGGATAACTGAAAGAAATTGGTGGAGTGGTTTAGATGTCTAAGGAGAGCCAGATAGTTCTGGAAGTGGACATATAATGCATAAGCCCAGTATTTCCCTCCCGTATAATGCATAAACCCAGTATTTCCTTCCCGTATAAGGCATAAACCCAGTATTTCCTTCCCGTATAAGGCATAAACCCAGTATTTCCCTCCCTCCACCCCACATTAAACTTGTCAGAAGTTCTGTGTGTTGGATTTTATGTCTAGTATCTTCTGATTTTATATGAAATAGTTGCCAACTGCTGTAAATCCTTGGGGCAGGATGGTCTATAAATAAAACTAAGATTGCAATCTTAGGCATAATTACCAGGAAGTAAGTCATGCTGATCCTTACTTCTGTATATAGCAAGTACATATTTCCCAATATAGGATGATGCATTAATGCTTCTACAGTGGTACCTTGGTTTTAGAACAGCTTAGTTTATGAACAACTTGGAAATAGAACACGGCAAACCCAGAAGTAGATGTTCCGGTTTGTGAACTTTGCCTTGGAAGCAGAAGGTGTTCCTGTTGAAGGTGTTCCATTTGTAATTTGAGTTTCCTGCTCTAATCAGAGGCTTCCTGTTGAGTCTGTCGGCTGTGAGTCCTGAGCACCCATGCACCACAGAGGTGATATTTGGAGCTTTTGTTTTTGCATTTTGGTTTGTGTGGCTTTTTTGTTTTTGTTTTGACTGTGACTTGTTCGTTTTATGGGACTGACTTGTCACTGTGGCTTGTGACTTTGTTTTTGTGACTTGTTTTTGTGACTGTGTGGAACCCAGTTCAGCTACTGACTGATGGATAAAAGCCCCCCATCCAAACAATGACTATCATCAGTGCATGTAAGAATTTTTTTAATTTTTTTTTTTATCATCTACAATACTGTCTTATTTATTTTATAGTACAGTACATTATTGCTTTCATTTTATGGATCAATGGTCTCGTTAGATAGTTAAATTCATGTTAAATTTTAGGGAATGTTTTTAAAAGCCTGGAACAGATTAATCCATTTTGCATTACTTTCTATGGGAAAACATGCCTTGGTTTTAGAACGCTTTGGTTTTGGAACAGAATTAAGTTTGGTTATGTTATTAATAACTTTTTTCTGTTAGAAGATAGCAAAGTGAGTGAAAAGAGAAACAAACCAGAAGCGGAAGTTGGGGGAAGCCCTGGAGGGGAGGGGAGGGAGGGAGGAATATATAGTGAATGTTAAGAAATTGAGATGTATGTAATGAATGAAAAAGAAAAATGAATAATAAAAAAAAGTTTGGGAACCTAGGTACCACTGTAATGGAAAACTGTAATGGACAATCACTTTTGGTTTGTCTGACTGGCTTATTTTTGTTTTTGTCCTCAGTGATATAAAAAGGAGGACTAAAGGTTAGACACTGTCATCCCCATGCTGTTAACCCAAACTCACCTACTTCCATTCTTTTGGCTTTCGTGTGACTCACAAATGTATAAAAAGTGAGAGATAGAAGAGAAAATCTAGAAATGTTGCCATGACCTTTCACTGGCAGGGCATCCAAAGAAGCGTATGCTTCCGAATACAAGTTGCTAGGAATTGCAGGCAGGCAGAGTGATGTTGTGCTCATGTCTTGCTTCCAGGCTTCCCACAGGCATCTGGTTGTAAGAACAGGGTGATGGACCAGATGAGCTATTCAGCAGTCTCTCTATATGCTCTTAAGCGCTGCCAGAATTGGGTACATTTTACTCATTCGGACATGCAATTGGCAGTATAGTGAAGAACAAAGCATCTGCCCTGCTCCACCGCTAGCAAGATTTGCTCAGTCCGGCAGGAGGATAAATACCTCTGGAAGCTTACAAGAACAGCATGGAGGGAGTGGTCTTTCTGTGGTTGTTTATTCTCAACATCCCTCACGCACATTTATAGCACTTAGTAACAGTAATGGCTTCCTGCAAAGAATGCTGGGAACTGTAGATCACCCCCCACAATTATCAGCAGACTTAACGAACTTCACCTCCTAGGATTCTTTGGGGACCCCATGTGCTTTAAATGTACGGTGTGCGGAGGCCAGTCTGTTGCAGCGAAAATAACAAAAGAACCTCGTAGTTGCTTGAAGATCAACAAAGTTCCACAACATAAAATTTGTGGGCTAGAATCCATTTCTGTCCCAATAAAAGGACAGAAGGTGCTACAAGATTTTAAACTGAGAGGTACATGCCGAGATTTGTTGGTTATTATTATTTAATATTTATAAATGTAGATACCATGGTTAAGAACGTATTGATGGTCCAATCCTCCATGAATATTTTAAAACCTTTTACATTGCCATCTCAAGTAATGGCCATAACTATGTCTCTTGATGCACTGCCCAAATGATCATAAACTCCAAAAAGCACATGTGAATTTATCTTAAGGCAAGAGGAGAAGGAGCCTGCTGAGTCCAAGGCTACTGTAACCACCAGCTGGAACGCTGGACCAGCCTTTTGATACTTAGCCTGAGGCTGGAGGTCTGAAGCTTGCAGAGCCCTCATAGATGCCATCCCCTGTTGTCCCAAACCTCTCACCTCTTTTGCAGCTCCTGGTGGCAACCAACTCCCCAGTCTGTGGCCTCCTGACTGCCTTTGTGCCCCATTATTGGTTGGTGTATATAAAAATGTTAAACCACGCTGTCATCCAGCCATGATACTGGGAAAGGAAGAAGCCAGTCAATCACTAGTGTTTGTCATGTGATTGGCAGAAGTCCAGACAGTGGAATCAACTTCATCACTCTTCTTTCTAGAATGGAAGAGATGAGCAATCCTGTTGAAACAAGTTGCACACAATCCATAGGCACTGACTCTGCCCTCAGCCCTCCCCTAAGTATATTGTAAGCCATCACCTCAAGATGGCTTACAATATAACACACTTCCTCTATCAACTTCTCTTACTTTCTCTCTCAACTTTTGGTAGTCTTCCAGACATTCTCACTCCCGAAGAGGGGGTGGGGGAGATCAAAATGGAGGAGGAATACAGCAGCCTCATGGGTGCCATTGTGCATTTGAGCACCATGCTGAGGACATCAGTTTTGCATTATGTGTAGCTTTCCCAACTTTTCAAAAAACCAAAACACTAGGCCCTGGTGCTGTGCCATTAGCAGTGTGGTCATCTGCAGGAATTAAGCGCTTCTGGGTTTGGGTATGTGGTGGGATTTGGGGAAAGCTACTAAATATTTTCGTGTCAGAATGCTATCGAAGGCAAAGAAGTGATTCAGGATGAGGTGGAGTAGCAAGCAATCCCGGGCAAGCTGCACTGTTATTCTGCCTGAGATAGACTCACATCAATACTCCATAGTTGGTCTCTAAGGTAGCACCTTAGAGACCAACTAAGTTTGTTATTGGTATGAGCTTTCGTGTGCATGCACACAAACTTAGTTGGTCTCTAAGGTGCTACTGGAAGGAATTTTTAAATTTTGTTTCAACTACGGTAGACCAACATGGCTACCTGTATCAATACTCCACTTTGTGGTATCATCACATGAACGTTAAAGGTAAAGGGACCCCTGACCATTAGGTCCAGTCGTGACCGACTCTGGGGTTGCGGTGCTCATCTCGCTCTATAGGCTGAGGGAGCCGGCGTTTGCCCGCAGACAGCTTCCGGGTCATGTGGCCAGCATGACTAAGCTGCTTCTGGTGAACCAGAGCAGCGCACGGAAACGCCGTTTACCTTCCCGCTGGAGCAGTACCTATTTATCTACTTGCACTTCATGCTTTCGAACTGCTAGATTGGCAGGAGCAGGGAGCAAGCAATAGGAGCTCACCCCATCGCAGGGATTCGAACCGCTGACCTTCTGATCAGCAAGTCCTAGGCTCTGTGGCTTAACCCACAGCGCCACCTGCGTTAAATGGCTCACATGAACATTAGTACACCTTAAATGGAATCTTGGATGATTTTATACTCTACACCAGGGTTTCCCAAACTTGAGTCTCCTGCTGTTTTTTGATTGCAGTTCCCATCATCCCTGACCACTGGTCCTGATAGCTAGGAATGATGGGAGTTGTAGTCCAAAAACAGCTGGAGACTCAAGTTTGGGAAGCCCTGCTCTACACATTGACATATTGGAATAATTTTTACAATCATTTGGATGAATACTTGGTCTCTCTTCAGTCTTTGGTTATTTGCATGAAAATACTCCTCCCTCTTAAAAATAAACCAGCAGTTCTAAGTGTACACAGAAGTTTCCTTAGGGAACTCAATATATAGTACCTTACTATACTGTAAAAAACTGCCTAGGCCAGCGCTTAACTCTTCTATAGGAAAAAGAAAGAAACAAATCTCACTGGACTTCAGGTTGATGCTCCTATTCTCATGTGAGCCAATTAAATAATGATCATTGGACAAAACGGAATCTTGCTATGTAGCAGCTTACCACCTATGGGGCTTGTAATATTATACTGGATAGGTTTTGGAGAGCATAATAAATCTGAAAGCAGCAGTTGCCTTAGCAACTGTCTGTAATGGAGAGCTGTTGTGAACGATTTTTTTTTTTTTTTAAAGAATTCTTCTAACTTTTCAGAAATGAAACTCTTGCTTTCAATTAATATAGCTACAGCAGGGTCCTGTGCTGGTTTTCCCCCTTCCTTCTCTTTCTTTCCTTCATTCAGATCATTGATTGTTTTGTGTGGTTTTGCTAACAGGGGACTGGAAAGAATCCAACACAATATAAGAGGGAAGCTATTACAGAAGGCTTAAGGCCTTCTATGAATAAAGCATCTATAAAAACTACCGTACTTGCTGTAGGCTTAACAGGGGCTTATTCTTCCATGAACAGCTCCTAGAATTTGTCGTGACTGATATTAGCAATGTATACATGAAATATGTGTTGGGTCTAGTAAGTATGGCTCACAATCAAGCATGGTGCTAAGGAAGCCCATTGACTTAACAAGTTGCAACACACTTAACACACCATACATGGTCTTCTTTTTTTTTTTTTTAAATAATTTTTATTAACAGGCCAATCACATCACATTATCCAAATCACATTAGTTCCAAATTATACAGCCAAATTTTAAATTTTGTTGGGGGTACCCATACATCAAGCTCCGAACGGGTCCAAACATCACTTATATTGCTGCTTTAATTAAACAGTTCTATCCAGTTCAATCCAGATAGTCCTTTATTACTTTCTTCATCTTCTTGTTGTTATCATATATTCCTTTCTTTGTGATCTCTGATAATCTTCACAAGCGGATTAGAGACAGACATCCTCTGTGTGGGTTTTGCACTCTCCAAAGATCATATCACTTAGGGACAGCCGCCATTCCACGTTTCCATAAAAATTTTATCTTCGGTCAGTCCTTTAATTTTCTCAGGCTTGCCAAGTATATCAGGAGGGCTCTGTCAGGTTAAGATCACATTCCAATCATCATTCACATTCCAATGGTCCTGATTCTCCTCCCCCTGTCTTTCTTTCTCAGGCAAGCCTGTCTTAGCGAGACGCCATTTTAAGCTGCGTCATAAAATTTTCCTCCGTTCTCGTTGTTTACCAATCATCTCTTTAACTATAATCCACTCCACACAGTTCTTGAATTCCTGCTTGTGATTAATAAAACGCAACGATCTTCTTTCTGGGGTGGAGGGTTATTAATATCACATAAGGCAAAGAAAATAAAAGTTTTTTCCTCCACCCCCCTTCTTTTTCATTCCAAACATATCAGTCTCTTAATGGTGGTTCATCACTTGATTTATTTATCCATCCGTCACTCCGGTCACAGAGATCCATTAATCAGCAGTCTTATCTCCCAAACGTTGCTTGATGTATGTGCTTTAGCTTCTTTCCAATTATATGTTTCCAATTATAATTCCGAGCTAAAGCGAAGCAGCACGTGCTGATTGGAACCGGCGTCAGGAAGAGCCGATCTCATCGAGGGCTAGGTGCCAAGTGACTGGCACCCCCTTCTCTCGAATCCGGGGGTGCGTTGTGGACACCGCTGGCAAGGCAGCCCCCCATCTCCTTGGGGGGGGGGTAGGAAAACTGCATACATCCCATAGCAGCCTCTTAATTACCTCGTATGGGTCGGAGAGATGTTATTGTCGGCCATCTTCCAATGCGCCACCTGGTGGACCCCATACATGGTCTTCTACATATAGTTCCATAGTTTTAATTTTATTGTTAAGTAAACAAGTGCAATGTGGTGGTGACAGTCTGAGGCAAGAAACTGTTATTAGGTCTGCCACGAACACAGCTTCCTAAATAGTTGGTTAAAATAAACATTATTAAGTAGAAACCACATGTAAGGAAAGCCAGGTCTCCTGCGTCACCTCCTGAGAAATTTGTGCTCCTAATGCTTTTAAACAATTAATCTACATCCTAAAAAGAAGAGGCAAGAGAGCTAGAAATACGAGCACTTGTTTTGCTAGACTGTTTTGGAGCGCATGGGTATCATTTTAGGATTTTCTTCTAAACATCTTCCACTTCTTTTAAAATGCATGGAGAGTTCCGTTGCAAATGTATTTCATTGTTGTTATTGTGGTGGTGATGTATGAACTGAAACTTGCTAGACAGGGTAGTTTGGCTGGGCATTGCAAACCAAAGAACCTGCTACTCTGGCGGGTTGCTAATGTAAGCATAACACTGGCATAGTTTATGTAGGATCTGATAATCTATGACATTTGTGCAGAGCAGAAGGACAGTGTTATTGGCTTCTCCATTGTGTTCAGTGGGGTATGTGTTTCTACTTATGCAACCCACTTTCACTGGAATAATGTGCCATCATAAGATTCCACCTCTTGGGGGGTCTCAAGGAGTTTAGTATTTTGATGTTGCTGCTCTTCCCTCTATAGCACCTGTTTTCAAATCCCTCTTTCAAGTCGTGGGATTACTCTACTGACGCACCAGCCATAGGATCCCCAATGCCAGCATATATTCTAGAACCTAGATCCAACAGTTCGGAGGCTTAGTTGAATACCTAAGGCTCTCCAGGCAAACTGAGAAACAGGATTGTGCTGTTTCTGTATCAATTTAGAGCTGCACTGAAAATTTCAAAAATGTTTTCTTTTTGACCATTTGTTGGGTGAGTAGGAGCAAGATAAAGCAGTTGGAAAACTTAAGGGGCAAAACTCTCTGATGTTTTTTGCAAGGGAAGCTGCTTTTTTTTACATAATTTATAAGGTGATCAAGGACTATCAATTTTTAACTCTCTCTTTTTTAAAACATAAAAATGAAGCATCTCCCTTGACCACGTCACTTTCATTGCTGCAGGGCTTTCTCCCTGCTTCCCACTGTAATAAACAAAAATCTGCCCTTATTCCCTTATGGGAACACAAGAGCCCTTATAGAGTCCTTTGTAGGTTCTCCATCGGTCGGAGAAAATAACAGAGGCCAACCAGAGAATATTGAGAAGCAAAGCAGCTAGTAAGCCTGATCTTTTTTGAACTGTTGCAACAGGGTGCCCCCTTCACATGCAGGAGAAGGAGGAGGACCCTGAACAAAGGTGTGCCCACCCTTATATAGACATTTTAAATTGCCTGCCCTGGAGTCCAAGACCACCCCCAGAAACATCATACATACATCACAGAAGGTGTGTAGTTCAAAACCACCCCCCAGATACATCATACCTACATCACAGAAAGGGCAGTCTACAACAGAAATCTGAGTGCGTTGTTTATCTCTTGTCTGGCAGACCTGTTAATGGTCACTTGATTGGATATCCTGGGGAGCCTGGCCAGTCTTTTGTGATGACAAATACTTAGTTCCTGAGCCAGGTCACAGGCTCACCCTATTCATACACAGACATACCCTTAAGACAGGATTTGTGAAGGAGGAGACAATGGGGAGGCTTTTCCATTTTCCTTCGACCTTGCAGAGAAATGTTTGAGGTCAATTTGGGAGAGACAAAATTGTTTCAGGACTTTCTGTGAGGTTTCAGACATGTGGTTTATATATTGATGTATGTGCTTGGTTGGTGCATTTATGTGTGTGTGTGTGTGTGTGTGTGTGTGTGTGTATGTTGTTGTTGTTTAGTCGTTTAGTCGTGTCCGACTCTTTGTGACCCCATGGACCAGAGCATGCCAGGCACTCCTGTCTTCCACTGCCTCCCGCAGTTTGGTCAATCTCATGTTTGTAGCTTCGAGAACACTGTCCAACCATCTCGTCCTCTGTCGTCCCCTTCTTCTTGTGCCCTCAATCTTTCCCAACCTTAAATTTTTTATTTCACCACTAACCGCACTTCACAGAATGCTTTGGGAGTGACACCGCATCACAGCCTTCCCAAGGCATTTGACAAAGTGGGGTCAATGGGAAGTGGCTGAGTGGCTCTTTCCACAGATTCATACTAGCTGAACTCCCAAGTGAGACCCTGTAAGATAAGTGCAAACCCCCTCACAAAAATGCTAAAGAAAAGAAAAGCATTAGAAAATTGGGCCCTGTTTTAACAGGAAGATAATATTTTTTTTTGGGGGGGGGGAGGATTTTGATCCAACCTACACAATTTGCTTCCTACAATTCAAGGTAGCATTACATTTTTTCATGAGAACAGCTATAGGTAGGTTTTTAAATGCATCAGATCACTTTACTCAAAGCTCTCAGTCCACGGACAAACCATATTAGTCTCGTGCTGCATCTCTTTCAAAGAAAAAGACCTTTGACTTTGTCGGCAGCATGTAATTTGATCTTGCCTTTTCAGCCCTGTGAAAGGGACAGATCTGTTGAGACTTGTAACTCAGACTATTATCACAAGGGAAGAAACAGATGGGAAGAAATCAAATTCTGTGCTTCAGAGGCAGAATTGGCTTGTTTTGTTAGTGTCAAGGGACCTTTTGTTGCGTTGCAGCATCTGCTAGTACTATCCCCAACGCAGGAGAGCTCAGCATCAGCTATCAGCTGAGGAGAAACATTTGCATAAAAGATTGCTAGCAGGTTTGTTACCTGAAAGAACAGGTCTTCTGAATATCTGCACATTGGGCAAGGAGCCTGAAGTGTATTTTGCCAACAAACCAATTCCCTCATGAATGAATGATCAGACTCTGTAATAAATGTGGCATGGTTTAACAGTGAGGGCTTCAATGTTATAGAGCAGGGATGGCTTTCCAGATAACGTTGGACTCAAACTCCCATCAGCATCAGCCAGCATGGCCAACAGTCAGAGATGATGGGAGCTGAAGTCCAAGAATATCTGGAGAGCAATAGGTTAGCCAGCCCTGCTATAGATTACATGAACTTGAGCATCATCGAGCTATTACTTACAAAAGGACCAAAGAGAAAAGTAACATTAAAAGAGCATAATCCACCTTTCCCACAACACATTTCTTTACCTTTAAGAATGAATTCTGCGAAGAAAAACAAACAAACTTGCTCATATATGACATAGGATGGCAGAAACTTGTTTTGTCACCTGCCTTAACTACAGGATATTGTACTTGGATTTAGCAAGCAAAGCTAGAATCTTTGAAATTGCCATGATTGCCAGTGTTGTATTTGCAATGGGCATCCATTCATCATTACTAACGAACTTATGAAATTGGAAAAGCATTTCTGCTGGGAATTTTTTTTTGTGGAATCTGTTTTTTTCCCCCTTTTTTGTCCCACATCACTGGCCATGATGAGCAAAGCTGCGTAAACCCAGAATTCTGTTGCCAAGAATTAAGGGAGGCTCCTATCCAAAGTTTGCATCTGTGAGGACATGTTGGAACAATAATGGTTTGGCACTTAATCATCAGGCTTCAGAAGTGTCCAGATTGGAAGGCTTTGGTGCCTAGAAACTTATTTAAATGTGGCTGCTTTTAAGTACCGTGTGGCTTATGGTGACAGGAGCCAAGACCATCTTAAGTAAACAAATCAATTGGAGGTAGTATTTTCTTGTGATTTGGTGCCTGAAAGGTTGCCAGCTCTGATAGAGATACAAGTAGCAGCAGCACAGTGTTGTTAAGTTTCAAAAGGCTCCGCATGGAAGATTACTTAATTTTTTTGCAGCTAGAACAGACTCTTATGTTTGATGCCATCAGCAGTATGGCCTACCTGGTGTATTAAATTCTTTGGAGGCTAGTGGCACTTGGTGACCTGAGCCAATAATAATAATAATAATAATAATAATAATATGCCACCCATCTAACTGGGTTGCCCCAGCCAGCCTGGGCAGCTCTCAACAAAATATTAAAAGCCTAATAAAACGTCAACATTAAAACATTGACAATAACCAGAATTTTTTTTTTTTTAAAGGTGCAAATCCAAGGAGAATTCAAATATGAAGCGATGATACATATTGCTACAGCTGCTGGCTAATCATTCCTTTGTTAGTTGGATTGCTGGTAAACAGAATCATAGTGTGGGAAGTCCACCACCACCTCCTGGCTGATGTAGGAGATCTATTTCTGCAGCAATTCAGATAGGTGGCCATCCCAAAACCTGCTTAAAAATCTCTAATGTCAGGCTTCGGCGAATCAGCTTCCTCCCCCACCTCTGCCCCTGTGGCAGTAGATAAGAAGATCAAAGAAAGGAATGTCTTACCAATTAGAAACTTTAATAATCACAGTGAGAGAACAAAGAATACATCTTTTAGAAATGGAGGTGCTCCCAATTAAGGATCACACCCCCTTCCGTCCCTATTAATCTACGTCACTCCTACGTCTTGTAATCTGAGTTTGTACCCTCTGTGCTTTCTCTTCTGAGACTTTCTGAGCTCTTCTTGACCTTGGGCTGAGCGGAGGAATGCTGTCCAGAGACCGTGAATCTGTTAACCCTCTCTCTTCCAGTGTTTCTTCTCCTAGCTGTTCCCCATCCAGAATTTCCCAGCTTCTGCCTTCTGAACTATGCCCCTCTGCAAACCACTGTTCCAAATCTATACTGTCTTCCTGCTCCTGGGAAGATTCAGGATCAGGATCAGGATCAGGATCAGGATCAGGGGGAGGGGGAGGCTCCCACATATCCTCCTCAGTGCAGCCCTCCTCAGCACGGTCCCTGACATCTAATGAAGGGCCGTACATCATCTTCCAACAAGGTCTGCTCTGTTCCACTGTTGAACAGCTTCTGGAAGATTGGGCGGGGGGCAGATTCTTAACTTTTAGTCTAAATTCATTTTCTTGTAATTTGCATTCATTGGTTTGGGTCCTATCTTTGCACTGAGTTCAGGTTTATGCTGCCAAGACCTATTCCTTCATCAATATCAGCTATGTTTTTATGCAGATCAGTTTCCAATAAACAGAGGTTGTGTCACAGTAGTGTCCAGTGAATGGTCCCCAATATATTTGGCTGGGTGTATTATACAGTTGCCTCAGATGGGGAAAAAAATAGCTATGAGATGATAGCAAGCTTGAAAAATGCCTGTTTGGGGCATGGTGTGTATAAACCTGTGTTTTAAAACAATTGTAAGCTGATTTTTGCAAACCACTCGGAGCCTTTTTCACTCAAAGGTGGGGTATAGATGCCATGCATAATAAGGCAAAGAGATATAAGTTTTAAAAATGAAACTGTCTTTCTCTCAGCAATCAAACACCATAGAAAAATTGATAATTTCTATAGGCTTATCAGAGAGGCTTTAATAATATGGCTATCTTTTTTTTTTGTAAATAAAGAAATTAACTTAATGTTCAAGTTCAGCCCCAGCAGTGTGGATGCCAATTATAGGGTAGTTATTTCAGGCTGAAATGTCTTATTTGTACTCACAGCTTGTTAGCAACATAATTCGAGAACAGATGTCTCAGCAGAACAGATGAGCACAGTGGGCTTTGGAATTACATATATATTTATTTAATGTGGCTTCTTTCCCGCTTGACAATCATCTCGAGTCTTTTCCAATGTATTTGAATAAACTCTGTCTCAGCATGGCGGAAGAAATTAAATGTCACCTTTGAAGTGTTTTTGAAGTACTGGGGTCAATTCTCTTAAAACAAGATGAAGATGGCAGTGCTGTGCTAATCATATGGATATATTCTTGCTTGTTTAAATTACTACATCCAATTTTCATTTGACACATTAAACCAAAAAGGTTACATATTATTGTACTGCATGACGTTGTAAACAGAAACACCAGACCTGTCCTTTCCTCCTACTAGATATTTTCATTTTAAGCCAGTTTGACATTTGGCCTACATAGGTGTAAGAATGGAATATTCTGAGTACTAGCATTCACTAAGTAATACTGAGCATTGCATCGTTTTGGGTACCTTAGTGGAGATGGGAGTTGAAGGCAGTGAACCTTAGAAGTTCTGTGTATGTCTCTACCTGTTTGTTTACTTTCAGTCGTTTACACACAGCCAACATTAGCAAAAAAATAAAGTAAAAAAAAAATACCATGGTGGTGAACAGTATAAAACTAACAATAAAAACTGATAAAATAATGACAATGACAATTTATTTATATGCCGCCCACCTGACTGGGTTGCCCCAGCCACTCTGGGTGGCTTCCAACACATCAAATATTAAAAGCTTCCCTATAAAGGGCTGCCTTCAGATGTCTTCGAAAAGTCAGATAGTTTATTTCCTTGACATCTGATGGGAGGGTGTTCCACAGGGTGTGCACAACGACAGAGATCTATTGATTTGTAATGAATAAAAAAATAATAATAATAAAATAAAAATCAATTGATCATAGCTGGATCTTTCCTCAAGGAAAGCCTAGCTAGATCTCCCTTCAAGGAAAGTTTAGGTGAACAGATGAATTTTAAGCGAAGACGTTATTACCAATACTGCCACTGCTTGGCTGACATTCACTGGAAGTTCATTCCAAAGGGCAGGTGCCACCACACTAAAAGCCCTGGTTTTGGCAGACATAAGACAAACCTTGGGACCATATAGCACTAGTAGGAGTGTCACTCATGGAGATCTGAGTGACCAGCTAGGTCACAAGTAGTGCTGAGGGACTGCCGCTCTGCCCGGTTTGTTTTACCTTATGGGGTTATTATGCAAGGTTTAATCCTGCCCACCATGCTTTTTAACATCTACATGAAAGTGCTGGGAGAGATTGGGCCCTGGTGATTTGGGATGAGGACTTGTCAGTATGCTGGTGGCATCCCTGTCTTTCACCTTCCTCCAGAGGTGGGTGAGGCTATGCAAGGTCTCAACAAGTGAACTAAGATAAAGGTGAAGAAACTAAAGTTCATTAACTACTAACTACTAATAATTAAGGGTGTTAACAAAGTTTTATATGAAGAAAGTAGGAAAGTGGCACACCAATCCAAGGCAGAAAGAAGGGGTGAACACCCTACCAACTCCTCACTATTTCTGGTCACATCCAGCCCATGGAGACTGGGTCAATTGCTAGCATTGCTGGTTAAAGAAGTCTTGTAGTAAGGGCTGGGAAAGCCTTCTACCTGATGCCCTAGAGAAGACCTCTCAGTTTGAATGACAGAGGATAAAGCCCCTCCCTATTTCCACACCTTATTATGGATGAATGAACTGCACCCTTAATTGCACAGAGACGCCCATCTCAGGAGACCATTATCTCATTATGTGATCACATGATGTTATATGAATGAAACAGCCATGCAGGTTGATTTAACGGGCTGTTCCTGAGGTGCTGATTGGGTTGGAAAGATGCATGTGGTTACTTCATTTCTTTTTCTTTTTACTTTGATAGCGGTTACTTAATTTCATGTCGTTGCTTCATTCAGCTTGGGTTGCACCTATATCAGTGTACAACAAATGGTTAGTTATATAGCAGTACAAGCAGTAATAATAACTGCATTTTTACTGCTAGGGAGCAAGAGACATATGTGTTTTTGGGATTATTCTGCCGCAGGCAGTGTTTGAAACTCCCATTGTTCTAGGCGACAGGGAATTTCATTAGTGCGAGCGGTTTCTGAGCTCTGGGCACAGTACTGCACCCAAGATTTCATATTAAAACTGCAGAGTGGAAGGAAAGGAGGACCTTTTTCTGCCTCCCCACTTCCAGCTACTCTCTGAAGACTGGAGGAGAGACTGTCTTAAGAATATTAGGGGGGTGGGCAGGGGAAGGACTAGACCATGTGAAAAATGAACATAATATTTTAGCTGCAGTTCATTCATTTTCAGCTTTGTATTCTTGTTCTGAAAAAAGCGTGCCTAGACATTCCGTGATTGCGCCCATAACCTAGGTTTAAGGTGCCGTTTAGCTCCTGGCTTTCATATCTCAGTTTCTAACACTGGCCACAAGTACCAAAGTAATTTATGTCCCTTGGCTTGGAGGGATGCCATTTGTTGCTGTGTTGCTGCGCTTTGGGCACCAAAATATCTTAGGCCAGCCCTGGCAAAGACTCTCTGAGTTCTGAGCAAGACAAACTCTGCTTTTTCCTTTTCTGTGAACTACTGTATTGGAGCAGGTGAACTGTGTGACTTCTGTTTACATGGTGTTCTCCATCTAAACATCACAGGAATTGTGAAATGTAACCAGGCCACAGAAAAAGTTGGAAAGCCCTTAAGTGCCTCTGGGCTAAGAGTTCATACAAAGAAGCTTTCACTTCTCCCTCTCTCTTTCTTTCTCTCTCTCTCTCTCCAGTGATTACAGTCTAGCTCTGTATGTTCTTATTCAAGACTTCTTGTGTAATTCCCTCCTGGGAATCAGAGCACTTTGGCTATTGACTGCGTTGTTTTTGTAAAAAGCTGTTTCTGTGTGCACCACAGAGGCTTTCTTTTTAACATCTGCTGTAAAGTGGATTTTCAAAGGGGCAAATACCTTCAAATCAGCAGTGTGTCACATAACCTGCTACTAATAATGGCACGAGAAGGTATACGCCATACTTCACTCGCATTATCTGATCTGTTATTTCTCCTTAGTGCTCAGCTCCTAGCAGTTTGTATGCAAAAATTTTGTACTTTGTTAGAAGCATAACCTCCCATAATGCACTGCGTGGTATTGCAACTTCTCAGCCAATAGGCCTTGAAGTTATATTTGCATCATTGCCTTAAATTTGCCCTAGGGCCAAACTGAATGTTATGCTCCATGTGTGGTTGGCTGCTGCTGAAAACTGCAGCCATGTGTGTCTTGTTCCTTCCATCATCATGGATAATATAACTTGGGACACAATTATAGAATACTCTTTAGTTCCTCACCCTGCTCCACATAATTGGCTGCCACTGCTGGGACAACATGGAAAGCTGTTACCTGAAGACAGGGGTAGTTTGCACAAGACATTTCAGAAATGGGTGGGTGGGTGAGAACCAGATATGCAGGGGCAATTTCTGCCAGTTTGCATTTAGCATGGAAAGGTCATAGTGCCAAAGAGTGTAAGTATTTTAAAAAATGTTTTCATTAAAGATTTTCTTGAATTACAAAAGTACATACAGTGTCTCTGTTTTCCGTTCATAGAACCTTTTCAACAGATCTGTTACATTCTATGTGAGATATTCTTTGTTATAGACAATATAAGATTGGGGAAGCAGAGAGGAGGCGAGAGAGAGCGAAGAAGAACCTACCCATCTGACCTCTGAGACAAAAACCTTGCACATGCACTATGTAAAAGAGTATGACCAGTTGTTGGATGGGGCCTCTGTATTTGAGCTCCCACTGTGTTTTACAATCCACAAGACAGTGACAGACACTCTCCTACCAGCAATTGTAGGCAGAGGAATGCGAAAAGGGGATTGGTATCATCTTACCTCTTGCCTCCCTCCCCCAAATATCTATGCCAGGGGTCAGCAACCTTTTTCAGCCATGGGCTGGTCCACTGTCCCTCAGACCATGTGGTGGGCCGGACTATACACACACACACACACACACACACACACACACACAGTGGTACCTTGGGTTACATACGCTTCAGGTTACATATGCTTCAGGTTACAGACTCCGCTAACCCAGAAATAGTGCTTCAGGTAAAGAACTTTGCTTCAGGATGAGAACAGAAATCGTGCTACGGCTAAATAAAAGCACATATTCTACAGGACGCGGGTGGCGCTGTAGCCACAGAGCCTAGGACTTGCCGATCAGAAGGTCGGCGTTTCCATGCGCTGCTCTGGTTCGCCAGAAGCGGCTTAGTTATGCTGGCCACATGACCCGGAAGCTGTACGCCGGCTCCCTCGGCCAATAAAGTGAGATGAGCACCACAACCCTAGAGTCGGTCACGACTGGACCTAATGGTCAGGGGTCCCTTTACTTTTACATATTCTACTCATGTAAAAACACCAGGCAGACCCCACAAATAACCCAGAGATACATTTTAAATAAAAGGACACATTCTACTCATGTAAAAACACGCTGATTCCTGGACTGTCCGCAGGCCAGATTGGGCCGCATCCGGCCCCCAGGCCTTAGGTTGCCTACCCCTGATCTATGCCCCCATGGAAAGGAGGAGCTGCCAGATATTAGCCCGTCCTTAGAGCAGCAGGTTTAGCAGTCTCAAAGCGGAAGTGACTCACCGACAGAGGAGAGGTAAGTAAGAGGAAAGCAGAGGCAGCCTGAATAAGCAAGGCACTGCTCCCTACATGGGATTCTAAAATAGGCGAGGAAAATCCGAATACCCCTTTAAATAAGGAAGCATGTGTAATGTGGAAATCAAGTCAACTGACAAGAGTGTTTGGAAGTTTGGGCATGCTTCATTTCATGCATGGCATTTAGCTTCTTCAAATGAGGCTTTGACCTATAAAACTATTGGGAGGCAAATGTAGAAGCCTCATGTATTTAAAAAAGTGATACATTGTATAACATTAAAAAAAGCCATCCTTACTCTACAATTTAATTAAAGCATCTATTCTGAGTCTCAGAATCCAATTATTGTAGATATAAATGCACAAAGCAACTCAGTTAGCTGCTTGAAGAATGAGGCCGGTCAGTCTCAGACAATATAATTAGTGTTTCCTTATTCCTCAGTGACTTAACGTACCAACTAGTAAACTTCCATAAAACCAGGGAGCATGAGTCACTCATTTTCAAACCGTTCCTCTTCTTATTAGAGTCATAATTTCTAGTGCAAAATAAAGGGTATAATTAAAGGCACCCATTTTATTAAAAACATTTGAACTTTATTAATGCTCTTAACCCTTCAAGATAGTTCTGCGGTAATTGAAAAATCAGATTACGAAGGAAGGAAACAAATTGCTGCATTAGAAAAATAAGGAATTACATTCATAGCTGCAGTAGAAAGCATGTGTCATGGGACTGTGAGAGTCAGGATTCATTAATCTGTCACAGTGCTTGACAAGACTCTGGCAACCCAGATAGGTACCACTTATTGAACTGCTCTAGTTCAATAAGTCAACACAACTTATTGAAGTCAATATGAGGCCAACAGAACTCACCAGCGTGGTGACCAAGCAGAGCAGGGTGGGAACCTGTGGCCCTCCAAGTATTGCTAGACTCCAACTCCCATTGCCAGACCTCAGGGGGTCCTTGGCATGGGACTGTCTCGCCCCCTCTCTCACACAGTGGCTGCTGTTTATCTTCTTTTGTTTCTTTAACAGCAGTAACACATATTTCTGTCTATAGCTGAACCCCGACTATAGATCTATAGATGGATCAGCCTCTGCAGCCACAGCAGGCGCTGTGATTCTCCAGTGGTTTGACTTCATTCCCAGAGGCGTGCTCCATTGTCTTTTGAGACAGACCAGGACATTGTATGTTGGGCAAATTAGACAGGCAGTCGGCCACTACAGAGGTTCGCTCTTTTTCAACAGTGGCACCACCATGTGCTCACTGCTAAAACAGCCACCCAGGAGTGAGGGCTGCAGCAAGGCCCATGCAGTCAGGTCAAGCTGACAAGGCGCCCTTCTGAGCTGCCAGTAGCTGGCCTGGCCAACTGCTGGTACAGAGCTTGCTCTCAGATAAAGAACCTCCTCCTTCTAAAGTGGGAAGTCTTGAAAAATTCCCTGGTCACGATTGACATATTTTAGTCATTGCTTTCTAACTGGGAAATCCATCAAACTATGAAAGTAGTCAGAAGCCAATCTATGCACTTGGAACACTGACTTGAAACCAAGGAGCCTCTTCAAGATGGCACAGAAGTTTGCAAAATTAATTGGATCAGAGAGTCTACATTCCAGTGGGCAGAGCTGAAAGGGGGCAGCTGAGAAGCAATACAGTTATTAAATAATAAGTGTACATGTTGCAAAAGGAAAATCATGATTTTGATTTTATTATGCTTTAATGCAGCACTCAAAACTGCAGTGATTTTATATAGCATCTCAAAAGAGAAAAGGAAAACTAGATATACAAAAATTAAATCATAAGTGAGAAACATTCTTACCATACAGAAAGCACTGAAAATTGTCAGCCTTAATCAGAAGGCAAAAGCTTGGCTTTGATTTAATATACTGTATTGAGCTCCCATTGCTTGGTCCCTGCCAACCTAGCAGTTCGAAAGTACGTCAAAGTGCAAGTAGATAAATAGGTACCGCTCCAGCGGGAAGGTAAACAGCATTTCTGTGCGCTGCTCTGGTTCGCCAGAAGCGGCTTAGTCATGCTGGCCACATGACCCGGAAGCTGTACGCCGGCTCCGTCGGCCAGTAAAGTGAGATGAGTGCCGCAACCCCAGAGTCGGTCACAACTGGACCTAATGGTCAGGGGTCCCTTTACCTTTACGTGTTTTCAAAACTCTAGCATGTTTACAAGACTAACCTTTTTTGGAACTGCCTTGCCAGAAATGGAGGAATCTCTGTTGAATTCCAGGAATGAGGCGGCACATAAACTAAAACACTTCACTGTTGCTTAGACCAGTGCTTTCAGCATGCTTTCACATTTATTTCTCCTAATAGTTTAAGTATTACAGAAAGAAGGAAAACAATTTATTAACTTAACCAATAAAACCGGCTCTAACAGACGACAAAAACGGTTGCCTGGTTGCAGAGGTTTCCTATTAAATACTATGAATATCCAAGTTTGCTTGATACTAAATCCAACTGAATTCAGTGTGGGACTAGGAAGCATGTTTAGAGTTGCAGCTTTTGAGTGGCTGTGAATATTCTTAAGAACGAGAGGCAAAGGCAGCACATATGGGATGTGTTTCCTCTCCCCACACTTGTTCAGAATATCCAAAGCCACAATCTGGAGCAATCATGGTAAACACCATATGCCCAAAAGCTCTGGCCTGTTTCAGTTTCTGGAGATGTGCTTAGCATATCTTTTCAGATAGGCATGCGCCCTTCAAACAACAAAGATGTGCTGTGTGAATGATGGAACTGTGAGGAGTTTTCTTCGTTGTATGAAGCAGCACTTTCAAAATACTGATTCCTCTTGCTGAGTCGTACGGTTGCCAGGGGATTATTCACATGTCATGAGGCTACACAACTGCTTGTTGTTGTTTTATAGCAGGCCCGTCCAACTCCCGAGAGACTGTGATCTACTCCCAGTATAAAAAAAACTGGCAGTGATCTACACATTGTCATTGACAGTGCACCCATGAAATCTCTCACCAGTGGAGTGCACGTCACAATATAGTGCCCAAATGGGTATCAGGATGCTGCCATATAGGCATTCTGTTTATAAGAACCAGCCTGGATGATCTAGGATAATCTCTTGGTTTTTTTATATATAATATTTCCTCTAAAACAGCTGTTGGATCCCCTACATTGTATTGGGACCACTGCACTGGAGAAGATGAAATTTAACCCATTTCTTCCACAACTTTCCCCAGATATAAATCCCACACAGGTGTTTAGGGAAAGCATATGGATGCAAAGAGGACGAGATGTTTGGACAGTGTTCTCGAAGCTACCAACATGAGTCTGACCAAACTGTGGTAGGCAGTGGAAGACAGGAGTGCCTGGCATGCTCTGGTCCATGGGGTCACGAAGAGTCGGACATGACTAAACAACAACAACAAATCTGGCCTGTGTGAAAAATATATCGTCCTAAGAGGTGCCAAAGCCGAAAATACTTTTAGAAAAATCCACACACTTATCAAGTGATGCAGGCAAGAGTGTAGGACTTGGTTAGAATCCTGGGTATATTTTTCCCCACATTGTGCCACTTGCTTCAAAGTAATTGTGGGAACTTTCAAAGAACAGGTTATTATTACAAGCTGTGCTATGCTATTCTCTTGTGCCAAGTGAAGAGGGATAGATCTCTTCCTAATGTACTATAGCCAGCTAGTTCAGGGTAAAAATTAGGTGGCTCCTTAATGTCTTCAAATACCCTATGCAGTTGGTAGTTATCAAAATATGCTTCATGGACTGCTACTAGATTTGCTATCATATCTGTACACAAATGCACGCTAACCTATAACTTAACATATGTATTCTAATTCGAAGAATACACATCTTGGGATCTTTACTGAATACAATTGTGTACACATGGGGAAAAATCATGCATTGGCTATGATTGCTTACTCTGGGGCATTTAGCACTGACCAATAAGAACAAAATATAATAAGAACACACTTGCAGAGTGCTTACTCTGCAAGACCAGCTCTTTACAAAAGAGTAATGGGGTTTAGGCATAAGATCACATGGTAATGGTCCACATTGATTTAGAAGAATTATCTTTTACAGCTTGAAACACCAGTATAGATACATACAGAGATGAATGGGTTTATAAACCACCCACATGTTATTTGGACCATATGCTTAACTGCTATTTTATAGAGAAGAGATAACAGAGGTGGGGCATGGCCTTATATGGAATTATGAAGCGGCATCTTAGAGACTTGACTTTGCTGTGAGGAAAGTGGAAGAGCCAGGAAGAGAAAAAGTTACATGCAAGCTAGCAGTTTTTTTCTTTCTCTAGAGTGCCTTAAAGTGGACATGATGATGAGAATAAGGAAAATGTTATTTATGAAAATATTTATTTACCATTATATCATAAAAATATATATCAAAGCAGTTTAAAGCAGTAAAACCATAAAACCATGCAATAAAACAATTAAAACGTTTAAAATATCATGGGAAAGATTACATTTACTTTTCCCATAGTAGAGGGAAATCAGGTAGAAAAAAGGCTTGGATTATTATTATTATTAGCATAACCTAGAAATGCCATGGGGCCATGAGTTCACGATGGAGTTGGTTGTGACTTTTTTGTTTGTTTGTTGCCTTGGGGGCTAGCATCCCCAATCATTCATTATTTTATTTGTAAGGCGGCTTTCCATAGTTAAAACCAGGCTCAAGGCAGCTTACAACATGAAAAAATACATAATTACAAACATAACAAAAGTAATTGTGAACAATAAATAAAACACATCAAAAAGGACACAACCAACCGATTTCCACATAAATATTAATAAGATCTAAAAATAAAGATACAAAAAATTAATATCAATAACTGCAACAACCTCCCTCTAAATAATACTCTAGCACAAGGGTCAGTTCAGCAGCCTTAGTTTTTGTAGCTGGAGTCAGTCAGGGCCCCGCCTTCCCAGGCCAGGTGGGAAAAGGCAAGCAAGACACAGAGCAGCGCATCCAGGACTCCCAGCCTTTCACAAATACCTACAGGACCTATTAGATCATGCCCCAGAACCACAGAGAAGCAAGCGAAAATGCCTGCTTCCCTGTAATTAGTCTCATTTTATTTTATATGGGGTTCTTTAGAACCCTTTTAATATGGTTAAAAAGATTTTCCCTGAGGGAATGTAAGTGGCAAGTGCCTTTCTGCTGAGATCAGAACAGACTTCCTGAAGAGACAATGGAGGAGGAGGAGTTCTGAACACGGGGAAGGAGGAGACAAGGAGGGATCTAACTAAAATTTAAGGAAGGAGAAAGAAGATATGTCAGCTACTATGGGTCGTCATTGAGGGAGGGGTAAGGTGTCTGGAAAAGAATGGGATGCACCCCCAAAATATCAAAGTACCGGGAGAGGGGAGAAGGATTTCTTGGTGGCAGCCCCTAAATTATTGAACTCCTTTGCTACTCAAATGTGCCTAGCGTCCTCTTTTCACATCTTCTTCAGTATACTGATGTACCCTTTTACTGAGTCCTTTGGCAGTTTCAGCTTTTTGTTGTTGAATCTATACTGTTTTGTTTTGGTTGGGACTGTTTTACTTGTTTTTATGATTGCATCTTTTGTATTTGTTTTTATATCTATATGATTATATTCCTGTAATCTGCCTTGGCCTGTATTGTGAAGGGCAGGTAAGAAATCTTATTTAAAAAGTATTTAAAATACTACAGCTAGAGAGATAGAGGAGGGGAGCAGGTAAAATTCACAGCTCTTGAAATGTGAGATTGCATTTGGACATGAGCCATCCTCCAGCTCCCATTCATTCTAACTCCTTATCAAGAATTGGCCTCCTTCCTTCAACTTTGTCTGATTCAGTGACATATCACCTATTTCAGAACAGATAAGGAAAGTTATCTGGCTGAACTGAATAGTTACAAAGAACCAAGTATAAAAGTCAACATTCATCATCAAAGCCCCCTGAAGAAGAAAAACTTGTTAAAGATAGAATCTGTGCAACCAGAAGCAACTTGGACTAGGAGAGGAAATGCAAAGGAGGAAACTGAAACTACTAATGATGCCAAGTGATAACAACATAGCAACTCTGCAAATAACAGAATCAAAGCAGGTATGTAAACACTTTTTCATTTCAATTCTTAAGAGGAGAATCCAAATGGTAAACATGAGATTATTTGCAACCACAATGACCTCACCATGAGATCTTCCAATACTATACTGATAAATACTATAATGATAAAACACCTTCCCCTTCAGAGGTTGGTTATTTCATGGCTTTTGTAAGAATGAAGTGAGCTCAAGTGATTAAGAGCTCTTAACCAAAAACAGGGAAATGCATTTAATCTATAGCTATAGTCACAGTTGCACGATTTGTAGAACAGGCATGAAAATCTTGTTAGCATCATTATCCTTTCAGTTGTCACAATATCCATGCGATGAAAGAAGATCAGTAAAATATATTATTTCCTGTGAGTTGCATAGCCATTATAATTGTTCTGTCCTGTTCCTACACTTCTTTGTGAAATAAGTTTTGCCTTATTCACTAGTAGAACGCATGTTTAACCAATATGTTGCTTTGGGTTCATTAAGATGACACTGGATCATAAAGACATTGATAGTCTTTAAAAAAAACACAAAACTTTAATTCAGTCAGTGTACAGCAAGGTGACAATCAGGTGGCAAGGTGAGTTAGCTCTATGAGAATGTGGAGAGAAAATGTGTCATATTCTCAGGTTTATGGTAACTTCTCAAACCAGTATCCTAGGGCAGGAATCACCTCTAGATGTTGTAGAACTATGGCTCCTATAACCTATAGTTCATGGGTCATGCTGCTTGAGGCTGATGGGAGTAAGGGGCAAAGGTTCCCAACTACTGTCCTAAAATACCAAGCTTCTGACCATTTCCCGTTAATGTCCCCAAAGCAGGAAAGAAACAACAGCCTGCAGACTGTTACTATTTCATGGGGAGGTTTAAATTGCACACCAGTAAATTTAGGTTTGTGTGATCAATGTGGATTGTGGTGCTCTAATGCAACAAACCCACCTAAAAGCCCTAAACAAACCAGACTTTTTGAAGTAAGTGATTGAAAGAATATACCAAAAAGTGTGGGATTAACAATCCATTATCAGGAAGACCTGTAACCTCTGCACAAACAAATCAGGATGAATGCTTGTTCAATAAAGAGCAGGCATCATATAACTTCCACACAAGCCTTGTGAAAACAAATCAGGATGAATGCTCAAATAAACAGGTTGTCTGGAAGCCACTCAGGATTCAGTAGCGATAGGCGGTGTTAGAAACTGAGATACGAAAGCTAGGAGCTAAATGGCACCTTAAACCTAGGTTATGGGCGCAACAACGGAATGTCTGAACGGGCTTTTTATAACAAGAATACAAAGCTGAAAATGAATGAACTGCAGCTAAAATATTACATTCAGTTTTCACATGATCTAGTCTTCCCCCTGCCCACCCCTCTAATATTCTTAAGAGGGTCTCTTATCCTGTCTTCAGAGAGTAGCTGGAAGTGGGGAGGCAGAAAAATGCCCTCCTTTTCTTCCACTCTGCAGTTTTAATTTGGAATTTTGGGTGCAGTACTGCGGCCAGAGCTTAGAAACTGCTCGTGCTAATGAAATTCCCTGTTGAAAATGCACCTAGAACAATGGGAGTTTCGAACACTGGAGGCAGGATAATGCTAACATGTTGACCCGTGGGCCTCCATTAGCTCAGGGCTGAGGTTCCCCACCCTTGCTTTGGTCTGAAGTCTCCAAGGCTGCAGAATTCTGGATTTCACCAGCATCTATCTCTAACAAAAGGTTGTCATATCTTTTCCTCACCAGGTCTGAACTTATGCTGGGCAAAGGTTCTGATACACAGTGTCCCTGTCAAGAACAATGAAACTGCCGATGAAGAGGGTAGGTTGCTACAGCAGCAGACTATGCGATGAAAAAGACACAGAGCCATTGAAAGACACAACCATTCCAGTTGATGGATGGGTATTAATGTTTTGCATGCATTGTAGATGTTTACGGGTATCTTTTGCCATGCTTAAATGGGTGCCAAGAGTGGTTGCAGCAGAGGGCCCTGGCATGATATTCACCAGCAGTGAACATGAGGCCAACACTTACAGATTTTTTAAAAAAGCATACCATATTTTTCGCTCCATAGGGTGCACTGGACCATAGGGCGCACCTAGTTTTTAGGGGGGGAAATAAAGAATTTTTTTTTATCCCCCCCCCAGCCGCGGGGCTGGGGTGGGGGAAGCTCGGGCTTCCCCCGACCCCAGCCCCCAGAACAGGTCCAGGAGCGGCGGGAAGATTGCACGCAACCTCGCCGCCGCTCCCAGAGCTTGGGGGCTGGGACGGGGGAAGCCCGAGCTTCCCCTGACCCCAGCCCCCAGAACAGACTGCTATCAGCAAGCCTTCAGAGCCCGGCGGGAACTCCTGCCGGGCTCCGAAGGCTTGCGGATAGCTGCCTGAAGCCCAGGGTGCGCACCGACCCCTCTCATTCTCCAGGCTTCAGGCAGCTATCCGCAAACCTTCTGAGCGCAGCGGGAACTCCCCGGGCTTCAGGCTGCAGGCTGCTATCCACAAGCCTTCGGAGCCCGGTGGTAACTCCCGGGGCACTCAGAAGGCTTGCGGATAGCTGCCTGAAGCCTGGAGAGCGAGAGGGGTCGGTGCGCACCGACCCCTCTCGCTCTCCAGGCTTCAGCAAAAGCCTGCATTCGCTCCATAGGACGCACACACATCCCCCCTTCATTTTTGGAGGGGAAAAAGTGCGTCCTATAGAGCGAAAAATACGGTAAGTTGTAATTTTCTTCTTTGTTTCTGCACGAATTCTTGTATTTCAGTATCACTTTAGATCAGACATGTGGCCTCTCATTTGTTAAAAGGATTATTCATGAAGCTGTCAGGTGTCTGGGTCACAGAAAACACAGTAGGCAATCAAATCAGAGACACGGCAGTGTTGTCTCCAAAGGAAGCACTTCGTTTCCCTGAATCTCCTCCCCCCTCTCCCATGAATGTCAAGTTTTTTAACCAAGCGAATGGCAGCAATTCACTTATATGAGAGAAATCAAAGGGTTGCATATGAGGTAAGGTTCAAACTATATTCACTCTCTGGGGTAAGAGGCAGATTTAGTCTCCCCACAACTGTGTCCCAGATTGTAGCCATTGAGAACCAAGCCTGCTTCTATCCTTAAATGCTTCATGTCAGGGATGGGAATCTGTGGACCTCTGGCTGTGGTTGGGTTGCATCGCCCATCATCTCTGATCATGCTGAAATGTCCAACACCATCCAGAGCACCACAGGTTCCCCTCTTCCCTGCTGCAGCATCAGATTTAGGGCAGTGTAGAAGGATGCTGAGCTGGTGCCAAATTGATAAGATCCATAATTGAGAAGATACATTTGGGGGCACCAAATTTTTGCCTCACTCAAGGCACCATATTACCAAAGCCCACCTCTGCCTGTTATATATAAATAGTCTAGGTTCTGTTTCTCTTACTTTCTCTCACACAGGTATCTTAATGAGATCCACCATTCTGAATCTGGAACGGAAGTGCTTTCCTTTAAACTGGTCCCCAGTTCTGCATCAAATTTCATGCCCTCTTATTCCTCTCAAAGTCTGTAAGTACGTTTCAGCTCAGTTTACTGCAGCAGGAAACATGTAATTCTGTAGGAGTAGCTAAGGTGATCTGGTGCCTTTCAGAACTAACAGCACAATTTTATGCATGTTTGCTGTTCCATTTAACAGGGTTTACTCCCTGGCCTATTACATGCAGTTAGGATGCTGCAATCTCAGAGTTGCTAAATGCAAGCCCCAATGAACACAGTGGGACTTGCTTCCAAGTAAACCTGAACAGCAGTAGTTCCCAACTGGTGGTCTGTGGACCCCAGGAGGCCTGCACAACCCACCCATGGGGTCTGGGACACCATTGACATAACAAAAACTACCATAGAGATACAGTAACAACATTTTCAAAAATAGGGGGTCCATGGCTTGACTTTTGGAAAAAAAAACAAAAAACAAGGGGTCTGCAGTACTTACAGTAGCTAACTGGGAACCACTGCTGCAATATAGCAAAGATATAGGATTGATTTTTAGTGGATTTACAGGTAACTATGACAGACTGTAATCTAAAGGCATATTTTGCATGAGGAGTGGTCTAGAAATATTTGTAAAAATAAAATCAACTTACTGCATCATATTGCCTAAATACAATAAAAATGGACAACATTCAGCCCAATGAGGGCCAAGCACATAGGGGTTCACTCACAGGTGGGAGACCAAATGTAGTGCCACAAGAAAAATGGCGTCACAAACCTAGGGGTATCAGGCATGGTGCTTGCCTTAGCCCCACCGAATGCCTAGGTGTCACAATTTCCCACAGCGCTCCTCATGTAAAATTCCCTGCAGGGGCACTGTGTGCTATAGTGTTCAGTGTGAGGGACTAGGCCCTGGGGGTATGTGTGTGTGGAGACCAGGGTTCAAATCCCCACAGGACCGTGAACCTCACTGGATGACCAGGGTTACTGTGTCTCAGCCTAAATGTTGTGGGCAGGCCTTTTTCCCCTAGCCAGAACTCACCTCTCAGGTGGGCTCTGTAATGCGAGAGAACGAGGGAGGGGTTCACAATGAGTTCTGGCACCAATTTTTTTAGAAAAATAGCACTGGTTGTGAGGGATTAAATCATGAAGGGGAGAACCTGGAGCTCCTTGGAGAAAAAGGAGGGATGCAAAGCAGTAATATAAAATGGCGGCTTGGCAACCCAGTCCCACGGCAACCCAGTGAGGCAGGGCAGCTTGCCCAGAGCCAGCCCATAGGGGTACAGGAGTGTGGGGCATCTGGGTGCCAATTCTGGGGGGTGCCCGGTGCCCGCCGCTGAAGCCACCTAAGCTCTTAACTATCTACCTGTTGTGAAATAATAAATAATTTTGATCAAGCTAGAAAAACAAAATACATATATACCTAGGTATCACCAAAATGTATGCCTACTGTTTCACTAAAGGACTTTCAACTTTGTGTGCCCATTTACCAAAGACCTGCCGCGCCAGCGGCAGCGCTTGACATTCACAACTGTGGCGCTTGTCATTCTCAACGGCGCTGTGCGTGCGGAATTAACTAAATTTGGGGGTGCTGGGCGGATCTTTGCACCCCAGCGGCGCATATGCTAAAGACAGCCCTGCTGGCCCACCCATGAGGCATGGTGAGGTGACCGCCTCAGGTGGCAGGACCCCCTGGGACAACAGATCTCGATGTCACGCTTCCTCACCCCTTCCTGATGTAGATCTTCCCTTCCCCTGATTCCCTGGCAGGCAGCGAGGGCGCAATGGTGGGGTGCCCAAATGCCTTGGGTCTCGTCTCCCTGGGTCTGTCCTGGCTCGCCTCCTGCCCCCAAAGTCTGCTGCCCTTGCCTTCGGTTTCCCTCTCCAGCGCGCCCTTGGCGTCTCCCTCCGCCCCCCGCAGCCTCCCCGGCTGCCTCTTCGCATTCCTCTCGCGCGCCATTCCTCTCCTGCGTCGTCGTCCCGAAGGGGACCTTTTTTCTCTCGCGCGCTCTCACCTGCTCGTTAAGCGCCAGAGCCGCCTTCGCCTCTCTATTGCCCCCCCCCTTCCCCGTCACCTTCCCATCTTCTCAGCAGAAGCTTCCGCGCCCCCTCGCGCCAGCGGAGAGGCGCTAAGAAGGGAGAGCCGGGGCAGAGAGAGGAGGAATGAGCCCGGCCGCCGAGGGGAGCCTCGTAGCCCCCGACGTCGCCCGAGTTAAGCGCCGCCTCCTCCTCCTTCTCCCCGGGCAGGATGCAGAGGCAGCGGCGGCGGCGGCTGGTGGCGGTGCTGCTGCTGCTGCTCGCGGCCGGCAGCCTGCGGCGCGCGGCGGATAGAGGAGGCGCATGAGGCGGCTCTCGCCCACCCTGCCTCCTACCGGCGGGTGCAGGTAAACGGGGGCGAGGGCGGGAAACGAGGCGGCTCTTCGGGACGCTCGCCAGGCAGGCAGGCAGACCGCGGCTTCTCAGCAATGCCTCTCGCGGCTCTCTTAGGATGCATACGGTAGAGCGACCGAAGCGTTGTATAATCCCGCGCCCCCCATTTGGCGATGCGCCCTCCCGACTCTCCCGCTTCGAAGAGTTGGGGTGACCGTTCCAAGCGGACTCGGGTAGGGGAGTCCCTCTGCACTCAGCGAGATTTACTTTCCCGACATGTTTAGGATCGGGCTGTGGAAAGGGGGTGGGAGTGGGAGACATTGTCGGTTTGGCTTAAGAATAAATCTGTCTATGCTTGCCTATGCGCACCGCACGTGCAGGACGATCCCCGTCGTTGGCGCATGTTTAAACCCGTCCATTAAACTCCCTTTTATTCCCCTGTCCAGCAATTCAACAGAGATGCTGGTTTAAGATGCCATCCCGCTCGGCGCAACTTCTTCCTTTTTCTCTTCCGCCGCACCACTTGCTTGGACGCCTCTCTGCTATTTGGGGCTGGAAGGTCTTCATGCGGGCGGCAGCAGTGGCCCAACCTCCCTCCTTTGATCTTTGTAGCTGTTTTGCATTTTGCAACGAACAAATAAATAAATAAACCTTAAAATAGACCAGATCTTTGAAGTGAAGTGGGTGGGGGTGTAACTCTTGCCTAGCGGCTCGCTTGTTTTGTTCTTAAAGCTCTCTAGCATCCTCATGGATGGAGACTATTTTTTAAATTATTATTTTAAAAAAAGCAACCACCCTGTTTTGATCTTGCCTCAGCCTTCTCAGCTGACTTGGAGAAACTTCACGCGGTTACCTTCAGTTTTTGTCTCATTCTTTTGACCTCTTTGTTGTTCCTGAAGTCTGCCGATTTCCCAGCATGGATATTACATATGAATTGGAAAAGATGTGAAGCTTCCTGCATGGGCTTAGCCAAGGGGGGGGCAGAGAGGGGCAGCTGGCACCCCCCAAATCAATCAATAAAAATAAAAATACATAGCAAACTGATGTTCTGCCCTCCCCAACAAAAGGCCTGCCCCCCCCCGCAACAAAAATCCTGGTTACACTCATGCCTTCGTGTGTAATGAATGCACGTGCCAGTATTGACATGTTTACAGCTGCCAGAATGGGCACAGGTTTGCTGCATGCGATGGTGAATGTGTCGTTGCCTCCCCCCGCTCCCCATAAGTGATATTCATGTATGAAAATTATCAGCAGTGTCATCCTGAGAGGTGCCAAGGGAATGCAAATCTAGTCCAGCTGGAGAAGCCAGGTTCAATAATTTCACCCAGTCTAGTGGTGGGATTTTATTTCCAGACAGAAATGTGATAGTGATCTTGCGTGCATGTGGGTGTGTTTGTGCTGCTCTCTTTGCCAGGAGTAGCAGGTGGCCAGGTGATGGCTTGCTGGCTTCCCCTTCTGTTGCTAGCCTGCACTTTTGTGTTTGCATATCTGTGCACCAAATACATTTCCCTTCCATAGAACATGGTAGCCATATGCTCCCGTCTTAACTTGTGCCTGGCTCATCCAGTTTATCAGCAGCTATATATTTCCATCTCCTTTCTTTCTTTTAAGGCTGATTCACAGCACTTCTGTTTAAACCATCCTGTTTGGGGAGAAATATTTGTTAAGCTGATTGGGTGTGGTGGGGAATCGTTGAGGAGTGAAAGGAAATTTGTTAAAGGCAAACCAATAAATCCGAGACATGAGATAGTTAAAACAATACATAGTTATTCTATAATGAAACTGTGCATAACGAGATGACAGAGCATAGTGGCTTCTAGAATTAGGAAAACATTTGTTGCATCTTATAATATATTATTAAAATACTCTATATAAGGTCCCTTGCTTTCATTGTTGAACGGGATGGAATTCCCTAACTCAGATTTCTCTCCCTCAGCAAATTCTTTAAATTCAGTGCTTAAAAATAATACATTATGGTTGTTGTTTTTTAAAAATCTTTCTGGTGCTTTCTCTTCCTTTGCCGACTTAAAACAGATACATGCATTTATATGGTTCTCATACTATAGTTGTATTTGGTATTTTTGCCATGCTCTGAACATCTGGTCCTGTGGATATAAAAACTACAGTTCCAAGGATGTAAAAAGTTCAGTTCTGAAGAGTAGGGCCCTTTCAATTTCAGAGAATCTTGCAAACCAGGTCTACATACACACCATACATTTAAAGCGCATTACTCTCCCCAAAGAATCTTGGGAACTGTAGATTGTTGATACTTCTGAGAATTATCAGGACACCCCTTAAAGAACAGCAATTCCTAGCACTCTTAACAAACTACACTTCCCAGAATTATTTGGGGGAAGTCGTGTGCAAATGTGCTTTAAATGTATGGTGTGTACACAGCCCAGGTTCTCTGGTGACATTTCTATTTAGGAAGGACTTTGGGGAAGTGAACTTGGCTCTTTGTTTGGCTTAATGGTAGACTTTTTAGTGTTGTGGTTGTTTTCAACAAACCAAAGATGTCAAAGATGTCAAGTCCCGCAGGGCCCTAGTCTTTTGTGACAGAGCATTCCACCAAGTTGGGCCCAGTACTGAAAAGGCCCTGGCCCTAGTTGCGACCAATCTAATGAAGGCCAATCTAATCTTATGAAGACCTGATCTCATAAACGTAATGGAAGTATTTATCAAATAAGTGGTTATTAGGAGTTTGGGAGCACAGTGGCATCAGTTTGCTGATGATGCACAGCTCTATTTCTCCATGAATCAGGAGAGTCTGTGGAAGCTCTGGACCATTGGTGGACTAGATAAAGGTCAATAAACTGTGTTTGATGCCTGGGAAGCTCTGTGGGTGGGCTGTTCCTGTGTGTGGAAGATAGGGTAGTTGCTTGTTCTGAAAGGGACTTAACTCCCTCTAAAGGAGCAGGGACATAGCTTGGGAGTACTTCTGTATACATCTTTCTCATTAGAGGCCCAAGTAACCTCAGTGGCTAGAAGTGTCTTTTGTGAGCTTTAACTGGTATACCACCTACATCTGTTCCTGTATGAGGATAACTTGGCCACTGTAGTCCATGCATTGATTACCTAGAGACTAGATTCCTGCAACACACTTTATGAGTGGCTGCCCTTGGGCCTGTGCAGAATGTGGTGGTTAGACTGCTGATGGGGGCAAACAGCTGGTAACATGTAGCACCTTTGCTATAAGGTCTTCGCTAGCTGCCCATACCTTGCTGTGTCATGTCCAAGGTTCTTGAGTTGATCTACAGAGCCCTGAACAACTTGGGTCCAGGATACCTTATGTACCGCCCGAGCCCTTCTGTTCTGGTCTGATGACCGAGATCATCCAGAGGAGCACTGTTAGTTGCTCTCTGTGCCACAAAGCCTGGACTGGCCTCATCTAGAAGTCAGGAACTGAGTGTCACTGCAGAACACCCTTCCAGCAGAGATTTGGAAGGCATCCTCACTTTTGACTTTCAGGTGTCTCTTGAGGACTTTTTTTTAAATGGCAACAGGCCTATGCAGTTGTTTAAAATGACTCTGGAGCAGCCAGCCATTTTAATGATTGCTTTGTATTGCTTTTGAATGTTTTGACATTGTTGCACACTGTCTTGATATTTTGCAAAAGTGCAATAAAGAAATGCCTTGATAAATAAATACAGAAGTAAATGGGCGACATTTTTCATGTTCAGCTTTAATGCAGAACATGATACATGTAGACCTTGCCTGCATTATCAGCATTTTTATAAAAATGTAGTTTATTTCTCTCCTGTCTCTGCCCACTTTTAAGCTAGTGGCCATCTATGGAAAACTGTGCAGGTAGATTTCTATCCATTTGCTCAGAGGTAAACCTGCTGCTTCTGCTAACGTCCTGGCCAATGTGTGCAATGACTGCCAAACACTTTGCACTGTACTAATATTATTTGATGTAATTTTGTATCATGTTAAGACTACTTTATAGTTAGATTTTTGCTATTTTGCATTGCTCCCCCTTTAAATGTGCCATAGAGCCACTGGCCCAATTTCATGTGGACCTCTGGATGCTGTGGGTAGTGTTAGAAACTCAGATATATAAGCTAGACACCAAATGGCTCCTTAAACCAGGGTTACAGTTGCCAAAACAGAATCCCTAGTTGCCATTTGTGGCAAGATGCCTCGAAAGTTGTATTTTTCAATACAAATTTTTTTGGTTCCTGAAATTCATTCTGATTGTACAGGTAAGATATCACAGATAGAATTCTACAGGATGTATTGATAGTATCTGAAAACAGTCCATATCCAAGCATTGCACCGCCAGATGGTGAAGGCACCAGATCCTATCCTGTGGCCCATGCGTCTTCAGTCGGTCTCAAGTGGCTGATAACCAGGCGCAAATTGCGCCTGGCAAATATTGAAGGCGACTGTGGGCACACAACTCTTGCTCTCTGGACTATCCTTCTGAGAACTGCTGCCTCTTCTCTGTTTGTGAGAGATAGAGATATAGAGGAGAAATGGTTGCTACATGGTGAGCCAGTATTGTGGTGAGCTGTGTGGTTGGGGTGGATCCAGGAGAGAGAGGGAGGCTGGGATGGAGAAAACCAGAAATGGATGGAGCTGAAACGGATGAAGTAATGGGAGGTGTTATCTCTCTACAAGCCGTCACTCTGATCTGTGTTAATGGAAGGGGCAGGGGAGCCAAAATGGACACAAAATGGACACTTATGGCTTTGGTTCTCCACGATCACAGCATTTCTGGCTATGGGATTCTTGTGTCCTTTCTGCCCAGTTATCTTCTAGAAATGTATAAGCCAGTTGACGACAAAAGGCAAGGAGGACCTTTCTGCTCCACAGTAGGAGAGAAGGCCTATAAACACCTTGCCAAGCTGAGCAGTTGCACCGTTTCCCGATACGCAAGTGAAGAGGTGAGCAGAATAATTTCAGAATTGCTGCTAGGGCTGATAAGGTATGGAGGATAAAATTCCTCCTGCGCCATCATTACTTTGCCTCTGCCTCGAGTGATGTGAACCATGCAGCTGATTACAATTCTGAATGTGTGAACCAGGACTCCAAAACAGGCATGGAAAAGAGGCAAGCAATGCTTGAGAGTATTTGCAAAAGCAGGCTAAAAATCTATCTCCAAAAATATATATAAAAAGAAAATAAACCATCAACGCTTTCCTATAATTGCTCATGTTCTAAGCAGGAGACAAAAAAATGGTGTGTGGGGGGGAAATAGAAAATCGTAGGACTCTTTATGTCCTGTCGCTTCTCTGGTAAAAATGCCAAAATATTTAATCAGTTGGAATTAGCAGGCTCACTATGTTGCTGGGTGAATCTTCACCAGAATTGTTAATTACTAGCAATGGCCCCTGCGGCAGGGACATCACTGTCCAACTTCATATAATTCACAAGCCTGACTGTTGCATGGCTTTGGATAACTGTCATTATGAAATGAACATGAGGGCAGATGTAGTCAAATGATGGATTGTCTCGGGGTTAGCACTTTACACCATTATTCTGCTTTCTGCTCAAGATATGTCTCAAGCCCTGCACAGATGGTAAAACAGTATAAAAATGTATGTATGCACTGGGGAGGGGGACAGAGTGGGAGACTTTTGGCTCCACTCCTGATCTCTACATATTAATAGGGATGTTATTATTATTTTATATATATATGGAAGCTGCTCAGAGTGGCTGGGGAAACCCAGTCAGTTGGGCGGGGTGTAAATAACAAATAATAATAAAATTGTTATCATGGAATAATTGCTTTGTTAGCAATTGAATCCCAGCCTTTCGGTGTGATTGGAATTGCTGGAAAGGGTACGACCACAACCTGGAATTTCAAGCACAGTGGTGTAAAGGGAATCTTGTAAAGCCATCCCACCTGGGCTGCTAGAGGAGGTTGAATTCTCTCAACAGCATCTGTCACCCCAGTTCCACCAGTCCTCCAGTTAGATTTACGGTACCCAGTCCAAGATTGTATCTAAAACCTGGTAAATGTTACCATGTATCTATAATGATACACAATAGTGCGTTGAATAATTCATTGATAGAGAACCAAATTCAGTGCTGTGTTGTTAATATTTAATTCCACTTTAGTTCATGGTATAATAAAAATCTAATCAGGAAACAATGGAATGGTTTGGAAGTTTTGATGGATACTTCAATACATGATTCATCCACAGGAGGTAATATATTCATTCGCATTAAAAAGTCAGTGGTGGCAAATACACTTTTAATTAGCCTGGCAACATCAAAGAATAATCACAGTACTTTTAATCTTGCTGTGAACAGGATGGATTTTTTTTAAAAAGCACCAACTATAATTGCTGCTTAAATAAAGCCCATCAATTATGTAATTCATCAATTTTTTTTTTTAAAAAAGAAAGAAATGCAGTTCATGCCATAATTTTAAGAATCTTAGCAGACAGGCAGGCTTTAGGACTCTGGGGTACGATTCTAAACTTGTATGTTGATAAAATTCCTACTGGATTTTCACTTCAGTGAAAAGGAGACTTATCATGTGAGTTTAAAGCTGAACTGGCAGGAGTCAAAGAATTGCAGGTTTCCCCAGCATAGAGACGGAGGACTCAGCTTAAAAAAAAGCATTTTATATGTGTTGTATATGCGATATAATGTTGTGACACCAGGCGGCGCTGTGGAAAGGAGTCCCGTCTTTCCCAACTGGATGACACGCAAATCTTTGATGTGTCTAGATCCAGCCGGAGTGATGAGTAAAGCTGTGCAGTTTAGCTTTCTGCCACTCCTTAACACTTTGAAGACACAGAAATTCTTCCAAAAAAAGGTTGAATTCTGGGAATTCTGGACAGAGTTGTGAAGTTCTGTGAGCTAGCAGAAGGTGTGATCAGAACAGGCTGGACCTTTTCCCAGGGGTAGCAGTACCTGAGCCAGTGGGAAAAAGACCGATCTATGAAAAAAGTGATAGTATCATAGCTGGAATCCTATAAGTGGAGTTTGCTGAGAGCAGCTGGTTCTATCATGAAGTGGCTCAGGTAGAAGGCCCTTAAAGTTGAAGGGGGGCAGTTTAATTCAATTAATTTGTTTATTTTTGCCATTAGGCCGAGGCACTTGTGGATAATGGGAAGGTGGAACCTAGGTTGGGCTTGGGCAGTCAGTCTCTTTTCAATGGTTTCTCTTACCGAACTGAAACATAATGATTTCCACCTTACATCAGCATCTCAACCAGGGTCACCCTGTTTCATCTGAGACAGGACTTTATCTAAGGTCCAAAACAGGGTAGAATTCATCTGGGGTGTTCTGCATTGAAAATTACTTCGCTGGCCATCTGTGATATTTAAATCCTAAATTTGCATCCCTACATATCATTTCTATGAAGTTTAGCATCTATGCCCTGGTTAGTTTTAAGTTTCTTTCAATGCCTTGGGTTGTGTGGGAGGTCCATCCAGATCTGACCAAGGCAAAACTCACAGTAGATCATAATGGAGTTTGTTTAGGGCCCCAGTACTGACTTGTGGGGAATAACAATTATCGTCCTGTAGCCTGAGAGTCTTGGACCTTTTTGAACTGCAGTCTTCCTCTTGAAGAGCATAAACACTGAGCAGCTGGCTTCTAAAGGCAACTGCTATGAATCATCCTCCTCAATTGGCCTTAACTGCTCAACAGTGTTCTCTGCTCTGAGCGTGACCTCTGCTTGGAAAAAACCATTAAAGTATTCCCAATTCGCGAAGTGGAGTGCAGTATACACCTCTGTGAGTGTGATTATCTCCCGTATTTGAAGAAGTCGGTATGATAATTGAGCAGACGCCAACAAGGTTTTCTTTTTGGTCTCCATCATGGAGTTTTAAATAATTGCATCAAGTCTCTGCTGCAAAGCTGTGTTTAAATTACAGTGGTACCTCAGGTTACGAACAGTCCTGCTTACGAACGCTTCGGGTTATGAACTCCACAAACCCGGAAGTAGGTGTCCCGGGTTGCGAACTTTGCCCCGGGATACGAACGCAATCTGCTTCCGGGGCCGCGAGAGACCTATGTAGGGATTGTGCGTCTTGGGTTAAGAACGCTTCGGGTTAAGAACGAACTTCTGGAACGAATTAAGTTCGTAACCTGAGGTAGCACTGTATGCCTTAGCTCCTTCCTGTACCACAAAAGCTGAACACACTGCTGGTCACCTGGATTGGGGCACCTGCTCATGTCAGAGATAGGTAAGAAAAAGGATTGTGAGTTGAAATCACTGCTTCCTGGAATCCAAATCTCCAATATCCTTCTCTATTCACGTAGGGTGTTCAGGCACAATGTTAGCAGTGAGCTGTTCCAGGTGGGCAGCAGAGGGAGAGATCCTGGCTTGTATATGCATCCTTCACCCCTCTTCCAGAGCCTAATCTGCATTCCCAAACTCCGGAGCTCCCATCTTTCTTAATTGTACTGGATGCTATTTCTCTTTGACCTCTTGTCAGAGAATTGGAATCATTTTAATTATTATTGTATTGGAATAATGACGTTTAAGATGCAATAAAACCATGTATTTTACTGGGTGAAATACAGTCTTTGCTCTTGATTGGCATTAAGACAAAGGTAACAGTGTTAGAAGCTGAGATATAAAAGCTAGGAGCTAAAAGGCACCTTAAATCTAGGTTATGGGCACAACAACAGAATGTCAAGGCATGCCTTTCCCCAGAACAAGAATACAAAGCTGAAAATGAATGAACTGCAGCTAAAATATTATGTTCATTTTTCACATGGTCTAGTCCTTCCCCTGCCCACCCCCCTAATATTCTTAAGAGAGTCTCTTCTCCAGTCTTCAGAGAGTAGCTGGAAGTGGGGAGGCAGAAAAAGGTCCTCCTTTCCTTCCACTCTGCAGTTTTAATGTGAAATCTTAGGTGCAGTACTGTGCCCAGAGCTCAGAAACTGCTCGCACTAATGAAATTTCCTGTCACAAAATGCACCTGGAACAATGGGAATTGATTACACTGAAAGGTAATCTTCTTAAGATAATAATAAACAATACAAATTATGCATATCACAATTATTGTATATAGGATATCACTTTAATTAAGATACTAAGTAGGTTTATTAATGCACACATGTTAATGTTATTCATAATAAATTTAATATTTATTTAATTTAAAAAGAAAAATGCACCTTTCACAACAAAAAAATTGCCAACAAAAATTTAAAAATACGTATTTTTAAAGAGGCATCTTTGAAACTTAAGCTATTTAAACTTTAATGGAGGTGGGGATGGGCAGAATGATTTCCTGTGGGAAACTGATATTTCATGAAGTTACAGTTCCAACTTTTAGGGATTTAGTGGTAAGTTTTGTTTTTTAATCCCCGCCCCCCAAAAAGCTCTGCAGGAAGAGGTGAAATGTAGTTATAGCCTCTCAGCGAACAAAGAATAATGCATTTCTGCTATAATTACACATTCAGGCCTGATGACTCATTTCCTCAAAGAAAAGCCTCACAAATATTAACAGTATTCATGCTACTAAATGTGCTTTTACTTCACAGAGAGGCTAAACATCTTTCCCTTTCCGACTCATAGAATAATTTTGAATAAACAAGGAAACAGAATATCAGAAGATATGGAAGAGCTCTCGGGTGAACAATGTCCTTAAGCATTTCAGTTCACTAAAGACTTAGAGCTGCTGATAATTAATCATTATCCTCTTGTCCCTGAAACCAGTAGGCACTGTATAGACGACTGTAGCAGTGACGGAGGGATCCCACCGCCATCTGTACGGTGCTCGGGTGGCGCCAGCGGCAAACCGCTACGTACAACTCATGTGTGGTGTCACACGCATGCGCTGTACGTATTGACGCTGCACATGCGCCCTACACCCTACACCAGTGTGGTGTAGTGGTTAAGAGCGGTAGTCTCGTAATCTGGGGAACCAGGATCGTGTCTCCTCTCCTCCACATGCAGCTGCTGGGTGACTTGGGCTAGTCACACTTCTCTGAAGTCTCTCAGCCCCACTCACCTCACAGAGTGTTTGTTGTGGGGGAGAAGGGAAAGGAGAATGTTAGCCGCTTTGAGACTCCTTCAGGTAGTGATAAAGCGGGATATCAAATCCAAACTCCTCATCCTCCTACATAGCGACGCCACTCATGCATCGTACGTAGCAGTGCCACACATGCATTGTACGTAGCGGCGCAACGCGTGCGCGGCCGGCGGTTTGCCCCGCCCCGGGGGTTGGTTAGCCTTCTTTCACCCCTGCTTGCCAGTTTGCTGAAGGCAAGCGCCCCATGCCATTTGACATTGTCAGATGCTGCTCAGAAGCACACCGTCCTGCCCCAAGTTCTCTGTTGGGGAAGATCTCTTACACTGTTCTGAGCTTTGGAAACATTAGAAGGTTCTGCCCGTTCCAAAGTGTAATGTGATAGAGACAACCAAACTCCCTGCCACCCTCTTGTGCCATAAATTTGCCCTGCTTTTTTCTGCTGCAGAGAGCCCTGCCTGATATGAGGAACCAGTTTCCTCCCTTTCTTGAGTCTTCTGTCATGTACTGAGAGGCGAGGGGAGGAAGAATATTGACTGGCTGCTGAGCTAAGCCAAAATTACTCTACTTGGATGGTAGTGTAGAACAAACTGTGCCAACCTGGTGTCTATTATTATTATTATTATTATTATACTGCCCTACACCCGCAGGTCTCAGGGCAGTTCACAGAATAAAATCAGAATATACTGAATGACAGCCCCAGTTGCATGGTCAGCGATGGTGGGAGCTGGAATTCAACATCTAGAAGCTTGTAGGTTCCCCATTCTCCATAATGCATTAAAAACGTTAAGTTGCTACCTACACTTGACAAGAGGTAGCCAATTTTCAGTTTTGACTGGTCCCAACCATACCAGGGGAGAAGGGTTAAACCTTGCCTCCCCAGCACTATGGTCCAAATCTAAACTGGTCCTCCTGCAGTTGCTTTAAAAAAGTATCTTAGAAGAACCAGTTCATGAATATCATGTGTCACATCTGATCTTCAGGGAGGTCCAAGCCACCTAGTTCTGAAGACTGAGTTCTAAGCTTCTGTTGCTTTAATTCTGTGTAGCTTTTGGTCATGCAATTTGTAGTTGAGGAACTTTGTTGTAATTTATATCTGAGATTCTCCAATAATTTTGTCATACTCTCCTTCAAAGCCTTTCATCAATTGTCCTTCATCGCAGTCTGAAGTTGATCAGGATCAACTGAGGCTTCCCATACTTCCCAAAGAGATCTGTTGCCCCTCTTCTAGAAATTACAGTGTACGCTCTTGGATCAAGTTTGTGTTGACGTTGGGCTTTGCTTGAAAACTTTAACCTTCAGCCAAGATAGTATAATGCATTATTGGCAGAAGCTGGCAATTTTGTAAAGTGGTTTGCAGTTATGCGCTTTCTATTCTTGTTCAAGACATGCATGGATGAAAGCAAAGGGTTCCAAAACAGTGGAAAGAACTCGTTTTATTTACGAACCACTTATGAAGGCTTATTCTTACTGAGCTTGTTGAGATCAAGCAGACTTGGCCACAGGAAAATTTAAGTGGTTTACAGTTGCACTGGATGTGAAAACTGTAGGGCTACCTTTGAAGGAGACTTGGAAACTACAATTAATCCAGAATGCGGCTGCCAGACTGGTGACTGGGAGCTGCCACCGAGACCATGTATCACCAGTCCTAAAGGATCTACATTGGCTACCAGTACATTTCCAAGCATAATTCAAAGTGTTGGTGTTGACCTTTAAGGCTCTAAACTACCTTGGTCCTGTATACCTGCAGGAGTGTCTCCATCCCCATCGTTCAGTCTGGAGGTTCAACTCTGAGGGCCTTCTGGCAGTTCCCTCACTGCAAAAAGTGAAAATACAGTGGTGCCTCGCAAGACGAAATTAATTGGTTCCGCAAGTTTTTTCTTCTTGCGAGTTTTTCGTCTTGCGAAGCACGGTTTCCCATAGGAATGCATTGAAAATCAATTAATGCGTTCCTAGGGAAACCGCTTGCCAGGCTGGCGGTGCGGAGAAGGGCTTTTCTCCCCACCGCAAGCCTTCAGGACAGGTACGGGAACAGAGGGGAAGGCGCACAGCGCTTTCCCTCTGTTCCCGGGGCTTGCGTGGGAGGAGGGTTTTTCCTCCGCACCGCCAACATTCAGAACAGCATTCTGAATGTTGGCGGTGGGAAGGAAAACCCTCCTCCCACCCCAAGTCTTCAGGAAAGCCATCCGAAGCTGGGCGGCGGGAGAAGGTGTCCCCGCCCCCCCCGCCCGGCATCGGAGCTTCGTTCCGATGCCGGGCGGCGGGAGGAGGCGTTCCTCCCCCCCCGCCCGGCATCGGAGCTTCGTTCCGATGCCGGGCGGGGGGAGGAGGCGTTCCTCCCCCCCCGCCCGGCATCGGAGCTTCGTTCCGATGCCGGGCGGGGGGAGGAGGCGTTCCTCCCCCCCCCGCCCGGCATCGGAGCTTCGTTCCGATGCCGGGCGGGGGGAGGAGGCGTTCCTCCCCCCCCCGCCCGGCATCGGAGCTTCGTTCCGATGCCGGGCGGGGGAGGAGGTCCGAGGACAGTGGGGAAGACGCGCTGCGCTTCCCCGCTGTCCCGGAGATTTCCCTATGGGCTGTCGTCTTGCGAAGCAAGCCCATAGGGAAATTCGTTTTGCGAAGCGCCTCCAAAACGGAAAACCCTTTCGTCTAGCGGGTTTTCCGTCTTGCGAGGCGTTCGTCTTGCGGGGCACCACTGTACAGGGAACCAGACAGAAGACTTCAGTCCTACATACTTTTTTGGGAATAAGTCCCATTGAAATCAGTGAGATTTGCTTCTAAGCAATAATAATAATAATAATAATAATAATAATAATAATAATAATTTATTTCTACCCTGCCCATCTGGCTGGCCACTCTGGGCGGCTTTCAACAAAACACTAAAATACAATAACCTATTAAACATTAAAAGCTTCCCTAATCAGGGCTGCCTTCAGATGTCATCTAAAAGTTTGATAGTTATTTTTCTCTTTGACATCTGGTGGGAGAGCGTTCCACAGGGCAGGTGCCACTACCGAGAAGTCCCTCTGCCTGGTTCCCTGTAACTTGGCTTCTCACAGCGAGGGAACTGCCAGAAGGCCCTTGGTGCTGGATCTGAGTGTTTGGGCAGAACGATGGAGTGGAGACACTCCTTCAGGTATACTGGACTTAGGCCGTTAATTTTATTTGTATGCTGCCTTTCCATAGTTACCACCATGCTCAAAGCAGCTTTACATTAAAAAAAACCTAACTACAAGCATAACACAAGCAGTCATAAACAATAAATAAAGGATCAAAAAGCACAACCAAATTGAACAATTTCTACATAAATCATAAGATCAATAAGATACAAAAATTTAATATCAATAACACCCCCAGAATTCCCTCACTCCTAAACAATACCCCAGCCCAAGAGTCTTGCAAACTTGCTTAGGGGATCCTTAGCAATCAAATATTTCTGCTGGTTGTGCTAGTTTAAACTGTAAACACTTAATGGACTATAAAAGCAGCAGTGGAGATAGTACAGGAGTTTTAAAAATATATGGTTCCAGGCATTCAGTCTGTGGAGGTCTCTGCAAATTAAGACATGATATATGCTTTAGTGCTTCTGAATAATTCCTGAAAGCTACACCCTCCCCTGTGTTTCTTTATGTATTGTTGGATTCCTTGGAGACGATTGGGTAAACAAGCTTTAGCTTTCTCTGGCCAAAGAAAGGTAGTGGCTTTTTCATGCTTTTGGTTTTTCTCGGGTAAAGCGGCAATTGTAGCCTCGGCCTTTTTTAACACTGAAAGAAAGCTCCAGTTAAGTATTTGCAGCCCTGGCACTTTGGCATTTAAACTCCCCAGGCTCCATGAAATAAACTTAAGTTTGCTCAGCTTATTCTTGGAGAATAGATGAAAAAAAGAAACAGCTACACCTTAGTTAGGGATTTCCCCTGCATGCAAAGACAGACTCTGGTGGACTCAATGGACAAGACCAGTAGTGGGTCCAATGGTCAAGAAGGCCATTTCTGCATGGGGTGTAAAGGGAAGTGAGGGGCAAATAGGGTTTGTCAATCTGGGAAAGTAGCCCATCTAGGAGAAGGAAATCTCTGACCCTAAACCTCTGCTGCTTTGCAGCTACACTCATTTGTGAGAAAAGCTTTGGGAGTAAACCCCGAAGAACCATCCATACCCGCTGCCTTACAGGACATCTTCAGGAGCAGAAAAGGCTAAGGAGTAAACACCACACAAATCTGGAGTGGAGTCCCAGAGAGGTCACTTTGGGACTGCAAATGGATGGGAGGAGAGGCAGTGGGAAGTAGCAACTAGGAGAGTTGTCCACACCAGTGTCTTCAAAGTAGCTCCTAATCAAACAGTCCAAGTGACTGTACAGGGAAATCCCCACCCAAAAGAGGGCAAGGGTGGAATGGAGGAATCACTGCTTTTGCACATCCTGATGACACGTGCAGCAGCCCAGAATGGAGCCCCCACTTAAGCGGGGATTCCCCTGTTTGTGGCTGGAATGTAGGTATCTTAGAGCAGCAGTGTGGAAGCCTGACTTACATAGAAACAGGGACAACTATGCCACCATAGGAAATGAGCACAATAGTAGCAAATGGAGACGTTGTGGTGCATTGGGTGGGTTGCATATGTTGCCTCCTGGAGTGATTTGGTTTTAGCACGACGCTCTGCTGCAAGAGGCTATTAGCAGGCAGAACTTGTGGAGAAGAAAGGGAGGTCTGCTTACCAGGGTGACTGAGAGGAGAGAACAAGCAGCGTTCCACCCAAAGTAAGATGTTGGGAGGCAAATGAAGAATGCATTTTTGTATGCAGAAATGGTTGGGGTGGATGGGAGATGTTGCTTGGAAAAGTTGGGAACTCCCTTCCCTTGCCACTTTTCAAAGGGGAGTTCTCGCAAGAGCCTGTTCTGCTGCTGTATGTTGAGATTGGACCTCTATTCATGGCTGTTCTTTTTTTGGAATTTAACTCTGGAACATGTTGTTCAGTGCATGTTTGGTCTGTTTGTTTCTTGAAGGATGGAACATGAGGCTTCCCAGCTAGAAAAGAAACATGTGCATAACGTCTATGAAAGCACAGCTGCCTATTTCAATGATCTGCAGGGCAAAGCGTGGCCTCGCGTCCGACAGTTTCTTCTAGAGCAAAAGCCAGGCAGCCTCATTGCTGATATAGGTAGGTCTATGTTTGTGTGCATGTGTGTATGTATGTGTATACTGATAGACAGACAGCATGAAGAATCCTTATAACTTTAAGAAGATAGGAGGAGATGATTTTACATCCTGTTATGTACACATTACCACTAAGTTTGGATTTGCCATACAGTGGTACCTCGGGTTACATATGCTTCAGGTTACATAGGCTTCAGGTTACAGACTCCGCTAATCCAGAAATAGTACCTCGGGTTAAGAACTTTGCTTCAGGATGAGAACAGAAATTGTTCTCTGGCGGCACGGCAGCAGCAGCAGCGGGAGGCCCCATTAGCTAAAGTGGTGCTTCAGGTTAAGAACAGTTTCAGGTTAAGAACGGACCTCCAGAACGAATTAAGTACTTAACCCGAGGTACCACTGTATATCTATTAAATTTCGAGTCCAATAAAAAGGAGGGAGGGGGAGAGACTATATGTTTGTTTGTTTATTTATCCACCACAAGTTACATAAATTCCAGCCCTGAGCTCTGATGTGGTGAGGAGAGTCCACAATATCTTTGTGTTCACTTTGATGAAGGGAACAGCTCGATGCAAGCATTTCTTTTACACACACCACTCTCTGGTGATGTGAATGGATAAATTTCTGTGAGCGTGCCCAGAAGCATCAGTTAATTTCTGCAGCTGAACGGGTGGGCTGGCCGGCCTGTTGACCAGTAGCCTGGCTGCTTCCTGTTTCTGGTTACCTCCTTGCAATGGTAAGTTTTTTCTTTGCTTTTGAAGTGGGGTGGGCGAAACCATGTGGAGATTCTTGCAAAATTCAGATTGGGTTTGAGGTGAGCCAGGTGGTGTTTGGCCATCCCTTTCTAGGATTAAATTTTGGATGGAAGATGGTTGCCGGTTACTGACCTGTAACACCGCTGCAGTTTCAGAACTGATGGATTGGTGACATAGCAACCAGGAAATCCCAGGCTCGGAAAATGATGAGTAGCTTATACCTGTCCAACCATCCTCCCTGTTAGCTGAGCTGTCTTGTCTTCCACCCCAATACCTCACCCCTACCCATCACTAAGCAAACTGAACAACTATGAAAACATTTGAAACAGACTGAATATCCCCCAAAGTGTTCTATAAATGCCAAATATTAGCATCATATTACTGTGACAATGACTACTACTGTGTGCTGGATTGCAGCCTTCGTTTTTCAATACTAGAGTATGCTTGAAGAAGTATGCAGGCTTCTGCTTTGAACCTTTGCTTTCTTATTATTTAAGATGCTCCATTGTCATTCTGTAGTGACTGGGAGACAGTTTTTTCGTTAACACTATTAGCAGGTCAGAAAAACTTAGGGCTGTTTTTTAAGGCAATTGGAAGCATTTTATCTGAATTCCTTATAGTAAACTAGTCCCCTTTGCTGCTTCCCTGCATCTCTCCAGCTGAAAATTGGCAGGAATTATTCTTCATCACTCGCCTGCTGACTGCCTGGAGCAGTTTTCAAACTCTTTTTGAAAAGGTTTCTTTGAATGGTTTTGCATTAGAGTGGTACTTTTTCTTGGCTATGGATTTGAAACTATGCACAGCAAGGAGATATGTTTTGTAGTGACTCCTAAAGCTTAACATATGAGTAGCAGTAATTTTTATGGAAGAATGCTGCAATCCAGCAACAGAGATCTGTGATGGAGGCTTCATGCAGCCTTATTATTGTTAATGTTAATCTGAATGCACAATCCATAGGATGGACTGGGGTGCATCTCTGAGTGTAGATAGGGATGCTCATCTTCATCCTATCCATCCCAGTTGTAATCCATGACTAGAGTTGGATTAGGGCAGAATGTCATACATGTCATATTAAAATCCAGTTAGTTGTCCACGTAGCTTTGAAGTATCCTTTAGAATGACACTTGTAGTAGTGTGGTTGCTGTTTACATATAATGTCACTAGAATGAAGAGAGCTATAGGTAAGGAATTGACTCCAACTGTTTCTGTGGATGGATGCTGAGTGCCCTAAAGTTGTAAGTGTAGGGTGGATTGAAGAAGACAGCTTTAGCATTAACTTGATGTTAGCAACGTGAATCTAAACCTGGCAATTCTTGTAAGAAAAGATAACAGTGGTACTTCGGTTTCCGAACATCTCAGTTGTCGAACATTTCAGTTTTCAAATGTCGTAAACCCGGATGTAAATGCCTCTGTTTTCGAACACGCCTCAGAAGTTGAATGTGCCACGCAGCTTCTGCTGAATGCAAGATCCTGAGGCCTAGCTGTCGGCTATTGAGGTTTCGGTTTTCAAATGTTTTGGAACTCGAACAGTCTTCCGGAATGGATTACATTTGAAAACCAAGGTACCACTGTATTTGTCTGTTTCAGTGGTCCATATTCACTCTGAGAACACACAGTTTTACTCTGCTCCAATGTCAGCTGAACAATAGAGATTGTTTTGTTCCTCTGTAACCTTGTTTGGTGTTTGTGTGAGTGTGTTTATTTTTATTTTTTAAAGGTTGTGGGACTGGAAAATACCTTGGTGTCAATAGCCAGGTGTATAATCTTGGATGTGATTACTGCGGTTCTTTGGTAGAGATTGCAAGAAATAACGGTTGCGAAGTGATGATCTGTGATAACCTTAATCTTCCTTTCCGGGGCCAGTGCTTCAACGCGATCATTTCTGTGGGAGGTAAGAGAGTCTGGATGTTTGGGGGGGGGGAGTAAAATATGTTCACTAGACAATGTGTGCTTCTGCACTGCTGTTTGCTCACTTTGTCCAGAATATGAAGAATAGGATAGAGCAGGGATGGGGAACCTCAAGTCCAGAGGTTGAATATGGCCCCTAGGCATTTTTATCTGGCCCTTGGACCTCTCCCCAGGCCACACCCCCTGTCTCCAGGCCACAGCCCTTACCAGTCCTTTTTCACCCCCAAAGTGTTTTCCCCTGGCTGGAATGTGTCCCAGAACTCTGATAATGGCTCTTCCTTCTGTGGATGGAGGATACAGAAGGGTGCATGCGTTTGCATAGAAACTTAGTTACACTACTCCTCAGGTCTTCCAGTGTTAAAACCACATCGTCTGCAAACACTTTTATTTTATATGTTTTATGTTCCACCTTTACCCCTTTTATATCTATGTTTTCTCTTACTCTCCTAGCAACTACTTCTAAAATCAGTAGAAACAATAGAGGGGATCTAATCCTTTTAACTGGAAGTGCCATGGATTGAATCTGAAAATTTCTGCAACAGTAAATTATTTTTGCTGACATCTGTGCAATTCCCCCCTTGTACCTGAACAGCACAGAATAATTCATTTTGTTTTGGGGAGCAATGAAGAGAGAGGCTTTGACTTGATATACTAGCAGGGGAAAGAGATCATGTTCCTGGGTGTGTTGCAGATAAACATGGCTAGTTGGTGTGTCATTAACATAGGCTGAGGATCAAGCCTTGTGACACAGCAGCCAAGAACCTGTGCCTAGACTAGATGGTTGGATGTTTTTCAGACCACTCCCCATGCTCCTTTTAGCCTTGCATGAGATAGAGCCTACAGGGCAAGAGTATGAGATGCTGAGCTTTTAACATCATATCTAAAACATTTGTTTAAATTCAGCATTATAGAAATTATTCATTAGGTGCAAAAATAATGTGAAAACTGTAATCTCACTTGTAAATTTGCATTGACACACATGTAAAAGGCACAGTATTTTAATATTTTTAGCACAGAATCCCCACATCCATGAATGTTAAAATATCGTTTTGCTTCTCTCCCCAGTGATTCACCATTTCTCCACACAACAAAGACGAATCAAAGCATTAAAAGAAATGGCCAGGGTGCTGGTACCTGGAGGCCAGATGATGATTTACGTGTGGGCCATGGAACAAAAGAATCGGCATTTTGAGAAGCAAGATGTGTTTGTTCCATGGAACAAAGCCCTCTGCTCCCGGTTGCTTTCTGAACGCAGCAAGGATGCGTGTAAGAGGGAGCTTGCAGCTCATGCCATAACATCTCAGACTGTGCCCCCGGACCAGCTAATGGGTTCCAACCACAGCTACCCTGTTACCCTTGACCAGAAACATCCCCAGAGGACTGGCAGCTGCTTAGCTGAAGCCTGTTGTGTGAAAATCTCTGAAGAGGAAGAGAAACGAGTTTACAGTGCTCTTGGGAGATCTTTTCGTTCCTGGTTTTCCTCCAGATCACTGGACGAGTCAGCCTTGGGGAAGCAGAATGAGAAGATGCAGCCTTTGAAGAGCACAGCTGGATGGACAAACAACGCCGTCTATGTTCAGCCATCAAGGCACTGCAGTGTAGATTTAGGCTGTCAAGGACCATTGGTGAAAGAGCAGCAACTAAATAGTTATGATGAAGTGTTTATGAAGCATATGGCGTGCAAAAGATTGGAATGGCTGGCGGCCTCAAGATCACTGAGAGATTTCAATGGTGAGCCACCTGCTTTAGTCGAAAGCAAAAATGAGGAAATGTCATTCCTGGATAGCTCTGTGGAAAACGTAAACAATGGCTATATCCCGTCAAGCAATAGTCATTCTTTTGCGGGCAAACACTTTAAAAGGACTTCATCGGCAAGCTCCAGTGAGTCTATTGTAGATGCGGCTGTGGCTGTGGGAGACCGAGTTGCTTGTGGTCAGGATACAAAAGCCTTCATGCGCTATTACCATGTTTTTCGGGAAGGGGAGCTGTGCTCTCTGCTTGAAGATAATGTGCCCGAGGTTCACATAATAAGTTCAAGCTATGATCATGGTAACTGGTGCATTATTGTGAAGAAAGCAGGTGAACAACAGCATGCATAGTTCTGAAAATCAAGGGCTTCAGATATTGCTTCCTGTGGAATTTTAGAGACTCCCCCCCCCCCCGGCCATCTGATCTCCCATTCTGTGTGTGTGGGAACAAATGTGTGGATAAGGATGTCATTGTGAAAAAGGGTACTTGACATTTTGCAGAAATGCAGGCCTTCTGCAAACACCCATTGTCAGGGAACTGCCATCGGAAGGAAGGGAAGTGAAAGGGCTCACACAGGTTGGGAGAGACTCAGCAGCTGAAGAGGGAACCAGTAGGGGGAGAGGAGCTGGGCTGAGGGAAAGGGAGCTGGAGGGATGGCTCAGAGACACTTCCAGCGAAAACAGTGGGGAGGTTTCAGGACCTCCTGTAGGGACACCCACTCCTCGCCGGAAACTGTCACGCAGAGAGTCCAGAAGACGTGTTTCCGTTAAGGAGCTTTTATGTTGGAAGCGATTCCGAAAGCAACCACTGTCGGAATCTGCCAGCGACTGACGGAGCCATGTTTAAGGGGCTCCGTTACAGACAGAGGTTTGCAAACTTGACCAAACTCTGAGGGACTAGGATTTTACACACAAGCAGCTCATCGTCCCATCACAGCATTCCGACAGTCTTCGTGAGCAGCTTGTGCAGGAGAAGGCATCATGAGCAACCCAGCCGGAACCGGAGAAGCAGGAGCTGGAGCGGGTCCAAGCCTGGAAGAAAGGTACCGGGTGTTGGAGGTCCAGCTAGCGCTGCAGACGGCGAGGCTTGAGGAGAGGAGGGCTCAGGATGCAGACAAAAAGGGGAAAGACACCCAGCTCGTCAGAAAGGTACCAGGATTGGTGCAGAAGTTTGGGGGGGAGCCCAAAGACTATCATGGCTTTCGGACAGAGATGCAATATGCCCTCAATCTGCAGTTTGATGAATTCCCTGACGAGGAATCAAGAGTGGCTTTCGTGATTGGGCATCTTGAAAAGGGGGCGAGAGACTGGGTTAGACCCCTGATGGCAGCGAATAGTGACGTCCTAAAGGACACGATGAAGTTCTTTCGCGCCATGGATCTGATGTTTTCCAGCGATATTGAACAGGGAGTGGTCCGCAGACAGTTAATGGCTTGCAAACAGGGGAGCCGATCTGTCCGTGAGTACTGGACTGAATTCACCATGTTGATCCATAAATTGGGGTGGGATCTATCGGCGGAACCCATTCAAATGCTTTTTGAAGAAGGGCTTTCTTCGGCTGTGAAAGACGAACTTTCCCGGGCGCCCAGGGCGGAGTCTATGGACCAGCTGACCAAATCAGCGCTGACCATAGGAGCGCGCCAGGAGGCGAGAGCATTGGAGAGGCGGGAAGGGAAGGGGGAACGTTGGAAGGAGTTCCGCATTCCAGACATTCCAGAGCCAACTTTCCCGCCGGCAGAGCCGATGGAAATCGGAACAGCGCGCGCGCGCGCAGTTTCAAAGCCCAGTGAGGGGGGAAAGAAGGAGGGAAAAGGCGCCCGGAAATGCTATCTCTGCCAACAGCCAGGTCACTTTGCCAGAGTCTGCCCCCAGAGGAAGGAATGGCAAGGGATGGTAGGAGCTGTGGAGGGAAGAGAGGAAGAAATACCGAAGCAAGTAAAAGCCAACGCCTGGCTGCCACCGTCGGGGCACAGCAGTCAGGCCAAAGAGCAGTGAAAGTGCCCACGCCAGAACCTCCCAAACCCGCCCTAGTGATAGAAGTGGCGCTAGAGCTGCCAAACGGACACCCTCTAAAGATAAAGGCGCTGTTGGACTCAGGCAGCTCCTGCAATTTCATGAGCAAAGAGTTTGCAGCTGAACACCAGATACAGACGATCCCTTTAAGCAACCCCCTGCAGGTGACCACGATCGATGGCAGGGAGCTGTTGGGAGGAGAAGTCAGCTTGCAGACCGTCCCAATGATAATGAAGGTGGCAAGGCACACCGAACTGATAGCGTTTAATGTGGCCACCTTGGGAGGAGCTCCCATTATATTGGGGATGAGCTGGCTAGCGTTACATGATCCGCTGGTGGGCTGGCATCAGAGAGTGGTTTCTTTTGGTTCAGCACATTGCTTAGAACACTGCAAAGAGGGAAAGGGTTTGGCAGGGGCCCAAGCCACCCTAGCAGGGACTGAAGTAACGGAGAACGTGAAGGTACCACGACAATACGCAGATCTCCGCGACGTCTTCAGCGAAAGGGAAGCTGACCAATTACCCCCGCATAGACCCTTTGACTGTCAAATCAATTTACTCCCTGGGGCACAGCTCCCTGTAGGCAAGCTGTACGCCATGTCAGACAGAGAGATGCAGGAGCTAAGAGAGTTCATTGACAAGAACCTGAAGAGAGGGTTCATCAGAGAGTCCAGGGCGGTGGGGGGCAGCCCAGTGTTTTTTGTGGATAAAAAAAACACGAACAAGCCGAGGCTTGTGTGTGACTTCAGGGCCTTAAATGCAGTGTCAGAACCAGTGGCTTTCCCTATGCCCAGGATTGACGACATTTTGACAAGGGTCAGGAAGGGAAAGATTTTTACTAAACTGGACCTAAGGGGGGCGTACAACCTGATACGAATAAGGAAGGGGGATGAATGGAAAACCACCATGTTCACCCCTTTGGGGGCATTTGAATATTTAGTTATGCCCTTCGGCCTACAAGGAGGCTCCGCGTGCTTTCAATCGTTTATGAACCACGTCCTGGGGCCTTTGCTTTACAAGAATTGTGTGGCCTTCTTAGACGACGTGTTGGTGTATTCTGAGAATGAGGAGCAGCATGTGAGAGACGTCAGAGAAGTGTTGAGCAGGCTGCAAGCCAACCAGCTGTGGGTGAAACTGGAGAAGTGTCAGTTTCATACCAAGGAGGTGGAATTCCTGGGGTATCGCCTGTCAGACAAGGGATTGGCCATGGATCCCGGCAAGGTCCAGGCGGTGCTGGAATGGAAAACACCCAAAACAAGGAAGGATGTGCAGAGGTTCCTAGGATTTGGGAACTTCTATCGTAAGTTCATCCGAAACTTTGCCCACCTGACGGCGCCCATTACGGACTGTCTCAGCAGTAAGAAGAAGTTCGTTTGGACTGAGGAGGCGGAGCGAGCATTTGAGGAACTAAAAAGGGCCTTCGCCTCGGAACAACAACTCCTGCATGTGGATTTACAAAAACCGATGAGAGTGGAAACTGACGCATCAGACAGAGCGATTGGGGCGGTGCTTCTGCAGCCAGGGAAGGAGGAGTCAGAGTGGAGACCGTGTGCCTTTTTTTCGCGAAAGCTGAACAAATCCGAGAGGAACTACACGGTGTATGACCGAGAACTACTAGCCATTCATGAGGCGTTCTGGAGATGGAGGCACCTGCTAATTGGCGCACAACATAAGGTGCAAGTGTGCACTGACCACAAGAACCTAGAGTATTGGAGGACGGCACGAGTGCTCAACCAACGGCAAGTGAGATGGGCCCAGGAGTTCTCCAAATTTAACTTTGAGATTTGTTACGTGCCAGGCCCAGAGAACATTAGGGCGGACGCTCTCTCACGCAAACCTGAATATTTGGAGGAGGAGGGAGCACCCGAAGAGAGACATGTCATTCCAGAGGACCGCTGGGTGTGTGGGGCGGCATTGGTGGGACAAAGAGAACTGGTAGAGGAAACAGAGAATGATGAATACGCCCAGAATAAGCTCAGAGGTCTTAGGGGTGAGGGAGAGGAACCAGGGGGTTTCGAGGAAAGAAATGGAGCTTTGTATTACAAAGGGGCACTGTATATCCCTGAAGGAGACTTAAGGGGGAGGGTACTCAAGCAGTTGCACGACAGCCCCACGGCGGGGCATTTTGGACAACACAAAACCATGTGGTTGGTCACCAGGGAATTTTGGTGGCCTAAGGTGAGGGAAGATGTACGGGAGTATGTAAGAGGGTGTGAGCAATGCCAGCGAGCCAAAGGGGAGAGGCGGGCACCGGCGGGGCTATTAGAACCCTTACCAACCCCAGAACGACCTTGGGAGGCAGTGTCGATAGATTTTATGACTGATCTGCCGAAGTCCAAGGGGAAAACAGCCATCATGGTGGTGGTAGACCTACTAACAAAGATGTGCCACTTTGTAGCCTGCTCGCATGCAGTCACGGCGGAAGAGACAGCGAAGTTATTTGTAGAACACATTTTTAGGTTGCACGGAGTGCCATTGAGGGTGGTCTCAGACCGAGGAAAACAATTTACGTCCAGGTTCTGGAGGAAGCTCATGAGCTTACTGCAGGTGGAGGTCAACTTTTCGACTGCCCGGCACCCTGAAACCAACGGGCAGGCGGAAAGAGCAAACGGGGTCCTCCAGCAATACCTGAGGTGTTATGTCAATGACAGAGAGAATGACTGGGTAGAAAAGTTGGCGCTGGCGGAATTTGCCTACAACAATGCCGAGAATGTGTCCACAGGGATGAGCCCCTTCTTGGCTAATTATGGGTGTCATCCCAGGGCTTTCCCAGGGGGAGAAGGGGAGAGATGGGGTGTCCCGGCAGCCGAGCATTTTGTAGAAGAAATGGAAGCAATCCATCGTCAGCTCCAACTCAACTTAGAAAGGGCGAAGGAAGAATACAAGAGGCAGGCAGACAAGAACCGAAGGGAAGGTGAAACCATAAGGGTGGGAGATAGGGTGTGGCTGTCAACCCAAGGGTTGCCGTTCAAAGGAGGTTGTAAGAAATTAAGACCCAGGAGATTGGGTCCCTTTGAGGTCATTCAACAGGTCAACCCAGTGGCTTTCAGGCTCCGGTTACCCAACCACATGAAACTGCACCCAGTATTTCACAGGTCGTTACTGTCACCGTATGAGGGGGGACGAGAAGGGATGGCCACTCGGGGACCGGTCATAGAAGAAAGGGAATGCAGCAGCCATGTGGCAGAAATCCTCGACGCCAGATGGAAGGGGGATCAGGTGGAGTATTTGGTAGCGTGGGAAGGAGAACCGGAGTCAGAAAACACTTGGGTAATGGCAGAAGATATCAATGACGAGGTATTGATAGAAACGTTCCATCAAAGGTTCCCAAGGAAACCTCAGCCTGTGGAGAGGTTCCGGAGGGAATACTTTGGGACCACCGATGAGGAGGAGGAGTTGGAAGGATTCTCGGAATCGGAAGGGGAAGGGGAGATGGACTCTGAGGAGGAGGAGTACTTCGAGACCAGGAACCGCAACAGGTGGAGAGAAGTGTTCGGGACATCGGAAGATGAAGGAAGTTCATTCCGGGGTTTTGCCTCCTCACCGCCCGTAGAGGAGGGGGCGAGAGGGGATGAAGGGGGCCCTGGAGGGGAGGTGGATGTCAGGGAACTGCCATCGGAAGGAAGGGAAGTGAAAGGGCTCACACAGGTTGGGAGAGACTCAGCAGCTGAAGAGGGAACCAGTAGGGGGAGAGGAGCTGGGCTGAGGGAAAGGGAGCTGGAGGGATGGCTCAGAGACACTTCCAGCGAAAACAGTGGGGAGGTTTCAGGACCTCCTGTAGGGACACCCACTCCTCGCCGGAAACTGTCACGCAGAGAGTCCAGAAGACGTGTTTCCGTTAAGGAGCTTTTATGTTGGAAGCGATTCCGAAAGCAACCACTGTCGGAATCTGCCAGCGACTGACGGAGCCATGTTTAAGGGGCTCCGTTACAGACAGAGGTTTGCAAACTTGACCAAACTCTGAGGGACTAGGATTTTACACACAAGCAGCTCATCGTCCCATCACACCCATCATAGTTTTATATTGCTTTTAGGAAATCTGTTTTGCGTTTTTAAGAACATTTTATGTAAGATGAGGAACGAGGCATTTTTTTTTAGTTGCCCCAAAATAAATGAATGAATGAATGTTCACCCGATGAAAAGATCAACCCTCAGCCTATTGGCACTGAAATATGTTGCATGCATTTTACTTGCTGGACTTTTGCTTAGAGGAGCACACACCTCGTATCTGAAGGCCTTTGCTTTTTATGTTGCTTTTCTGTTTTCTTTTTTTAATGTTGCTATCCAAATAGACTGTACATACATAGGATGCTTTTTCACTGTGGCGAAAAGGACACTGTAAAACGAGGGTTTCAGGTGCTGTTTCCTGTGGGATCTTAGAGACACGTGAGGTGAGAGCCAGGGATGAACTGAAAAATCAAGACAACAAGAGGGATAAAAGAGATGTAAAAAGAATCCGAGAAAATCAAACATGACCCGTAGAAGGAGTGTCTTTCTGGGTGTCCTTCACTGTTTCCTGAAGTGATGCATATATAAACTGAGGCTATAGGCTGTGCTCATTATATTCACTCAAGTAATGATGATGGAACCAGCCTAAGGAGCCTGTTTTGCTACTTGGACCCAAGCTGATTTCCCCCAAACAGACTAGCAGTTGGACTGCATAGTCCTTAACACATTGTCTTCCATACTTTAAACGGACCCTTAAAACATTTCTGCTTTCCTAAGGGAGACTGATGAATTGGTTTCTTAGTAGACTAGCATTTGACTTTCTTTTCTCCATGTAGTGCTCAACAAAACACTCCCTGAATTTCATGGATGGATGTAGGCAGTAGGCAATGTTCAGCTACCTTTTACTCAGAGTAGAGCCATTAAAATAAATGAATATGGCTAAGTTAGGTCCATAAACTTCAGTGGGCTTACTATGAATAAAATGTAGTTGAATACCACCCAATGTGTTTTTTCTCTGCAGTCTTTTTCCATTAGTCCAGCTAGACTGAGTTTTTCCCTTTTTAAAACTCACATGAACTCTTGCTTTGCTTGCTCAGTCATCCTGTACATTATGATAGTACTTCTTGGGCAATGAAGTGATGACTAGCATAAATGTGAAGAAGCACTTGATTGCATAAATGTGAAGAAGTACTTGATTGCTGGTACTTTTATATCCCAGAGTGGGATCCTTAAAATCAGTTAGGTTAAATATTCCAGGACCTCCATCTCTGCAAGGCTCCTCTAATAACTTAGGTAGCTGAGATTTAACTGCCTTTTCAATGGCTGAATGATACTTGACAATTTGATGGGATATTGCTTCATATCATTCCTACTTTTTTTTTTTAAATGGAGATTTACTGCAATAGAAATGCCCTTCTGATGAGTGCCTCCATCTAATCAAACTGATGCCACATCCTTTATATGTTACATCTTCCCACATCATCAGCTGTCGAAAGCCCCTGTTGTGTTTTTGTGAGATAGTCCTGCAGTTAACAGGTAGCATCTTCCATGGGTGAGTCTTACAGAATAATAGCCATATAGTCTCCTTTTCAATTTACAGTGTGATTCTCTACATGCCTACTCAGAAGTGAGGTCTATTGAGTCTACTAGCAAATGCCTGTAGGTCTGCTGCTGCTGAAGGCATGTCCTGAAGGGAATGGGTGGCGCTGTGGTCTAAACCACTGAGCCTCTTGGGCTTGCTGATCAGAAGGTCGGTGGTTTGAATCCCTGTGACTGGGTGAGCTCCCATTGCTCTGTCCCAGCTCCTGCCATCCTAGCAGTTTGAAAGCATGCCAGTGCAAGTAGATAAATAGGTACCGCTCCGGTGGGAAGGTAAACAGCATTTCTATGTGCTCTGGTTTCCGTCCCAGTGTCCCAGTGGTTTAGTCATGCTGGCCACATGACCCGGAAAGCTGTCTGTGGACAAATGCTGGCTCCCTCAGCCTGAAGTGAGATAAGCACTGCACCCCATAGTCAAGTCTGACTGGACTTAACCGTCCAGGGGTCCTTTACCTTAGCAATGCTGCAGAGAGTGCAAATGAAGTCAGAGCACTATTACAACTCCATGGCCAGCCTTTTGCTGTCTTTTAGTTCATGTTCTTTCTGTGTGGGGAGCCCTGCTGGAGTAATAGTGCTCTGACTTCATTTTTCAAGAGTCACACAGTGGTTTGGGCAGGGGGGCATGCAGGAGTTGTCACGAGATATGCAACCTACTTCTTTGCATGCCATCCCGATGTCCAAAAGCAGGCATGTCCAAAGTCCGTCTCTGGGGCATAATCCGGTCTGCCGGTCGATTTAATTTGGTCCCCGTGGCAGTATATGTCTTGAGGTAAAATCCTTAAAAAAGCCCAGTAACTTCAATTCTTAAAAAAGCTCAACAACTATGGGTCAGGCCTCACACAGGTTCACTTCATCAGATCTGGCCCTCTTTGAAAAAAGTTTGGGCACCCATGTCCAAAAAGGAGCAGGGTCATGTCACTTCTTCCACTGATGTCAGTGGGAGCTCACCTCTTGATTCCTGTCATTGGATGTAAATGCCCTTCATTCAGTGTGCTTCCTTGCCTACAGCACCCTGCATGAGAACAGGAGCCTGGCAAGCTGTCCCCATTGCGAGCATGGCATACTGGTTATTCTCAATGTATTGCTTCAGTGTGTGTATTTATCCGGCGCAGTCTGCCCTGTCCCAGGGATAGGGGAATGAGTAACAATACGCTAATTACTCTAATCTATAACTATTTTCAGAAAATGTGCAGATTTGGTTTTGGTGGATCTCTGGAAGACAATTCCAAAGTTGCATCTTATGTGCCAGTATCCTCTCTGCATGCCCTTTGGCATTTATTTTGGCATGGGTTGTATTTAAGAGAGCATGGTGGGTCATGGAAGTGATGTCTGAATCTGCTGGACCTGGAATATTTGGTTTTTTTTTAGATTGGGATCATCTTTTTGAATTGAGCTTAAAAGGCAATATATTAATCAAAATCAGCCATGGTCTGTCTTCGCTGTTCCCAAGCTACTTTTGTTTCCTCACCCAGAAGAGCCACTTGCAATAAAAGCATCCTTGGTTAGAGTGGAACAAACCTCACCTTCAGAATAACCAATGTCGAATCTCAGATTACATTACTTTTAACGAAACTGTAGATGTACATATTTACACGTGAGGAAAGCTATTGGCTTTCTGCAACATGCAATTAAATTGGTTCCCTCCGAGCTGCAGAGGGAGATGATCTTGAAAGCACAAATAGGTTGTCAAAGCTGCAATTATTCTTTGTGCAATATGTTGACATTTTGTTATTTATCATGTGCTTGTTTGCAGTTCTTTTGCAGCTGTGAGATATAGGCGGTGCTAATAAAGAATTGGGCTTGGTTTTGTTCGCTCTACTTTGGCAACTGCATTTGCACTACTGGGCACGAAACCCAGTTGGACATTAAACTAGACCCTGCAGGGTCAAGCAATGCACTGATAGAAGCTAATATTCATTAACCTGTAACGCAGCAGAAGTGTGGACGTTAATTAATAATATAAAACCTTGGAGCTAAATGTCAATGCATTACATTTTATTCTTTGCCTTGTACTCAGCCTGGCAGCTATTCAGTGTTGTAATTCATACCAAATAGTGTACTGTAATTGTCCGCACTGACATTTAGAACACGATACATAATTGAACTTTAAATGTCCAGGTTTTCAACTATTCCATGGTACGTTAATAAAGATTATGTTATTGATAAAATAAATAAATGTGTGTCTGGGTGAGTTATCATTTCGTTGGCTGATCCAGGGGACTCGTATTCAGTTGTCTTTAAAAGCGCTTGTCCACGTTTGTTTCAGGGCTTCGAAACAGCAGCGAACTCCTCTAGAACTCTGGGCTTGAAAGCAAGACTATTCCATGCACACACCTGTATTGCGGACCTAAGATGTGATTCAGCAGTTGTCCTGCGCTTCCAGTAGAAATGCTCTGGATGTTTAGCAACTGGAAATGATCTGATGGTGATGGCGGCTAAAATTGGTGGCTCTAGTCTGCTGTCAGGAGGTGCTGTGAGGCATGTGTAGCACAGCATAAGCTTTCAAGTCAAAGGGATACTTAATGTTAGGTGGCCCTCTTCTGGACTGAAAAGGTACATTTGCTAAACAGGACAACTGAAAATTGGTTGTTTGTCCTTTTTAGCTCATTATTTAACCTGGGAAAATATAGAATGAGGCCTGTAAGAAGCTTTAGGTTAGCGTTAACAATAGCATTGATGCAATGGAAGAGAGTTGAAAAGAGACCTGTATATATTTAATAGCCCCACCCCCCACCCCACTGATAAATTCTTAGTTGTAGTTGGGCAAAGGATAACTCGCACCAGCATCTGAGACAGTCTTCCTTGGTGCACAAATGTGGATCTTGTCAACGTAACATCATCTATGGTAAAGTTACTAAGATACAACTACATGGAATCATAGAATCGTACAGTTGGAATGGACCACAAGGGCCACATAGTCTAACCCCCTGCAATGCAGGAATACCCAAGGTTTCCAGGAGGATAATTTGGAATGGTGATGATGAGCATTTTCCTGCTCCCCAGGGCTACTTCAAATAGCTGAGTACAAAATATGAGTGCATCAAGATCAAACTGGGCAGGACATTAAATGCATCTTGGTGTTAATAATGCAGTTTGTTTGTTTGTTTGTTTGTGTGTTTAATGCAAATAGCATCAGCAGTGCTTTGAAAGTTATTGGTATTGCATCTGGCCTCACAAGCTTACGGCACCTTTGGAAGAGAGATTCCCCATAAGACCTCAGAAGGGAAGGATTAAATCGTCCCTCTCATGCCTGCTGCTATCGTCTCACCCCCCCTACCCGCCCCAGGTTATGCAATTTGTTAAATGCAAATAGTACTGAAGCCTTGGGTGGCCCTCAGGCTAGTTGCAAATTGGATATCCTTAAATAAATCACTGCTTTTCTCACAAAAAGGTGGAGTTGCCAACAGATGATACCTGAATGCTGTTGTTGCTTATTGTTGTATTTGTTATCTGCCCTTCACCAGCAGGTCCCAGGGTGGGTTGCAAGAATTTAAAATTCAGTATTAACCTCAGGGTTATCCACATTTCTTCTTGTTCTGCTGCTCCCTGCATTCCCAGGAAAACCGCTCTTTAGCGTAAAGTTGCGGTCGCATAATTATGATAAGCATAAGATGCAAGTTACCTGTATTATTCTCTTAATTTAGCCATCTGAGAAGTCTCCTAATACAGTGGTGCCTCGCAAGACGAAATTAATTCGTTCCGTGAGTTTTGTCGTCTTGCGATTTTTTTCGTCTTGCGAAGCACGGCGTCGGGAAAGTTTTGGGAAAGCTTCAAAAATCACCAAAGTCTTTAAAAACCTCAAAAAAGGCTACCACACCGCATTCTATGAGTTGCTCCTCGAAGTCAAGTCACAACTGTATTAACGGTGTTAAGAAAAAGGAAACAAACTTGCAAGACGTTTCCGTCTTAGGAAGCAAGCCCATAGGGAAAATCGTCTTGCGAAGCAGCTCAAATAACAAAAAACCCTTTCGTCTAGCGAGTTTTTTTGTCTTGCGAGGGATTCGTCTTGCGAGGTACCACTGTATTTAGCATGTTATTCTTGCTGTCTCAGAAAAGCCTTTCCTCTTTTTCTTTAGACACTGCTCCTTTTAATATGAGTATTTTGGGGGTCTAGAATCTTCCACAATGACCTTAACTGCTTTCAATATTGTCTTCCAAAAATATTCCGTATACTCACAGGTCCACCAACAAATGGATGGAAATACCATTTTTCATTTCCAGCCCAGCATAAATCAGATTTTGTTTTATTTTATTTATAAAAATAATGTTTGCTATTAAAGTAAGTCCACTGCTTATGTGCATTTAATTTGTGCGCATTCAGCTTTACACGTGAGGCAAAAATGTAAACAAATTAAAAAGATGGTGGAAAGGCAGCAGGGTTTTGGGGGAAAGGACTTTGGCAATCCCACCCACCATTGAACCCAATGTGTTTTGACTATACAGAATTTTGGCTTTAGGAACACAAACCCTGCATAAGTTGTGGGCTTACTGTATTACTGGGTACCATTGTTTTATTCTCACTAAACACACACACACACACACACACACACACACTCTTACCTAGGGGAAAGAAACCCTGTACATGCTCAGTGGCAAGCAGACATGCCCAAATTTTTGCAACCATAAAAATACACATACATGGAATCAGAGTCTATGTGTGTTTTGCTAAAAACATTGGTAGCAACTATGACTTACATATGCTGTCACAATGCATTAAAGATGCAATAGGAGTCTTTGCTGGTACAGACCATGGATGGGGAATCTGTGGCTCTTCAGATGTGGCTGGACTCCAATGTCCATCAACCCTGAACCAGCATGGCCACTGGAAGGGGATGATGGATGTTGGAGTCCAATAATCTCTGGAGGGCAACAGATTCCTCACCTCTGCTATGAAAAAACAACAACTGTCCATCTGGAAACTGGGATGACCTGGAATGCCCACCCGAATAGGTTGGCTGTCAGTGAAGCTTTTGCAGACATCTGTTTGCTGATTTAGTTTCTTCCCATAGTTCTAGTGTTTCATCACCGGACCACAGTTTTGCAAAAATAAACCCTGCTCATAATAATATGAGAGCGGTTCACACCTACATGTAAATAACTTGATTTATCACCAGTTTGGCAGTCAGCACTGAACGACTCACAGATGAACATGTGCATAATGAAACAGCATTGCGTTTGGGGCATGGTCTGAAAAGTTATGTCTGTGGTGTGAGCAGGATATGTGAAAGTTCATTTATAGATGCCAATCGCCACAAGTGTGCAGAGCCAGCTCATAGTAAACACTTTCTCTTGGGTAGTAATAAGTGCAATAGCTTAGCAGCTGTTTTATAACTATGGGCAGCAGTTATAGGTACAGACATCATTTTCCACTAGAGGGTGCTCAGCCTATTGAGGATTTGTAATAGGGCTCTTCTCTAAGGGACCGTTTTTCCAAGGCACAAAAATATACAAGAGAGATAAGTTGGAATTTAGTTTCAGTAAATTTATTTCAGAAGGTATTAGAACATCAGCCTTAAGAGCTCACACTAGCATGAGGCTATTCCCCCTTCTTGCTTTGCAGGTGGGCAGGTGGGTGACTGTCAAGGCTGCCTCAGGTCTCAGCTCACAAAAGACCAACGCCAACTTCTTCTTATATACAAAGGTGTTTATTGGAGTTCATTGTTTGCTTCACATCCGAGGCGCGCAGCCCCACGTCTGTTACGCTTAGACCGTTGAAGTCCCCTCTGAGTCAGTCCCTCCCCTGCACCAGTTTAAGAGGCTTGCGCTGCTCCACCTCTTTCTCTCTTTCCTTTTCCGCAGGGTCTTCCTGCCCGCTGGGGTTTTGCCCCTCCTGGATTCCCCTGACGCGGAATCCCCAGATTGCTCTTGCCCCCTCCTGCGGGCTTTGGGACCTGGCCCCTCCTCCGGGCTCCCTGTACTTCCGCGCGCCTCCACATTTGAACTTGGCGCGCGCGCCCAACCTCTAACCTTCCTTTTGACAGCTACACTACTCCCTTCACTACTCCCCTCCCCTTCCGGGAGGGTGGCTTGCTCCGACCTCCCTCCCTTCTCTGCTGCCGGAGCTGCTTCCCCTGATACACTGGAACCTCCACCCCCTTCGCTGCACTCTGGCGGGGAGGCTGGTCCTGATGCCCAGCTGCCACTTTGGGATCCCCCGCTGGCCCCCTGCTCCTGACACGTTCCCCCTGGGGCTCCCCTGGCCTTGACCACCGGCGCCCCCTTCTGGGAATCCTCTGATTCGCTGGAAAGACTCATGGAATCTCTTGAGTCATTGTCATCCTCTTCCTCGCTGTCCTGGGACTCATCCCCATCGCTCTCCATCTCCTGCCTACCCTGTGCCTCTGTCCCTGAACCCCTGACAGTGACCTTTATCAAAGTGGCCAGTAGGTGGTGGAGGGGTAGTAGTTCTGGATCTGGCCCATGGGCTTAATCCAGTTCCCCATTCTTGACCTGTTGGGTGGGGCCTATGACATCACGGTGATGAACACAGTTTCTTTTGGGGACTTCTGATGCCCTGCCATTGCACCAGGTGTTTCCCCTTTTGCACAAGACTCCGTGCTCCACTTATCCAGCTGAGGAACACAAAACTCTCCCAAACTGGTTATAAAGGCTCATTATTACAATTTCATTGCTGCCCATTTGGAAGCATCAAGTTTACCCTTTGAAAAAAGATTGATGCGTGCAATTATGTGAATGGCGAAGTCATTTCATAGCACAACAGAATCCTCTTTCCAAGTAATCACAATTAACTCTAAAAGGCTACCCATCTAGGACACCTGTCACCACTTTCCCGTGTCGCCTTCCTGAGCTCCTCTGTTGGGAGGATATGTCCCTGTTATAAGAAAAAACTGCTCCTTTTCCCTTATGGGCTACCCAAGAGCCCATATAGAGTCCTTTTGTAGGTTCTCTATGGGTAGGAGAAAATAACAGAGGCCAACCAGAGAATATTGAGAAGCAAAGCTAAACTAAATATGACATAATAGGCATCACTGAAACCTGGTGGGATAAGTCCCACGATTGGAATGTAATAATGGGGGGATACAATCTATTTCAGAGAAACAGACCAGACAAGAAAGGAGGAGGAGTGGCGTTATATGTCAGGGATGTGTATACCTGTGAAGAGATCCAAGATTTAGAACCTCAAAGCCAAAGTGAGAGCATTTGGGTCAAAATTAAGGGAGAGAAGAATAACAGTGACCTCATTGTGGGAGTTTACTATAGATCCCCAAGCCAAATGGAGGACATAGATGATGCCTTCCTGGAACAGATGGCCAAGCATGCAAAAGGAAGGGAGATAGTAGTAATGGGGGACTTCAATTACCCGGATATTTGTTGGATGTCAAACTCAGCCAAGAGCATAAGGTCAAACAGATTCCTCACTGGCCTTGCAGACAACTTCATTGTCCAGAAAGTGGGAGAAGCAACAAGAGGAACAGCCATTTTAGATCTGGTCCTAACCAATGTTGATGACCTGGTTAGTGGGGTAGAAGTGGAAGGATCATTAGGCGCGAGTGATCATGCTCTTCTGAAGTTTACTATACAGCGGAAAGGAGCAGCCAAGCATACTAGGACTCAATTTCTTGACTTTAAGAAAGCTGACTTCATAAAACTTAGGGAAGTGCTGGGTGAGATCCCATGGACAGTAATACTAAAAGGAAAGGGAGTTCATGATGGCTGGGAGTTTGTTAAGAGGGAGATACTAAAAGCACAACGTCAGGCAATACCAATGAGACAGAAACATGGAAGGTGCCTAAAGAAGCCAGGGTGGCTATCTAAAGAACTTTTAACTGAGTTAAGATTAAAAAAGGATGTGTACAAAAAATGGAAAAGGGGGGAAACCACCAAAGAGGAATTCAAACAAATAGCCAGCATGTGTAGACACAAAGTCAGAAAAGCTAAAGCACAGAATGAACTCAGGCTTGCTAGAGAGGTTAAAAGCAACAAAAAGGCTTTTATGGGTATGTCCGTAGCAAAAGGAAGAACAAAGAAACAGTGGGGTCACTCAGAGGAGAAGATGGTGAAATGCAAACAGGGGACACAGAAAGAGCTGAACTCCTCAATGTCTTCTTTGCCTCAGTCTTCTCCGATAAAGAAAACAATGCCCGACCTGAAGAATTTGGAGCAAATGATTCAGCAAAGGAAACACAGCCCAGAATAACTAAGGAGATAGTACAAGAATACTTGGCTAGTTTAGATGTATTCAAGTCTCCAGGGCCAGATGAACTGCATCCAAGAGTATTAAAAGAACTGGCAGATGTGATCTCAGAACCACTGGCAGTCATCTTTGAGAATTCCTGGAGAACAGGCGAAGTCCCGGCAGACTGGAGGAGGGCAAATGTTGTCCCTATTTTCAAAAAGGGGAAAAGAGAGGACCCAAATAATTACCGCCCAGTCAGTCTGACATCAATACCAGGGAAGATTCTGGAGCAGATCATTAAGCAAACAGTCTGTGAGCACCTAGAAAGGAATGCTGTGATCACCAATAGTCAGCATGGATTTCTGAAAAATAAGTCATGTCAGACTAACCTGATCTCGTTTTTTGACAGAATTACAAGCCTGGTAGATGAAGGGAATGCAGTGGATGTAGCCTACCTTGATTTCAGCAAGGCATTTGACAAGGTGCCTCATGATATTCTTGTAAAGAAGCTGGTAAAATGTGGTCTTGACTATGCTACCACTCAGTGGATTTGTAACTGGCTGACTGACCGAACCCAAAGGGTGCTCATCAATGGTTCCTCTTCATCCTGGAGAAGAGTGACTAGTGGGGTGCCACAGGGTTCTGTCTTGGGCCCGGTCTTATTCAACATCTTTATCAACGCCTTGGATGATGGACTCAAGGGCATCCTGATCAAATTTGCAGATGACACCAAATTGGGAGGGGTGGCTAACACCCCAGAGGACAGGATCACACTTCAAAACGACCTTGACAGATTAGAGAACTGGGCCAAAACAAACAAGATGAATTTTAACAGGGAGAAATGTAAAGTATTGCACTTGGGCAAAAAAAATGAGAGGCACAAATACAAGATGGGTGACACCTGGCTTGAGAGCAGTATATGTGAAAAGGATCTAGGGGTCTTGGTTGACCACAAACTTGACATGAGCCAACAGTGTGACGCGGCAGCTAAAAAAGCCAATGCAATTCTGGGCTGCATCAATAGGAGTATAGCATCTAGATCAAGGGAAGTAATAGTGCCACTGTATTCTGCTCTGGTCAGACCTCACCTGGAGTACTGTGTCCAGTTCTGGGCACCACAGTTCAAGAAGGACACTGACAAACTGGAACGTGTCCAGAGGAGGGCAACCAAAATGGTCAAAGGCCTGGAAACGATGCCTTATGAGGAACGGCTAAGAGAGCTGGGCATGTTTAGCCTGGAGAAGAGGAGGTTAAGGGGTGATATGATAGCCATGTTCAAATATATAAAAGGATGTCACATAGAGGAGGGAGAAAGGTTGTTTTCTGCTGCTCCAGAGAAGCGGACACGGAGCAATGGATCCAAACTACAAGAAAGAAGATTCCACCTAAACATTAGGAAGAACTTCCTGACAGTAAGAGCTGTTCGACAGTGGAATTTGCTGCCAAGGAGTGTGGTGGAGTCTCCTTCTTTGGAGGTCTTTAAGCAGAGGCTTGACAACCATATGTCAGGAGTGCTCTGATGGTGTTTCCTGCTTGGCAGGGGGTTGGACTCGATGGCCCTTGTGGTCTCTTCCAACTCTATGATTCTATGATTCTATGAAAGCAGCTAGTAAGCCTGATCTTTATTAACCGTTGCAACAGGGTGCTCACAACCACACGCCGGAGGCAGGAGGGACCCAGAACAATGGCACGCGAGCCCTTATATAGACATTTTGAAATTGCCCACCCTGGAGCCCAAGACCACCCCCCAATACATCATACATACATCAGAGAAGGGGCAGTCTACAACAGAATCCTGTCTGACACATATGGGTTTACCTGGCTAGCCTGGCTATTCTTTTGTGATGATAAATACTTAATTCCGGAGTCCAGGGCTCAGGCTCGCCCTATTCATATCTTAAATGTGCCCTTAAGGCAGGTTTTGCGAGCAAAGAGACAATGGGGAGGTTTTTCTCATTTCCTCCCTCCTTGCAGGGAAACATTTGAGGTCAATTTGGGAGAGACAAAATGGTTTCAGGACTTTTCCCCGTACTGTTTCAGACATGCGGTTTCTATATTGATGTATGTGTTTGCTTGGTACATTTATTTTATATCTTAGACCTTATAATTCCATAACATCCCATTGAAATGATGGGGAGGTGGGGTGCTGGTGTGTGTGTGTGGGGGGGAGAGGATGCTCTGACATTTCTTTGGATTCACAGCTGGAAAAACAGCTGCAAAAGGAGATGCCTTCTTTGCTGCACAGCAGCAGCTACTTAATTATCGATGTGGCATTCAGAACGTTACCGCAGGAGGAGACAAAAATGGAACCTCTCCTTCTGGAGGCACAAAAGTGGCGTTTTAATTGACTACTTTCTTTGACAGCATTGCAAAGTGACACATGAAGCCCAACATTCCAGTTCTCGACTTCCTTCCTTTGCAAACATTAAACTTTCTCCAATTTATCGTTTGGTCTTTTGTCCCTTTTGTTTTGAAGGAACCTACATGTTTCCTGGACAGGACAACAGCGTTTCCTCTCTGCTGTGAAAACCTCTTTAACAGCTCTGCCAGTAACAGACGGACTTAAAATTGGGAGATAGCCTGCCCTGAGTTTAGCTAGAGTAAGTTCCTCCTGTAATGTTGTGTTGACCCAGTTTGATAAACTGAAACTCGCAATCTGATCCATAGATTACTTAATACTTAAAAGGGCTGATTCACACAAGAGTGCTTGTCAGCTGAAGGCCTCAATAGATCATTAAACCAAAATAAGAGGGGATTCTGCTAGATGGGCATGAAGAGACGAAAACCAGCTGTATCTACAACAGGCTTTTTCTTTTGCATAGCTGGATAAACAGCCTGCTCACTATGAGAGGCTAGACATTGCCTGCACAGTAGATTTGGGATGTTGCCTGCCATTGGTTTAGGGAGCAGCTTTTCATAGCATGTGAGAAAAATAGGCAACATTAAATGAGTAAGAGTGCATGGAGAGGAGGAGGAGGAGGAGGAGGAGAAGAAGAAGAAGAAGAAGAAGAAGAAGAAGAAGAAGAAGAATTTGGATTTGATATCCCGCCTTTCACTCCCCTTCAGGAGTCTCAAATCGGCTAACATTCTCCTTTCCCTTCCTCCCCCACAACAAACACTCTGTGAGGTGAGTGGGGCTGAGAGACTTCAAAGAAGTGTGACTGGCCCAAGGTCACCCAGCAGCTGCATGTGGAGGAGCGGAGACGCGAACCCGGTTCCCCAGATTACGAGACTACAGCTCTTAACCACTACACCACACTGGCTCTGTTGGATCAAAGTCCCCTTTATTCCAGCATCCTGTTCTCACAGCAGCCAAACAAATAGAAGCTGTAAGCAGGGCTTGAGCGCAAACAGCCCTTGGCTCTCTTGACAGGGCTTTTTTTCCAGCCAAAACTCACCAGAACTCAGTTCTGGCATCTCTTTTTCTAGAAAAATAGCACTGCCCCTTGAGATCCCCAACAACTGGTATACAGAGGCATGTACTGCCTCCCACAGTACAGGAAGAACATAGGCCATAGCAGCATAGCAGTCACTGTAGCCTTATCCACCATGCGGTGGAGAAAAGAGGTGTTTCACAAACATGAACATTTAATAGTGCATTTATTGATTATATTCTGTACAGACATATAATAGCAAGTTATAAACCTTTTCTTCTTTTACTTAGACCTTAATCGTATAGAACGTATTTACAGGGGAGGGGGGAGGGTAGCCAACTTGAGGTACAAACACCCTGCCCCTCAAAAGAATATCTGAGGTATAAATACAACTATATTTTAAATAATTATTTTCATGCTTTATCTATGTTGGACAATAAACTGTGAGCAAGTGTACATGTTTACAACAGACTGGTATGTACAACATACTTTTATTTTTTTTACACACACATTTGAACATTTAAAAAGTATACAAAGAATACACAAGGCTTCCCTATTGGTGAGATATGCTACTGGTGCAATCCTTAGCACACATACATGGCAGTAATCTCTCAACTGGATTTACTACCTAAGAAACTTTTTGGGTTCCCCCACCCAGGTTAAGGGTTAAAGGTATGATCTAGAACAGTCGTCTTCAACTGGTGGGTTGGGATTCTTTACTTGGTAGTGGCCTGGTCTATAGTGGGTTGCAATAGTAGCACTAACACCATCCAAATATATGCTAAAAAAAGAGAGAGCAATGGGTCTCCACATGCATGTTTGGGTTAAAAGCTAGTCCTGGGTCTGAAAAGTTGAAGACTACTGATCTAGAACAGCTTTATCCCTCAGGTCACATCTGAAACAGTTGGTTCCAATCCATATTTGATCCTTGGCAGTATTCCTTGCAAGGGCAAAGGGTTTAACCTCTGGGTTTGGTACAGAGACGCAAACCATATCAAGAGAGTTACTAAAATCCCTGCTACGTTCTTCATGATTTCTGCACAGATATCACAAGGACTGTTGTCCCTGGAAACTTCTCCCTGAAATTCTGCAAGCAGATCAACACACAAAGAAGTTCCCCAGCCTGCCGGGTGTCCCTCACTGCAAATCTTCTCTCTCTCTCTCTCATTGTTCCTCACCTGAACTTTGCATGCATGTCCTACTGCAACATGCAAAGAACAGAACATGAACGGAGAGAAGCAAACGAGAGACACAGTGACATAAAACACTATGAAATAAAAATGGGCCAATCATGTGAACATAGGCGATTGCTAGGAACCAGACACAATCCACCAACACACCATAATTCTTCATCACACAACCCCTTAAAAAAAAGTAAAAAATAATAATATAACACTGTCAATGGTAACAATGGGCTGCTTCCAGCTGCATCACTGCCCTGGGATGGTGAAAGAAGGCAACCACAAGGTCACAAGGGCTTTTCTAGGTTGAGAGGGTGAGCAAAATGGAACCAACTGTCCAGCAGGTCACTCCATCTTTTGTAAGACTCACCTGTGTGTGCGTGAGCAGCCTGTTCTAGCTTTTGCAGGGAGGGCTAAAAGGCTGGGTTCCAGGGGCAGAGTCTGAGTGTAGAGATATTATGGACGACTGCATAAAAAGTCCTTGCTTTGAAAAAAATCACTTTCCAATCTACACCCCCCCCCCAATCTCGCCTTACATTGGTTCAGCACATCTCTGTGCTAATACTGCATTTCTACATCAAAGAACAACCCTTACATGGAATCAGAGAATTGTAGAGTTGGAAGGGACCCTGAGGATCATCTCGTCCAACCCACTACAATGCAGGAATAGGCAGCTGTTCCATATGGGGATCGAACCTGCGACCTACATGGGACTCTAGATTGGGTTTTGGTAGGAAGAAGACAATAGTCCTAGCAAGGGTCCAAGCCCTGCTTTGGGGGATACTGTATTTCATATTCCACATTCACAGAAACACAAGATTATTGAATGGAAGAGTTGGAATGGATCCAAAGGGTCATTTAACCCAACCTCTTAGAATGCACTGAACTGTATCTGAACATAAGAAGCTGCCTGGATCAGGCCAATGGCCTATCTAGTCCAGAATCCTGTTCTCACAGCGGCCAACCAGATGCCTAAGAGAAGCCCGCAAACATGACCTCAGCACCAGACAATTGCATCTACAGCTTCTAAGGAAGGCAAAATAACAGCACAATTCTATACACATCTTTCCTAGATATCGTTACTCTTTTATTATGGCTATCTTGCTTCCCCCAAAGAGGATGTTTAGAGTTTATAGGTCTAGGTTTCTTGTAAAGGTGGCTGACCTGAAGCATGGTAGGCGTCATCACTCTGACCCTCCTGTTTATCCTAACCTGCAGTCCTTTACATTACACCACATAATCCGATACCCACAGTACCCTTTCTTATCCAAACCTCTGAACGTTTTAGAGGTCCCCTCCCTTCAAACTAAGTGGATAAAATGAGGTTATATGGTTATAGTGGAGTGGAATATATGAAGACTTTCCAACTCCTAACACGGTATTCTATTACAATGAATCGCTTTAGAACTTGAGAATGCTCCAGTTATGACGTATTCCAGTGCTGACTTTTCAAGCCACTGAAAGCAGTTTCAGCTCATGCCACAAGCTTTCCATTCATTCCTATGAGATTCATTCAAAAAAGAGGATTGTTAAAAGACCACAGCCAATACTTTCAACAGGTACTTGTGCAGGAAGGTGGCTGTGGAGAAAACTTTGCGCTTGAAAGTAAAAAAAATACCCAATACCTTTCAACGTATATCTTTTTCAAGGACCTTAACTCAAGACATTCTCCACCAGAGAAGTAGAAATATGGGTGATGTCAGCTTCACACGCATTTCGTTTTTTGAAATATGTCCCCAAGAGGCTTCTAAGTGAGTGCACCTGCAAATGGAAAGCAGTGTTCTTCAAGCTTGGGTCCCCAGATGTTGTCAGAATTACAACTCCTCTCCTCTCTTGATTGGTGGCTTAGCTGGCAGGGAATGATAGGAGTTACAGTTCAACTCTGGGACCCCAAGCTTGAAGAACCCCAATATAAAACATGAGCATGGCAAATACAGGTCTTCTGCAGGTGCACTTTTGAGGAAGCTGTCAACAACCACAACTCCAGGTTTCACACACACTCTTTGTAGACTCAGATTTACCTGGGTGTAACGCAGGTGAAAAGGTTCTGAGAACTTTAAAACAGGAAACTCATCTTTAGGAGGATTGGGTTGGTATCCAACAAAATTGTTCCATTCATGAAGGATTTCTGCTAGTGCAATGGACCCCCTTTTTCTCCCCTCCCCATACACACTCCAAATCTGTTCTGGGGTTTCCCCCAACTCTCTGGAGCAGATTTGGGGGGTTGTGCAGGGAGAAAAGAGGAAGGCAAAGTTCTGTCGTGCAAACAGAAGTCCTTGCATGATGGAATACAACCCAAGGTCCATGCAAAAGACACATGTTGAAATGCATCAGGCATTCATTTTATTCGTTTCCGCTATCTTCATTTGCAAGTGTTGAGCTTCAGCTTTCCTTGCCATGTTTGGGGCAGCTCCTCCATTTTCCTTTTCTGATATACACAAGTAATAACAGTACACATGAGCAAAGACTAGCTTGCGATGGTCTGTTGGACAGACAAAAAACTCCTAGGCCTACCTCCCCCTCACAGATTAAAATCTTCCCAAATGCTCTTGAGTGTCCCAGACACTTCCAATTCCCCTACTCTTGTTTTCTACAACTCCGCTCAACAATTACACATTCACACCTCTGCCTCTGTGCAAACCTTCCTTCACTTGCTTTAGCGAGACCCCATGGATGAGTGCCAACAAATCCAGTGGATGAAACAGTCCCTCAACAAATGGCACACAGATACATACAATAAACCTAACATTATATAGGAAAGAATCATTTCCACTACAATCCAGAAATATATATTTAAAGTCTGAAGGGTTTTGCTTCTCAGAAGCAATTCACACTGTCTAAGCAACATAGTATAGTATTATTAGAAAAAAAGAAAGAAAAAGGTTGCACCATCCAATATATTCCAGTCAAGGCCTACAGTATAGGCCTAATACCGATAGGAAGCAGCTTTGAAAATGTACTGTTTGCCACAGACGTTGGAAGTGAGAATCCCGGGCCCATTCCAGACACACTTTCTTCATGGCAAGACTTATTAGGCCACCCTGTGGCCCGTTCTGTAACAATCAACAGTTCCTGGAAGTATCTATTCACGTTGCGGCCACGTTGGTCTGCTTCAGTCGTCACCTGGACTTTGCTTCTTTCGTCTCCAGGTTCTGATTACTGAAAGAGTCTCTGATCTTAATGACTTCGGCTGCACACAAGTGTCCAAAAGCCTTTGTGTACCAGTCAGGTTTGTGGCCCCTGTTTCCAAGAAAGAAAATGCATGCTTGAAGCTGGTCATAGCAGATGTAACTTGGAAGAAACAAGAGATGGAACAGGAATCCCTGGAACAAGTATTCAGTTGCTGGGGAGAAGGGATAGGGAACTGTGGAAGCTGCCATTGGTCCATCTAACTGCCTAATGTCTACAGTGATTGGCAGGCGCTCTCCAGGATTTCAGACTGGGGGCGTTCCCTGCCTTCCCTGGAGATGCCCACCTGGAACCTTCTGCATGCAGCGAAGGTGTCTTACCATTAAGCTGGCAATGGACCTGAGACAACCACATTCTTGTTCTGTTAATGATTTGAGATTCCACATCGCATGCTACAGTGCAATTATGAGCAAGGTATGCATTCACATAAATATGCACACCAACTGCAAACAAAATAAATGGAAGTGCAAATGAAAGCACCCCAAATCCACAAGCGGGGGGTGGAATTTGTGATGGAGGGACCAGACTTCCAAGAGGAATTGCTTTTGAACATGTTGCACATCTCTGCGGTGGGATTGCAAGGAGTTCTTGTGTGAATCGTTTGTGAAGTTGGCCATTTAAAATAATCAATAAAACCAGTCACCGTCTCTTCTGCACTATACAAATGGGGAAGGGGAAAGACAACACAACTGATTCTGGGCCATACGGCAGTTAATTCTTCTAACAGGGTTTGGAGGTTAAAACAACGGAAGAGGAAAAAGTGAAGGAAAAAGGCTTACCTTAAATCAGTTCTGCACATATAGGTGAGTTTGGATTTTCCTGATCCAGAAGGTTCAATGAGATACCTGGACAAGAGCACATTCACTCTAACGCCAAGGACTGCAGCACGGTCATGGTCCACCGAGGAGCTTAAAAGTGCACAAGCGCCTTTAGATAAATTTGTCCTCCAAGTCCTGTTAGGAACAAGAACAGCTTTATAACAAAAGACTGCGTAGATGCCAGCTAGCCAGATTTTTATTGTTTGCCGCCAATAGCCTTTACAACGTAACTTACAGAACAAGTAAATCCAAGAGGACGTTAAAAACAAATAAACATTCAGAAATGCAAGTTGTCAAAGCTTAAAAATCTGAATGTCTCCAAATAATTTAAATTAAAAATTTCATTGGCAGTAAAAAAAAAAAGTAGGCTGCAACATTCTTGCTACTAGTACATATAAATCTACCCTGTAGAAAACAAGTTTGTATGTATCAGCCAGCAACCATTAATTTTAACATAGCGGACTGACCTATTTCTTTTTAAATGAAGAGCTTGCTTAAATGTAGGCTTCATACATTTCAGGTAGTGGAGGCATTTAAAAAATAAACAAATCAGTAGATGAATCAATATATCTACATTTTAAGCTAGCTGTATTGATAAAAGGGTTTTGCAGGCTCTGTCCTTCATAAATCTGCCAGGGATGAAATCTGCAAGATTACCTTAGGACGACATAGTCTCTGGCTGGGTGGGGTGCCAGGCTGTTCTGTACATACTGGTATATGTCAGTCTGGCTGTCCAAAGTCTCAATCACTTTAGCATCCAGAAGATCTTCATCCCAAAGATGCTGTTCTTTAAGTAAACGGTTCAAGATCTCTTCAGGAACTGCAGGGATTTCAACCGTGGATTTCCATAACCGGAGAGGTGGACCCTCGGAAACCTGGAAAACATTGTCACCATAGGTAGCTATATATGCTTACACAGTTAACTATGCTCAACAAGGTAGCCCTTTAAGCCTGATTAATTTTGAAAGTGTAAATTCAAAACTGAGCCAAGTTGAAAACAAAGAAAGGAATCAAGCTTCTTTTTAATATATAGTAGTTACTGTGCAAGGGTGGGTTAAACCACAGAGCCCAGGGCTTGCGAATCAGAAGGTCGGTGGTTCGAATCCCCGCGACGGGATGAGCTCCCGTTGCTCGGTCCCTGCTCCTGCCCACCTAGCAGTTCAAAAGCACATCAGAGTGCAAGTAGATAAATAGGTACTGCTCTGGCGGGAAGGTAAACGGCATTTCCGTGCGCTGCTCTGGTTCGCCAGAAGCGGCTTAGTCATGCTGGCCACATGACCCGGAAGCTGTACGCTGGCTTCCTCGGCCAATAAAGCGAGATGAGTGCCACAACCCCCAAGTCGGTCACGAATGGACCTCATGGTCAGGGATCCCTTTACCTTAGTTACTGTGCAAATGTCTAAGTTATGTCTGGTGCATAGTATCTGTGGGAATTTGTCCTCAAAGCACTTATTCTGAAGTGATCCACTGACTTCAGTCTCTTGAGGCTGAAATTCCAATTAGCTGGAAATAAGCCTCACTGTGTACAAAAAGACTTACTTCTGAATAGACATGCTTAGGACTGCACTGTTAAAGAATTGCAGGGGGTGAACAGATCCTAAGTGCAACCCATGGACCACATAAGAAATGGTGTGGTCAGAAGCCCTTTGATGATTGTAGCAGCTATCTTCCTTTGGCTGTAGTTCCCTTGTCTTTACTGATCCTGCCAGCAGGACTGCTGCTAGAGGGCATGCGAGTAGACCATGGTGGCAGTTCTGGAGGAGAGCTGGAATATCTCTGCTGCACTCAACTGGAGGCTTCTGACTCCATGTATAAACCAGACCTGAATTTTCTGCTTGGCAAAGGCCTTAAATTCTATACTGCCCCTCAGTCCACATATCATTTTCGCCCATAAAATGCTACATTGGTTTGACCTTCTCTGAAATGTTAATAACTTTGGATGATTTCATCATTGGCTCAAGCTTAATGTTTTGCTGGCAATCAGCTCTGCAAAATGATTTCAGATCAGATCAGTTTGTTCCATCTTTCTCACTTTTGGGAGAAGCCCTAGTGAGTGGGAATATTATTTGAAGTTTGCCAAGTTTAAGGCAGTCATTATTTCCCCCCTTTCCAAATGTACTCTCTCTGTGATTTCACTTTCTATGTGAAATGCATCGAGATTTAACAACAGTCCTGGAGTTGTGCTAATATACCTTCTTGTAGGCAAGCTCTGCTTGCTCCGAGGTGGAACAGTTGACCCAGCCTTTAAATTTATCCTTAATCTCCTTAAGCAAATCATCCATACAGTCCTGGATGTAAAAACGGTAGTCAGCAGGCTCAGAGTTATTAGTTTTGCCTAGTTCCTCCAAGCTCAGAGGCCGAAGATCTTGCTCCGTATAGGAATTCCGACATCTACTCATTTCTTCAGGGATCTGAGGGTATGGGAACAAGAAGGATAAAATGGTTGGAAGGTTCAAAACTACAGACACGATGACTCACTATAAGACTGGTTGCCAGTCTTATCAGGTCAATAACTAGACAATGCAATTTAGCATATTGCATGATATTAAAAGACCCAAGGAAGATGTGTATAGTGGAATATTCACCTGAAACAGCTTCTTACACTCTGCAATCATGTGGCCCAGACCTTGCGTTGCGGCCAAATTCTCATTTAAATCTTTCTGATCGGGTTTTCCCAGACTCTGTTTCCTCTGCATCACCCTGTTAACGCAATCACCATTAATTAGTTGTGATGAAAGAAAAGTTGTCAGGACTATATTGGGAGCGCCAAGGTGTGCTTTCCTGTGTGAATGAAGTAATATGAAATGAAAAAGCTAGGAACCACACCTGAACGCTGATAATAAATCTTGCGCTCTAGGTCTAAACATGATCTTCATTTTCAACCATGTAATGGAATGGCCAGATGAATTTAGCACACGTGTTCATCATCATGTTGAATGCAGAATTTTAAAAAATGACTTGCGTGATCATCACAGGCATAATCACCAGCACCTTTCCCTTAAAAGTCCCCTCAACCTGTTTCCACTGTTCAGTGGGAAGAATTTGCACTAGCCCAAAGGTAGACTGATTTTTTTAAACAGGGGGAAAGAGTTCAAAGCGTCTTAAGGAAAGGCTTATTTAAGTGCCCAACAAACCACCAGCGAGGACGCCAGGAAGGAACAGAGGACTGAGCTACCTGGAGACTTGCCTTGGGGAAGAATTTTCCCTCTTGAGGGTGTTCAAGTGGAAAAGCGAAGGCGCTAAGCACACAGCCAGGTTTGTCGGCGTCATCTGGTTTTCCTTCACAGCGGCTGTGACGTCACTCAAAAAGTATAGGAGGATCTGTAGGACTTCTCTGTTCTCATCTGGTAGAAGCATAATGGCTGCCTTGATCGCCTGGAGATGCTGGTCCTTTGGCACATCTGCACAAGATTAGCAACCCTCTCGTCAAGTCATTGATTTTCCACACATATAGCACGAATGCGTCCCAAAGCAAACTCTTAGCTTCAAATATTTCTGACTCGAGTCTGAAGCGATTTCCTTCAGAGCGCTGCATACCATTCATGGCACAAGACTGGATTCCCCCCCCCCACACACTTTTTTTTTTTTAGTCAACAGCTTAACTGCCCTCAGGTATTTCCTGCCTAGCAAGAGACTCAACAGTAAAACAAAGCTGTGCATATTCCAGAGTTAAATTTAGAATTTCATTTTGAGAGCCACACACTTCTGCAGACTCGCTAAAAGGGCTGTTAAATTAGATTGGGGGGGAGGCCCTCCTTCGATTTATTAACATGGGTGGCGACGAAAATGCAAACACTAAGCTCAGCCAAACTGGACTCCAGCAAAAATCCATACACACCAGTGAAACACGCTCCTCACCTGGGGAGGCAATTAAAATAAATAGCCCTTAAAAACGGTTCCCAACTTTGGCACCACAAAATATCCAGACGGTACTTCAATAAGCAGAGAGGATTGCTTCATCGAACAATGATGTAGTCAGTGAAGACTGGGTGGGGAGTCATCCCTAATGTACCAACACATACCATTGCACAGATCCATGGCTACAGAGCACAACAAATACTTTCAATAGCAAATGTCCTTTTTTAAAAAATGGAAAATACGGCCAGTGGCGGCGGAGACGACGGCTGACAAAATAGTAAGAGATCTTGATTTGTTTTGATGCACCAGGGGTTGAAAAATATCCAAAAGCCACTCAAGGGACTCATGGAAGTGGTCTCAAATTGTGGAGTGTGCTCCGCTTGGGGGAGTTGCGTACATGGAAGAAAGGAACACAAAAATTCAGGGAAGGATGAGATCTGGAGGCAAGTAGCTCTTGCCTCTCACCATCAGCCAAGACGCAAAGGGGTGGGCCAAATGTTCGCTAGTATTTATTTGATTTATTAGATTTAGATACCTTCACCAAAAGATCTCAGGGCAGTTCACAAGATAAAAACATGAGATACAGTGGTACCTCGGGTTAAGTACTTAATTCGTTCCGGAGGTCCGTACTTAACCTGAAACTGTTCTTAACCTGAAGCACCACTTTAGCTAATGGGGCCTCCTGCTGCTGCCGCGCTGCCAGAGCACGATTTCTGTTCTCATCCTGAAGAAAAGTTCTTAACCTGAAGCACTATTTCTGGGTTAGCGGAGTCTGTAACCTGAAGCGTATGTAACCTGAAGCATATGTAACCCAAGGTACCACTGTAATAGCAAAAATAGATAGCTAAAACAGAAACAAGAAGAGTTTGGATTTGATATCCCGCTTTACCACTACCTGAAGGAGTCTCAAAGTGGCCAACATTCTCCTTTCCCTTCCTCCCCCACAACAAACACTCTGTGAGGCGAGTGGGGCTGAGAGACTTCAGAGAAGTGTGACTAGCCCAAGGTCACCCAGCAGCTGCATGTGGAGGAGCGGAGACGTGAACCCGGTTCCCCAGATTACGAGTCTACCGCTCTTAACCACTACACCACACTGGCTCTCAACAAACAAAACAATAACCCCACCCTCCCACACATTTAAAAGGCTGTAGAATATTAATCAGCCAAGGGCCTGGTTGAAGAGGGACATTTTCGCCTGGCACCTAAAGATGTATAAGGAATGCCAGATGAACCTCCCCAGGGAGAGCATTCCACAAATGAGGGGCCACTGCAGAAAAGGCCCGCTCTCGTGTTGACACCCTCAGGACCTTATGTGGAGAAGGCACATGAAGAAGAGCCTCAAATGATGACGGTGGAGTCCGGTAGTAGAGAATTCTCATTGTATTTATGAAGGCAGGTGCTCCCACCACATGACCCATATCAGCCCAAGCTGATGTCATGAGGTTATGTTTTCCTGTTCTTGTGTGTTTTAAGACGGGTCGGAGATGTCATATTTTATTCCTCTTCCCAACACCAATGTGGGATTAGTGCCCCAATCCACAAACGATGGATACATAGCATGGAGGTCACACACTGCCTAGATGGTTGGTACCAGACTGGGGTGCAGCAGAAAGCAGAGGAGGCTCAGAAAGGATGGGCAAGCTGGGAAAGCAGGAGGAACACTAGACCTGCCTTATCCAAACCAGGACATTGTTGTTGGGACTACAATGTCCACCATCCTTACTATTGGCCAAGCTGGCTGGGATGATGGACAAGAGCCAAGGCTGGGCAAGACTGCTCTGGGCAAACACAGATGATACAAGATACATCTGATCATAGCACTATGCAAACAAATGAGGAATAGCCACTTCTGCCTGCCCCTCACATCATGGGGCATGTGAATTTTTCATAATATGCACATTGATACTACATACCGTATTTTTCTGTGTATAAGACAAGCAATTTTGACCCAAAAATGAAGTTCACAATGTAGGCTCGTCTTATACACGGGTAGTGCTGAGGGGGGGACGCGCGAATGGTTTTTTGGTGCGAGCCTGAGATTGTAAGCAGCGATTGGCTGTTTAATTTTTTTTGGGGGGGGGTGCCGAAAATCGCTCACCCACCAGAACGCAGCACTCAATTCGTGTCGCTTACAATTGCTGCTTAAAATCTCGGGCTTGCACTTCGTTTCAGTCCCAAACGGGACATGCTCTGCATTGCAAGGAGAGGTGGCTACTTGAGAATGGCTACAAATGAAACTACAAACAACCCAGGACTTACATTGGTAGATCTGTAGGAAAGTCTCTGAAAGTTTGTTGGTTATGAGTGGCTCTGGCAGATCGCGGAAATATTGCTTCAGCATGTCGGCCACATCATAGGCAGACTGCCCTTCATAATTTATTTTGCCTGTTGAGCTCTCATTCATCTGTCGCAACGCCTGGATTCTTGACTTGACTCCAGATTTTCGAAAAAGCCCAACCTATGCGACAAAAAGAACAGGGACGTTTATTTGAGGGTATATTGTGCTTGCAGTTAATAATGCGTGAAGATTCTGAAACCAGAATTCTAGCTGCCATGTCAAACAATCAGGGAAGAAGGTATCACACAAGCTTTTCCTGGACATCAAAACCTTTCCAAAGGGAAGCAGTTGATCCACATGTGGAAGAACATGCAAATATGCCGCTGCCCCCTGCCCCCCCCAGAGTCTGAAGTAGTACAACACAGCTATTTTTGTCGGATACACTGATATAGGATGGAGGAGAATGGCAGAAATTGTTTTTGAGTCTGAAGCTCATAGTCCAATTCCAAACCTATTTGTTTGACTCACTTAAACAAGAAGACAAAAGGACTTGTGAACAGCTGTGAAAATAAAGTTCCGGGATCACGAGGCAGCCTGAAACCCAGGAGTAGAGCAAGGAATCTAACCTGATCCAGGCAGTGGTTGCGAAGGTATCGCATGGCTTGCTGGATGCTCTGAGGAAGAGGCTGTCCTGTACGCTGGACATTAACGGTGAGGGGAACGCCAAACACATTTCGGTCTTTATAATCTGGAACTTTGATCCTTTTCATAAACTTTGGCACAGCCCTGCAGAAGAGAAGGAATACGGTCAAGATTAACAAGCTTCCAAGTGTGCTGTCTCTTTCCAAAACATCTCACATTTCTATTTCTATCTGCGGGCTGTCGAATAAGTAGCACACCAGAAAACATCGACTTGACTCACTGAGAATATCAATATAGAAATCTTGATTGTGGCACTGAGTTGATATTCCATTATGTTAAATGAGGGGAGAGACATAAGGTAAGGAGAAGAACCATTAACAGATTTTAAGGGGTTTTATGGGCAAACAAAGAATATAGACAGACAGGCAAACAAAGAATATAGTTGATTTAGACACCTGCTTTTTATTAAATTAAAACTTAAATAAACATGCATTTTATTACTCTTATTTTTGCATTTTTATATACTGCATTTCCTCTAGCATGGAGCTCAAGGCTGTGTAAGTAGGATTCTTGGATGCCTTCTACCTATGTACTGATCAGAACTACCACCCCATCCCAAATGCTGAAGGAAGTGAGATATAACAAAACAAAAGTTATATTTCACTTAGAATAACAACTTGAATGGCTTTTCATTCTCTTTTACTGTAACGTATTGGAAGAGTCACCACAAACAAACAACAAATGTGCCCTTATCTTGCATCCCCACCAATTTAATGCTTTTAGGAGATTAATCTTCCAATCCTAGGTCGCTCCTATATTTTTACCCCCCAGTTGACTCATGAGTCAAGTTGGGAAAGAAGTTGTAGCCAACATTCCAACGTCAACAGAGACAACGTCTTTGCATCCCAGTTAATATAATTTCCTCTCTTATTTGGGAAATCAACTTCCATCAGATTGGCGGAATAAAAAGTATTACAAAATGTTCGCAAGATCAGCATTAGCAACAACACTTCTGTGCAGGTGGGAGCTCTTATCTTTCTCATCGCTTGCTGCAAAACCATTTGATATATGCCAACTAGGTGACAACTCCTTGGGGATATGGCCATGTCAAATTATTTAAGTTGGCTGCATCAAACATGCTTAACTGTGCAGCTACAGAATAAATCTGATAGTATCAATGAAATAGACGAATCCTTCCATTAGCAGATGGATCTTTTCAGTTAATTAGTTAACCTTGTGTACCAGAATCTGCCGTGCCTAAAAGGTACCAGGCAGAATGAGGGTGGCCATGTCAACCCCTGTAAGAGTCAAACGCAAATCTAGCAGTCAATGACCCTTTATAATCTGACTTCTTTAGGGCTCTAGGGAAAGATAGACATGTGAACAATGAGCTTTTTGTATGTTAACCACTCGCTTTAGAAAGCCCTCAAACCCCGTCCCACCACCCACCAGCCTGTGTCGCAGCAGGAAACTGATGTAATAAGCTGGCGTTTGCCAGCAACAAGTTTCAGTTCAACAAATGACCTTTCAGGCGTGTTTCTCCCCCCCACCCCACCCCGGCACCTTCCTTCTCTATCACTTCACCCACCCACTTTGGTAAAAGGCCTTTCCATTTGGTTTTGACGAGTAGGAAAAATCTACCCGCAGGAATTCCAGAGCCCTGCTATTTCACTTAATAAAACCGTTCTGAGTTTTAAATTGAGATCAGCTAGGAAGCAAGTTGGCGCGCAAAGCAAATACTAGCATAGCAGGCAAAACCCATAAAATTCTAAATTCACACTATAGCTACGTAAACAGCATTTTAAGTTTATGAATGACTAATCCTCCCCGTGCAAATACCCCCCCATTTGTATTTCCATGGGGTTTTAACATACGGCGCTATTGACCCGAGCGCTCGCATAGTTTGCATTTTGTCACAACACACAGCAGCGGAATGCAAAAAAGAAACACACATTACGACATCTGCAGAGAATCCGAAGCATGCAGGGATAAACTGGTCAATACTTATTTCTGTCTTTCAGAACAAACAACTTCTGTATTTAGCACAGCTCCCATAATAACAGTCTTTGAACAGGAGGAGCTTTGATGCTGGAGTTTAAATACTCTCTGTGACTCCCAGGGAAAGGAAGGAGGAGAAAGACCAGATGGTAGAAATGTAGAATTGGGAACAAAAAAAAACCACACCAAATACCACACCACAGAACTTATATTGTACTTTGGACTGCTTCAGAATCCTACAGAACCAGCAATAGAGATTAGGCAATGCAGGGTTTTTCAAAAGCATTTATCTGGCAAGGGGTAACTGGACATGAATATGGTCCAACTCAAAGTTTAAAGATAAACTTAAGAGGGTGTTTTCAATTTTACCTATCACCCATTCACCCATGCCAAAACCCCAAGTCTAAGCAACTTTCAAAGGCAGTGCACACCTAAAAAAAAATCAACTGGTTTTTGGCAGAAAGGAATGAACACTTTATGTTTTACTGTTTGTAGGTTCTGACTAGCCTCCCAGAGATGTTTGCAGCTCCTTACCAGCTGAAGCCATGTTTATTGGAAGGTGTATATTTCTCCAAGAGGGCAGTTAACTTCAAGAGGGAATATTTCTGCAGAAGGTTCATCTGTGCCACAGACTGGCAGTCGATCTGTAGCAGTGCTGAGCTTAGGCTGGGTCGATGGGAGCTCTGAAAGCTGTGCCACCTCATTCTGTGCCTTCAGGAGAGGGAGAAAGAGAGACATTTAATGGTTAGAAGTCAGAGTACATGGAAAGCCCGGCACCTGCTGTACCATTTGCAAGATCTCACATGTTGATGACATTTGGAACTTAAGTACAGCATGCACAGTGTGTGTAAAATATTGCAAGGCTAAATTTGCCAAAGTCTGTTGCCTCTATTCCCCTCAGAGAGCTTCACTTTCCAGAGTTTCCTGGGAAGAGGGATTGATTGCCAAACCACTCTGGAAATTGTAACTCTTTGTAAAAAATAGGGGTCTTCTAACAACTCTTAGAACCCTTAAAATAACTGCAGTTCCTAGGATTCATTCAAGGAAGCCATGACGCAGAAGAGGAAAAATGCTTGTTCTGACTTGTGGGTATTTGACAGGGCACTTTCTATAACTCCTCAGTTGGGCTAACTGGGCTTTTTTTTGTTTTGGTATTATTATTTTTTACCATAAACCAGTCCAGAAAACGTGTTTCTAGACACAGAGCTATGTAGAATTTTCCAGTCACTACCACATGTATTTAGGATTCTATAGTCACTCTTTGTATATACAGCGCTCAAGAGTAAAACTGCATCTTCAGCGCAGAACATGATTATAACAGGACTGCATTTTTTAAAAAAGGAATGTTGTAAAAAGGGGTTTTTATTGTCAGGCCTTTGGGAAACAAGTTTTGCTCCTGCCGATTATTCTATAGTTTGCTGGTGCCTTTCTGCCATGTTTTTTGGTTGTTGGTTTTATTTGCGGTACTTTTGTGCATGCCATTTTGTGAAAATCGCAGTTTGTGATTTATAACGGAAAAGTGCCATGAGGAGTTTTTATGCAAATGGGTTTTAAGAGTTATGGAAAGGATTCTACTGAAACGTCTTGTTTTGGTTATATGCTACACCCTTTGGGCTCCTTAGCCTTTTTTGTACATTGGTTGAATACTTCTTGTAGTATGTGACTAACAGGCCAAATAAACACATAATAAAATTAAGATTCCTCTTTACATCCCATCCTCAAATATAAAAGCCAACATGCTGTTGAAAAGCATCACACTTCCTATGTACACTGTATCAATACAAACATATATATGTATCTATAGCCACACAAGCATGCATATACACCAATATATATACAGTGGTACTTTGGTAGTCGATTGGCTTGGATCCAGAACAAAACAGCTCCTGAATGCTGCAAACCTGGAAGTGTTCTGGTTTGTGAACGTTTTTTGGAAGCCAAACATCCTACGCGGCTTCCGCTTGAGTGCAGGAAGCTCCTGCAGTGAATTGGAAGCCAAGTCTTGCTTTTGAACTGTTTCGGGAGTCGAATGCATTAAGTTCAAGAACCAAGGTACCACTGTAAAGTCTGTGTTTACTGACCTGTTAGAACGTGTTAATGATGCTCCCACCCCAGAGTCTCTTCTTTCCTGGATCCCTGTTGAGTCTTCCGTATCAATCAAGGAATTTCCTGTACTGTCAAGATCACTGGGAATTGTCCTATCATTGTCCACATCGAGGAGGATCTGCTTGGGAGACGAAGGGCATGGGGACACTGAATCTAGGGCTGAATCAGAGTCTCCTTCGTCTGAAAACTTCTCGGACCACTGGTTCACAATTTTCTGCATGCCTTTGACATGATACAGGATGTCATCGAGCTCAGGAAAGAGGTCTTCGTTCTCAAGGCCAGCCAGGTCCCCCGTGCTGGAATACAGGATAGATCCTGGCACGTTGTCGTAAATGCTGAGGCGGCTGCACATGGAGCTGGAAGAATTGCGCCTCTTCCCAAGGCTCAGGTCTTTGGAGCTGTCGGAACTGTTCTCCCTCCTGAGGGTGAGGTGGCTGTGGCCGTGGAAGCTCCCCGTTCTCCAGTTGACCGAAGTGCTGTTCTCCGAGGGAGCAAAGTTACCATTGGAGAGGGCTTTGGGGAAGGTCCCAGGCTTGTGGTCTTCCGGAATGAAGAAGACTGTGTCTTCAGCAAAGCCCTCCCTGTTTTTGAAGTTCTGCTCCATGACATCGTTGAACGTTGATTGGTTGAAAGGATCAAAGCCTTCCAGGTACATTCCCACTCTTTTATTGTAGGCGCTGAGGCTGCGTGTCCTTGTGATGGGGCTTGGGGTGCTGACGGCACTGCTTGTTTCCGACTGGCTGCTACTACTGCTGGTCTGGGTGGAATTGGAGACACTTCTTTTACGTACCATAGGGATGTTGATGTGGTTGCCATTGAGGGTGGAGATCTCCACGCAGTTCAGCTGCTTCAGTTTCTCTTCATCAACGCCTTCTTGCAAGATAGGCCCGCTGATGATAAGACCAAGCTTTGAAGGAGCTTTGCTTTTACCATGATGGGAGCTTTTTATTTTAAAGCTCTCCATCCTTTTCAAGAGGCTTCTCGTTTTGGACTTGGCATTCTTCTCGTTAGTTTTCACGTTGAAATTGAAGTTTGACAGCTCTTTAGGAGAGGGCAAGCTGCTGAAGGAGTCCTCGTTTGCCACGAGGTTGGCTGAGGAGCCAACACTGATGACAGAGTTGGTTCTGGTGGTGGGCGCTTCGCTCTGAGAGGCATCTGGGTGGCTGCTGATGCTGTGGATGGAAACTACCTCCTGATGTTCGGTGTGGTCAGTTAGCAGGCCTCCATGACTAGCTGCACTGCTGAGATAAGCCGCTTCTGGGCATGAAGGATTCACATCCTGCTTCGGGGGGAAGACGTCAAATTCCTCAAGCCTGGACCACCTCTTGCTGTCCCTCTGGAAGGTCCACTTGCCACTTATCGCACAAGGCTCATCTTCATCCGAATCCTCGCTCTGCAATGAAACAGGACATCCCCAATGATTACAAAAAACAATGGCAATAAAATACTTCCAATGGCAATACAGTTCATTTCAAATCAATGTTATCCCAACTAACAATGACCTACTGATGTGAACACTTTAGTATTTTCTGCTCTTTTTAGTAAGCCAGTGGATGCTGGTTTCATGTCAGTGTGATAATCCAAGAAGATCATTAGAAGAGCACAGCCAGTGTAGAGTTGTGCATGCAGTATCAACCTCTGTCTGTGAGACTAGGGTTCATATCCCAACTCAGATGTTGGCTGCATGTTACATGTAACTGTGCACAATGGAGTCCTATCGACTTTTTTATTTTATTTTAAAGAAAGCATCAATTGCCACATGATATAAGAAAATCAGCTGGAAGGGGCAAAAGAGGGAGAGCCCCGGCCGCGCTCCCTTTAAATAGGTCAGGCCACCCCCCCAAAGCCAGCCAATTGGCTGGCCAGGGGTGACGCGCCCAGCGATTCCCCCAATCGCACGGGGGCTGGGCTCTAGCCACCGCATGTGTGATGGGAGCGTGAAGCCCGCAACCCCACCTCCTCTGGAGGGCAGAAGTGGCTTTAAGAATTAAAGCTTCTGAGGGGTGTGGAACAAAAGGATGCACTTGCAACAGATGGGTATAGCTTTATTATTATGTCTGCAGGCAACCCATGTCCCCCTTCTGCTCTCTTCCAGGTCCAAAAGGACCCATATATCAGCAGTTGCGTGTCAACTGAACACACACAAAATGGTTGCTGCCTTTACAGCAAAAGAAGACATGGCAGAATCTCCCTCACATTACAGCCATACCTCGTTTTATTGTGCTTTGCAGATAGTGCTCCTCATGAGGATGTGGGTGTGGATGCAGGCATGCCAGTCATTTCCAGGAAAGGAAATCCCCCCCTCCACCACCACCCCGCTTCTGGCCATGGGGGGTAGAACTGCCTAGGCCTAGACCTGGGGTTTCCCCCTCCTACCCCTGCAGTCGGGGGGGGGGGCAGGGAGCTGGCTTAATAGTATAGTGCAAAAATTACTTTATATGCGCCGGGAAACCAAAAGAAATGTACGACTTGCTTTATTGCTGTGGTCTGGAACTGAACCCACAATCGCTCCGAGGTCTGCCTTCCTAAAGGCTAGATTTTCGCTTCAGGATATGAACGGGGCTCTGGAACAGATCCCGTTCGCATCCTGAGGTACCACTGTATGTAATCTCATCTCCTGAGGAGGGTGGGGGGTTGGGGTTTTGTGCGTTTTACTGTTATCTGCATTGTGTGAAAATGACAACTAACAATAAAAATAATAAATAATGAAACCCAATGTATGCAACAAATAAAAACTATACTCAACATGAAACTGCTTTGAAAAAGGAGGAAAAGCAGCTGGGAGAGAGGCAGATTATGAGCGAAGAAACAGCAGGGTGAGGGGGTGGTTCATCTTCGCCATGCCTGGTATTTCCTCACCCCAAACAAAAGTTTTGTATGTAAAAGACACCAGGATCAATCCCTGGCATTTTCAGGCAGGTCTGAAATCCTGCGATAGAACTGGTTCTAGCCAGCATAGACAACAATGAGCTAGATGGACTAACGGCCTGATGGACTAATGGGTAGAAGACCCTTCCTAAAGGCTAGATTTTCCCTCACTAGGATTTTAAAAGGTGGGGAAAGACCTACTTTTTGAAATCTGCCACTTGGAGGTGGGGATCCCTACAGAATAGGGGGCTGTATCACAACAATGTGGTCCTTTCCCTACAAACAGTCATGAATTTCAGAAGCAGCAAAGTGCTTGAAGACAGAGCAGTGTGTTCCATGACAAGGTGCTGAGATATATATATGTGTGTGTGTGTGTGTGTGTGTGTGTGTGTGTTATGCATTTGAAACTTAAAGAAAACAGCTTTACAAAACAGAAGGAACTACACAAATCTTTCCGTTTCTATGTGCTGCCACTAGCCCCTGTAGATGTTCTATTAAGTTACACGAGATACCATTTAGATCAGTGGAAAAGTGCGGCATGCATAAAATGTTCCACTGGTGCCAGCGAGGGCAGGACCATCCAAGCCCTGCTCTCTTGTTTATTTTCCCTAATGCAATTAAGAGGCAGTTCTGAATTGTAGCAGCTTAACTCCTTACTGATCTTAAAGGTCTTTCAAGTGTGACTAATGAGGCCATGTGGGAGATTGCTGCAGGTTGATGCCTCCCGGCCTCTTACCATATCTTGTCGCCTCCTTCCCTCAACTCAGCAGCCATCAGTATATGAGGACCTCGAGAAGATGCTTTTTCAGGCATTGCTTCAGGCATTTTAAATATTTGACTTCATGGAACTCGGGAGAAGCAGAAGTCAGCTGAAGGTGCACATTAATGCACGCCCAACATGACAATGGCGTGCACTGATTATCTTCCAGGCGGTGCTCAAATGAGATTTTGAACGTGGAAGATCCGCTTCAAGTTTTTAAAACTAGAAAGCTAGGGCAGCATCAAGACTGCAGAAGTGGCTCCTCCACTTTTTGCTGACATGGAACAGCACGTACAGTGCGTAACTTACTTATTTAGTTGCTATACTGTCTTAATAATTTTGTTTGTGGCATTTCTTTCACACACTGGTGCACAATATAAAAACCAAACAAAGCTAAGGGTCTGTTTTTAAGGGGTAGGGGAGAATAGACCAAGGAGGACTAATGAGGGGGTATAGCTAAGAAAGGAATTTCTGTTACATACCTCCATTTACTTTCTCCCATTTTCTTGGGGAATGTTCAATTCTTTTGATAGTTTAGACTGATTTTTCCCCTTAAATGAATGGGAATGTAACAGTTTCAAATCTATTTCAGATACCAGATTTCAACCGCTGGTTAAGGCAATTTCATTCCTCTGGGCATTTGGGAACAGAGGAAGTTCAGGTGTTCATGCTGCTGTTTCTAGGATTGGGTAGGTATGTTAATGTTTCAGATGGAAAAATGTATAAAGAAGGTTTATATGTAGTTATTGAGGCTATGCAGAATAGATGTACGATGTAGAGTGTTGCCCAGTCACGTACATGAAGTCTTGCACAAGATCATCACAATGTGCGCTTGTGCTAAATTCAAGTTGTGTAGCAAAATCTTGTTCTTGCACAACAGTCCGCAGAACAGTATCTCTGCCAGAATGTCTTGTGTTGGCATATTGCTCAATCCAACCCAATGTACTTTACTGCTTTAAATGTGGATATTTTAAAAACTGGTTTACTATTGCCAGCCACTTTGGGGACTTACTTTGGGGAGTCAAAAGCAAGCGTTACAAAATCTGTAAACAAACACATTTTCAAAACAGTGACACTTCGGAATGGTCCCATGATTGCATTCAGAAGACTACATACAGAGGATTACACAGGCAGAGGGCCTTCTCAGTGGTGGTGCCCGTCCTGTGGAATGCCCTCCCATCAGATGTCAAGGAAATAAACAACTATCTGATTTTTAGAAGACATCTGAAGGCAGCCCTGTTTTGGGAAGTTTTTAATGTTCAATGTTTTATCGTGTTTTAATATTCTGCTGGGAGCCACCCAGAGTGGCTGGGGAAACCCAGTCAGATGGGTGACATACAAATAAAACAACAACAACAACAACAACAACAACAACAACAACAACAACAACTCATGTAATACTGAGGCCAACTCATTCTGCCCAGTCTGCAAGCCCCACATGGGGCAGATGTCTATCTGTATTGGCCATCTTTAAGCAACTGATCAAGAACAGCCTATATAACATAGCGATGTGCCTTATAAAACCGTAGATTATTGTCAAGATGACTGAAAAACAAAATGCTGACATTTCACATACTTGACATCTCTGGCAGCTGTGTTTTTTTATTATTAAAAAAACTCTATTCAATACAAAAGTGCCAAAATTCACACAGATTTGGTACCAGGATATCAGTTAACAGATCTTTACCACCATTTTGTAATGAACAGCTTTGATGGAGATGAAAAAACTCAGATTCCGGATTGAAAAATAAGGACCATCAGGCATGCAGCTTCCAGAAAGGCAGGTTTAATCCTGACAACACTGCGCCCATTAAAACAGACAGTCTGATGTTAAAAGAATATCAGTCTGACCAATGATGCCTTTGTTTGCCACATGGATAATCATAAAGGAAGAGAATGAACAATGTCATCCTATGCATGCTTATACTTGGAAAGAAATGCCATTTTGTTGAATGGTGCAGACACAGTAAGTATGTTTAGGGCTGCAGACTGAATCCCATGCACACCTGCAAGGGAATAAGACCCACTGACATCAATGGGGGCTTACTTCCAAGTAAAAATACAGGAAGCCAGAATATCAACCAATTCTTTACAGTACTGTGACAGATTCATCAAGGGCACTTACCCGCTTCCTGTGTGGACTGATCTCCAGCTTCATCATTGCACATTTGTTTAAAGTATTTAAACGCCTATGCAGGGAAGAAGAAAAACAAAACAAGATTAACAGTAAACCTGTCATTCTGTGAAACTAACTATTTCAAATAAAAGATCATCTTGGAAGCTGTCACTACGCTTATTTACATGCAAATGCCCCAAAGGAGAGCCCCAGAATAGCACATATGTTTAATTAACACCACATTACATCAGGTGGATACCAGATTCTGTAGAGTGGTTGGGATGCAGATGCAGAAGAAAAAGCTGTCCTGAAGCAGTTCCTTATGAGTCAGGACCATAAAGGAGAGCTTGTTCAGCCAGAAGCCATGAAACGTGGGTAATTGGAGTGTGGCTCTTGTTCTTCTAATGGAAAACTACCAAGCCCTTCCAGGGACTGAACTTTCTTGGAATGCTGCGCTCTATGCATGCAAGCAGGAGTTAAGATATTTTGGAATAAACCGTCTGCATCTAGCACGGTGCTCAAATGGCCTTAAGGAGACATAGGAATTGAAAAAGAACATCTGAGAACTGCCAGCCATTTCCCCTTAATACGGTGCAAGCTGGCTCAAAATGTACTTGGAGAGATGGAGAAATTGCTACTGCTGTTTAGCCTTATCCATTCAGCTGCCTTCTAGAATACCTCTGTGTGACCACCTCCCTGATTTCCTCTAGCTCTCTCCTCAAAACTCATCTTTTCCAGATCTCCGTAGTCCCTACTGTAACTAAGGCAAAAGGAATGTTCACATGTTACATTCAACAAGTGTACAATATGTTTATACAACAGCTGGGCCATACAATTATTCACATGTAATGCTCAACATGTGTAGTGTCTGTGTAACCGAAGTACCAGTTGTCTGCCTCTATGTATGCACATACAAGTGTTGGTGTGAATGTAACCTGTTGATTTGTACAGCTCAACGATTTGTGTATGCAGATTGCACACACGTTTAATGTGAATAACTGTATGAATAAACAGCCAAACTATTTGCGTACACAGGTACACATATTGCACACTCGCTGAATGGAACATGTGGAAGGGTTTGCAGGATTGCTCACATGTGTTGAGGCAGCTTGTACCAGTGTTCAGTGTAACATCTGAACAAGTCCAGCTGGGATAGGAAGAGCATGAGGTTCTTAATCTCAGGGTTGTGGGTTAAGCCCCACATTGGGCAAGAGATTCCTGCATTGCAGGGGGCTGGACTGGATGACCCTCGTGGTCCCTTCCAACTGTACAGTTCTATGATTCTAAGTCTAATTTCTCCAGGGAATACACCCATTTTAAATGATCAGAAGTTACAACAACAAAGGAACAGGCAACAATAATTGTAATTTATCATCAGTATTACTGCACATACAAAATCCTGGGGCAGAGGGGAAATCACTCTTTTCTTGACCAGATCAGATGGAATCCTTCTACCCGTATGTCTTTGTGTGGTGCTGCTTGCTGAATCTGTTTTCATTTCCTCCCCCCTGCTCCACCTATTAAGATAAAGCCTCAAAGAAGAAAACTAATTTCCCACACATCAGGTGCCTAGATTGTTCTTTTCAGTCTGTAATATAATTATTTTCAGTATAGCTCTGGGAGAACTCTGCTAATCTATTCCCAAAACAAAGAAAATCAGATTACTTCTCTCTCTCTCAAGGTTGTACAATTTTTCTCATAATTTTACACCGACACACAAAAATGAAACAAAAAGGATTGCTGGGTTGTTATTTTAAGTGCAAGTGGTTAATTAAAGTAAGCTTACCAGTAAAGATACTAGTTCTTCTTTATTTTTTTATTTTTATTAAATAATACAAGTTACAAAGTATAAATAAAAATGTGCACCCCACCCTCGAGACCACTCCATTGTAACTATCTAACCTTCCAAAATTTCAGCACCTTTTGCGATCGCTTGACCCCTTTCCGTTTTCTTAGTACAAATACCTTCCATATCTCCTCAAAATCATTCCTCCTTCATATTCCCTGTTTTATCTTACCTTGATAGCACACATTAATTTATCCTTAATAGCTTTCTCTCACACCTCTTTATACCATTCTTCCATTTGATATTCACGTTGCCCCTTCCACTTCCTAGCTAGAATACCTTGTGCAGCTGTCAATAAATTTGTGAGCAAGTATTTCATAGCCTGCGTGCCATCCACCCTGTCATAAATTGATAACAATGCTACCTCTGGACTTCCAGTCAGCTTTAACCCTGTGATTTCTGTTATCTCCTTAAACACCGTTTGCCAAAACATTTCACTTGACCACAAGAGATGCAATGCTTTGGGGTCAAAGTACATGAGACCTGGCTCAATTCCAGCATTACCCACTAGGACACAACACTACTACAGTTTAGCATAGGGGTGGCAACCTTTTTTTGGGTCCATGGGCACATTTGCGAACCAGAGAAACCTGCTGTCACAGGAGCCCTGTGGCAGGCCACATTCAGTCACACATGTATTCTTCACCAACTGGAGAGAAAAATGAACAGGAGATCCTACACTGAGATAATATGGGGGCAAGAGGGCTTAATCTCAAGAGGTCTAGAGCAGGGGCAGCCAATCCAGATGTGGATGGACTAAAACCTCTCATCATCCATTGGCCATGCTGGCTGGGGCTAATGGAAATGGGAGTCCAACAACATTTGGAGAGTACAATGTTGGCTATGTTGGTCAAGCAGGAACCTGGAGTTACTGTATTTTTCACCCTATAGGACGCACTTTTTCTCCTCCAAAAATGAAGGGGAAATGTGTGTGCGTCCTATGGGGTGAATGCAGGCTTTCGCTGAAGCCTGGAGAGCGAGAGGGGTCGGTGCGCACAGACCCCTCTTGCTCTCCACGCTTCAGGAAGCTATCCGCAAGCCGTGGGAGAGGTGCGCGACTTCGCTCAGCGCCCCCCAGGCTTTGGGCTTTGCGCAGCTCTCCGCAAGCCGTGGGAGAGCTGCGCGAAGTCGCACAGCTCTCCCACGGCTTGCGGATAGCAGCCTGTTTTGGGGGCTGGGGTCGGGGGAAGCTTGGGCTTCCCCCGCCCAAGCCCCATGCCTGGGGAAATTTTTTTTTCTTTATTTCTCCCCCAAAAAACTAGGTGTGCCCTATGGGGCGGTGCGCCCTATGTGGCGAAAAATACGGTAAATAAATGTAGGATCTCTTGATTCAGTTTTTCACTTCTTCCCCATATGAGAGGAATGGAGGAGAGAGTACAGAGGACCAAGGTCTGCTCCCAAACCCAGGAGGTGTCCCACAGGGACTCCCTTCCAGGAATCCCCAAACACGTTTCCATTTAATTTACAAAAATTATATAAAATAACTAATTAAGCTTCCGATACATCAAATGAAATTAAGGGACAACATTAAGATGGCTTGCGCATGCCTTCCTCCTTAAAAATAATGGAAAAAAGGGAAAAGGGGAAAGAATCTCCCAGTTTGGATCTCCAGGTTTGTTTTACATAAACATTTGCACATTTTACAACACTGGTCCCCACATGGAGTTTTCTCTAGTTTCAACCTGTTGCATTTAACCAGCCCAACCACTTTGATCTGTCAGAGAAAACATATTTCCAGCTGGCCTGATAAGAGCTTTGATTTCACCAGGATTATCTGTAGCCTGCTCCTCAAAATAAGACCCTTAGGCAGCTGAAATAGATAAGTGTAGAGACGGTGAAAACTATTTCCTTGGAGGTACCTTCAGAAGTTTAAACATACACTTTGCAGAAAGGCAAACAGAAAAGAAGCAGAACGCTAAACAAAACAACCCTTTAAAATGAAAGAAGGACACAACCTAGTAAGCCTAATTTTAAGATCCCAGTTTTAAGAGTTGCAATGAGTGAACATTCAGAGCAGGGTTTCCCAAACTTGGGTCTCCAGCTGTTTTTGGACTACAACTCCCATCTTCCCTAGGTAGCAGGACCAGTGGGCAGGGATGATGGGAATTGTAGTCCAAAAACAGTTGGAGACCCAAGTTTGGGAAACCCTGATTCAAAATATACCTACACACACACACACACACACACACACACACACACACAGAGCATATATAAGAGGAAGATGGTAGTGCAGTAGTAGAACATCTCATTTGTACGCAGAAGGTCCAGGTTCAATTCCCAGTATCTCCCAAGTAGTGTGACAGTGATCCCTGCCTGAAATCCTGGATAGTCACAAGCAGTCCATGTAGGGCTAGATGGGCCAATGGACCAATACTGGGCTAGGTGGATCCATGGTCTGATGCAGAAGAAGGGAAGGCAGTTTCCTACATCATTATGTGTAAAGATCTCAAAATCGATGCTATACTATTTGGGAATCACCACCAGCAATATAACGATACTGGAGCTGGCATTACAATCAGAAGCCTAAAGGACATTTTCATTTTCCCTAACATATTAAGTGCATGGAAACCAACTGTTGGTTGAGCAAGGTATTTGGATGTTGCTTAGCAGCTGTGCACACTTAAAGGGGTAATCTGGTGTGCCCTGAAATGGACCTAGCAGTACAATCCTGGACATATTTAACCCAAAGTAAGTTCTGCTCAGGGACGCGGGTGGCGCTGTGGGTAAAACCTCAGTGCCTAGGACTTGCCGATCGCATGGTCGGCGGTTCGAATCCCCGCGGCGGGGTGAGCTCTCATCTTTCGGTCCCAGCTCCTGCCCACCTAGCAGTTCGAAAGCACACCTAAGTGCAAGTAGATAAATAGGTACCGCTTTATAGCGGGAAGGTAAACGACGTTTCCGTGTGCTGCGCTGGTGCTGGCTCGCCAGAGCAGCTTCGTCACGCTGGCCACGTGACCCGGAAGTGTCTCCAGACAGTGCTGGCCCCCGGCCTCTTAAGTGAGATGGGCGCACAACCCTAGAGTCGGACACGACTGGCCCGTAAGGGCAGGGGTACCTTTACCTTTACCTTTACCTAAGTTCTGCTCAGTTCAGTGGGGTCAGCTCCCAAGGAAGCAGGTACAGGGTTGTAGTCTAACAACAAAAACATTTATCCATGTGGCTTAAAAAACAACAACTTTGCCTTCTACTAACCCTAAGAATCTAAAAAATACCACAGCAACTTTGATTGCTGGAAGCTGGCTTCTAGAGAGAAAAAAGGAAGAAATCTGGAATCCTGACAAAAACAAGAACCCACAAGATTCATGTTGTTTGCATGCCGTTGTGTTAAGTGATTTAGAATTGTGCATAATCAAGTGTTTAAATCATGCAGGCACCCCCGATGAGTAGGGGAAGATCCCTGCTTCAGAATTTTACTCTATCCTAAACTTCTAGGGAGCTTTGGTGGGGGGGAGGAAAGAGGACCAAGACAACGGGGACAGGGCTTGCCAGCCTGAGCCCACCGTCCCTTGGTAAGTGACAATCACAAAAGAAAAGAGAATGCCTGAAGAGGCAATCGTGAAAACTGAGGTATATGATTATTCCTAATCCAAGCCGGGGTATTTATACCATTGTTACTTCATGGAGAAGACAAACTTAACAGAAGGGGAAAGTGCACACAATGGCATTCCTCAGCCACACTGCAAACCCAGTTCCCTCCGTGTTTCACAGTTTAAAAGACACTGCACCCAAAACAGCAAATCAAATACTGGTCCAGCCCTCAGTCTGGGACCTCGCCACTCACTACTGCTGCTGCCCTTTCTTCAGCTGAGGAAAGGCAAAATGCCTGTGCATAACTTGTGTAGCACCTTCTAAGTGCATTCATTCTATCAAGTTTACAGCAGCAAAATCAAGTCCTGTAACACACTTGACTAAATGAAGAGTGTCAGTGCTTGGTTAGACTTGTAAATACAATCTGTTTGCAACTGATGAGACACATTATTGTTGTTGTTGTGGTTTAGTCGTTTAGTCGTGTCCGACTCTTCATGACCCCATGGACCAGAGCACGCCAGGCACTCCTATCTTCCACTGCCTCCTGCAGTTTGGTCAAACTCATGCTGGTAGCTTCAAGAACACTGTCCAACCATTTCGTCCTCTGTCGTCCCCTTCTCCTTGTGCCCTCCATCTTTCTCAACATCAGGGTCTTTTCCAGGGAGTCTTCTCTTCTCATGAGGTGGCCAAAGTATTGGAGCCTCAGCTTCAGGATCTGTCCTTCCAGTGAGCACTCAGGGCTGATTTCCTTCAGAATGGATAGGTTTCATCTTCTTGCAGTCCATGGGACTCTCAAGAGTCTTCTCCAGCACCATAATTCAAAAGCATCAGTTCTTCGGCGATCAGCCTTCTTTATGGTCCAGCTCTCACTTCCATATATCACTACTGGGAAAACCATAGCTTTAACACATTATTAAACAGAGGCAAATGATTTTTCTTTAAAAAAACTCCTAAATCCATTTATGATGGGGGTTTTCTGCAAAATGTTAAGACCTACATACACCGAGTCAATCCATTTCACTTTTGTTTCTGTTGCTTTGGCTGAAAACAAATTTAGAATGCATCCTTGAGACATTCAAACTTAGCCCAACATATTCTTGTCTTGCAAGCGATCACCAGATAAACCACAAATGCTACAGCTCTGAACCACAGTCTTCAAAATGCTATGACAGTATCAGTTTTCCAAACATGAACCTCCTTGGATTAACCTGCAAATCATATTTTGCAAATTATGGTAACAATAAGAAGTCAATACTGTTCGTTTCACCAAACAGAATATAAGCATGTCTTCTGAATGTTGTTTCCTTGAGTAGAGGATTCTTCAGATAGATTTCTCCCCAACCCGCCCTCCCAAAAAAGGAAAGAAAAATGATTTCCTTTTCTTAAGGGTTGACAACCATGCAAAATCCACATCTGCATTTATGTATCATGTTAAAAATGGCTGATTTTATTATTTAGCATTACATCCTCACTCCCCAAAAAACGTGTTTTTAAGACTCCTTGCTGAAGAACTTTGCAAAAATTAACTTTCGCCCCCTAAAATGGCACACCCTAACTTGATGGCTTTGAGGCTGAATGGGTGCAAGAGAGATTCAGAGGGAGGTTGTGCAATCACACACATTTAGCCTTGAGTCCATGGTGGCAGTGTTCAAGTCCCAAACAAGCCCCTGCAGTAGTTCTGAGTCAGGTCTTGCATTTCTTAGCTGGAGGCAGAAGTGGTGACTGTCCATGAAGCTGAATCCAAGAAGATGGTTTCTTCCCATGGTATTCCAAGTACAGGAACCAGTGCCAAATTTACATATAAGCTAAACAAGCTATAGCTTAGGGTTCCACTCTCTTGGGCCCCCCAAAAAAAATTAAAGGAAAAAACCTGGATGTACATTTCTAAAATGTAAGATAAAAACAAATAAAATAAAACCTACATACAGCAACAGTGTATTGAGTTGTGTAGGCTCCTATGATGTAAGTAATGGTCCCCGCCTGCTAGCCTGCTCCCTAAAATATCACTAGATTGCTCATTTCTATATATAAGGTGCCTACATTCTGCATGGACTGATTGCATGGCAACATGTGCAAATGGCTTTAGATACCTATTAGGTCCATACATTACTGTATAGCATATATTCAACACAAAAAACAGCAACAATTTGTTGTTGACAAAGGACAGCTGGACATATAAAGGGCCCCACTACCTTCAGTAGCTTGGGGCCTCATCAAACTTAAATCCAGCCCTGACAGGAACGCAGAATTCATTTATGATGAATATATAGCAACAAATGCTTTGGATTTCGGAGAATATTTGGAATTGACAACCAGACAATAAAAAGACTGGCGCTGACCCTACCCTTCCACTTGAAAGTATCCTTTTTTTGAAGCAATCTTTCCCCCACATACCTGCACAAAGCTTCAATAGCATCTCTGTCCAGAAAGTCATGTTCTCTCTTGACCGAAGAAATGTCAATGGGAAATATCAGATCTGCAGGAATCAAGATGGATGGGCAATCAAAAAGAATGCTATTCCCAGAGATAAAACTTATTTCAAAGCAACCGGCTGTCTCCAAGACATCAGACGCAAGGGACTGGCTCCTGCAAGATAAATCTCCCTTCATACTGCCTTGGATGTGTGACAGGAGCCTGCTTCTCATATGGAACCTTTAACACACAAGACTGGCAACTGAAAATTCCCATGTGTCACGGGAAGGAAAAGGGGGGAGGCAGAGCAAGCAAAGCACAGAGGAGCAAACCAAGTCCACAACTGCATGAGCGGAGAAAAACCTTACTGAACTTTAAAACAAACAATTTAACGTTTTGAGGAAGCTTTCCAGGAGTCGGCATGCGCTGCATTTAAGCAATAGGTTAGCGATTCCAAAAGCACTGGAAGGCAATGATGTGGAGAAATAAAACACAGCCTTGAGAGTAGCCAAGCAGCTATCTTTGGATAAACTGACACTGACACTCTGTTATGAAGAGTTATGAACTGAACAGAGGGGAGAAACAAGCTGCTAGGAGCCTCGTGTTGTTTCCCATTCCCTGAAAACAATGCAGCAGGCCAGGCCTGCACGTTGGGGACCTACCACCCATCTGCCGTGTCTGGTGGTCCACGAGAGGGCTGGATAAGCCTCTCCTGTTTGTGCTGCCTGTCTGGGATTGCAGAAACAGGGGCTTGTCAAGCACCTGGCAGGCTGCAATAGGCGGCTGGTGGGCTGTGTTTGCTTTCCCAGTTGTGGAGACCTGTCTTAGATAAACACTTGGGGTGGGGTGGGCGGCAAGGAGGAAGCAACAGCAGTGGCTGATGTCTGGAAATCTACAGCTGCTCTACAACTGAAACAGACAATTTTTTTTGCCACTCTCTACAGATTCCTGAACCGGCAGATGGGTCGATTCCGCATTCCTCACACAGCCAGAACTCCCCACCGCTACAGCGAATGGTTCTGTGTAGGACATCTCAGGAGGGCTTTTCCCCCAGGCCCCATGCTTGACAAGCATGAATTCTCTATTGTGTAAACTTTTACCTGATGCAGATCAAGGTATCTTTTGCGGCTCCTGCATGCCAAGAATTGGTATGATAATTTCTATCATGTGAAGGGACAATCTTTTGACTTTAGGGCCCCTTCAGTGGGTGCCCCACCGCTGAGACCATATTAACACCGGTCCTGAAAGATCTACATTGGCTCCCAGTACGTTTCTGAGCACAATTCAAAGTGTTGGTGCTGACCTTTAAAGCCCTAAATGGCCTCTGCCCAGTATACCTGAAGGAACGTCTCCAGCCCCATCGTTCAGCCCGGACACTGAGATCCAGAGCCGAGGGCCTTCTGGTGGTTCCTTCACTGCGAGAAGTGAGGTTATAGGGACTCAGGCAGAGGGCCTTCTCAGTAGTGGCACCTGTTCATCAGATGTCAAGGAAATAAATAACTATCTGACTTTTAGAAAACATCTGAAGGCAGCCTTGTTTTGGGAAATGTTTAATGTTTTATCACTTTACTATTACTACTACTACTACTATTATTATTTGGTTGGGAGCCACCCAGAGTAGCTGGGGAAACCCAGCCAGATGGGCAGGATAAAATAAATTCTTCTTCTTAAATGGGAAGTTAGCATTGACATAGTGTAAAAATGGGCAGTCTGTGGCACTGCAGATGCTGCTGGACTGCTGGACTCCAACTCCCATTAACTGCATCCAGCATGGCAAATGGCAAGGGATGATAGGAGTCCGACAACATCCCAACAGAGGTTCTCCATCTAGAAATGGACTTTGGTAATCTTTCATAATACGGCGCCCTGTGTGAGGCCAAAATGTGGCACCGCCAAATGGACCTTCTCAATTTTGCATCACTGACAATGCTTGCAGGAACATTCCTATAAAAATATTATGTCTTTATGCACAAATCATTATAACCAGACCATGTAGATTCAGACAAAAAGTTTCAGCCCTCTCTACTGAAGTCCTAAGCCAGGCTTGCATGACTTCCAACTCACCAAGCCAAATATGGTTCCTTCGGGGGGGACTCAAGAAACCTCCTGTTTATGCTTCCAGAACCACAAAAACAAGGCACCTTGGGAGCCACAAGCCATGAATTGTGGGCTCTGTTTGCGTTGGTGAGTCATCAGCCTCTCAGACTGACCACAAGCTAGCTAGCTAGAAATGCCATTCGTGGCAATGGAACCATGAAACTAGGTTTGATGGGGGAGCTTTTTATTTATTTAAATTATGAAAATAATAACCAAGAGGTTTAGTATGTGTGCACATCCTTACATTAGAGAAAGGCTTCCTAGAGACTATGCACCTTGGCAGAGAAAAGGAATCAAAGTGTTCAAGAAAACCAAACTTGTCCAAATATAGGATTTTGAACAAAGGAGTTGGACAATAGCAAGAGCTATCCTGCATGCTGATTTTCTTTTTTTAAAAAGGACTTTTCTTGGCTCTGTGTCAGTACCAAATGTGAATAACATAATAGAAGGAAACTCAGTTGCTAAACAGATAAACAAAAGCATAGCCAAGTGTTGTCTCTGCAAGTGCTATTAGCGCCACCGGTTGCCAGAGCAGTTGCCAATTAAAGCCTCTCTCAATCGCTCATCAAGAACATGCTTCGCACTGCTCTAACTTCCACCACTAAATAATGAACTATCACTATGCAGTTATAACGAACAGCTGGGGGGATGAAGTGATGCCGAAGTGTTCTTGCAAATCTGTTGGGACACAGTACCAACAGATTTAACTTCTGTCAGATGCACTGAAAAAATGCACCTATGTGCACCTGTGCAGTGAATTCAGCTCCCTGATTCTGCCTCTTACTTACCTACCTAAGATCTGTCCTGCCTTTCCCCAGCTGGGTGCCCTACAAATGTTTGGCCTGTAACTCCCACCATCCCTGACTAGTGGTCCCGTTGACAGGGGCTGATGAGAGTTGGGAGAGAATATGTTAGAGAGATGCAGAGAGAACAAGGATTAGGCTCAAAAAAGTTGAAATTATATATTTTAATATTTTATTAAACTAAAGATTGGGTTTAAAAAAGTGGAATAGAAACTGCTGGACAAATAATGTAGATTGGAATACAAAATAGGGAGGTATGAGGAAGTCCAGAAAATAAGTAATTTAAAATTGGGAATGGAAAAGAGAGTTGGTTTTTAATTGTTATGTTTTGTGTTTTTATTGTTAAATTTTGTATTGTTTTTTCATGTGTGTTGTTTTTCTTTTTTCTTTGTTTAAAACTTTAATAAAAATTATTAAAAAAAAAAGAGAGAGAGAGAGATGCAGAGAGAGATAGGCTGATCTATCCTATTTGGAAATAAAAGAGATGGGCCTAAATCACTTTAGAGGAGCAATGACACAGAAAGCAGTACTGTTGCTTACCTTCATATAGCTGAGCGTATTGTGGAAACCCTGCTGCCCGCAGCCAGTCACAAGCCTCTTTGGCCTCAATCTCTGGAAGATAAAGAGAAGACAATTCATAGTCGAGATGTGCAAAGCAAAATGTTTCCCCCTCCCATTCAATTTTTTGTTTTTTTTTAAAGAGAAACTGTGCTACGAAAATATGCATATATTCAGCAGCGACCTTGGAGAAATAGAAATTATTTCCCAAGTGCTATTATTTCAAGTTTTGATTTCATTGTATATTTTCACAGCTTAATTCTACTACTTAAGAACGCTACTCCAGATGTACCTGAAGTGACACCTTAAATTTTCAATGTGCTTAATGGCTGCAATCCAGAGCTATGCATTGGTGCTAGCGCAGTGCTTTCACAGAGGTACAAAAGTAAAAGAGGTGCTTTTCATTGTCTTTAGGGGTACCTGGGTTGGGTCAGAATTGCTGGCTCATAACTTCTTTGCAGAAAGAAACCTTGGCGAAAGTATATATGTATTTTAAAAAATTAGATAATGCCGGCTAAATTAACACCACTGAAAACTTCCAAATAAAAATGAGCAGCATTCAACAAATCATGTCGCTTTTGATACTATGATTTTTCAGACTGAAATACTTAGTGAAGCCAATAACCAACCTTTCTGCATCGTGTAAATAATACCGACAAACCTAAACCCTGAGAACAAGTGGCACATTGTTTTACATTTGCTCAACCACACGTTCGCTACCCAGGTTAAAAGTGGAGGAAGACTGGAGGTCTCCACAGCATTTACGAGTGACTCAGTTTACATACCGCTTATTTGCTCCAAGTATATATATTTTTTGCACTTCGCTCCTTGAAAATATACTATTTGGCAGGCTACAGTCATTCACAAGTATGCACTGGAGGCCAGGAGAAAGGGAATACGTGCAGATCGTTGAGTTACATGCTCTGTTTTCTTATCAAGCATGCCAACACGTCTAATTAATTTGGGTTCTGGTTCCAGGATACAGACTAAGGCTGACAGGTAAAAAACTTGGATTAGCTGAAGAAATTAAAAAGCTCCAGTTGACCCCTCAGGAGCCTTGGTTCTACTGCACCTCTCCCAAGGTCCCAAGTCAGAACTTAATGGAAATTTAAGTCAATTCCAACAGAAAGGTGGTGCAAAAGAAAGAAAAGATCAGGATATTTTTGCTCCCTTTTAAACTGCGACACAGAATGCCAACTGTGCCAGCTATTGGAGCAGCTGAAAGGACTCAAACCCACACAGGGCAGCTGAAAATGGCAGCCAGACATCTAATGGGGGTTCTGCCCAGGAAACAGTATTTGAGGGCCTCTTTGTGGGCAGTTTTAGTCATGCTCCTAACGGAAATCTGACCTGCCCCTGCACTGCAGTTGGCAACAGGAGCTCCCAACTTGCACCCTGCTATTGCTGTCTATGAGGGGTTCTTTGGGGGGTGGGGTGGGTGCTTTAAAGGTATGATAAGTACACAGCCTAAACCCCTTGATGTGGCTTGTAAGTAATGCAATTTATGTACTGTGTAGTTTGGCCCCCAAATCTGGCTAAAATCTGGCACCTTGAGCCATTTAAAGGTTTCATGGTTGGGCATATTTGCTGGTCTGAACATCTGAGAGAGACCTGATCTCATATATCCGCCTAGTCTTGCTCCCTTCTCTATATCTTCCCCTCATATCAGTCTCAGCTAAGACCACAGGTGGGCAGCCTCAGGACTACGGGGATCTAATTTGGCCCTTCAGGCTTCTGGGATTCTTCTCAGGCCACACTCTCTCTTTCCAGGCCTGCTTCTTATGTTCCTGAGGTACTTTTGTCTGGACAGAATGTGCCCTTAGATGCTGATCATGCATTCATTGCATGTGTAGAAAGTAGTCCACAGATATGTCACAAATATTGCTTGGCTCACTTTTGTCTCTAACCCTGCCCAGCACTGTCACATGACCCCCAGGTTGCCCAGAAGTGAACATGGCTGCCTGCCTGACAAAAGTTCACCATGCCTGCTTAAGGCAGGAAAGACCCCCATTTCTGAAGCCTTTCCTTCTTCTTCATGGCAATGCTACATGGAAGACTTTCCATGGAGAAGATAACATTACTCTGAAAGTGTAATTCTTAATTTTTTTCTAGCAAAGATCCATGAACAGAAGCCATCAAGGATCTATTAAACAATAGATGGATCTTTCCTGGAAAATCTACATGACCTTTCAAGTATAACAATGGTGGTCTTCCATGATACTAATTCCAGCAGCGTAACTGAGGCCTGTTCCATTATTTTGGAACAATTCCTAATTATGCTCTTAGAGAAACACATGGGCCAGTGTGGAGGGGGTTAGGTAGGAGTAAAATATGGGCGGGGGGAGGAAATATGGCAGCAACCAGCTTCAGGCCTGATCTTCTCTGAAAGTCAATTAGGCTCATAAATAGTTGAAGCTTCATTTATCTCAGAATGGAAAATCATAAAAGCTTCCCATGTTAGAGAGTTAATTTTTAAACAAACAAAACAAAACACCCAGCTGCCAGTAGCAATTTTCTACAACTTCCTTTCTTATCACATACTATTTATTTATTGGGTTTACAGCCCTAAAATATTTTTAAGTGACTAAGGCTGCAATCTTATGCAATGTTATCTAGGAGTAAACCCCAGAAAAACCCTGCGGGATTTACTTCTGAGGAAATATGCATGGAACTGTAAATAGACAAACAAACAAACAAACAAAAAACAAACAAACCCAAAGACAACTGGCGGGTAAGATGACATGCAAAACAAAATTGGTACTTTTAAAAAGTTTCCCCCGAGTCTTAGTTTGTATACAAAGCAAGAATTTAAAATTTGTTTACAAATATTCCTTAAGTTCCAAGAGAAATCTTTTCTGCTCAAAAACGTTTCGGGTTAATCAAGGCACCTGCACTAAGATTCTGGTAGGGAACAATCAAACTCTTGCTGGTTATATCCATCCTTGGCCACTTTTAGGTAGGATGGAGGCAAAAATTATAAGACCCTTTTGCAAGCTGCATTGATCCGATACGATTGCTGCAGTATTAAGGAGCAATCCTATGCACAAGAAGCTGGCATAAAGTTACGCAAGATCCAAACCCCGTTCAAGCAGGGGCAAGTCAGAACAGCCCCTGTTGCCATACCAGCTGCCTGAGATTTCACAAGCCTGCCTGCCACTGCCTGGTAACCCTTCACAGAAAGAGCTTTTAAGTCCTCTGCCTTGCTTACTAGATTTTGGGCGGTTACGCAAGGGTTCTGGAGGATCCTGGAAGAACTCACAAGGCTGTCTTGAGATCCCATAAGATCTTGGACAGCCTCACAAGATCTCGCGAGAGCCCCCAGAGCCTGGTATGCAAGGTTCTCTAGCCCCCTTTCTATTCATTTATTGGTGATCAGCGTAAAGCTGCAGCCATATAAGTAAAAACAGCATAAATTGAGATCCTACTGTACGATCCAGTTCTGGATTGCCAGATCACATGACCAAGCTGATCCAGCCTAAATCCCCATACTGCACTCTTTTTTGTGTGCCTGAAGTAGCACTCCCCTAAGCAAATCTTCCAGCTTGGGAAGAGAGATTTGTTTTCCCCTCAGGAACAAAGATAAAAAAAGCTCAATTTCTCCTCCCATGCCCTCAAAAGCTGGTCTATATGTTGAAATAAAGGCCAGCTTCTCTGCTATATGGATGGGTACCATTACATATGCTGCTTCCTATGGCACCATAGGTTTCCAAAACAGACACTACGAAAGGAATTCCTAAGCGTCTCTTACTTTTTCTTTCATTTGATAACGTCTTGGCTATCTGGTCTGACACCTAAAGCTTTTCTTTTTTTAAAAAAAGCAGCAACAACTCCCCCCTCGAGGCAAACAGAAACTGTGTATTCAAAGTCCTGATTATCTGGGTTGAGCTGTGTGCCTGAGACTACCCTGGATGGACTGCCACTGTGGTGAATCCAAGTAGTTTTTGCTAGCTAGTCCTCACTATCAACTCTATGATGCCACCACTGTCCCTGCACCCATCCTCCGCCACCTCACAAGGATGCTAGTATTCTCCTGATGTTGCTGGAGTATAGCTACTGATAAAAGTTAGGGTCCTGCAAAATGCTGGCTACCCCTCACTTAACTAAGATGTGAGTCTAGACTTTGCCAAAGCACTGAGGGGAGAGGAAGATGAGAATTGATATACAGTCTGCCTGGCCCTTGCTTTCATTGAGATAATGGCTTTGTATTCTGAAAACGAAATGCACACCAGGAGGACACAAAATTTAAACATTGCCACAAAGGCTGAAGATGTGATGCGAATAAACATAACACCTTTGTCTCATTGGTTCCATCTCTTCCACACACTCAAAGAGTGCATTTCAGAGTGTGTCATTCTATCAACCAGCCAGGTGTTCCTCAGTTACCATATAAGCTTTGCATACTTCAGTAGTGAAGTCAAACTAATAGACAGATGCCTCCACTGAGGCCTTTTCTCTCTATTTCTTGCCAAACATAATTAAGGCATATTCCCTCTTCCTTCAAAGAACTTCTCCTCCCTTAGTTAGCAGTGTGTGGTGTTTTCCAGGAATCAAATTTGCTTTCTAGCAAGAAAAATCCTGGATAGCAAAAAGAAGAAGGAAGAATTAAATTCACTCAAGCGTCTCGTGATGATATAGCAAACATGACTGAAAGAATGGTATGCCCAAGAAGGGGAAGAGCTTTTTGCAAGCTGTGGACGATGAGAAATGTGTTCACTAGATAAATTAGAATGCAATCATGTTTAAACTATACTGTGCCTCCAGAAACCACAAAGAATACATTAATTTTATCTTTTGCATTTATATTATGGCCCTTGAGAGCCATCCGGACACCTCACACAATTAATCACAGCTAAAGATAATTATGCTAAAGATAATTAGCTAAAGATAATTATGGGACGCGGGTGGCGCTGTGGGTTAAAGCCTCAGCACCTAGGACTCGCCGATTGAAAGGTCGGCGGTTCGAATCCCCGCGGCGGGGTGCGCTCCCGTCATTCGGTCCCAGCGCCTGCCAACCTAGCAGTTCGAAAGCACCCTCGGGTGCAAGTAGATAAATAGGGACCGCTTACCAGCGGGAAGGTAAACGGCGTTCCGTGTGCTGCGCTGGCTCGCCAGATGCAGCTTGTCACGCTGGCCACGTGACCCGGAAGTGTCTTCGGACAGCGCTGGCTCCCGGCCTTTAGAGTGAGATGAGCGCACAACCCTAGAGTCCGGCAAGACTGGCCCGTACGGGCAGGGGTACCTTTACCTTACCTTTTTAAAAAGATAATTATATCCAATCAAAAAGGATTGAGAAAAGAGTCATTATTAATTAAAAATATGACATCCTACTTAGAACTAGGGGCAGAACGGAGGACAAGTGTGAAATTTAAAGTACATGAAGGAAATAAAGATGCAAAGAACAGGCTTTTTGGAATCCATTTTGTGGTAAGAAGATCATTATTTCGATCTTTTGCCTGCCTTCAGGTAGGGGACAACCCTTTTATTCATCTACTGCACACATTTCCTCAGTGATTCCTACCACCACCACCACTCTGCAGCCAAGGTGGTACAATCTTGATGTGACTGTACCATGTAAAAAAATTCATTAAGGTTGCTTGTCCGAATGCTCCTGTCTGTCCATAAAAATAATGCTCCATGTTTGAGTATTCAGAGGGCCAGCTCAATCTGAACCAAGAAGGAAAGCATTTCAGGAGGGCTCACAGTTCTGACTTACTATCTGGTTCAGATGTGGTTCAGTTGGCCCCAGTGGATGGGACTACTTGCATGAGTATGTGTAATATCTGAAAGAATACTCATGAACTTTGGAGTGGCCGCTCTCACCAGTGGAAATCTCCACAGGCCCTCTGAATTCAGAGAGCATTCTTGTCTCATATTACAATGCATTATAGACATACACTGTGTCACACGTACACTTTACCCGTGAGCAACTACTTATGAGGGTTTAGCCAGCTGAGAGAACTTTGTACCATCTCTGAAGAGCTTGTTTCCAGAAACCAATTACCTAAAGGAAGTGGTGTGTCATCCCATATGCTGATTTGCTTATATCAGGGGTCAGCAAACTTTTTCAGCAGGGAGCCGGTGCTCAGACCTGGTGGGGGGCCAGTTTATATTTTAAAAATAAAAATAAAAGTAAACGAATTCCTATGCCCCACAAATAACCCAGAGATGCATTTTAAATAAAAACACACATTCTACTCATGTAAAAACACTAGGCAGGCCCCACAAATAACCCAGAGATGCATTTTAAATAGAAGGACATATTCTACTCATGTAAAAACATGCTGATTCCCAAAACATCTGGAGGGCCAAGTTTGGCCATGCCTGCTCTTGTATCATGGGACTTAAGCAATTGACAGCAAGCTTAAACAGTTTAAATATATTTAAATATATTTCAGTGGCACTTTACAGGATGGCTTTACAGTACATTCAGATTTTGCCTCTACAGAAGTGTAGCCAATATGAATCTTAACAAGGATTTTGTTTTTAAATGGACTATGTTGCCAATTCCTACTGAAGATAATCAAGTTGGCATTGCCAAAAACATAGGCGTACCTCTCTCCGATTTGTTACAGAAAACAGATTAGCAACGTAGTTTACTTCCTGTGTAAAGATAAAAATGTTACTTACGACTTTCTGGAATTAGCTGCTGACTTGACATGTACATACTGTTTTTTGTTTTTAAAGAGAACGAACAGAATGATCAAATGGGGAGCTGTCTTCTTTGTCTGATCCTTAGTCCAGAACTATCAGATTTATTAAGAGTGAAAAATCTTCTAAAAGCCCAGTAAGAAACAAACAAAACAGGACAGCTCAACTTAACACATGATGTGAGGAACTTCTGCTATTTGTACTTCCTGCATGCAGGACACACACAAAGAACTTTCCTCCTAAAAAGGACTGGAAATAAGGCTTGATAAAATAAAAACTGCATCTTGTTTAGGGTGAAGATAATACATTTGATGACAATTAAGCAAGTGGGCTTTGAGAAGATTTTTCACTAGTGCTAGTGTGTGAAAATGGTCAAGATCCAAGGATCCTCAGGCATTCACCTCCAGATGGTGGATACATCAGGAGCAATCCCTGACGCCCGGGCATCTTCACTTGGTCACATGACAGGACCTGACAATCAGCTGATTGTTGCATCTTGTGCTGAACGCTTTGCAGGTACAGGTGATCACCAAGTGGAGGTTCCTCACCAGCCCTACCATACACTGAATTATAACTTTGTTAATGGTCCTACCCTGAAGGATAGCCTAGATTTAAAAAAACCCTGGTGAGGTTTTCCCAGGTGGGTCCATGGCGATGTTGTGCTCTGGTAACCTCAAGGTTAGATTACTGCAATGCATTATACATAGGGCTGCCTCTGAAGATGGTTCGGAAACTTCAGCGGGTGCAGAATTCAGCAGCCAGGTTGCTCACCAGAGCAAGACGGTTTGAGCATATTACACCGATCTTGGTCCGACTGCACTGGCTACCAGTTAGTTAGTTTCCGGGCCCAATTCAAAATGCTGGTGTTGACCTATAAAGCCTTAAATGACTCAGGACTGCAATACCTCAAGGACCGGCTCTTTCCACATGAACCTACCCAGACCCTGAGATCATCTTCTGAGGCCCTCCTTCGTGTGTCTCCTCCTTGAGCGGTCCGGAGGGTGGCAACACGAGAACGGGCCTTCTCTGCAGTGGCTCCCCGTCTGTAGAATGCTCTCCCCAGGGAAGTTTACCTGGCGCCTTCATTGTACACCTTTAGATGCCAGGCAAAAACGTTCCTTTTTAACCAGGCCTTTGCTTGATCTGATTTACATCCTATGCCCTTATAAAATGTGGGGTTTTTTTGGGGGGGGGTGGCCTATTGGGTTGTTGTTTTTATTTTTATTAGGTATTTTGCAGTTTTATATCTTGATTTTATTCTTTGAACTGCCCTGAGACCCCCGGGTATAGGGTGGTATATAAACAACAACAACAACTTTACAATGGTGAATTCTTGTTAAATGCATACTTTATCTCATATTATGATTAAAGGGTACAGATGGCCTTATTTCTACAGCCTCTCTTCCTTGCCTGATGAAGAATATTCTAGTCAGCGTTGTAGCTATGGGGGGGGGGGGGCTAGCTGGTTTTTTTTGCCCTGGGTGAAGCCTCCAGAGAGGCCCAGGTTCCCAGCCTGTGTGTGTGTGTACACACAAAAGAGCGTGAAGGAGGTGCCAAACTGGGTCTTTTGACCCAGGTGAGATAAAGCCTAGTTTTGCCCCTGACTCTAGTGCTCTGTACTTATGACAAGAAAATACAAGTTAGGAGGAACAGCCATTTCCTTCTCCAAGTGCTCCAGCTCACAGCATCCACAAATACACAGAGATTAACCATAAGCCAAGCAGGATCTTGTTCTGCCAGCTGAGCTTCAACAAGCAACGCCAGGGGAAGCCTGAGAGAAGGCGACAGTGGGCAAGCTTCATAGACAAACTCATGACCCTTCAGTGAGAATGGTATTTGGTCGAGTCCCAAAGAATCAAACACTGCATTTATTTATTACAAGAGCAAAAGCAGAGCGGCCATCATGATCATAGCCGCAGGCCTACTTTTCACTGGAATCAAGAAGGCTTTCAAGTAGATGCACTGATGATCTGAGATATATCGCAAGCTGTTGGCCTCTCAGTCAGCTGGATAAGCCGGCAAGGCAATGTGAGAGGGAAGAAAGCTCGGGTAAGAGCCTGTTCTCCACATCACATTGACATGTTTCCCAGTACATCAGAGGCCTAATGTTATGGTACAATTCATACACCCAATTCCGGCACAGATACTTTCTGTGCTGAGGTACTTCTCCCCTAACTTTCTCAGGGGTACAAGGGTAGCTTCATAGCTTTTAAACTCATGTGCATGTCAGAAGCAATGATTCCAGGGAATCTGGACAGCTCCTGAAAGCTAAGAGCACGCATAAATAGACATAAGGTGCTCAAACTGGTGCAGGATTGGCACTACAGTGGTACCTCAGGTTAAGTACTTAATTCGTTCCGGAGGTCCGTTCTTAACCTGAAACTGTTCTTAACCTGAAGCACCACTTTAGCTAATGGGGCCTCCCGCTGCTGCTGCACTGCCGGAGCACAATTTCTGTTCTCATCCTGAAGCAAAGTTCTTAACCTGAAGCACTATTTCTGGGTTAGCGGAGTCTGTAACCTGAAGCGTATGTAACCTGAAGCCTATGTAACCTGAGGTACCACTGTACTTTTAGGCAGGATATATTTTTCTTGCCTTTTTCTTGCCAGGGAAGGGGAGAGGTGCTTCTGCGATTATCTGCTTCAGCTGCCCAAAACCCCCAAGCAAAACCCCCTGACTGGCCTAGGATACTATGTGCCTTGACTTGGCAGGGGAATGGCAGCATTCGAAATACGCCAGGCACCAAGCACATTTTGCACTTGGCTATCAGCCACTTGCAACCAAGTGAAGATACCTGGATGCCAGGATGGCGCCTGATGTCTCCACCATCTGGAGATGCATGCCTGGTGATCCTTAGATGTTGCCTGTTTTCACACACTAACAACACATCCTTTAGAATTCTATGCCTCATATTTTATCTGCACAATCAGAACGAATTTCAGGAACCAAAAAGTCACATACGATTTTCGAGCAGTCTAACCCCAAACGGCGACTAGACATTCTGTTTTAGCAAATGTAACCCTGGTCTGAGGAGCCGTTTGACACCTAGCTTACTTATTTGAGTTTCTAACACTGGGTCTAGGGCACCATGTGCCTCACCTTGTTGCTCTGTATCAGTCAGAACAATGTTATCGGACCAATCCTGGAATAATGATCACATGGAATTCAGCTCAGTGAGAACGTTGAAGTCTTTACAGCTGCAAATATATACTTCAAAATGCATGTCTGATGCCGGCAGAAGACTCTCCAGAGGCAGTTGGGGCGGAGAGTAAGATTTCTAGGGCTTGATCAAAGCCTCAGTGCCATGTGTTGGGATTTGCACATTCCCATTAAGAGGAAAACCATAAATAAATTATGCAGTAGGAAACACCACAGTATTTGCATACTTTATGCAGGTTGCAGAATTCAGTTTTCTTGATGCAGAATTTGAACTGCTTTGGCACAGAATATCCATTCTTTTTTTTTAAAAAAAAAAATACAAACAGCCATGCCTAAAAGACAAGGAATCTGAGGATCTAGTGTGCTGTGGCTGTGGAACCCCCAAGGACTGGAATGCAAGACTGTATAGGGGGTGGCAACAGAATTCTCTTGTACAGGGTGATGAATAGAATGGATTCCCATGAATCTATGCTATTATAGGGTATATTCATTAACTTATCCGTCTTTTATTTAAAGCGAAAACCCTACCGAAGACAGCCACCCCTTATTCCAAGCACATTATTATTGGAAAGATGGTATTTGCTGGACTAAAGAACATATCAAGAGTTGTATTTGTAGCCTTGGCCTAAATAGCATAACCCATGCGGCTAATTCACGGTCTCGCTGTAGGAAAAACATCAGCCTTCACATTCCTTGATATTTATCAGCCATAGAATCAAAAGCAAACAAGACATCTTGACATCCTTCACCACTCAGAATTATTTAAAAGCCACCCTGACCCTTGTTGCACAGGGATAAGGTAAGAAACATGACTGGAATGGCTTATCTCATTGGGAGTTAGCTGCCTCAATACTCATGGTCAATACATGGATTCTAAGCTTTAAAATGTTCAGAAAACTATGAAAGCTCTAGCTAAGGTAATATCTTTTTAAAAAATTAAGCATACAGATGAAAGAGGCTGGCAGAATGGCATAAAAACACTTGTTTAGGAATGCCATTGTTTATAAGGATGTTGATGCAAGCTGCACACAATTTCTGAGGTGTGCTCAAGGTCTCCCTTGCAATTTCAGAGGGTGGTGGTGTGTTACCACCATGTAGTGCAGCCAACACGAAATGTCTTGGGCTAGCTTCTAGAAAAGTTTAGAGCCGACCGTGTTCCATTGCAGCAGACAACCTACACAAGGAAGAAACGAACAAGGCCCCTTTGAATTCCATTTCACACAGAGAAGAAACAAGAGGCCAAAAGAAATCTTGGCTCCAATGCTACCCAAAAAAGTCCACCAGGAATCTAAGCCTCTTACTTCTGGGGCCAAGTCCAGTACCCTGATGAATCCTCTTAAAAAGAAACCTTGAGGCTTTTACTGAGGCTTGATTGGCACTTTAAGAAATGCATGTTCTTGGCTTTGCATACTTCTGTGCAAGGAAAGAATTTCTGGATCTCTCACTATCTGCTAGCTATGTTTTGGGTGCACAAGGGAAGCAGCAGAGCCCTTGTCCTAATAGCTCTGGACCTCTTATCGTTCCTCACAACAATGTCATTTTATAGGGAAGACTGTGTGCAAGACACATTGCCTTGGATTTGGTTATACGTCTGTAATAAGCATAAAAAGGAAGCGGAAACATCTGAAGTTATTTTTGTGTCTTTAGGTCTTTTGGCAATGGAGCTCAAATGCTGGGGTGGGTCTGGTATTGTCTGGAGCCTGTCAGTTCTGCCGCATAGCCTCATTTCCTTCTTCCTGTTGCTAGTGAAGTATGAGAAACTTTTGTTTACAATATGGGACCATCCTGTTTGACACAAGCCTTCATTCTTCCCATCCCCCTGAACAGGCGACAAACTGCAGTTGTCTCCTGCTGAAGTCCTGGGCAGAAGTCTACATGGTTCAATTTCTGTTGCCCCCCTCCCGCAATAAATCCAGGTACAACAGGGAGGGGGAACCTGTGGCCACCTGGATATTGTTGTTCTTGATTCAGCTACAGATAGCATGACCAATGGTCAGGGAAAGTAGGAATCGTAGCACGGCAGTATCCAGAGAGCTTTCCCATCTCAGAGCTACAGTCTGCCATACTGCTTCACACTAGAGCCGATGAGGCTCAAAAGATCCTATGTTGCGTGGCACTTAAAAAACAACCCATGCACATTGAATATGACACTCCTTTGTGTGTGAAGGATGAGCATCATACGTACAAACTGATGCAGGAACACATGAAACATCTTTAAACAGAATCAGTCCAACCATTTCCATCTAGCCAGTATTGTCTGACCTGTTTTTAACAAGGGATTTAATGAACTCATGATATATGGATATATCACAATGTCTGAAATAAGGATGGAGCTACGTAGAGGCATTGGCTGGCTTCATGGGTTTCCCACATTGTGATTTTGCATAGTGCACGCGCGCGCACGCGCACACACACACACACACACACACACACACCATGATTCGCAATATATTGCTAGATCAAAAATTACAAAACCAGTACCATGATATGGGCTTGGAACCAGTTTTTGATGATATATTGCCCAGCCCTAACACACACCATGAACCACGATATACTGCCAGGTCAAAAACAATGAAACCAATATCACAATATGGGCTTCAAACTGGTTTTGATAATATAGGTTTGCCTGAATCTTGTAACACTGAATAGGTCTGTCAAAAGCAACTGACACAAGAGAGCCAAGTGCTCTGAGCTATTAAATACTCAGGCCCAAAGCAGCACCAATCCATATACCTTCCATCATGTACATTTCAAGTAAAAGCCTGGAACAAAAGACCATAGCCACCAGCAATAACTTTAGGAAAATCTTTTAGCATTTGAAAGGGACAATATATTCCATGCAATCAATAGGCGTGTCTCCTAGTCTTCTGCGGCAACTAAGGACCCCCTGGTTCTTGCCCCAACCCAAACTATTAGGCCAGAAAGGACCAGCATAGGCACATTGGGGCAGTTAACCTTTGTGATCTTATTTCCAGGGCTGACAATCAGCCACTGAACTTTCTGCTGTTTGAAAAAGGTTCAGACGGGGGTTCAAAGATATTCCCACCATCTGCTCCAAACAGAAAGGTAACGTAGTATATACCAAGCTCAGCAAATGAAAACAAGAGGCAACATGAAGCCTATTGGTGGCTTACTGGCCAGAGAGATGCTGACCTAATCAAGCTCTGGTGACACTTTAAGAAAAAGCACTCAATCTGCTTGGCTAATACCTTATTTCTCGTTCATTACAAATTGCATTGCAAGTGTAACCAGAGACACAATATCCGCACTGTTGGGAATTCCTTGATCCAGCTGAGACACCCAGCAGCTCCCAGTTGCTCAAGACAGAAAATAATTCTTTTAACTGATGACCGTGATAAAGTTACAATACCTCAAAAACCACAAAATCTGCGCTTGGGGGGAGAAAAAGGAAAGCAAACCCGCTCGTATTGCTAGATAAGGCGTAAGTCAAAACCTGGGGCATGCTGCTCACAGGCAAAACATTCTGCTTGATTGGCTGAAATTTCATCTTCGGGGAGCAGGAAGCAGAATGTTAGCCGGACAAGGTCATTTATCTCGGGACCTCTTTGGTCTGCCTGGGGCCACCGCAGTCTGGTTCCATTATAATCGACACAACCTGAATGTTTCAGGACACTTCTATTTATTTACTGTGGGGCAGCAACACCTGGAGAGCTCCAGATGTTGGATTACAGTGGGCATCATCCCTGAGCTCTGGCCATGATGTTTACCCCTGCTTTAGAGCAGCCTATTACAACCTGGTTTGGGCTACAATCCCATCCATCTGAGCCAGCATTGCAACAGTCCCAAGATGCTGGCCATTACAGTCCAACAGTTATTTTATTTATAAAATCATTTCTACAGTCGACTCACAAATTATGTGCGCTTAACTTGTGCAAATTCAGCTTCCTGTGCTTGGCTGAAAAACTTAGCAACAAAATGTGGGGCAGGCATCCTGGGTGTGTGTGTGTGTGGGGGGAAGCTAGCAATTCCACCAGTCACAGCAGTTGCCTTGGGAGAGAATTTGGAGATGCAGGGAGAGTGTGTGTTGACTGTGCAAGATTTTGGCTTTATGCACTATCCCCGGAATGCAACTGCTGCATAAGTTGGGAGTCAACTGTATACCACTATATCATAAAAATATTAAAGTGGTTTACAATAATATCTACATCCAGTACAAACGCATAAAAATTAGAATCAGAGACCATCAGCTAACCACTATGGAAGGATGTATTCTTAACTGCCAGTATAAGCCTGGAGATATAGAAAAGTTTTCAGCAGGCATTGAAAAGTTGAAATCAAGGCTGCCTGCTGAATCTCTCTTGGTGGAACATCCCACAGGACGGGGCTGATGACACTAAAGGCTCCATTTTGTGCTGATGTCAAGTGAGCCTTGCTAACTCAGGGGACTAGCAATGACACACTTGCAGATGATCTCAAGTGACTGAACTAGGATATAGGGGTTCAGTTAAGCTGTTCAGGGCTTTGCAAATCAAGACAAATATCTCGAGCTTGGATCAGTAGTGGATAGGTGCAGATGCTTTAACAAGCCATGTCGTTGGCCATGTTCCCCAATTGGCAGTCTGCCTGCTGTATTCTGCACCAGCTGGGGCTGCCAAACCAGGCCCAAGGGCAGCCCCATGCAGAGGACAATTGTAGTAATCCAGCCTCAAGGTTAGAAGCACATGGACTCCAATCACCAGGCTATAGCTAGCAAACCAGGCAAAGCTGAAGGCACTCCAAGTCACACCAGGCTCCAGAGGAAGTGAACTGCAGAGAGCAGGCAAAGCCTGGGATTTAGAGGGGTACTTACCATGCACACTTCTCTACAGCTCCCTTTTCCTTTTCCAAATTGTTCTTTAAATTATGCCAGTTCAAACATCCATTTGAAGAATTAGACGAGAGAGACTTTCAAAGGAGAAATAGAGGGGGGGGACATCAGTGATAGCTTTCCCCCCTTTAAGCAGCTTCTGAGCCTAATTTGGAAGGGAGATTCAAAAGCAGGTTTTGAGTTGTGTTCATGTACATATGTGAGGGGATGGGCACTTTTTAGCTGAGTAATCAAATCATGAGTGCTAATAGAAGTGAAGATGCATCCATCATATTGGATCCCACTCCCTAATGATGAGGGATGCATTTCTTGGGACTTGTCTGCCCAGCATCTTCCTGAGCTACTGAGCTGGCAAGTTAATGCAAATCAGTCACGGGGAGGGGGTGGGTGGAAACAGACACCATTTCCCCCAGGCCAAAAAAGCATGAACTCTGTTGCACACCTTTGATAGCCAATGCAGATCTTAGAAACTCAAACAGATAGCTTTGTAGTATCTGTTATACAGTCTCTGCAGAGTTGCATCTTTGTGATTATGGGTTCAAGTGCCCAATATCTCTGGGAAGAGAGTTATTGATTTGTTTTATTTTTATTTTGTATTTTTCTGTTGCGAACCACCCTGTGATCTTCAGATGAAGGGCAGCATACAAATTTAATAAATGATAATGATAATGATAATGATAATAATATTAATGCCAGGGACCCATAGCTTAGAAAGTGTTTGGAGGACAACTGAAGCTAAGCTGTTGAGCAGCCTTGCACAGATGTTGTTGGACTACAACTATAAGCTGCAGTCAGCCGTGCCAGTGGTCAGACACGATGTGAGTTGTAGTCCAAAAAACATCTGGAGGACACCAGGTTGTGAAAGGTTGCTGCAGAGTAGATGCTTTGCCTGCATAAACATGCCAAGTGCAACCCCAAGCATTTCCAGAATAATCTCAGAAATCTGGACTTGGGAAAGATTCCACTCAAGACCTTGGAAATCTACTGAGAGCCAGGGGAGCAATACTAGAGGAGATGGAGCAATGGTCTGGCTCAGTTTCCTCTGTTCAGTTGTGCCCTCCTTACCCAGCAAAGGTGAAAGATGCTGAATTGTGGGCATGTGCACATTGGAGAGTAGGAGATGTTCATTCTTGTTCATTCTCTGGGTAGAAGACTGCTCCTATCCCAAACCGCCTTAAAACTGGATGCTAAAAGAGCTAAGCTCTTGCTCTTGGTATGCTATTAATTAGGCAGTGCTGATCTATGCATGCTTGCTCAGAAGTAAGTCCCACAATGTTCAATAGACTTATTCCCAAATAAGTGCAACACAGGAATTCAGCCCTCATTTTCGTATACCCATTTGACCAGAGACATTTAAGTATTCAGTACATTTTGAAAGCAAAGATCAAGGATGACAATACAGTGGTACCTCGGGTTAAATACTTAATTTGTTCCGGAGGTCTGTACTTAACCTGAAACTGTTCTTAACCTGAAGCACCACTTTAGCTAATGGGGCCTCCCGCTGCCGTTGTGCTGCCAGAGCACGATTTCTGTTCTCATCCTGAAGCAAAGTTCTTAACCCAAGGTACTATTTCTGGGTTAGCAGAGTCTGTAACCTGAAGCGTATGTAACCCGAGGTACCACTGTGCCAACAGCAACCTATGGATGACTACTACTAAAAAAAGAAAGGAGCAATACCCACATGTTAGAGAGAATTAACTTAAATGTGTCACACCCAATTTATGGCCACTTAGGCACAGTCTCCATTAGCTTAATGGAAACATTTGGTTCACAATGATGCTACAAGCATGCCATTGGCAAGTTTTTGTGAAGAGAGAAAAAGAGAGACAGGGAGGGTGGTACCTAAGGTAGCCAGACAACAAAAAGAATTTGTTTTCTGTTTGTGCTAGAAATACAAGGCATTGTTTACAACTGGCAGGGGGTGTTGCTCCTTAAAAAGGATCAAAGGCTGTCCGATGACATCATGAGCCTGGGCACCAGGGCTCAAAGGGGAGGGCATCTGGCTCCTAGGAGCCACCACACTAATTATTGAAGAACTTCAAAAGGGAATTCAAGCTTCCTCTTCTCTTCGCCACTTCAAAACACACATCCAACTTAACCCTTTCATCTGCTGCTCCCTTTAAGGCATACCTATGTACACAAGCTGCTCACGAAGTGAGGCATTGCATCTTACAGCATTTGGCTTGGAACTAGGGCTGGGTGGGGGGTGGGGGGCAGCGACTCAACTAATTGAAAACACATTTCAAGGAAAGGCTGCCACATGGCTTCAACAATTCAAGGATTTTCTGCTTTTCCTGTTTCCCTAGGAGCCTTCGGCTGCAACCTTGAATACACTTAAGTGAGACTCAATCCCATGTTAATGCTGCTAAATTGGGAAACTGAATACAATTACCCCAATAGCAGATTGGTGTGCCACTGGTGACAATCGTCTTCCAACTGGGACGGTAATTAAGTGAAATTACAGTGAATATTGGGGGAGGGAAAGTTCATGGAAGAATGAAAATATGTTGTAAAATGGGAATGGAATGAAGCAGTCCCTTATATACCATGTGAATTCGCTACTGAGAGGAAATGCGGAAGACAAAAGCACTTTATGTCAGGCAAGGAAGTTGGAGATTGAGCAGGAGGGAAACGATGAACATGAAAGAAACCAGATCGGAGGGAAAGGCAGATGCCCTACATTTCTGACGGGGGAGAAGATTCCCCGACGGCTCGCAAAGAGCTCGCCTACGTGCAAAGATAAGGGTCTCTTGCTCCGCTCTCTTGCCCTTTCGCCTCTTGCTCGAGACCCCCCCCTCCCTCAGCATAACAAAAGCAGGAGCCGAGCCACGTCGATCTTATCAACTGATCGCAAAAAAGAAACATCTTCCTTTGCTGATGGGGAATCTGCCGCAAGCTAGAGACTGCGAGTTGCTCGCAGCCAAAATATGTGCATGTGTGTGTGTTTAAATCGCACCTAGGCGAGCATCTCTGTACAACCGTCTCCAAAGCAAGGCTTGCCTTTCCATGCACCTCTGAAGTCAATTTCCCGCCCTCTCCGCAAGAGAAGCACGGCCGAAGCCCCATTAGCCGAGGAGCTTATGCAACCCTCGAAGTGGTGCCTCCGCAAGAGAATTTACTTCTCAGGCAAGCGCGCCAGCAAAATCGTTCCGTCTTAATCCTCCTTCATTTCAGCTCCCCGCCTGTTCCCCAGCTCGCCGCCCTGGAACACGCGAAGCAACAGACGGAGGGGAGCACCTCCACTGAGCGCGTGCAGAGTGCTTTCGGCCTCGCCGTCGAGGTTCTGGGATCCGGAGTGAGCCCGCCCCCTTTGGGCAGACAAGCCGAGGGCGCCCTCTGAAGACAGTATAAGCCGAAAGGAGCGCGTCTCCTGCGCGCTCCCCGAGCCCGTCCCGTCTCACCCGCGAACAGACGGCGGAAGCTTACGTGTTAGTATCATGATCTCCTGCTTCTCTTTGCACATCGGACGGAGGAACGTCGCCGCCAGGCTGCAGGCTGGGGGGTGGTGGTCAGGGGAACGTCCCGTCCCCGGATAGCTCCTCCGGGCAGCGTCTCAGCTCATCTTTCCCTCCCCTCCCGGGAGCGCAATGTTTCTCCGCGCCGCCTTCGCCCGTCTAAGCTGCGAGCCCTTCAGGCGCCAGGCAGGCAAATGCGGCTGCTGCTCCCGCTGCTGCGTCGCCTGGTCGGCGAAGCCATCGCCCCACCTTCTCTCTCTCTCTCTTTCTCTCTCTCCAGGTTCCTTCCCGTCGAGGAAGCGTCCCTAACCTCCCGTCCCGCCCCCGCTGGGCTGCTGTGCGGAGGAGATCCGGCAGAGGAAGTCTCCGGGCGCCTCCTGCGCGGCGCTTCGAAGGAACCAGAGACTCCCTCGCAGGGCGCGCTCCGGCTACTAGAATAAGCATCGGCTCCTCGCCGACGCCGCTCAAGCTGGGGAAGCCGCGCCCACCGCCCACCCCTCGGGTGCCTTTCCCCGAATTCCAATGGCTTGCTCTCGGAGTTGATCTGGCTCCGTGTGGTCTCTGCATACTGACTGGAAGCTGCTGTCCAGAGTTTCAGGCAGGAGACAAGCTCACCTGGAGATTGAAAAGCAGTTTTGCCCAAATCTGCTTTCCTCCAGATGTTTGGAAGTAGAACTCCCATCAGCCCCAGCCAGCGCCACCAAGCTCCACCACTTAGCTACAGCCTTTCCTCGAAGGTAAAGGTAAAGGGACCCCTGACCATTAGGTCCAGGTCGTGACCGACTTTGGGGTTGCAGCGCTCATCTCGCTTTATTGGCTGAGGGAGCCGGCGTACAGCTTCTGGGTCATGTGGCCAGTAGGACTAAGCTGCTTCTGGCGAACCAGAGCAGCTCACGGAAATGCCGTTTACCTTCCCGCCGGAGTGGTACCTATTTATCTACTTGCACTTTGACGTGCTTTCGAACTGCTAGATTGGCAGGAGCAGGGACTGAGCAATGGGAGCTCACCCCGTCATGGGGATTCGAACCGTCGTCCTTCTGATCGGCAAATCCTAGGCTCTGTGGTTTAACCCACAGCGCCACCCGCGTCCCTTCCTCGAAGGTAGGGATGGGGAATCTAACATCCAAAGGCCAAGAACCAGGCCCTCCAAATGTCCCCAGGTCACACTCTTTAATGGCCCCCCCCTCTGTGCCCAAGTAAAGTTTGCTTGGCTGGAATGTCTCTTGCTTGTCCGCATAGAGCTTACAGAGCGGTATGTAAATGTGGGCCTGCAGAATAAGGGTAACATTTGCATGAGTTGCTCCACCCACTTTTGCCTCTGGTCATGCCCACTGCTGGCGTGTGGCCCTCTGAAGGCTGCTCAGAAGGCAACGTGGCCCTTTGGGCCGAAAAGATATCGTATCGTATCGTAAAAAGTTTCCCCACCTCTGCTATAGCTATCCTTGGAGTTCTCCTCTGGGGAAATCATCTAATCTTGTCACCCAATGCTTGGCTTGATTAGGAGGAGCTGGAAACAACAACAACAAAACCTCTGCATGGAAATTTAGTTTGCCTTTTGTACAGGTTCAGAGGTATAAGATACAGACCTGCATTTTTGCAGCGTGTCTCACTTCAATTCGCAGTGGCATGTTGTACCTTCAGCCCCACCCAGTCAGCCTCTCAGCCAACCACTCCTATGCTGTGGAAATTTACTCCACGTTACCTATTGGTTCCTTGCTGTACACATCCACTTCTGAATCATAGTGGAACTTCTGCAGTGAGGAACCTGGATCTGATTCATAAGGCAACCTTTTCCCTGCTCCGCATACTTTCAGCATAACTCAGCTTTTAAGGATTTGCCAGTACTAATCTGACATGTAAAGAGCAAGGAGACACACCTCCCCTTCAACACAGGCATGTAAAGCAAGCTTTATCCATTCTGATGCTGTTATTTTGGTGCTGTCACTTTATCCATTCTGATGCTGCCCCACAATTTGTTTAAATCGGGAATCACAATGTCAATCTTTTATTTTATTTTTACACTTCCCAAATTGTTGACTCTGCAAAGTTGTCCATAGCATTTGCAGTGTTCTTGAAACCAATTTCCATTTAGTGATGGGCAAACTCCACTTGGCTTGATTCAGAATTGGCTAACAAGCTTTCTCAGCAAGTGTTGAGAAAAGAAAGACTCTTCTTTTCTTCCAGCTTGTACGGTGGTACCTCGGGTTAAATACTTAATTCGTTCCGGAGGTCCGTTCTTAACCTGAAATTGTTCTTAACCTGAAGCACCACTTTAGCTAATGGGGCCTCCTGCTGCCGCTGTGCCGCCAGAGCACAATTTCTGTTCTCACCCTTAAGCAAAGTTCTTAACCCGAGGTAATATTTCTGGGTTAGCGGAGTCTGTAACCTGAAGCGTATGTAACCCAAGGTACCACTGTAATGTTGGTGGATACATGATGACAGGGTGTCTCTCACACACACATTATTTACACAGTGCCCTGGGAGCCATAGTTTGAGTGCATTCTCTTGAGTTCCAGTGAATGCAGATGCCGCCTTTTCACAGCTGCTTGCTGGCAACTGCCTAGCACGAAGATGAGACGTATGAACACTGCCAGGTTTTGAATGGACCCAGGGTGGGTTCAGCAGAGCACAGCAAAGTGCATTGACAGTGCATGTGTAGAATCTTGTTCACTATACCAAGCTGGACGAGGACTCCTGGGGGAAATGACCACTCATCCTGCTGGGGATTAACAGCAGGAGAGGGCTAATGGCCCTTCTCTCCTGTTTCTGGGCTTCCCATAGGCATCTGGTTGGTCTCTCTAGAAAACAGGGTCCTGGTCTGATCCAGGAAGGATGTTGGTGTTGGCTAAAAAATGGAAGTGAAGGCAGTCCACTGTAAGTCTCAGCAACTGCCACCCAAATGATGGAGGTCCATTTCCAAGGTGCCATACAAGCAGACACCAAGCAGTTCAAGGAACTGAAACAGGGGTACCAACTTCTATAAAATATTGGGGCCCCCAGGTAAGCTCTGCCCTGCATAATCAATCACATAATGTGGTGCACACACACCATTTGAATGGCAATGTCCATCACCCCTCAATATTTTTTTGGGGGGGGGGAGTGAAGCCCCCTTGATCCCTAAAAGTTGGTTCCTATGAACTGACATGAGAAGTTCGTTATTATTATTATAATTAGAACCAGCAATATTCAGTTCATACCCAGAATTAGCAGTTTAAAAGTTGACCCTCCCCCAGGTATTAAGGCCTCCTTTTATAACTGTTTAAACTTGGACTTCAAACCTGGTCAACCACAGCCAATGATCATGGATGGTGGTGTTCTTGCTTCACATAGGCCTGCTCTACTGCTTCAATTTGCAGAAGCAGCATGTTTGCAAGTGTTGTATAATATTTGTTCTGTATCATTTGTTCTGTAGCAGCAGCTATGTTCTGGAAGGCAACTATTAAGCCTTCTAGCTTCCATGCTTTGTTGTGTATCTGTGTATGTTTGCAACTGTGCACTCTCAAGACTTTTGTCTAGATGATTCTACACACACCTTCCTTGTATGCATTCTGATCCCCATCAGACTGCATTTCTCCATAAGATCTCTATTTCCCCCTCATTATCAATTTTTGGAGACTTCCAGTCTTCCTAGCAGTCACTTTTAACTCTGGCATAGCCAAAGCGAATAGTATGTTTTCAAAGTGGACATCAGTTTTGGATTACTCGAAAATCAGGGAATATTCTGTTTAGAGTATGGATGTTTACAAAACAGCAACCGCCAGGACAACACAGTTACCATTGTCTTGTGTCTGAACAAAGTCAGGAATAAATATACCCTCCACCCAACCCCACCCTGTATTCTGACCATTTAATATAATTTAAATAAGGGTCACAGGGCCAAACCTTGAAAGAAACCTAATGATCATATACTGATTTGGAGGCCATGCCTATTAACAGAAGGAAGATCCTTTTTTTAGGGTCTGTGTGTAATGGAGTCAAAGAGTTCAAGATGGATGGCAAAGTATCTGTGAAAGTTTGCCCCACAGGCACAGCAATTCGCTCTAAGAGGTGTATTCTGCCTGTTTTTAACTGCATTTGCAAGATGGGGGACTGATAATAAGGACTTCATTGTCTTCTCTTTTCCCTCCAAAGTCCAAGTGCCCAGATTGCTAGCTGCATTCTCTCTGTCACTGCCTCTTTGAAACAGAATGGTACAGAGAAGTCACAATTTGTAACAGGCCATCTGACTCGCTCACACAAACCCTGGATTGTAAAGCCAAGTGCTGGTATAAATATCCTTCCAGCAAACAGCATGATAGATTATGGGGCACCCCTCCTGTGCACGAGATATAAGGCCTCTCGCTCCAGTTTGGTGGACTGAACTCTGAAGAACCTTTTCCCTCTAACCTTCCTCCCTCAACATGAAAATGTGGTTCAGGAGCTTATAATATTTGTGTTCATTTGTTGATAATACATTTCATTCGACAACAAAAGCACCATTCTTTTCTTTCCCTCCCCAGTGGTGTGGGGGCAGGAAGTAGAGTATTACATAAAGGAGCACTTCCCTGCAGAAGATGTTTCTGACAGAAAAAAATGTTTAGATGCTGAAAAGGAAGAAGTTATTTTTTTAAAAACCCTGCACAAACAGATACAGTGGTACCTCGCAAGACGAATGCCTCGCAAGATGAATGCCTCGCAAGACGAAAGAGTTTTTGGTTTTTTGAGTTGCTTCGCGAGACGAATTTCCCTATGGGCTTGCTTCGCAAGACGGAAACATGTCTTGCAAGTTTGTTTCCTTTTTCTTAAAACCGTTACAGTAATACAGGGTGCATTGCTTGCAGTTGCGACTTGACTTCGAGGAGCAACTCATAGCACGCGGTGTGGTAGCCTTTTTTGAGGTTTTTGAAGATTTTTTTGAAAAAATGGAAACCGTGCTTTGCAAGACGAAAAAACTCGCAAGATGAAAAAACTCGCAGAATGAATTAATTTCGTCTTGCGAGGCACCACTGTATATTAAAGATGCGACAAGATTCTTTGTTTCTTTGAGGCTAAAAACCATACCTGACTCCAGGGCTTTTTTCCACCTGGAACTTGCTGGAACTCAGTTCTGGCACCTCTCAGGTGCGTGCCATTGCCATTATAAGATAATAAGGGTGAGTTCCAGCAAATATTATAAGCTCCTGAACCACACTTTCTTTTTCATGGTTAAGTTCCAGCACCTCTTTTTTCCCTAGAAAAATAGCAATGCCAGGCTCACAGCTTAACCTGAACTGGCTTCCACTAGCTTTGCTTCCACATTAGAGCTCTTTCAAGACACTAAGGGCCTTTCCTTATCTCAATTAGGTGGCAGGGAGTTAAAATGAAGGTTCCACACAACATCGTAATATTGTAGCTGATGCTCTCTGGATCTTTTGTACTAAAACGCCAGCACGGTGATGGAAATTGTAGTCTGAAACATCTTGAGGGTGCCAGCTTGAAAAGGGCAGTATTATGTTACGTTATATGGCATTACCTTACAGTTTGTTTATACAGTGGTACCTCGGGTTAAGTACTTAATTCATTCCAGAGGTCCGTTCTTAACCTGAAACTGTTCTTAACCTGAAGCACCACTTTAGCTAATCGGGCCTCCTGCTGCTGCCGCGCGATTTCTGTTCTCATCCTGAAGCAAAGTTCTAAACCTGAGGTACTATTTCTGTGTTAGCGGAGTCTGTAACCTGAAGCGTATGTAACCTGAGGTACCACTGTACATCGCTTTTTGGCTGACAGGCTCATCAGGTGGTGCTTAGTATATTAATACAAAAGAAAGATGCAACAACAATACAATAGATCAGCCAAAATGATATAAAACAGCAAAATCACAAAATGTCCACCAGTTACACAGCAAATATTTGTTCCTGATCTACATTTGTGTTTTCACCACAGGCACCGCTCTTTAGCATTCCACCTCTCATTGGAAGCCAGGTTAAGTGTCTCTCACACACTTGGGTGCTCCAATCTCTAGCAAGCCTACCCACAATAAATTGCCCATGGGAAGTGCCCTCAACACACCCAAAAGGGGGGGACCCATATATTTGGGTGTTATCTCAAAATATATATACTTCCCCCCAGGAAACCAGCTACAACTGTTGTTGTCCAACAAAGCTTCCCTTTCCAATGGACAAGATCCTTCTTTTTTGTTTTCTCACGAGTCATTCAGCAAAGCTTCCATGCCATGTTAGCTGAAAGTTCTCCTTGTAGATTTCAATCCCCTCCTTTTTTTTCTTCCTGGTAAGTAGGGGTAAGGAATTAATTGCCCCAATTCCAGTTCTGTTCCTGCAGGAGGGAGGTCAGGAATCAATTGCCTCAGTGTCAGTTCTCTTCCTGCACAAGGAAGGGAGACAGTCTCAGCTGCTGATTTGCAAAGTGTTTTACAAACTGTTCATATATATTGAAAAAGCATGACTGGAAGTGTGCATGCCGGCAATGCACATCTCAGCACTCTTTCAAGGTTGAATAAATTGGCCTGGACAGAGAGAAGCGAGGCAGTAACAGAAGCACAAACCTTCTTTGTCCAGAAGTATTATGACTACTATAATCTGTTTCTTAAGCTTGCTATAACAATTGTTCTCCGTGTGAACTTTGGCAAAATAGGAAACTGCTTCATCTCTTAATTTCACTACAGAGAAGAGAGCAACTCAATACAATCTGATCTGAAAAAGGTCATGTCTCTTTAGAAATGATATTGTACTTTCTCCTTCAAGGTGGCGACTTTTGAGACTCCTTAGGGTACTGATAAAGCGGGATATCAAATCCAAACTCTTCTTCAAACTCTTTTTCAGTTTCTGCAGGAGTAAGGCTATCAGCTCAGAATATGGAGATTTTGCGTAAGCCTTTACATTTGGGCTGAATCAGGAGACAAGGAAGCCATGGCTTCTGTCATGACCCCAAGGTCCCTCCTGACCCAGATGTCTCCACTGACCCCAGAAAATCCAGCATTTGAAGAGTCCATGTTGCCAGCACTTATCTGACTTGAGGGTGCTTTGTTGCTACCTTTGACCCAGAGGAATCCAGCCCAAGATCCCAGTAGATGTTTTCTCTTGCAGAACCAGACAAGGCCCTTTTAACTGAAGAGGCTATGCTTATCATAGGCAGAATTAGGTTTTGTCTACACCCAAGTTTAATCTGCATCTGAAGATGTTTTGTGCTCCTGTTTCAGTAGTGCTGTGCACAGGGCACTCCCTCCCAATCAGCTCTTATGCTGCTCCCCCCCCCCCCACCGTAAATTCAGATTTCCCCAGTCAAGAGGAAGAACAAGCAAGGGATAGATCAGCTGTATGGAGAAGACAGAGAAATGCTATTGGGTGACAGAGAGAAGGCTGAACTGCTCAGCTGTGAAGACAGGGGCAAAGCAGATGTCTGATCATGACAACCACTCCCATCCTTTCCCTAGACCACCCTTTCTTCCACCCGGAGCAAAAAATTGAGGCGGAATCACAAAGGAGGCGTATACACAAGTAGCCAACAGTTGCAGGGTGAAGGTCAGGTGGGCTAAAGCTCATGATGAGCTCAAGCTTGCAAGAGAAATTAAAAATAATAATAAAAAGATTTCTTTGGCTATGTCTGAAGCAAAGGATAATCAGATAAGGGTTGAAAAATGTGACTCCATGCTGATCCACTCAAGACAGCAAACACATCCCCCCGCCCCCGGAGTGGATCAAACATCCCTTTACATGACTCTTACATCTTCCTAACCCACCAGTTCTGTTTCACCACTGCTGGTGTCTATTTTCAGTGAGTTCCACAGGCTATCTATCTATCTATCTAATTTGTATATTACAGGAAAACTGAAAAACAATGATTTCTCCAGATCGCCCAACTTCATGTATATGAATGATTATGCTGTAAATTATTGTATCAGTTTCCCCACACTGATTTACAGTACATTTCCCTAATGCCAGTTCTGTGGCTGCAGCTATGGTTTTGATGTTGTTATTATTATTATTATTATTATTATTATTATTATTATTATTATTATTAAATAGAGTTCTGAAGTAATTGGAAACTGAAAAACAATGATTTTCCAGCTCTCCCTGCTTTCCTTTTTTATTTTTAAAAACTGATTTAACTGTATAATATTATATTGATTTTGGTCACAACCAGCTGAAATGGCTGTCATTTTGGTCACAACCATCTGAAATGACTGTCATTTTAGGATTGAACCTAAAGTGTGCACACTTTGGCTTGCATTGAATTGGGAATTCCTGAGTGTGTGCCTTGCTGCAATTCCTGGGTCAAGAATATGAGGCAGATTTGTGATTTGTTAATAGTATCTAAGGTATTATGGGTAATCATGGAAGTTTCCATTTGGGATTAGTCATTTTCTTTCTTTTTATCATGATGGACAACCGAATTCTTTGTAGTCAAATGAGTTTTTCATTCATTAAGCTTATTTCCTCTGGAGGAAATAGGCATAAGCATCACCTGGCCCAGTTGGCCAATTATAGGAAAGGCTGCTGCTCCTTTGTAGCCTCTGGGGGAATCGGCAGGACAGAGGAAATAATTTTAAACCAATAACTCAATAAAGCACACTCACTATGGTAATTGGAACATGCCCCCTTGCGTGGCTAGTTTCGTCACAGCATTAATCATAGGCGAATACTGCTGTTATGAATTTTCTATTGCAACTTGAAGAATGGGTGGGGAATAGTTACATAAAGCTAGCAGGTTAAAAGAAAAGAAAAGTTCCTGCATAAAGACAACGGGCAAAACAACAACAATTCATAAGTAGGGATGCTTGAAGAATTCAATCTTTGTGAATACTGATATGAACTGATCATGTTCTATGCCTGCTAGGCTAATGTGTTAATAGAACAGAACTTAATTATCTATCTCTTGTACTTCCCAGCTGTATCCAGCTCTCTCTCTAATAGTTTTAGAAGTGAGAAAATACATTGACAAATACTTATTTTGAGAGAAAACAGTTTTAGAAATGTGAATTTTCATGCAGATTTTTAAAAACACATTGAAACAGAAATAAATTGAAATGGACTTGTGGGAGAAAACGTGTGAAAGTGTCATAGACTACAAGCGGATTGATTCTTCTGTCTCAACCAGTGCCAACACATTGGCCTGGTGTAAGTAATGCCAGCATTTGTGGAGATGCTGCTGATATAAATCTAAAGAATTCGAAGATGGGGCCATAAAGCTGTTCTGGTGCTTGAGATGCACCCACAAGACACAGCATGGTGTAGTGGTTAAGGGTGTCAGACCAGGGAAACCAAGGTTTACATCTCCATTCATCCATGAAGCTCACAGGGTGACCTTGTATGAATCACCAACTCTCAGCCTAACTTGCCTCACAGGGTTCTTGTGAGCAAAGTATGGAGGGGGGAACCATGTTTGCCTTGAGCACCTTGGAGGAAAGGTGAGCTATAAAGGCAATAGAATAGGATAGAATAGAATAGAATAGAATAGAATAATAGAATAGAATTTATTATTTATACCCCGCCCATCAGGCTGGGTTTCCCCAGCCACTCTGGGCAGCTTCCAACAAAGTATTAAAATACAGTAGTCTGTTAAACATTAAAAAGCTTCCCTAAAGAGGGCTGCCTTCAGATGTCTTCTAAAAATCTGGTAGTTGTTCTTCTCTTTGACATCTGGTGGGAGGGCGTTCCACGGGGCGGGTGACACTACCAAGAAGGCCCTCTGCCTGGTTCCCTGTAACTTGGCTTCTCACAGTGAGGGAACCGCCAGAAGGCCCTCAGAGCTGGACCTCAGTGTCCGGGCAGAACGATGGGGGTGGAGACGCTCCTTCAGGTATACTGGACCGAGGCCGTTTAGGGCTTTAAAGGTCAGTACCAACACTTTGAATTGTGCTCGGAAATGTACTGAAAGCCAATGTAGGTCTTGGAAGACCGGAGTTATGTGGTCTCGGCGGCCACTCCCAGTCACTAGTCTAGCTGCCACATTCTGGATTAGTTGTAGTTTCCGGGTCACCTTCAAAGGTAGCTCCACGTAGGGCGCATTGCAGTAGTCCAAGCAAGAGATAACTAGAGCATGCACCACTCTGGAGAGACAGTCCGCAGGCAGGTAGGGTCTCAGCCTGCGTACCAGATGGAGCTGGTAAACGGCTGCCCTAGACACATAATAAATAAATGTCTAAAGTCAGGATCTCTTGTCCCCGTTTCCAAAAGTTGTTACAAGCAGTGATGGCACCCTGCCATGTGTGCATCCTACACACTGAAAGAATACATGATCCATCCCTAAGGGACAGGAGTGCCAACTTGGCCCCACAACCATGGGTGCCCGGGGCTGTGGGTGCTCAGGCACCCAGGGCCCCAGGGAGTTGGCTGGCACCTATGCTAAGGGATGTGGGCATTGGCTTCTGTTTTGCCAGCTCCATAAATCCCCTCCTGTTACCCTTTCTTACTCACTGACCACCTCTTTCCATTGTTTCATTTTTGTATAAAAAATACAAGAGCTTCCCATCTCCTTGAAATTTCCCCAACACCCACTTGTTCCTTAAAATGAGCACACAAGAGACGCCACAGTGGGCTGCTTTGCGGCTGTGCCTACACAGTAGAAATGGGAACCACAACATAATTAACATTTACAGCAGAATGTTCCTACTGCTGAACCAGAGGCTCAGTCTTGAAGCAAAGCAGAAACAAGTTCATTCAGAGAGAAGGATTGAGAAGCACTATATTTTGCCTGTAAACACAAACAGGGACTGAACGAGATCAAGACTTCCCCACATTGATCCAAATGGAGAGCAGAAAATACACCAATCAAGAGCCAATAACACCATGCAGAGAGCAAACCCTGTTTCCACACCCTGCCCTCCCCCAGTCACCGGTAGTGCACTGTTTACCATGCCATTTTTGTGTGAGGAGGTGTTTGTGGGAAGTGTCCCTCAGAAGGAAAAAGTGATACTTCATCAGAGTAAACACTAATTCTCATGGTCTCTGAAATGATTTCAAACAGAGGGGCAGGCATTGCCCAACCATCTGTCCATGAGAAAATAACTGTAAATAGAGTTACGCATTATGGACATTAAAACAGGTTTCCCCAATCTGGTGCCCTCCAGATGTTCTGGATTACATGTCCCATAAAACATCATCATCAACATTTAGGATTCCCTAAATCTTTAGACTCCCCTCCAACCTTCCATGGTTACCATTTTCAATCTTTTTCAACTGCCTCACATATTTTCCTCTATTTTTCTTAAATAGACCATTTTTACCTTAGTTTTTAGTACATTACAAGCATTACTCAAATCCTGCCAAAGTTTTAGTTGTTTACAGCATTCTCTTAAGTACATTGTAAATTTTCCCCATTCTTTATTAAAGTTCCTCTCTTCTTGGTTTCTGATTTCCCTGGTCCTCACTTACTGGGGTCTTGTGAAGGTCATGCAAGGCCTTGCAAGATCTTGCTGGAACCAGGAAGCCACTGCAGCCGCTTGTCTGGCAGCAACAGTGGTGCCCCTTGGATTCCATCACCTGAGGTAGTTGCCTCAAGCTGCCTCATGGACAGGCCGGCTCTGGTTCCTATCATTTCAGACCAATGCCCATGATGGCTAGTGCTCCAAAAATTCTGGAGGGAACCAGATTTAGGAAGGCTGCACTAAAATGCATGATGGAAATGTCATAATGTGAGACTTTCTACTATTATGTACATAGTGACAATGAAGCAGGCTTACAAAAGGAAGGACAACATACTTTACTAAGAGCTCCAAAATACGTCACACCAACATCACAATTAGAAATGGTGATTTGAAGGCAAGCACAGTGATGAAAGACTGACACCCATTAAGCAGAATTTGAGCCCTTCTCACTCGTCTTTGCAGTTTTTGTCTTTAGCGAGAAAGTATGAGATTAATTTATTATGGTACTATTTATGTACGCAGTGTAATAAATATCTGGACAAGTTTCTGTCTCAGGCACATCAATAAGAAGTTATTAAAAAGTCAGAATATATACTCTGACATATGTTTGCCAAAAGGAACACATAAAACATGTTCTAAGCTTACTGTGTCAACTCCATCTTGTAAGTTTTTTTTTTTTAGTTTGCAGGTTACATCTTTTCCAGTCGTATCACTTTACAAGCAAACTTAAGAGTTCAGATTTGTCACTGCGTAGTACCGGTATATTGATGTCAAGCTTTAGCCTGCAGAACTGTTATTTATATTGAAGCTCGGGGTCCTTAAGGCAGAAGGACTTATGATGAAAATGCAGAGCAGGCGTATTTTTTAAAATGTTAATAAAATTCAAGGTTCGTAAGTTGGCTTGAAGTCAGAAGTTGCCCATCATGGTCAGTTATGGCATAGGAAGCTATTCTATACCAAGTCAGACCATTAGTCTATCCAGCTCAGTATCACCTACACAGACTGCCAGTGGCTCTGTAGACCCTTGAGTCTAGAGTTTAAACAGGAATCTTTCTCAGCCATACCTGTGTATTCAAGGGATTGAACCTAGGGCAGTCTATTTATACCTTGTTCCTCGCTCCCACCCTTCCCATGGACTGGTTCCTGACTGCTCATCTGCTGGGCCCACCAGCCTGTGTGTGCTGGGTTATGGTGCCATATTATGAAATATTACCAAAGTCCAACCCTGGACTTGAGTGCAGTGTGGAAGGAACCCAGAACAATAGGTTCTAGGTTGCCTGCAGGGCTCCAGCTCAGGACTTCATAGCCTCCATGACAACCATGAGGCTGCCCCAAGTTTTCACTGGTCTGATACACAGGGCAGGGACACCCTCAATTTGGTTTTATGCTCTGGATGGAAGAAAGGGGAGGGTCTAGGGAGAGGATGGTAGTAGGTGTCACTCCATTGTCGTGATCCGATTACTTCCTCATAAAGTTTGTCCAGTCCTTCCCTGGTAGATGGCAGGAAATCACTTTTGAGGGCAATATTGAGCAAAAACAAAACCCAGTAGTTGGCTGCAAAAGCACTGAATGGCATCCTACTATGTCCACTGCTGTTCCTTTTCTCAAAAAACTGTAACCTCTTGAAGGTTCTTTTCATTATAAAAATAAAAAGCTGTGAGTTTTGAGGGCAATGCACAATTTGCCATTAAGAGTGTTGCCCGTTGTTACTGTTGCTGCTGTTGCTATACAGTGGTACCTCGGGTTAAGAACTTACCCTAATTCGTTCTGGAGATCTGTTCTTAACCTGAAATTGTTCTTAACCTGAGGTACCACTTTAGTTAATGGGGCCTCCTGCTGCAGCCGCACAATTTCTGTTCTCATCCTGAAGCAAAGTTCTTAACCCGAGGTACTATTTCTGGGTTAGCGGAGTCTGTACCCTGAAGCGTTTGTAACCTGAAGCGTCTGTAACCCGAGGTACCACTGTATTTATATTTATATACTGCCTTTCATCAAAAGATCTCAGGGCGGTTCGCAAGATAAAAACGCAAGATAAAAGCACAAATAAGTAGTTAAAACAAAAACAACAAAGCCATAGCCCACCCACCCCCCACAACACACACATACATTTTAAACACATGTAATCGCCCCAATTTTGTGGAACTCTATTCTCTCCCTAGACTCTGTTCCTAACTTGCAGGCATTCAGGATGTATGTAAAGCCTTTCTTGTTTCTGGACGAACTTTAGAGTTGCTGTTTGGCTTTTTGTTTGTTTGTTTGTTCTTTTAATAAGTCTAGTGCTCACCTATTCATATTTTGTGTGTTTCATTCCTCAAGGCATGTGCATAGTCAGGCTCAGCGTGTATGCTGTATTTTAAGGCCACGGCTTCTCTAGTACGTTGTTCAGGTTTTATAGGTGCATATTTAGAAGCACATATTTGTTAGCTCCCTTAAGCATTTTTTTTTTAAATGTAAAGATGGCATATAAATAGCTAAACGCCTGGTGGCACGTACACTAGCAAATATGGAAACTAGGAAGCAATTCCAAAAGCAAAGACACATCAGAATCCAGCTCTAAACATTTTAGCACATAGAAAGGAGAAGCCTTAAGTTCAAAGTTTCTGCATAGTAACATTTACACAAAGGAAACAGTAACACTGCTCTAAAGAAAACAGATTTATGAATTCCCCTTTACCAGTAGGGGTATAGAAAAGACCATCACACTGTTAAAAACTCAGAGCTGCCTTTTATACTGTTTCTCTCAAGCACTTGTTGGCCAAAATACTGTAAGCTCCCATCTGCACTATACATTTAAAGCAGTATCATACCACTACAAACAGTCAAGGCTTCCCCCAATGAATCTTGGGAGCTGTAGTTCTTTAAGGTTGCTGAGAGTTATTAGGAGACCCGTATCCCCATCACAGAGCTACAGTTCTTTGAGTGGTTTGACAATAAATCCCTCTTCCCAGAAAACTCTGGGAATTGTCACTCTGGAAAGGGATATATGCAATAACCACCTGATATATGGATGCAGGTGGCGCTGTGGGTTAAACCACAGAGCCTAGGGCTTGCCGATCAGAAGGTCGGCGGTTCGAATCCCTGCGTCGGGGTGAGCTCCCGTTGCTTGGTCCCTGCTCCTGCCTACCTAGCAGTTCGAAAGCACGTCAAAGTGCAAGTAAATAAATAGGTACCACTCCGGCGGGAAGGTGAACAGTGTTTCCATGCACTGCTCTGGTTCATGCGGCTTGGTCATGCTGGCCACATGACCCGGAAGCTGTATGCCAGCTCCCTCGGCCAATAAAGCGAGATGAGCGCCGCAACCCCAGAGTCGGCCACGACTGGACCTAATGGTCAGGGGTCCGTTTACCTTTTTACCTGATATATAAATGTCCACAAGGTGTAGACTGAAGTTAACAAACACCACGCAATTGGGAGAATGTGTCTGCAGAGTCCATACAGGTAAGGGCCGTTATTTTCTGAGCTCTGGAAATCTTAAGTTAGTCTCGTATGTGGAACAGAGTCAGTATCTATTTGATGCAATATGTTGGATCCTACTCAATAGTTTGCATAGCATTAAAGACAGGTAGTGTTATTTTCAGACGGAACTTGAGTATAGGGCAGTGGTTACTGAAAGCCATTACAGAGAGCAGTGATGGGTCAATATGAGAGATGACTAAAAAGGGGATGGGAGGATAAAGAGATCTAATCTGAATAATCTGGTCATTTCTCCTGCTCACAGTTTCAAGGAGGAAGAGTAAGCTTAGTACAGATCCTTGCATAAGGTCAATAAGCAAGTGATTACCCATGGTAGAATTAGCACTGAGCATTTTCCTGTGCTGCCATACCAAACCCAAACGTGCCTTTTTGAAAGGAGAGATTCTCCTGCTTGCAAACAGAAGATTTATATTTCTTAGAAAAGCCACTGGGAGTAGGAAAAGAGTCTTATTTCTTTGCCAAGAGACCATATTCTCCCCCCTCCTCCAGGGTCTATTAAAACCATCCAAGATTATACAGCACTGACGGAGATCTGATTTCCCGGCAGGAAGTGTAAACAATGACTTGAAAGGTGTGTATGTAGACCCTTCCAACTGATTTACTAGTAGCTCTTTAGAATCCGTCATGCATGCCATATTGACCTCACAAACTTAATTACCTTAAGCTGTAAGAGAAGGAACACATGCCTCTCAGGCTGTTGAGGTGCAAATCAAAGGCCATGCTAAGTCTGCAGAAAGAAGAGCGTATCAACCTGAGGGAAGGGTCAGAAACATAAAGAATTAAGAGGATCTGGATGGGCCTCGCTCCTACTGGCTGACATAAATCTGGAATCTGTTAAGGCATAGGAGATCCCGAAGTGAAATATGAAATATTCTGCTTTCCTCTAGAGCAAGAGTGGGGAACCTCTGGGCATGCAGATTTTGCTAAACTACAACTTCCACCAGCTCAAGAGCCAGGGATGATGGGAGTTGTAGTTCAGGAACATCTGCAGGGCCAAACATTCCCTATGTCTGCCCTAGACAGACCAGAACTCAGTGGAGGAGCTCATGCTTTTTCTGCATAAATCTGAAGGTTCAGTCAGTGGCATCTCCAGTGGAAAGACCTCAGGCAGTAGGACTAGGAAGGATTAATAATGAAGAGCAACCCTAAGGGTGTGTGTGTGTGTGTGTGAGAGAGAGAGAGAGAGAGAGAGAGAGAGAGAGAGTTCACCATCTAATCCTGGGTTTCCCAAACTTGGTTCTTCATCTGATTTCGGACTACAGTTCCCATCATCCCTAGCTAGCAGAACCAGTGGTCAGGGATGGTGGGAGCCATAGTCCAAAAACAGTTGGAGACCCAAGTTTGGGAAATCCTGATCCAATGTCCTTTTAAGTTCTTTTCAGCAGGGCAGAAGTGAAGGCAGAGAAGTGCTCTTGAGCTCCTCTGTCTTTTTCAAAATCTCCCGCACCTGCCCTACCTGGAAATGCTGGAGACTGAACTTTTGGTCTTATTCATGCAAAGCACACTTTGAGCGGTTTAAATTTGCACATAGCCAGACTTCAACGTCAGCTGCATGTTGAGATATTGAAGAAAGTGTGAAATCACTTGCAATTCAGTGAACAAAAGCTACCACTCATTGTCAGAAGTAAAAGCTATATTTAGCATTTCCCCCCTTCTTCCTATTACAATAACAGACAGACCAAAATAGCCTAAAATATAAAGAGAGCAAGTGTGCCCTTAATTATTAAAAATTTTGCTCAGCCATTAAGTTGACTACAATTAAATATTAGACTTTTATCAGTTTTAATTAGAGAATGGGAATTGCCACACCCTAGGGATGGTCATTAGGCAGAATGTGCAAGCGTTTGTGTCTGTGTGAAATCTCTCTGGGTCCATGCAGGCTTTAATTCATTGCTTATGCCTCTTCTTCCTTGTAGCATACAGTAGTTAAAAGATTTTTTTTTTGAGATTAAGAAACACATTTCTTCCAATATATTTTTCCCTAGCGAAAGAGAGCTGATGTCTTATCCTCTGGCCAGTCATTGTTGCTACTTCATGCCTGCTCGATAATGCCAGGAATCAAAGTACACATCTCGAGAACAGTAGGGCTTTTCATAATGGCCTTTATCCCAGCACGGCAAGTCACCGTGTCAGAGCCGAAAATGAATTTCTAATAACCCCTGGCATTGAATCACTGACTTGTCTCAAAGAAGGCTTCCACAGTGCCCTGTTTATTTGGTCTGTGGGGCTGTAAAATAGGCTGCACCTATCTGAATGTCTATAACCTCAGTCAACCTTAAAGTGGAATGTCCACATTGAATCCAAGGGGCCCATGAATACTAACTCAACCTCTGGGATGCATTCTCTTCAGTATACCTGAAGGAGCTTCTCCACTCCCATCATTCAGCCCAGACACTGAGGTCCAGCTCTGAGGGCCTTCTCAGTAGTGGACCCATCCTGTGGAATGCCCTCCCACCAGATGTCAAGGAAATAAACAACTATCTGACTTTCAGAAGACATTTGAAGGCAGTCCTGTTTAGGGAAGTTTTTAATGTTTGAATGCTTCGTTGTGTTTTTGAAATATACTCAGAGTCGCAAAGTGATTTCATGCTCTTTATTCAGCTCATAGTGGTGAGGAGGAATGAATAATTGTCCCCTCACAGTATCTGCTTTATATACATTATTTACACAATGGGCTGCACATGATTGGCTAATTCTGGAATTCTACTGTAAGCCAATCAGGTTGTGGATTCACTTCTATCTGGAGCAGGATTGGGTGGTTCCTGCCAACCAATCATACTGCTGCATTGTTCTAGGACCAATCAGACTGCTGCATTCTGAATCCTATTGTTCTAGGACCAATCAGACTGCTGCCTTTTGGATCCTATTGTTCTAGGACCAATCAGACTGCTACAGTTTGGATCCTATTCAACTCAGTACATAACACCCCTCCCCTCTAAGTTCCAGTCCTGCCCGGGAGGTCGCATTCATAGTCCTCAAGGTATGCCGGCGGCCTACGTGTGCGTTGTGGCCTGGGGTGTTCCCTGGTCCGGGCTCCGGGTTCTGGCTCGTGTTCCAAGGATGCTGGCTGTGATGCGGCTGTTTGGTCTGGTGCAACCGGCTCGCTCAGTCGTGGTTCTGGTTCCGGTGTCCTTTCGGCCTCACGGGTCCTCTCTGTATTTACTGATTCTGCCTCTCCTGCTGGCCCCTCCTGCTCTATGGGCCTCACTGCCCCGCTGTTCCCTTGGGACTCCTCTGACCTGTCCTCCTCCTGGTTTTCTCCCGGGAATCGTCGCCGTATCTGGTCGCAGTGGCGGCGCCAGCATTGCCCCCCATCCGTTAGCACCTCGTACGACACGGGGCCAGTGACCCTGGTGATTGTGGCGGGTACCCATGCTGGGCCTGCCCCAAAATTCTTTGCGTACACTGGGTCCTGGGCCTCGAAGGTCCGGGGGTTCCTGCCTTCCCCCACCACTACCTCATCCTGAGCTCTATCGGGGTGAAGGCGGTCCAATCTGATTGCAAGGCGCCGACCCATTAGTAGTTCAGCGGGGCTCCGGCCAGTCGTTGAGCTGGGGGTGCTGTGCTGTGCTAGAAGGAATGTGGCAAGGCGGTACTCCCAGTCCCCTTGCGTCATGCGGCGAAGGGTGTCCTTGGTGGTCCGCACCATGCGTTCTGCTTGGCCATTGGTGGCAGGGTGGAACGGCGCCGAACGGATGTGGCGGATGGCGTTCTGCGCTGTGAAGGTTTGGAATTCTCCTGACGTAAATGCAGTCCCGTTGTCTGAGACGAGAGTGTCAGGGAGCCCGTGGGTTGCAAACAGCCTGCGTAGTACCCGGATGGCTGCGGACGTGGAAGTGGACGGTACCAGTGCGACTTCCAGCCATTTGGTGTAGGAGTCCACCACTATGAAGAATGTTTTCCCCTGAAAGGGGCCAGCGAAATCCACATGCAGGCGTGACCATGGTGCTCGGGCGGACTCCCAGGACTGGACTGGGGCCCTTGGGGGGTCTGGGCGGGATTCTTGGCAGGCCTGGCAGTGTTTGACCCAGGCCTCTATCTCTCCATCGATCCCCGGTCACCACACATAACTCCTGGCAAGGGCCTTCATTCTTACTACCCCTGGATGTGTCTCGTGTAGGGCTGTGAGGACCCTTTTGCAGAGGGGCTGGGGAACAACGACTCTGCTTCCCCATAACAGGCACCCCTTGTGGGCCGACAGTTCATGTTTGCGGGTTGTGTAGCCGGCGAATTCTGGCCCGGGGCTGCTGCTGGGCCATCCCCTCCACACCCAGTCCAGGACCCGGGAGATGACCCTATCTTTCTTGGAATGGTGTGCAACTTCTTGTGCCTGAATGGGGCGGTCGGGAAGCAGCTCCAGGCTCATAACCTCTTGTGCAGGTGCTGGGTCAGGGCCTGTTTCCGGTAGTGGTAGCCTGCTGAGGGCGTCCGCATGGCCCATCGCCTTCCCAGGTCGGTGAATCAGTGCATACTGGTAGCTGGCAAGGAAAATTGACCACCTGAGGACGCGAGGAGACAGCACTTGGGGGGTCTGCTTTTCGGGGGCAAACAAGCCAAGCAACGGCTTGTGGTCAGTCACCACGGTGAAGGGCCGCCCGTACAAGAAATCATGGAATTTTTTTACTCCCTTTACGATTGCCAGACCCTCCTTGTCGATTTGCGAGTAGTTCCGCTCGATTGTGTTGAGTGTCTGGGAAAAGTACGCCACCGGTACCTCTCTTCCATCCGGGAGTTGGTGCCCCAGGACAGCTCCAATGCCATAGGGTGAGGCGTCGCATGCTAGCACCACTGGCAGCCTCTCGTCGAAGTGTGCCAAGACCGAGTTTGAGACAAGCAAGTCCTTGACTGCCTGGAATGCGGCCTCCTGGCGCTGGCCCCACACCCAAGGGGCCCGCTTGTCCAGGAGTCTGTGTAGGGGCTCCGCTACCGCCGCCTTGTGGGGAAGGAAGGAATGGTAAAAGTTCAATAGTCCCAAGAAGGCCTGAAGTTCAGTCTTGCTCTTGGGCGCTGGGGCATCACAAATGGCCCGTACCTTGTCCCCAGTCGGGTGGACCCCTTCTGCGTCCACCATAAATCCCAGAAAGTCCACCTGAGGCACTCCTAGTAGACATTTTTCCCGCTTCACCTTGAGACCCGCCGTCTGGAAACGGTGCAGAACGGTGCGGAGGCGGTCCTCAAACTCCTCTGGTGTGGGGCCGGCAATCAACACATCATCGAAGAAGGGGGTGACGCCAGGAATCCCTTTAAGGAGAGAGTCCATTATATTCTGGAATATGCCTGGTGCCACGCTGACACCGAATTGCAGCCGCTTTACCCTGAACGCTCCTCTGTGCGTCACAATCGTCTGTGCCTCTGCTGTGGCCTCATCTACTGGCAGCTGTTGATATGCTTGGGCCAAGTCCAGCTTGCCAAAAATTTTCGACCCAGCCAGGGTGGCAAGGACATGGCTGACCACTGGCACTGGGTATGCGTGGGCCGTGAGGGCCTTGTTTATGGTACATTTGTAGTCTGCGCAGATGCGGACCGAACCATTAGGCTTGACGGGTGTGACGATTGGGGTTTCCCAGGGAGCATTAGGCACCGGCTCCAGCACTCCTTGCTCTACGAGTCGGTCCAATTCCTCGTCTATACGGGGTTTCAAGGCGAACGGGACCCGGCGGGCCTTGAGCCTGACCGGTCGTACTGCGGGGTCAAGCTGTAGCGCAATGGGGGGGCCCGTATACTGTCCCAATTTCCCATCGAAAACCCCTGGAAATTCCTTGCATATGGCGTCCACGTCCACTTGTAAGCTAGTGTGGTTCACCCCGGTGACAGCTAGCCCCAGTGGTCCAAACCATGCCAATCCCAGTAAGCTAATGTAGGGGCCCTTGACCACAAGCAAGTCCAGTTGCCGCGTCCGCCCTCGGTATTGCACCCTGAAGGTCCCCACCCCCATTGTGGGGACCTTACGTTTCTGGAAGTCCCGGAGGGTGAATGGGGCCGGCCTGAGTTTGGGACCCCCAGTGGGACACAGTTTCCTTAAGGTCCTTGCCGAGATTATGGATAGAGTTGAACCCGTGTCAAGCTCCATGCGGCATGGGGCCCCCTCTATCTGTACCTCTACATAAATTTTCTCTACGTTGGGGTGGGGCAACTGGTATACCTGGAAGTCCGTGAGCTCCGTCGAGTTGCCTTGGTGCGTTGGGCCCCGGGACCTGGGGCTCTTGGATTGGTCATCTGATGCCTGGTGTCGGGTGGGCCGAGCCCGACACACCCGGGCGATGTGTCCCGATTTTCTGCACTGCCTGCACTCTGCGTTGCGGAAACGGCAGGTCCTCCTCTCGTGACTCTCCCCGCAGCTTGCGCAGTTCCCTCCTTCTCGTCGAGGCAGCTGTGGTCTGTGCGCTGCTTGAGTGCGCTGCTGTACTCGGTGCACCTCCTCCCTGTCGGATCCTGAGTCGTCGGTGAGGTCTTCATGGTGGACCCTCGGTTGGGATGGCAGGCTCGGCCGTGCCTCTTGGGTCGACCTCTCGGCAGCTTCTGTTGCCAGGGCCTCCTCCAGAGCGACCTGGAACGTTAGGTCCTTCTTAGCGTAGAGGCGTCGTTGCAGCTTCTCATCCTTCAGGCCACCGACGAGGCGGTCACGAAGCATGTTCTCCAGCTCTGAGAAGTTGCAGAACCGGGCGGCTTGGCGGAGAGAGGTCACAAACCCAGTTATGGTTTCCCCAGGGGCTTGCCGCTTTGCGTAGAAGGCATTTCGACGAGCCACCACTGAGGGCTGCGGCGAAAAGTGCCCCTTCAGCTGTTCCATTATTGTTTTGTATGGAACAGTAGCGACGTCTTCAGGCGCAAGGAGAGCCCGGGCGATTTCAAACGTCTCCTCTCCGCAGACGCTGAAGAATATCGCCCTCTTCTTGGCGTCTTCTTCGTCGGTGACCCCTTTGGCTTCTAGGAGGAAGGTGAAACGGGAGGCGTACGCTTCCCAGTCTCCAGATGCTGGGTTGAATGGCGAGAAGCTGCTGTTGGCTGCCATTCTGAGTTCCTTGTGCCCCGGAGCTGAAGCCTGGATACACGGTGCGAGGCAGCGGTGCGGCAGTTGGCGGTGCTGCGGTGCTGTGTGTGGCAGTCAGCTCAGCGGGATCCCACCTTCGTCGCCAGTGAAATATACTCAGAGTCGCAAAGTGATTTCATGCTCTTTATTCAGCTCATAGTGGTGAGGAGGAATGAATAATTGTCCCCTCACAGTATCTGCTTTATATACATTATTTACACAATGGGCTGCACATGATTGGCTAATTCTGGAATTCTACTGTAAGCCAATCAGGTTGTGGATTCACTTCTATCTGGAGCAGGATTGGGTGGTTCCTGCCAACCAATCATACTGCTGCATTGTTCTAGGACCAATCAGACTGCTGCATTCTGAATCCTATTGTTCTAGGACCAATCAGACTGCTGCCTTTTGGATCCTATTGTTCTAGGACCAATCAGACTGCTACAGTTTGGATCCTATTCAACTCAGTACATAACAGTTTTTAATATTCTGTTGGGAACTGCCCAGAGTGGCTGGGGAATAAATAATAAATAATAAATTACTATTATGATATGGTTGACCACCACAATCCTATTACAGGTATCTGCTGTGTGTGGACCGAAAACACATCCATGCTTTCAAGGAGGGATGGGGTCCAGATGTTGCTGGACTCCAACTCCAAGTGAACATTGGCTGTGCTGGCTGGAGCTGATGGGATCTGGAGTCTAACAACCAGTTTGCCACCCCAGATTTAAAGTAAGGTTGAAAAGCCTTTTGAGCACAGAGTGTGACCTTGCTCCCACCAGTTGACTCAGAACTTGGACTCTCAGTACGGTGCCCTAACATAAGGGGGGTTACAAAGTTAGCAGGTAAAGCAGTACCCTAAGGTGCATGGCTAGATAGGTAGGGTTGTCCCATCCAAGAGGCAGGGTGAAGTAGCCTTCTTGGGCCGTGGAAGCCCCTGAGGTGGTCCCCTCATGTGTACGCCCCCTGTCCTGCAGCCTCTGCTGCCAGCTTTGGTGCAGATTTCCAGCGAGATCTTGCAGAGTTCCAGTGAGATCTCAGAAGATCTCACTGGAACCTGCCACCATCGTCACTGGTTTGTGCCACCACTGTGCAACCTAGGAAGGGATGATTCTGTGGCAGTGGTGTGGCAGCAATGGCAGGTCAGCACTTCCTGTTTCCCCTCTAGCAGTGAAAAGGAACATGCTGTCTATGTAGACAGGCAACACCTGACATCCCCAAAACTCTCCTTTGGAAGAGAGGGGCAGGCGCAGACATTTGCGAAGTGAACATCTGGAGCCCTAGGACTGGGCAAGCAAGCCAACACTCCTTTGAGTAAGTGGAGCATGCAAAGTTTCTCCATGCCAGCACAGTTGCCTCTGCATCATTAGAGACAAGGGTGGAGATGACAGAGCTTCCCGTTGCTCTTCACCATCAAACGACTCCCACCAAGACATTTCCATAGGGCTCATGGCATAGGACCACATCAGAAATGTATTGCTTTACATCTGAACTGGCTATGTATTATGAACCTGCACACAGCCAGTTCAGATTATTATCTTTTGGTTCATTAGTCTAAGATATGCGCAACTCTTTTGCTTGTCTGTGGAACCCCACTGGGTTTCCCTTTGCATGCGCTATAATTAAACCAGGAAGCTAGCTAAAATTAACTATAGTTTCCCATTTCATCCAAATTAGGGAATTTGCATTAACAGTTTTGAAGCAAGTCAAGGTATTCAAGCAACTTCAAATTGTGGTTTAATATTCTGGCTGGTTCTAAAGCTAGTAACTATAATTTTCTGGTTTAGATGAAATGGGAAGCAATGGTTTAGTAGACAGCTGTGCCAAAAAAATTCCCCACTTTTTTAAAATAAAAAATAATAATTCTGTATCAATTAATGAGAAAAGAAAATTGAATTTGAAAATTATCAGTGAAGACAGAGAAGCTCAGGTCAAAGCATGGATGTAGGCAGAAAACTCCTCTAAAGTCAACAGGACTTATTTCCAAATCAGATTTTCATGACCCTGATGTTGAAAGTATTTTTCCTGTTTTCCCAGGAATGTTACATTCCAAGGAAACAAATTAATTCGAGATTTCCAGTCCAGCTAAAAGTAGTTCCAGGAGCCCAATTATGATTGTTTCTTAGGCTAAAGGTGAGTCAAATCTCTGACCGCTGGGTGGGGATATGTCTGTAAAGTGACAGCTTTTCCTGGATTAAATCCCATTCATTGTACCACATGGTTCATCAAGGAAAATGTAACTGGTTATTTATAAGCATGGCTTTCACCCTGTAAGAAGAATGTGTTGCTATTTCTATTGTTCCTGTTGTGAAACTACAGCTGACATACCCCACAAATTGATCATTATGCTGTTATTCAATAGGTGTACTGTCAAGACCCAGCAGCCAATCAGGAAACAGTGTAACAGAACAGACAAGGGAACCTCAAAGGAAAAGACAAGACACTGTATCTTTTGTCTTTTGTTCCAAGATGGAAACAAACTGTCTCCAGCTCTGATAAGCTCCTTCTTTGATCTCCTGTTCGCAATAATTAGGGATAGACACATTTATGTAATGTTTTCCATTCATAGCTCATCCAACAAGACACTTATGTATGTGGGACTTTCTCATCGCTGTTACTGTTGCTGCTTATATGATCAGCGCTTGCAAGTATGGCTATTTCTCAGAAAGCAAAGCAAGCACACAACTGTAATCAGGAAAGGATCGGATCTCGCCTGCGTATTTTGAAAAGAAAAGATGTGGTTCATACAACTTACATACTACGGCTATTTTCTGTTTTGTACTTGGTAATCCACTCCCAAGTGGATTATAGAACCATAGAGGCTGAAAGTCTCTCAAAGGTCATTTGGTCAACCCCCAACTGCTGCAGCAATGGCCATGCAGCTTCTGCTGAAGATTTCACACTCCTGTTTCCTCAAGCAGAATGAAATTCAAGGGTCATCCTTTTCCTCATGAGAGAATTTTTGTACTTGTGTGCTTGTTTGTTTACAATGTGAGCATAATGAAGTGAGCAGGGACCCAAGAGCGACAAGAGTGGTCTTTAAAGCCTCCCCCCAAACAACATGCCCACAGTTCTGCCTTGACAGCCAGCTGTAATCCTTTTTTTGGTGGGGCCACAATTGCAAAACCCCCCAAGAATATTGGGGATGTCTCCAGTGACTAGGCTCCAGCTGCGGTCAAGACTACTAAGCATGCATCAACTTGTACACAGACCTGGAGACACAGGAATCGCTTGATACGAGGACAGAATAATAGACCTCCCATTAATAAGAAGTAAAACATATATAGTTATAGATCTATGTCTATGTCTATATCTATATCTATATCGTGGTACCTCGGGTTACATATGCTTCAGGTTACATACGCTTCAGGTTACACACTCCGCTAACCCAGAAATAGTGCTTCAGGTTAAGAACTTTGCTTCAGGATAAGAACAGAAATCAGGCTCCGGTGGCGTGGCAGCAGCAGGAGGCCCCATTAGCTAAAGTGGTGCTTCAGGATAAGAACAGTTTCAGGTTAAGAACGGACCTCCGGAATGAATTAAGTACTTAGCCTGAGGTACCACTGTATCTAGATATAGATATATTTGCTCTTTACCTGTTCATTTCCCCATACTTGCTTCATAAGTAGCTTACTGGTCAATGTAAAACTTCCTCAACCCTACAGATCAGCTGGCTCTTTCCTGTTTATACTGAGGACACCTTAGTACCTAAACTTGTCCTTTCTCCTGCCAGTATATTAAAAGTAGCCCCAAATTAGCTGGGACAGTAGGAAGTCCTAATGGATTCAGGAAGACACAAAAAGGCAGATAAGGACTACTGTGGGCTTTTGCCTGTTTCCTGAGCTAGATGATAACAACAACCTTCATGTGCCTGGCAGTCTCCTCTCCATCTATTACTCAGCAACCCAAATTAATTTTCTCCGGTTCTCTTCCTCATTCCATTCTCTCCCACCCACTTATTTGCTTCCAGTCCTTTGAACATTGCCTGCTGCTACCATCTTCCTTCTTCCATTTTCTCTCTAACGTGGCTGGAACTGGTGTGGAAAAGGATAATAAACAGGATGCTTTGTGTGCGTCCCAAGCCTTAGGTCAAACTGACCGAAGGTCAAACTTGGGTCAAACTGACCCAGTAGGCCTTCATGACTAGGGAGCAGGACAGAACACCTAAATATCCAGTGTGGATTATTTGTCTGCGTCCAAAGCCAAAATAAGTCACAGCAAGGCAGGGGAGGGGAACCTGTGGAGCTCTATATGTTGTTGGATTCCATCAGCCCCAATCAGCAGGGGTGATGGGGATTGTAGAGCAACAGTATCTGGAGAACCACACACTTGCAGTAAGGGCAAATATGGTACTGCATGGTTCCTTCCTGACTTTATGATGAATCAGACTTGTTCCATGGTGACCAGCTGCATAGGTATGACGGCAGATGACACTGTTTTATCCCTGAAGCTAATCCAATCTGGGATGAGTGGAGCACATAAAGGATAGTATGTAAATAAATGTACTCACCAGCTATGCCAAACAGTCATTTTTCATGGGGGTTTAAATGGACTTTAAATGGAGCCAGGGTAGGGCTTCAGGAGTTAGATTGTTGGAGAACCTAATGAGTTAGTTGCCAGTTCCTAATTTTGATTGGATGGTGGAGTGGAGTCCTCAGCCATAAGCATTTTAATTTTACAACAATCTGACAAGTTTGGTTTGGCACTCCCAAGCCCAACATATGACTGGCCTGCAAAAGACTGGATTCAGATAAGGTCATTTTCTAATGTTTGTTTGAGGCTTGCCCTCTCTTCTCTGATGTGGAATCAGAGGGACAACCTAACAACACGATTCCTCAAGCAATTTCCTGGGGCTTCTAGTTTTGACTAATCCAGAAATACCATAAAGGGCCTCTTTCTTATAGAATTGTTGTATTTTTCCCATTGGCTTGACACCAGGAAGCATGAGGCAGATGGAAATTAAAGAAAAACAAATCAAAGCGAATTGAACTTTTTTGAACCCTTAAAGTAAAGACTTGGTTGGTTCATTCTGAGTTCAGCTGAGCTTCCTCACAGGGAGAGCTACTGGGCTGTGAAATAACATTGCAGGCAAAGCTGTGGAAGTCCTGTTGATTTCTTCACAGCAGTATGGAAGAAGACAGAATGGGAGATCCCTCCCCCCTTCATCTTCGCTGGTCCTCTGTTTTTGATGAGGTATGGTATTGACTTTCCCAGGACCCACCAAAAAAGAAGAATCTTAACTGAGGAAACTGCGTAAGATGAGCCACAGATCTGTTTTGCTTTATTGTGGCCTTTAGCAAACACCGAACTCTTCTGTGTGCATCTGTTGAGGTAGGCTATTGCCAACAAAAGCACAATAAACCAGTTAAGAACATACAAAAATATAAGGGCATAAATTCTTAAATAGATCTCCTAGGTGCCAGACCACAGCACATTGACCTTATTCTGGCCTTTATCAGCTGAGAGAATGATAAGGCATTGACAGGGATGTATTCCAAAAAAAGCATTCAGTTGCTAGTCCTTTGATATGGGCAGCTGACTTACAGGAACACCAGATTATTATGCGTTGGGGAGGACTGTATAAAAGTTACAAAGAGGGCAAATTCCTTTGTCAAAACTGGGGCTAGGTTTAGGCCTTCAATTAGGTGAGGGAGAGGGGCCAGTGTGACAGCTATACTCCCATTCTGAGGCTCTTTGTTGCACAGATGCTAAAGTAGCAAGGTGAGGCTTATTGGCAAGCAGATGGCCTAATTCTGGAGAATATTGTTGCCGAGAGTGTCCCACAGAAAGATTATTCCAGAGGTGAGGGTTGTAATCCTTTTACTTATCTCATTTTGTTTCCTGACTTCCCTTCAAGGAGCATACACTTCTTCCCATTTCATCCTCACAAAACCACTAGAAATTAACGAAGGCTGAGAGGCCAGCTGTCTAGTAAGCTTTGTGGAAGAATGGGGCTATGAAATTAGGACTCTCCACACACAGCAGGGGTATCCTCTTCATCCCACCATGCTGGCTGGGGCTAATAAAAGTTGAATGGTACCACGTTGACTATCCTTGCTCTGCGATGTGAGTTCAATACAAAACTCTACTCTACCATAGTGGCTCTCATTTAACGGAAAACATGATGCTTTTTTAAAAAATAAAATAAAATAAAAAATATACACACCAGTAAGATTATAATGACTGATGCTGTTAAGTCTGAGATATTTTATACATACATTTCCATGTGTGATGAGTTAAGGATGAGATGGAACCCTAAATTATGGGTGGGATTGCCTTTCTGATTTAAATGTAGGTAGAGGATTAGGTTTCAAGGCAATATCATCTTTATGTTATTGGGTTTCCTGGAAAGCTGAATGTTTTGCTTATTGTGATTGCCATCAGCTACAGATATATTTCTCAGGATTTCTTTATGCCAGAGAAAACGTTGATTAAAGTTTTAAAGAAACTCACCAAGCCCTTTGCCAAAATGGCAGGATATTATTTACATAATTCCAAGTTTCCCAGTTTATTTATTTTTAATGAGCAGACATGTCAAAACATACTACAAATACCCATGCGACATCATCACTCTTTTTCCTTGCTGAGCACACGACAGAGCAAAAACATCTGATGGGAATTAGTGGAAGGAAAAGTTTCTACAATCCCTTGCAAAACAAGCTGCTACAAATGGTTAATCGTCTCAGATTCCCCTATGCAAATATATGCTGCATAAATACTAAACTTTCCATAGAAATGGCACAGAATTGTAGAGGATGGAATCTTAAGTCACACCATGTCAAAAAGTTCTATTTTAAAGTCCCCCCCAAACAGCAACAACAACAACAACCAGGGAACTCAACAGTGATTTGCAGAGACATAAATTGGCTGATGTTTGTTTTCACTTACCTAAGTGAGGGCTTATAAAACAGTAAGCAATTCCCACAAGACAGTTACTTGTGATTGGTTTTTTTTTTTTGGTCTTCATTTGACAATGAGGAAACAAACAAGGCAACTGAGAGGCCAAGATGAGTGTCCTGGATTTCTGACTTAGCTAGAAAATGGGGGTATGACATATTCCTTGTTCTTCATTTGCAAAGTCTTTATGATGAGGTATTCCAATAGTTATGTAACACATATTTTGACAATTTTTAAATCAAGGCCCATCCACTCACAGCATGTTTTAATGGTGAAAACAACAAACACCACCCAAAAATGATGTAATTCCTAACAAATGGCCCTGGCCAGTGCGTGGACATTTAAGTTCAGTTGAAGGTTAGATAAAGAGCAGCCAATTGTGGATAAACTGGCTTATCCTAATCTGTTCCTCCACCTCTTCAGTGCAGTTAACCATGAGATCTTTGCTTCCTGGCTAGAAAGAACCCATCTATCAGTACCTACAATGTTGTGAAACATCAGAGTCTCCAATAGCCTGCCAAAGCTCTGGGCATGTTCATGTGTGGATTTAGTAATTTAATTCCTGCTAGGGCTGGATCAATATCTATATTATCAGCTGTCTTTCTTTGCTATCATATACTGCAGCGCCTTAAAAGTGGAAACGAATAGTGGGTGCTCCCACAGGTATAGCCTCTATCCCACTTGCACCCCCAACTTTCAGTCACAGTGTATTAAGACCGTCTACAGCATCCAAACCATCCTGCTCTAATAATGATCTGTCAAGACCCTTGTTCCTGCGTTCTAAATTTTCTAGTCAATTAAGCACCCACTTCTTCAATACTTTTTTCCCAGCCAAGCTATTAAAGTTCTACAATGTCAAGAAGGCAAAAATATGGCCTGAATGTAAAATATTGTATTTCCATGTTTTCAAGGGCATGTATTCTGAGCAGTTTTTATTTTTAAAGCTATTCCCCCCCCCCCGGCTTTCTTTTCTTGGAAAGACAGGTGTCTTGGTTGATGGGCTACATTGTTTTTGAAATCCTATATGAAAAATTATTATAGTTAAATGAAGCTATGCCATTTTCGACTGCCTTTGGCTTTCAGAAATAACTCTCTGAATCCAGGGGTGCTGTGTACAGCATTTCAGAGCCGTCTGAACATTGCAGCTCTCTGAAAACAACATTCGCTGCTGACAGGTGTCCAGTTATTTTAGGCTGACGATAATTGAAACTGACAAATTTTAGGCATCAGCTAAGTTGCTGGCTTTTCTGAGTTGGGGTGACGGCACTGCATCCTGACAGAAAGGCTGTGATTTTGGGGAGTGGTCAGGCCTCCCAATGTCTGTAGACTGGTTCATGGAGGAGAGGACAGTGGCAACTTTAGGGGGGAAATTCCAGGATGCCTCTCTGGAATGAGTATCATTTCAGAGATGAAGTATTGGGTACCACTGCCATGATAAGCATTTCCTCATGCTGGGAGCTTCCATGAGTGGAGGCCTCTAAACTGGGTAGTGATGGTGCGTCAGACTTTTCAAAAAGCACACCAGTGAAGCTGGGAAAGACGCAACCATTTCTTGTCATAAGGGAATGAAAAGAAAAGGATGTCTATTGGGTATGTTTTCATGACACTGCAGCTGAAAATTGGGTGCCACATTTTATGAAAATTATGGTTGAAAGGATGCAATTCATTTTCATATGTCATATGAATCATCAAAAGGCTTGTAGGTTAACACCAATAGAAGGGGTGACCTCCAAGAGTGTCAGTCCATTTTCAGATTAGTCTTCTGCTCATGGAATGGGACTTCCCTTTCTTCTTATCTGCGCTTCAGCCGTGGTCCCCCAAAATCTGCTACAGAAGGGTTGGGGGGCACTTGGGAGTAGATTTTCAGAAAGACATGGAAGACCGCAGGAAGAATGTGAGGAACAGGAAGTCCCATTGCATGAAAGGAAGTCTGCTCACATGTTACTCAAAGTTCTGATAAAACCTAACCTAAACTGAGATCAATACATTTATGCAGCATATCCTATACGTGTGTGTGTGTGTGTGTGTGTGTGTGTGTTTCTGTAAGTAATTTCCCTTTTCAAATACACTATGGTATATTCACAAAACCTTACATTTAAAGTAAAATTTGTTCTTCCTCGAGCCAATTCTACTAGAAAGCAAACTGTAACCTTCTGTTGTCAGCAAGTATGACCACTTCAAGACATCACTCAACTCCACCCTCTCATCCCACCTAAAACCAGATGTTTTATAAATGGGTTGAATTTAAGAGAGAGAGAGAGAGAGAGAGAGAGAGAGAGAAGGGTGGAGTGGCTAATCATACCTCAAGAATGAAATTTTCAGTATGGAGATGATTGATGCTTAAGGCGCGTGTGTGCTGTGATAGAAAATTGTTGTTGTTTTTTAAATCCTGGCTAGATGTAGCAGATTGAAGCAATGTCTTGACTATAATAACTCAGAGAAACAAGAAGTTGTACTATGAACTGCATACTCTGAGTAACGAAATGTGCCAAATGTGGAGGGAATTTTGTTTCTCTGCAGAATGCTTGTGTCAGATTAAGCTTGCTAGTTGCTTCATAGTTGCTTCATATACAATACAATCCTAAACTTCATTACTCAGAAGTGATTCCCTTTAAATTGCATGGGACATAGGCTGCATTCTTGTACCTGTTTACCTTGGTGCAATCCCTACTGAACTCATTGGAACTTACTTCTGAGTAGACATATAGGACTGCATACAGGACTGCACTATTAATCTCTAGCACACAGCTGGGGAATCTATGGCCCTCCAGACGTTGTTGACTACAAATCCCATCAACACTGATCATTGGTCACACTGCATGGGACTGATGGAAGCTGGACTCCAACAACCTCTGGAGGGCCACATGTTTCTGGTACTAGTATGTGAGTTTAGGACTGCTGCTACTTTCCTCTTTCTAATAGCAGGAGGCTTTCCTTCCCATTCGATAATTCAACCAAAAATCTGCTGGCGAACTGAATTTCAGTATTTAGGTGTCATCTCATAAATGTATTAGGAAAAGGGCAACAGAAAGGATGAATGGAAAAAACAAAACAAAACCCTGGAAACTTTAGACTTACTCTAGAGTTTCCAGCCCAAAGGCTTCATTCCCAGTTGTCCTACCCATGGAGGGCTAATTGTGTGGTTGTAGCCACCTCACAAACATTGATTCTCATGCAAATAAAGGCTAACCTCACAATGTAAGGCTGTTGTGTTTGTCCTTACAAGACTGTGTGCCTCCTGTTGAGCAGTGGAGAGTAGGATATGGCAAACTTTATGCAGTGCAAATGTATGGATCAATCCTAACCCAACTGAGATGTGTGCAAACACTACTCTTCCATCTCCTTTTTTGCAACTTTTTACCAAAATGTTTTGATGATTTGTCTCTGGGATAGTGGAGGAGGAAGTTGATTCCCACTCCCAGGCCATATTCCTAATCCAATTAACATGGTGTGCTTTCACAAGGAATGCTAAAAAAGTCTTTAGTTATCAACATGGTTTTTTTAATGGTAAGGTGATTTTTTTAAAAAAAACAAAACAATCAAATATATATTTTGATCAACATGACACTTGGATTTGATTTACCAGTGCAGGAAAATTAAAACATCATGGCAGTGGACCAACCTCTCACACAGTGCAACTGACTAGTAATGTCCTCATTTGTTTTCATTTCACCTTGTTCCAGTCATTGTTTGATGAAACAGATGCAACACTAATATGGCTGCTTTTGGAAAGTCCTGTTAAATATTTTGGCGCTCTCCAAAAAAAGGTGTTCTAGGAAAGCAATGTGATAGATGTAAGGGGACGCACTTGCAATCCCATTCATGGCTCTTCTCCATTCAGATTCTCAAACTCTCCAAGCCGCTGAGCCATCAGACTTTTGGGGGTAGTGAAGGTTTCGTGGCGAACAGCCAGAAAGTCTCCAGCTAAAACCCCACCTCAGCCACAATCTTACTAGGTGGTCTATATGTTACTTTAAAGGTATTTTAATCCCCAAGCTGATATTTCCCCATGACTTAAAAAACAACAACAACCATTTATTCCACAATCCTAAACATACTTAACTGGATTTAAGGTCACACTGACAACATACATTTAAAGCATAATAGCTTCCTTCAAAGAATCCTGGGAACTGCAGTTTGTTAAGGGAGCTGGGAACTGTAGGTCTGGGGGAAAACTACAATTCCCATGGTCCTTTGGGGGGGGAACCCATGTACTTTGAATGTGCCTTACATGTATGCTATGGTTGTGATCTGTAGAAATTACAACATGCAGAAGTCCCCACATTATTTTCTCTCCTAAAAGGTAGTTGTGGGAAGGCATTTATACTGGGGCCAGAAAGAGGAATGCCTAACCTTTTGCCCCATGCTTATTTCATTACTTAGAATCTTCCCCAACTATCCTGAAAGGGAGAAACATGCAGGCACAATTTGTGCCCATCAGTTTTTATTCCATGGTTAGTAGCTTTCAGTGAAGGCCTTCCTAAAAAGCCTGGGACTATTGGGAACAGGGCTGTGAGATGCAGGGGAGGGGATGGTGGGCAAATCTCCCCCCCCCCACTACCGTGATTCAAATTGCCCCCTGTTCCTTTTAAGGAAATAAATAAAACATAGGAAATTCCAATTATGGAAATCCACGTAATATCAAGATGGATCTTTATTGAAATCAGTGCAATCTCTCTCAAAAGTAAGTATGTTTAGGGTTACAGCAGTCATCTGAGAGAGTGATGTTTCTGTCTGGGAAGGGCTAATACACCAGATAGTGTGTTAACTTGCCCCCTTTAACCTCCCACAATTACCCCCCCCTCCAATTGCTGCCACTGAGCTTGATGGCTGGCAACCAAGTGTGTGAACTTGCTCCACTGAAAAGCAACCTCTCTTGGAGATATTGATACTGCGAGACCTAATAACATGCTTGTAAGAGACCATTCATATGCCTGTGAAGCAAACACTTCACTTAAACTTGGAAGTCCCTGCTAGGATTAGCAGTGCCAGCCACACTTGGCTTGTCTTTCTCCATGTACCAAGTGGTTACTAAGCATCCCATAGCAGCAGCGGTCCAACCATTTGTTCCCATTTGATCCCAACAGTGCTATGTTCAATTAGCTGTTGAATGGAATAGGCTTCTGGGTATTGTTAACCATGCAGCAAACCAGCCAGCTCCCTTTGCCTCTTAAATTACCATAGCAATATTATTGCCCAAGTTAAAGAGAGAGGGAGAGAGAGCAATGCTTCATGTTTTCCTTCTTTCTATTTTTTTTAAAGAAAACCGAGCCAGTCTTCAGAGTAGGAATCACTGTGTGAGTGGAGGATGAGAAGGCTTGGCAGCCATGTGTGGCCCTCCAGCCTTTTCTATCTGGCCCTCAAGATTCTTCCTATGCCACACACCTTCTCCCCAAGTCGTACACATCACCAGTCTTGCTATGCACATTCTTTGAGCACTTTGGCTGGCCGGAATGCTCCCTTGAACCTTGACATTGCCTCTTGCTTGCCTATATGTTAAGACAGAAAGATATTGTGTGTGTGTCTTTCAGAGGTGGTGCGTCTTGTTTTGCCGCTTGAGGCGAAACAGGAAGTGCCGCCCTCACCCGCTGCTTCAACTGCTCCCGCCACCACCATACCTGCCTCTGCTGCCTGCACTGCCCACTCTGACGCCACTGCCTGCAGCATGCAACATGCCACATCCACTGCTGGTAAAGCATTGCCACCATTGGTGCCAATTTTGGGTGATATCATGCCCCAAATGGACACAATCTTGCCCGAAATTGCTATCAATGCTAGCATTGCTTCTCTGCCACAGGCGGAGGCACCGGGGCAGGTGGGACTCCCACAGGAGTGCCGCCTCAGGGGCTTTTGCCGCCTGAGGTAGCAACTCCATCTTACCTAATGGCTGGGCCAGCCCTGGTGTCCATAGAAACCTTTGACACTTGCTTATTTGGATCGTGGCATCCAAAGCATCCCGTTCATTGCTCCACCCACCTCTTTTGAGGCTCTTCCCCAGATATCATACTCTGGGTTGCACCACCATCCCAAATGACAGTTACTCTAGTGGAGTATGGATAGAGAGGAGAAGCCAGGGATTGGCCCTAGGACCTTCTGCATGCAAAACAGGGATACACTGAGCTACACTCCCCTGAGCAGGTATGAGCTGTGGTGTACAGTGCAGTGGGGCTGTGCTGTTCATCTAGCCTTAATCTGGCCGGGTCACTGCAGCATACTATGATATAAGAGGGCCAGGGGCCACACGGAGCAGCAGAAACACCAGATTGGTTCTGCTGGTGCATTTGCACAATAATCATCACCTCCTGGCAAATAGAAGGGGAAGAAATGGAGGCAGTGAAAGATTTTACTTTCTTGGGCTCCATGATCACTGCAGATGGTGACAGCAGCCACAAAATTAAAAGACGCCTGCTTCTTGGGGAAAAAGCAATGACAAACCCAGACAGCATCTTAAAAAGTAGAGACATCACCTTGCCAACAAAGGTCTGTATAGTAAAAGCTATGGTTTTCCCAGTAGTGATGTATGGAAGTGAAAGCTGGACCATAAAGAAGGCTGATCGCCGAAGAATTGATGCTTTTGAATTATGGTGCTGGAGGAGACTCTTGAGAGTTCCATGGACTGCAAGAAGATCAAACCTCTCCATTCTTGTGGAAATCAGCCCTGAGTGCTCACTGGAAGGACAGATCCTGAAGCTGAGGCTCCAATACTTTGGCCACCTCATGAGAAGAGATGACTCCCTGGAAAAGACTCTGATGTTGGGAAAGATGGAGAGCACAAGGAGAAGGGGACGACAGAGGACGAGATGGTTGGATAGTGTTCTTGAAGCTACCAGCATGAGTTTGACCAAAGTGCGGGAGGCAGTGGAAGACAGGAGTGCCTGGCGTGCTCTGGTCCATGGGGTCACGAAGAGTCGGACACGACTAAACGACTAAACAACAACAACAACAAAGATTGCCTCCCCCTCCATCTTGGCATCTGAGATGACCTGGATGGAAGCATTTCAGGTGACCAGTGCAGCTCCACCACACCATCTACTGCTGGGTGCCCAGCTGCTGTTTTCAGTGGCAAGCATGGGTTTCCCATAACTTTTAGGGTAGAACCAGATGCTATTAGCAGACATTCATAAGAACGTAAAAAAATAGCTGATGTTCTACTTTTCAAAGCATCCACTCAGTCGATATCAATCATGCTGGGCATCTGCTCGACTGCTATTGGATTGGCTGCTAAAGCAAATACTTCTGCAGGAGGCTAGCATTAAAAAATTATGACACTGTCCAAAATCTATTGGAAAAGGCATCTCTATTCCAAATGAATCAGAACGTCCGTGGCTAGCATCCAGTTACATTCTCAGAGGGTGGGGTGGATGGGGAAAAAATCTTAGGGGACCACTGTTTCAGCCTCAGATAAGCTTACCAGTTCACAAACATAGTTAGTTGTGAGGGGATAAAACATCAGCTTTAGAAATTTCCTTGGGAGCTCAACGTATGACCATAATTCATCCCTTCACCTTTGAGCACGATGTTACAAACTTCTCTGGAATAAAATATTACAGCAGCACTCTGCATCGCCATAAAGAATGTTCTGTTAGATTGCAGCTGATATTCCCAGAGCGGAAATAGAACAGCCATGTACCAACGGGCTGGAACGGCTCCAGGATTTCTACAGATGCTGCTCCGAGTATGAGCCAACACACCTGATCTCAAGATTCTGGATGTATTCAGAGGACAAAAATGTGATTTTTGGCAAAGGGACTGGGCGTAAATCTGAATTATATTCTTAAATTCATTTTTAAGGCATTTGCTGCCATTGCCAGACTTAAGACTTGCTAGGGCCAGCCCAGGGCTGTGGGAGACAGTGCCTGCGTACACACTCCCATGTACTCTACTCCAGTGCAAAACCACTACAGTTTTGGGAAACAGGGTACACACAACATTAACCACAATCCACATCTATGCTGCATCTCCTGTTGTTTTTTTAGGAAATGCTGCATTTTGATATGTCCCTCCAAAAAACCAGATTCAATCTGAATTGGAGAAATAATAATGATCTACCTGTGTTTTAAGCTGGTCATATGTACAGAGCCAGTATCTAAATCCAAACCTGGAGTGTGTCTTCTTAAACCTGGAGTACCCTGGGACTAGAGCTAAAACCAGGGGAGCAAAAAGGATTTTCGGGACCTGGTGTTCTTTGTATAAAGGTTAAAGGTATATGGACCCTCTGCCACAGATGCCAAAGAAGACAAAAATTTGCATAAAACTTGCAAACCCTTTAAATCACAATCAAATTTGTACTCTCTTTGGCAAGTGGGGGGAACAGTGCCCCAGAATAAACCAGGGGCCACACACAAGTATTAAGATGCCAAACAGACAGACTGTAAACAGGTGAAGCTTTCCTTGTACAGGTGGCGACCAGTTTGTGTGTAATCTGATTGACGCACGACCCCTGATGCACACAACGCTTTCGGACCAGAAAGGGAACAGAACAGGATGGGGATGGAAGCAGTTATTGCCTGTAATTGTAGTTCCACATGACAAAAGGCTGACTTGGTTACTTGGTCCCAGGTTCGAACTGAGAAAGGTTCAAGTGAGGTGAAGGAACCATCTGCCTGAGACTCTGTAGAACTGTCAGTCTGGTGCGCACGACTGTGCTAGATGGTATAAGGTAGCTTCCTAAATTCCTAATGAATAACAGAATCCTTCTTTTGAAAAAAAGGCAAATAGATCCCTCCAATATTACTTCATACTGATAGTGCCATACGTAGCAATTATGTATATCACAATGAGCAATTTTGTATAGTACGCAAAGTGTTTAAAGTGCTTCCTTTTGCAATTCCCTTTTCACAATGCTGCTTTGTGACCATCATTTGTCCCCATCTGAAAGTTGTATTCTACATTTAGAGTTAGGGCTGCTGCATAAACGATGATGCGTCCATTTCCTGTGCAGCTTCTCCAGGTTCTATCTATGTACACACAGCTTAAAATTAGCAGCAAGGCCACACTAGTGCCTCTGAATAACTTGTTCCATGTTCTCACATAAACAGTTTGTGACTTCCTGAAAATTCCAAATTCTGCCCACTGCTCTTTTTCCAGAGACTGGTCAGCAAACCACTGTATCCTCCCACAGACGCACACATACTCCTCCTTGGAAGTAATCTGATTCTGTTGGAACCGAAGGTCATAGAAAGGCAGCCTTACTGAACAGGACTGACTTCAAAGAATGTGGACCACCTGGATGCCATCAAGTTCGTTATCTTTTCTCTGATTCTGCACCAGGCCCTGACTTGCAATTCCTACCCCTCTCTCCACCCCCCACCCAAGTTATCCTAGTTCTTTCATAAATTCCAACTGTCCAGGGTCAATTGTGGGCTCCCACGCAGAGCCACAATTGGTGGTTGACACTAGGCCGGACACACGTCACCTAAGCAGTAGGAAGCAATGGCCGATAGACCCCAGGTGCCTCCAGGCTATCACTATTGTGTGGGAGGGAATTGAAGTTCATATTGTAAATTTAGGTTTGTGCAATTGAAGCACAACAAACCCTCATTTTAAAAAGAGAAACGTACTTTTTTGTGGTTTGGAAAGTGAAAGGGCAGCATGTTGAAAAGTGTGGGATGAACAAGCACTTAACAGAAAGATGCGTAAACACCCTACAAGCAAATCAGGACGAATGCCCATTTTCATTTCACTGTCCCCAAAACAAAAGCTAATGAAAGACTGGGCACAGTCCCACCTTGGTGCAAGCTTAGTGCAAGGAAACCAGGAGCAATGCTCCATGAATAAGTCACATGGAGAAAAGATCTCTCTTCACCTCCACCCTCAAAAAGAAATAAATGTGGAACCAACTCGGGTAGTTTTGGAGAAGCACAAGAGTTATGGGGAAGAATAAGATTAAACAGTCTTTGAATTCAGAACTGAGGCTAAATAATAGGGGATCACACCAATGCTTCTTCCTGCTTAAAATCTTGTCTTTGAGAGTGGTCTGCATCAGTATGGAGGAAGGATATGTGCCAGGGTTGTTGTGAAGTTCACTGCCACCATTTGCAGCTGGTGAAATTGAGGCTGGAGTCAAAAAGGTTTTGGAGTGGCGGACTTAACAAGGCTGGCTGGGAAGCATCAATGTTTCGTTTCTGTTGGTTTTAGTGGTGGTAATTGTGGGGCAGCAAACCTCCTTCAGAAAGATCGACATTGAAGAGTCTATTGACATTGAAGAGTCTATTGGTCACCTGCCACCAGAAGCAGCTCTGGCTCCACCAAGACTCCCAAACGGGTGACTCGTCTTAGGTTAAAACAAAACAAAACCCATTCCCCTGAAATATGTCTCCCAGTAGCAGGCACCCCAAAAAGAAAAATTCAAGATTTTCAACCCAGCCCTAATACGTGGCACAGAACACACTGAATCGTTGTTTACACTCTCTATACAACTAAAAATGTTTGCCTCTTTCACAACCAAAGAATAACTTCAGCCGTTTCAGCCTCCTTGAGCTCTCGCTTTCCCCCAGAGAGGATAATAAGAAGAAACCTGAGAAGACACTGGAAGAGGAAAAGGTCACAGGCAAATTTGATAAGGATAATGCATCAAGTAAGGGAGGAAGAAAACAAGAGCCCCTTCAAATGTAGTAAGGCATAGTTTATCAGATGACATTGAGAGTTTGAGCTTACAATGAATACAATCACTGGAGAAAGAAGACCTTTTGCAAAAAATGGGTTTGTTCATGTATTGGCACCTTGGGGAACGATTTGGGGTGAGATCGCATCTTGGGCAAGCTCTCATGAGAGATCAGAGGGTGCAAGAGCTCATGCAATTTCAGGCAAGATCTCACCCAGAATTGGAGTGATCTTGCCTGAATTCGGTGCTGCTTTTCCACCATGGGTGGATGTGGCAGGGCATATGGTGGTGGCAGAGCAGGCAGTGCAGGCAGCAGCAGCAGCATGTCTGGTGGCAGCGGGAGTGGAGGTGGTAGCAGCAGCAGCAGCAGCAGCAGCAGCAGCAGCACAGCACTTCCCATTTTGCCTCAAGCGGTGAAACAGGACTCACTGTTAGTGATAGACATGGTGAATGCATGCTTCTTAGCATCAGACTTTGGGGCTGATTTTTATTTCAAGTATATCCAACCCTCTGCTGAAAGAACCCCAGTACTGGCACAGCCTTGGCAGGACCTGTCCCCAATCCTGCCTGGCGATTGAACTTTGCATGCAAAGCTATGGCCTTTCGCCAATATATGGCACTTAAAAGCATTAGCAAAAGGAGAATTAAGGCTGACTGTGAAGGCGTGTGAGCTATTGCCACATTTCACAAGATTGCAATGAGGGTCATCAGTTGCACCCAACTCAAAGGCAAAAGGATCTGCCTGAGATCTTGGAGACTAAGGCTTAAATCCAATGCAGTTAGGCATGATTAAGAGCATTGATTCCAACAGGCTTAAGTGAGCTTAACTGTGTGTTAGATTATTTCGAGCTTGATTGGCACAAATCACCTGAACAGAGTGCAGGTACATCCTTGTTTTTGAAGCGTATGGAAAGAACACAGACCATGAAAGGTGTTGAGGTTATAGGGAGGCTGAACTTTGCTTCTGTCTTTCCCGATCCTTGTGGGACAGGTATTTAAAAGGAGGGGAAACATGTCTTGGATGATGAGAAACATTAACATTATGTTGTGTGTGTGTATCTCTGTGTGTGGAGGAAACAGAGTGGGTTGTCATGAAGACACATAAAAATACACTCTGGACTAAAGGTAGCAGAAAGGTCAGTGGGCCTGCAAGAGAGCCAAAGAATTGAATGAACACAGGATTTGTTATCCATACAATCCACTGCTGTCCTCATTTTGAGCACATTTCTCCTAGGGTGGCTAAACCGTCAATCCAAGAGACCTCTGTGAGAACAGGGGTCTCCTAAACAGTGGTGTAGCGTGGGTTGCCAGTGCCCGGGGCCATGCAGAGGGCAAGGTGGAGGGAGGGAAATGGATGGAGTACACATGCACATTTGACTGCCTGTGTCTGCGTTTCCCAGGAGATCACATCCAATGAGATTAGAAAAGAAGAATCATTCAGTTGTCTGGAGAGGTCACTTCCTGGTTCACATGGAGAAGCTGTTTTCAATGGAGCTCAGCGATGGAAGTGCGCAGCTGTATTGAGGCAACAGAGGGTGTTGAAATTTTGCACCCCTAACAATTTTGTGCCCGGGGCAACTGCCCCTGGGGCCTCTCCACACTATGCCACTGCTCCCAACAACTCTCCACACCCTTGGAAAAACTACAGTCCCCGATATTCTTTGAAGGAAGCCAGGACTGTTTAAATTTGTTTGATTTTGCTGTCAATGTATAGTGCAGATGGGGCCTACGATTCTAACTTTGGTGGAGTGATCTCAATATGCATGGCATTGAGCCATGTGCCCTTCAACCACGCTGGTGCCAGTAATTCTCAACTTTCCTTCTATAATCAAGCAATTCTGGGTCCAGGCAGAACTAAAGGAGAAGAGGGGGAAATCCATGTGTACTAACAGATGGGTTACCCATGAACATTTTGCTGCTGTTGTTTTGAAAGTACCTGTTAGTCATGTATATCTTTGGAGAAAGGCAGTTCTCCATTCTGTTGATTAAGAAGGGAGGACGGAGTAGTGCAAAGCCCTTGAAATATTTGAAGTTCGTTCTTCTGTTATCAGAGAAATACAACAGAACATGCCGACCTGCGGCTCTTTGTGACTAAACTGTTTGCAAGGTTAAAAAGAAAGGGAAAGGGGAATCCATGCTAATCTTCCCCAGCCCTAATTTTAATAAAAAGTAAATATTTTTGTAAACCATTTCAAAGGCTTCTACTTTCAGCTATGTGGCAGGTCGAGATTAGCGAAAAACCCCAAGCATCTCTTAAGGTTAAGCATGCTATTTGTTTCTGTCTTTCAAACTCCATCCGAGCGTGTTTAGCTGATAAGTTTAGATAGGGCAAAGCTCAAACTCCTTCCCTTTGACTTTTTACCTAGAAATAAATAGCTGTGGATGCAGGAACATTAGAGCAATCCCCCTTCCTGGATTATTAATCATGCTCTCCACCAATTTCCAGAACCAATCAAGTCCTTTATTCTGCTGAGGATGCAGATTTTTGAAACGTCTATTCCACTGCTGCCAAGGTGGGTTTATAACTAAAACAAATAGTTGGCCACTGATGCGGGATAATTCCAATCTGATTTCATATGACTCACAACATCTTCATTCAGGTACTTAAAGATTTCTGTTTGCTTTGTACCCCACACAAGGAAGAAATTACAGCTTCAGGCAGAAAGCCATCAACCACAAACCAACATAAATTCAGGCACACTTAAGACTGGTGATTAATTCTGTGAAGATGTATTGTTGGCTTTCAGCAAACGATGGTTTGCAAATCAGGAGCCACAATCAGGAATGTGTCCTCCTGTTCCCTTTTTACTCCCTGATTGCACATGCGCGTGCACACGTAATGTTTGTATTATAACAAGTCCAAACATGTGTATAATGCAACAAATAAACCATGAATAGCATAATAAAACAAAAGCAGCTGCTTGTGTCTTCTGTTATTAAGTTCTACTCCCTTATATTGAATGAATTATCCCCCTGAAATTGGCCACAGTTTTATGTTGTTGTTCATTAATTTGTGAATCTCCCTGCCGCGTATATGTCTCAAAGCAATTTGCAGACAAAACAATGTTAAAAAAGCACAAAAACAACAGAGTATATGTTATAAACACAACTAAAAGTTATTGTAGATGAGATAATATGTTGATTACTGGTGGCATAGGACCCAACTGCTAGGAGTTGAGGTCCCTTCGCCGCCCCCCCCCCCCCAATATTTGAGGAGGCCAGCTCCCCCCCATTGATGGGCAGTGACATGCAAATAATGTCCACGTGCTGCACCTTGCGATCGATTATTCAGTGCAGGGCTTACTGTTCCCAATATTTTATTCAAATTGGCACCCCTGAAAGTGCAGTGAAGTTAGTACAGTGGTACCTCAGGTTACATATGCTTCAGGTTACATACGCTTCAGGATACAGACTCCACTAACCCAGAAATAGTACCTCAGGTTAAGAACTTTGTTTCAGGATGAGAACAGAAATCGTGCTCCGGTGAGGGAAGATGAAAAAAGGGTTTATTATGTAATATGTAAAAATCTAAAATTACAACATTTTTATGATTAATGATTAGGATATTAAAAGAGGGGAGGGATTTGCTGAATAAAATAATTGAACTGGAATACAAAAAAGGAAGGTGTGAGGAGGTCCTGGAAATAAGTAAATGAAGGTTAAGTAATTGAAGGAAAGAATTGTTTTTAAATATTTTTACTATGTATTTTCTTTCTTATTTTTTTTCTTTTTCTTTGTGTGTTTTGTAAAACATTGAAAATTTTAATAAATATCTTATAAAAAAAAAAAAAGAAATCGTGCTCTGGTGGCACGGCAGCAGCAGCAGGCCCCATTAGCTAAAGTGGTGCTTCAGGTTAAGAACAGTTTCAGGTTAAGAACGGACCTCCGGAACAAATTAAGTACTTAACCCGAGGTACAGCTGTATAAACTTCTTAAAAACTTCTTATGTGTTCATATGAAGTTTGTAACCATTTGCTGCTTCTGGCTAATTTGGCAACTAGAAATAAAGACTACAACTGTAATCGATTGAAGGAAGGATTCCAACAGGAGAGCAATGGCCATCGGAAATTTTGCAATTTTGGATTTTAATCTAGCCCAAGCTTTTGTCACTGCCTACTTCTTCAGATGCCAGATGTGAAGCTGTGCAATGCGTGGCCTTAGACCACTTGAGCTAAACAAGAATCTAGCAGCCAGCTTAACTGGGTTGTGGTTTGGGAAGGGTGCAAAATATTTAGCAATGTGCCAAATTACTCTTTGCACAGTGAAAGGCAGTTAGCTCTATGATAAAAAGAGGGTGGTCAGAAATAATGCTTGTTCTTTTTGACCCTTTGGTTACCAAGAGAAGCTATGCATCAGCAACGTGGCAGCTGTGCTGCGTTCCACATATAAAAGTTAAGTCTGCATATTGAAAACAAAAAACCTAGTATAAATCTATATGAACTCCTCACAGGAAAATTAATCCTGTGAGGAGAACAATGCTGTATATGCCAGCATTCCACAGTAAATCTTTAATGAAGATCACATGTTAAACACTGGCAAACCATGGTATGGAAACTATATAGGTTTTTTTTTTATTAAAAATTGTATGCATGGATTATACACCATAAAATCCATTCATGTGAACAGCTGGGCTGCGCATGAGAAACTACAAGAGGTTCCTCTCCTACTTCTGGTTACACAAACGAAATGCGTAAACACCCAGAAACTCTTTCTGACTTACAACAATCCAGCCCATAGCTAAACAATACAAATCAAATTTGTATGGCAATTGTAAGGGGGCGGGGGTGGCGGCTGCTATGGATTACTATGAGAACCGAAATGTTTTTGAATAAAAAATCTGGGCAGCCATTAGAAATACAAATCTTGCTGACTTTGGGGTGTTGCCCGTGTGCTGCAGCAGAAAGCAATCCACAACTTCTGGCTTGTTTAGCCAACTGATAGAAGAAAACGTGGCACCTACACATCAATTAAGCATGTCTGTTTGGCCCAAATGTGGCTTCCCATATGGGGACTGCTTGCTTTCACCAGGCAGGTTACTCTATGACGCAGATGCCCACTTGCACACCAACATGCCACCAACAAAATGCTGAAATGCACCCTTGGGACAGTGCGGTGTCTGTCCCAACATCATTTGAATGTCAGTGCCCATCAATGGGGGGTGGGGGGTGGCCTCCTCTCATATATATATATATATGGGGGCAAAGGGACCTCAATTCCTAGCAGCTGGGTCCTGCACCAGCAGGAATCAGCATATTATCTCATCTACAATAACTCTTAGTTGTGTTTATAACCTATACTCTGTTGTTATTGTGCTTTTTCAACATTGTTTTGTCTGCAAATTGCTTTGAGACATATACGCGGCAGGGAGATTCACAAATTAACAAACAACAACATAAAACTGTGGCCAATTTCAGGGGGATAATTCACTTAAGATATGGGCGTAGAACTCAATAACAGAAGACACCCACATCATCTCTCCTCCTCTTCCTCCTTCATTGAATTTATATACAGTGGTACCTCTGGTTACGAACAAGATCCGTTCCGGAGGCCCATTCACAACATGAAAGGAATGCAACCCGCAGTGGCACGCCTGCGCACGAGCGGGTTGCGATTCGCTGCTTCTGCGCATGATGTCATTTTTGCGCGCATGCACGAGCGGCGAAACCCTGAAGTAACCCTTTCTGGTACTTCCTGGTTGCCACAGGACGCAGCCTGAAAAAACATAACATGAAGCAAATGTAACATGAGGAATGACTGTACCGCCCTATACCCGGGGAGTCTCGGTTATTGACTAAGACACACCCAATAATACAAAACAGCTTCACTCCAATCATAATCCTCCCAGAATCAATGTATAATTTGGCTTGAGGAACCAAATGGAACACCCATTAATTACCTGTGCTATTTCCATTATCGCCAAAGGCCAGCTGAAGGCGCCCATGCTGGACTGCAGGGAAGGGAAAGCCTGCCAGCTAATCCTTCCCATGGGAATCAATAAGGCTGGGAAGTGTGAAGGAGAGCAGCTGCTGAGAGGAGCCCTGAGGGCTGTACCTGATAATGTCAGGTGGGCTTGATAATGTCAGCGAGGCCAAACAAGAGAGGGAGTGATGAAATGCCCAATGGCTTCCACAAGTGTGAGCTGATTCATGCTAGAGCCAAATAGCATTTGCCCAGAAGTTGGAAATCTCTCACAATTGGGTTTAACGAACACCCTCCCTTCTTTTGTTTAAGAGACAGAAGTGTAATGACATGGGAATGTGGGCATCTTATGGTTAGCATTTCCAAAACACCAATTGACTAATTTTATTTTATTTCAAAAAAAATTATTGGTTTTCCAAAAAAAATTTAAACAAACAAACAAACATACATACATACATACATACATCTTAACTGTACTTGATCCAATCTTATTAACATTATTAAGTGACTTCCTCAAATCCCCCTGGCTGAATTTCAGTGTATATCATTGTAACAGTTTTCCAAAACCAATTTCCCTCACCAACTGACTGATTTTAATGGCAGTGTAAAGGTAAAGGGACCCCTGACCATTAGGTCCAGTTGCGGACGACTCTGGGGTTGCAGCGCTTATCTCGCTTTACTGACCGAGGGAGCCGGCATACAGCTTCTGGGTCATGTGTCCAGCATGACTAAGCCGCTTCTGGTGAACCAGAGTAGTGCACAGAAATGCCGTTTACCTTCCCGATGGAGCGGTACCTATTTATCTACTTGCACTTTGCTGTGCTTTCGAACTGCTAGGTTGGCAGGATTCGAACCGCCGACCTTCTGATCGGCAAGCCCTAGGCTCTGTGGTTTAGACCACAGCGCCACCTGTGTCCCTTAATGGCAGTGTACACATTCCCATTTCCTCTACATCCAAACCACTGAGCCTCTTGGGCTTGCCAATCAGAAGGTTGGCAGTTCGAATCCCTGCGATGGTGTGAGCTCCCGTTGCTCTGTCCCAGCTCCTGCCAACTTAGAAGTTTGAAAGCACACCAGTGCAATTAGATAAACAGGTACCGCTGTGGCGGGAAGGTAAACAGTATTCTGTGCACTCTGGTTTCCGTCATGGTGTCCTGTTGCTCCAGAAGCGGTTTAGTCATGCTGGCCACATGACCTGGGAAGCTGTCTGTGGACAAACGATGGCTCCCTTGGCCTGAAAGCAAGATGAGCGCTGCAACCCCATGGTTGCCTTTGACTGGACTTAACCATCCAGGGGTCTTTTACCTTTACCTACCTTACTGCCAACCTAGCAGTTCGAAAGCATGTCAAACTGCAAGTAGATAAATAGGTACCGCTCCGGCGGGAAGGTAAACGGCGTTTCCGTGCGCTGCTCTGGTTCGCTGCTCTGTACGCTGGCTCCCTCGGCCAATAAAGTGAGATGAGCGCCGCAACCCCAGAGTCAGTCACGACTGGACCTAATGGTCAGGGGTCCCTTTACCTTTACCTTACTGTTGGCTAGGGAAGTGGTGTACACACAACATTAGCCACAACCCACATCTATTCTGTATCTTTCCTGTTGCTTCTGATGAAATACTGCGTTACACGGCTCAGGACCTCAATACCTTATGGATTGTCTCTCCCTGTATGAACCAACCTGAACCATGCATTTGTCATCTGAGTACCTTCTGTATGCCCCCCATCCCAGAGAAGTTTGGAGGGTGGCAACAAGAGAACGGGCCTTTTCTGTGGTGGCTCCCTGATTGTGGAATGCTCTCCCTAGAGAGCTTTCGCCTGGCGCTATCACTACATGGCTTTAAGCACTAGGCAAAAATATTCCTCTTTACCCAGGCTATTAAATAACCTATGGCTTGTGAAAGTGTTGGGAAGCGGACTGTTATTATGATGATTATTTTACTATTAGGCTGCCTTTCACTATGTTTTTATCATGCTTTATCATTGATGTTTAATGCTGTACACCACTCTGGGATATTCTGATAAAAAGTGGTATATATGTTTTAATGTATTTTTAATCTCCTGTTGGAAGCTGCCCAGAGTGGCTGGGGAGACCCAGCCAGATGGGTGGGGTATAAGTAATAAATAATAATAATAATAATAATAATAATAATAATGGTGATGATGATGATGTTGCAATATCATCTGCAGCTGCAGATTTATCCCACCTATCTTATTGAGATGGTACTGAACAGTAGTATCTAAGCTGCCTACTAATACAGTATATTAATTATTGACTCGTCACTCCTAAGGCACATCCAGAGAAACACCAAAATATCTTCAAATTCCGCACAGTATTGCGTACAGTTGACAGCAATTGCTTGACCTTATTTGGACATATAGAGGGGAATGCACAAGGCCTTGGTCTGACGCTGAATTCAGCTCCCCTGCCAGACAAACACCGCCTGAATACCAATGGGCTGTTGCATATTTCAGATGAAGCCCCTGTAGTCAGTCCGTGCCACGTGTTCTTTAACACTGAAGGTCTCTGGGGCAATTTAGACAAAACAAAGGACACATTCTACTCTCACTTTCGCAGCCTAAACCAAGTGTAACCAACTCTGCCAAAGGTCAGAGGGGAAATGTATGGAAGTTAGAATAGAATTTTGTCCTAGGAATCTGAGCAGCAGATAAATTACTTGGCTGTAAGTCACAGTAAGCGAGCAGAGCGGTAGTTTTACAAGCAAAATGCAAGATACAGCTCCTAAAAGAAGCAAATTATTATTAATCCTGGAGAGCATCAGAGATTGTTAACTTATTCTAAAGCCAGTTCATTCAATGTCTTGCCAGGAGTTTGGGTTTATTTTGAAGATCTGGGCCAAACCAGGCATGGGTGTGTTTATTTAACACATGCTTACTGGTTTGGCTATGGAGGGGGAGGGCATTTCCTCCCAGTATATGGCCTGTGTTGGGGATGGGAATGAAACCCTCCTCTCTCCCCAGCCTTTTCTCCCAAATAAGGTGAGGGAGGAGCTGGGGTTTGCTCCCATCCCCTACATTCTCCATTTAGTGATCAAAATATATCCTCACCCTTTAAGCTGGCAAGCACATTTAGGCAAAAATGGGCACATGCAGTTAGCAGACCCTCAAATTGTCCCTATTTTCCAGGGACAGTCATGGATTCACAAAAGCTGTCATGGTTTCTGATTTGATCCCGGAATGTCCCGCTTTCCCTTAGGACGTCCCTATTTTCCTCAGAGAAATGTTGGAGGGCATGGAGTTATCCGACCCCAGAGCCATGTGAAGGCAGTTCTGTTTAGGAAAGTGCCCCCCCCCCAAAAAATGTTTAACGTATTTATATGTTTTTATATATGTTGGAAACTGCCCGGTGTGGCTGGGGCAACCCAGTCAGATGGGTGGGGTGGTAATAATGATAATAATAATAATAATAATAATAATAATAATAATACTGTTCACCTTCCTTGTTGGGTGGTGTTGCAGCTCAGCACCTGGGACCTCCCAGTGACCTGGCTGGAGGGTGGAGGGATGCTGCCCACCTCATGGGTACTCCCGGCCACGTCACACCCCTGGCCACCCAATCAACACAGTCTCGGGCGTGACTGCAGGTGGTTTAAACTGGCGCAGCCAGGGGGCATCCTCCTAAAGCGATCTGGGGGTATGGATCCTGTCCGAAGCCTGGACGTGGGCTAGGGCCATGCCATGACTCCATCGGGGACCCTGGGGGTGCCCCAATTTGATGTATGTCATAGGGCTCTCCTTACTGGTGGTTTACCCTTGGTGAGACTCCCTGCAGACAGGCAGGAGTCGGGATGTAGTCTGGTTTCACCCAGTGCCTAAGCCAAACAGCTCACATCTGTAACCAATAAAGTTGTGGCCTATTTTGTCCCATTAACCTAAAACATTCGTGTCAGTGTGTTGATTATATAAGGGAACTGCAGGGCCCGGGGCCTTGGCACGCAATAATAATAGCAGTTGTTAGCAGAAGCAGTAACAACAACAGCAAGAATTATTATTATTATTATTATTGAATAGGGTGTCCCTATTTTCATTAGAGAAATGTTGGAAGGTGTAGGTTAGGTCCTCCTAAGTCACTTGCTTTGCCAAAGTGGTTCTTCCACCTAGATCACCTCCACACCAGACACAGAAAGCACATCCAATAAGCATTTCAAGAATTTGTTTATTTGTTAACGGTGCTTAGAATGACAGTTCCCAGGATTCTTTGGGGGAAGCCTGAATGTCTTTAAAGGTATGTTGTGGATGTGGTCTCACAAGGATGGTCTGCTTGGGGGAAGACCTCTACCCAAACACCTGGAAGGTCTGCCCAGATGTCCACTGATGGATGAGGATCCTGATCTCAGATTCTAAAAGATGGCTCACCTCATGTTTGAGGGGAGGGGGCTGAATATCTTCCCCTGAATAGATGACTGATGCCACCAAAGCTTATTACCACACCAGATGTGTGTTTGGTGGATATACATGCATAGAGCTTTAAATGCTGTGCACTTGCTATGTATATTTGTGCACCAGAGCCAAAATATGTAATTATTTAACCAAAAGTGGAGAGTACTCCTTTACTTAGCATATAACTCTGGGATATCAATATGGCATGGTTTTCTGTTATGAGGTAGAAACAGAAACAAAGCTGTGGGGGGTGGAACGAAGAGGGGAGAGAGATTTCCTAAGAAATGTTAAGAATGTCTAAAGAAATCAGCTCTAATAAGTAGCTTTGCTCACAGAACAGTTGGGAGGCTATTTCTTTCTGTATCCAGTTTACCCCAAATTCCCATGATCTTTATTATGTAATCTTTGGAATGGCTTCAGGCTCTGTGGACGCATAAAACATTTCACACATGAAAACAATTTTGTGCTGGAAACATTAGCAAATACATGGGGGAATGGAGAGGTCAGGCAATGCGCAGAGGACAGGCAGAAAGTAGATACGGATCTTGGGCTGAGTGTATAAATCTGCTGCAAATACACCCTTAATCCACTTTAGATAGCTCTGCACCTATGTAAGACTATGTTAAAACCTATCAAGAAGGCCTGGGAAGGGTAGCAAGCAGGGGCACAGCCACGTAACAAAGGGCTGGATCCTTCCCTGTTGTAAAAAGCATCCTCAGGGGTTGATTTGCACTGGATGGGGGTGAGGGGAATCTTTAACCTGCACTGTCTGTTGTCGTTTCCTTGTTTGGGGAAGTGCTGTAGCTTAACAGCAGAGCACATGCTTCGAATGCAAAAAGGTCCCTGGAATTGGAAGATTCCGCTTGGGAAGACTCCGTTTGACTCGTTGCCAGTCTGTGACAATACTGAGCTGGCTAGATGGCCTAATAATGCGTGGAGTGAAATTTTTCGTAGGGGAACAGTTAGGGCCAGAGGTGCCAGCTTGTGAGGGCGATGGGGGGGGGGTGTCCAATGTTGTGTATGTGAACATCCCGTCTGCCTTCCTAAGCTGGGCAGAAGTTTCCTGGGCTTTGGGAATGAGGCACCAGACCTTTGAGAGGATGCTGGAGCCGTCCTTCAGGGAAGGCTTTGGGAAGGTGGGGGAAGGGCTCTTGGACCTTTCAGAGCATCATACCTCCCTCCCTAAGCCAGGCAGAAGCTTCCCAGGCTTGGGGAAGAAGGCAGGAGGCTTTAATACTTTAATACAGTGGTACCTCGCTGTGGGTTAAACCACAGAGCCTAGGACTTGCTGATCAGAAGGTCGGCAGTTCAAATCCCCGCGACGGGGTGAGCTCCCGTTGCTCGGTCCCTGCTCCTGCCAACCTAGCAGTTTAAAAGCATGTCAAAGTGCAAGTAGATAAATAGGTACCGCTCCGGCGGGAAGTTAAACGGCGTTTCCGTGCACTGCTCTGGTTGGCCAGAAGCAGCTTTGTCATTCTGGCCACATGACCCAGAAGCTGTACGCCGGCTCCCTCGGCCAATAAAGCGAGATCAGCGCCGCAACCCCAGAGTCAGTCACGACTGGACCTAATGGTCAGGGGTCCCTTTACCTTTACCTCAGGTTAAGAACTTAATTCGTTCTGGAGGTCCGTTCTTAACCTGAAACTGTTCTTAACATGAGGTACCACTTTAGCTAATGGGGCCTCCCGCTGCCGCTGCGCCGCCTCCACACGATTTCTGTTCTCATCCCGAAGCAAAGTTCTTAACCCGAGGTACTATTTCTGGGTTAGTGGAGTCTGTAACCTGAAGCGTCTGTAACCTGAAGCGTCTGTAACCCGAGGTACCACTGTAGTCTAATTTACCAGGACCATTTAGGGGTCTAGCCTAGCCCCCTAGTCTAACTAACTGCTCACCACTGGCAGCTTCCTATGTCTCTTGAAACTTCCACATAGCGGTTTTTACCCTTGCAGACTTACAGACTTGCTTCCATAAAACCAGCAACTGAGGGAGTTTGGAGGAAATATTTCCTCGGAATACAATTCACTCCTTTCCCCGTGTTCTGTGATCTTCCTTCCACTACCCATATGAACACAGGAAGCTGCATGATACTGAATCATGGTCCATCTATCTCAATATGGTGCATACTGATGGACAGTGGTTTTCCAGAGTTTCAGATAGGGGTCTCTCTCAGCCATACCTGGAGATGATGGGGATTGAACCTAGGAGCTTCTGCATGCAAAGCAGGTGCTCAAACCACTGGGCTACAGCCCTTACCCTGGCCAATGTGCACTGAAAAGATTGTTGAGGATGCTGTATACAGTTATAGAGCTGTTCCCTTGGTTGAAAAATCTGCTTTTCCAAGTGACAAATGGCACAGATTCAAGATGGTTATTAAGGACTGGTAGTGTCTGAATTCCAGAAATGCCAATAAGCTGATTTTCAGAAGCTGAGGTATGCCTTGATCCCCCCTTTTTTTGAAAGTATAAAAATGATGGTGCAGTGACTACATCATGGGATGGCCCTATGTTACTTGCTGCTATACTTAGAAAGCTCTGATTTGTTTGTACATTGCTCCTCTTCCTTCCTTTCCAAAGAGATTTCCTTCCCAGCAGGACTCTGCTCAGTTATAGAATAGCGTGACAAAAGTCAGGCATGGTTATCAGCAGTCCCCACAAGTGGAATGAGAATCTCTAGATTTCCTTCTCCACCTCCTCAAGATTCCTGGGTTGAGCTGATCCCAAAATTCAATCTCGGAGCCGGGGCAAGGCCATTGTGTTCAAAACAAGAGTGCCAATAGCATACACATTCCTTTACAAGAAGGAGGGGGGGGGGTTCTCATCGTGTTTAGCATATCAGCATTTAACCTTGGGCTACATTTGATCCATGGCCAAGAACCAGTTTGGATATCAAGGGTTGGTAAAGAAATGATAAAAGAGGATGAGTCTGAATCATATAAAACAGTGTTTCCCAAACTTGGGTCTCCAGCTGTTTTTGGACTACAACTCCCATCATCCTTAGCTAGCAGGACCAGCGGTCAGGAATGATGGGAACTGTAGTCCAAAAACAGCTGGAGACCCAAGTTTGGGAAACACTGATATAAAACCATGGAGTTGGAGGAAGCCTTCTAGGCAGCCCAGTCCAGCCACATGCTTGATGCAGGAAATTCAGAGCTACAAAATCCTGACAGCATCTGCTGAACCCCTTGAAATTTGTCTATGATGCTGAACAGAACTGGACACTGTACTTCACGAAACAAGTGAAGAATTGCAGAAGACAATGGAATGCTTACTGGTTCCCACGAGGAAGTCTATGCTTCCTCCTGCCCTGTCCCAGTTTAGGGAGATGGGTTTCAAGAACTGAAGTTTGCTCTCCAGCCTACATTACATTGTGATTCACATCTCGATTGCTAAAGCCAAGATTCCTGCACTGTGATATATGTGGGGCTGCTCTTATAAAAACTCCAAAACCAAGTTTCTTAAGGGGAAACTACATGATACACTCTGATGTGAGTCTTGCTGCCAAACACAGCATCCTTAGGTTACGTTCTTCTCTGCTCTTCCAGAATGTGTAGGATTGCTTGAGCTGCATCACAATTCACCACGCTATGAGTTTCCCAGCTCACCTCCTGCAGATCACTGGCTCCAATTTGTGGGGGCTGAGGAAATGCAAGCAATGAAGTCATGACCCAGAGTAAGTGATCTTAACGTATTTGGGGAGAGAACTTGCCTCACAGATTTCTATAGCAGGCCCACATTGCACTGAACGAGTTGCTGTCATATTTCAATAAATCAGCCCCTTTCATCTAAGAGCCTTTAAAAATGCACCTTCATGGAACTTTATAACATGTATTTATACTTAAATGCAACCATCTTACTTGGTTAAGAAGCAACACCACCACCAAGTAAATTGCTGGGTTTTCCAAACTGACATTTCATCCCCACCATGCATTTTCTTATTGAATTATATGTGCTAGTGTCTGTACGGAGTAGGAAACTGCTGTAAGGAATCTTTGAACAAACAGATTAAAGACAGGAAAAAGTAGATTAGTTTACATTCCTTCCTGTTTGTCTATTTTGTTGGCCTTTGTCTAAATACCAAGTTCCCTGGATTCTCAGTTTTGCTGTTGCTTCTCAAGTATTTGGGGAAAGTAATAAAAAGAGTCAAATAATCAGCTATTTGTTTTCCTTGTTACCTATTGACAGGCCTATGATTTCTGTTGCAAAGTTGTAACATCTTATCTTTCCTACTCTATCTTAATTACAAGGTTTTTCAAGGAAAGTGCAAATTATAGCAAATACCTGCACACCATTTATGGTATACATGATGGAGTTTTGCTTTTAAAGAACTGCAGTAACAAGGATGGAGTTTATTTCATATTCTAAGTTGCATATCTACGTACCACAGACTTAACATTAGTTTGCTTTAGTTATTGTGGCTTCCCCATTGATTCTTTGGAATAGTAGCTTTATGAGGGTGCCGATAATTCTCTGTTAAAGGCCCCAGGTTCTGACTAAGTAAAGAAATAACATTTCCAGAGTTCTTTAGGAAGATGGGATAGCTAGTAGGCCACATTAACAGTGTAGCCCAGTGAAGGAATGTTTACTCAAAAGCCAGTCTTACTGAATTCAGTTGGAAAGTGAGCATCGTGCGGATGTATCCTAAGAAATATACTGATACTGACACTGTGGTCTTAAACTCACTTTCTAAAGAGTAAGTACTATTAAATTGCTCAGGATTTTGTTGTGAGTATGCTCAGAGATAGGTAAAAGGTAAAGGACCCCTGGATGATTAAGTCCAGTTGAAGGCGACTATGGGGTGTGGTGCTCATCTCACTTTCAGGCTGAGGAAGCTGGTGTTTGTCCACAGACAGCTTTTCTATGTCATGTGGCCAGCATGACTAAATCGCTTCTGGCACAATGGGACACCGTGACGGAAACCAGAGCACACGGAAATGCCATTTACCTTCCCGCTGCAGCGGTACCTATTTATCTACTTGCACTGGTGTGCTTTCGAACTGCTAGGTTGGCAGGAGCTGGGACAGAGCAACGGGAGCACACCCCATCACAGGGATTTGAACTGCCAACCTTCTGATTGGCAAGCCCAAGAGGCTCAGTGGTTTAGACAACAGCACCACCCACATCCTTATGCTCGGAGATACTTCAATAGTCACAGAAACCAATTACATGAAAGGCACTCTCATACCCGCCGACATTTCTCCAATTAAAATAGGGGAGTCCAGTGCTATTTTTTCTGGAAAAAGAGGTGCCAGAATGTACCATGAACACCTTTCTCTTTCTTTTAGAATGGCAATGGCACTTGCCTGAGAGGTGCCGGAATTGAGTTCCAGTGAGTTCTGGCTGGAAAAAAACCCCCTGGGGATGTCCTATTCCATACCCTCCAATATTTCTCTGATGAATCCTTAGGGATGTCCTATGGAAAAGCAGGACATTCCAGGATCAAAGCAGAATGGATTGTGTAAATCCGGGACTGTCCCTGGAAAATAGGGAAACTTGGAGGGTCTGAACTCTCCTATAGGATGCACATCAAGTGGCCCATATCCATCTAGGCCCATGTGATGATCTCACGCCCAGAAGCTGAACGTGGGAATTCTCGCCATACAGCTCCTCACCACCACTTGCACACATGAGATTGCATTCCTTGCCTGAAAGCCTATAGCTGAAAACAGAGCACTATCCTTGCATTGTGGGGGCATGAAGTACTAGCTAGAACAGATAAAACAGCCTCCAGACATAAAACAGGATTTTCACCTCACCTTCTACCACTGCCCCCGCCCGCCCCGCCTCCAACCAAAGACTTACTTTCTATTCAGATACTGCACTCCCTCTTCAAGTATGGAAGGAATCTCCTTGGCATGTGACGTTGCTCATGAAAACAGCATGTAAAGCATGTAGTAATTCTACTAGCTCAATAGCCAAATAAACCAGGTCTGAAAGTCAGGAGATACTCCAAGAGATGATTTTTCCACAGTAATGCTGTACACGTAAATGAAGGCCCTTCTCTGCTGCCTGAAATTAAATTTCTCGTTTAACTGAGTGATGTCTCCCTTCTCAGAAGTCTATTTAAAGCCTTTATAGCTCTCAAGTTCACTAATTCTGGACATTATTTATCCCTTCTCCCACAAGGCACAATTCTGGCACCTCACACATTTCCTGAGATCCGCCTAATTAGGTGCCTTACAGTAACTACTTGAGTTTATTTCAAGCTACAAACCCTCCGAGATGTAGGGTGTTTCCCGCCAACAACACAAATGCCATATGTTGTTGTTAATGCGATCTACTTGCCAGTCTGATTCACTGCTAATTGCACGCATGTATTCTGCACACAATGTATCGCTGGCTTTAGAAGAGATAGCTGCATGTGGAAGACTGCACCAGCTGTTTGCGAAAGAAAAAATATTGCACTCAGAGGCAAGCCACATGTGACTTGCTCCTTAGTTCAAGCTAATAACATAAAGAGATAGTACCTCTCTTTGAACTGGAAATTGCTTAAGACGAGGGCCCCCCAATTTGTGTAATCAAATGCTCCTCCTAACTATGCGCTTGAAACAATTCTGGGTGATGCACATTCCCACAATCGTATGCCATGATCACAGAAGTAGCAAGTGCACATTCTGGGCTGAATCTGTGTGCAACGTCTGATGTCTCGCCATGTAATCTAGCAAACAAGAAGGATCACATTGAGAACGTAAGTGGTCTATCTATATATACAAATACTTCAGACCACATATCTAAAAATTATTAACTGGCTACACTTAAATACATAGTTTTTAAGCACAAGTGCCAAGGCAGAAGAACTCTTTCTGCTGAGAGAATTTAACCCAGCTGCTTGATATTGAACCTCAGTGGTTGCAAGATCACATTTTGCTATGACAGCCCAATAAAACAGAAAGAAATGTGCTTCCCACCACCCACCAGGCCACCATTGCAAGCTAATTCAGTCCAACAGCCCAAACACACACAAAACGGTGACCTCTATAATTCTTGAACAGTTCACAAGGTCTTAGTGAAAACCTGGCATTGGCTGCTAGGATCAGAAACTACTGGTTTCAATTTCCAAATGGTCTGTTTGAAGATGGATTATAACATAGGATGCCTTGTGAGCAAAAATTTCAAAACCCACCATCAGGCAATAGCTTTATCAGGAGCAACCGAAATGCCGCAAAACTGTGTGCCAGCTTTTAAGAAATAGTTTGCAAAGCTTTTGAGTTCTCCACAACTCTTAATCTGGCTAGATGTTAAGCAGGGTAGGGAAGAGAGAGAGAGAAAACAAACAAGAAGGAGGTTTGATGTAGAAGCCACCAAGTCTGCATATAATAACCACAGTCTTAAAATGGAGTATAGGTAGAGATCACAAATCTGAATCACATCGACACCATATATTTGGGGGAAGCATGGCTTCCCCCCCCCCCCCAAAATCTCTGGCATGGCATGCAAGTGGGGGGAATGGTTGATGAGGGAAGCATAGCAAAAGGAAGGAAGACTGAGAAGATGGGGACAGTGATGAGGAATATATCACAAGACACCATGGTTAGGCAAAGAATCATGGACATAGAGAGACAACAGGACTGTACAAGGGTCCCCGATTATAAAATCATAGAAAACAGGAGATATGTAGCCGCTCCAGCAACATATCTCTATTTCCTCACATCCAGAAACACAACAAGGGCTTTCACTCTTGCTAGAAGCTCGACCTTGCCCTCACTGGTTCTGGAAGGCTCCTATAGAAGAGTCCCATACGCACAGAGACTTTGCACCTGCCCATTAGGGGAAATAGGAAGCCCTGAATGTATATTTTTTTTAGATGTCCTTTTAATGTTGAGATTCATAGAGAAACCATTGATCCTTTGCTGAAGAGGCTTGCCGATCTTTCAGACAAGTCTAAACTTAATTCTCTCTTCTTAGGCAAAGATCACAAGATGACCTGGCTGGTAGCCAGATTCTGCACCCAGATTTGTAGGCACAGATCATCCTTTAGAATAAAATAGCTTACTAGGGAAATGCTGAAGTCGCCCTTTGGGCTGCCTCAGGGTCAATTTTTATGGTAGCCCAAATCTCAGTTGTACAGGTGTATGTATATACCTCAATTTTAACTCATGAGCTATTGCTGCAATCTGCTCTGATTGTATATTTTATCTTTATGAACGCTGTTTTTATTGTGTTATGTGAACTGGTCTTTGACCATAATAAATTATATATCTATATCTATATATCTATATCTATATCTATATCTATATCATCTATATCTATATATATATCTATAGCTATAGCTATATCTATATCATCTATATCTATATCTATATATCTATATCTATATCTATATCTATATCATCTATATCTATATCTATATCTATATCATCTATCTATCTATATCTATCTATCTATCTATCTATCTATCTATCTATCTATCTATCATCTATCATCTATCTATCTATCTATCTATCTATCTATCTATCTATCATCTATCTATCTATCATCTATCATCTATCTATCATCTATATCTATCTATCTATCTATCTATCTATCTATCTATCTCTATCACAAGACAAGAGTGAAGGCAAATTTGGCAAGAAAAGCACAAAAGAACCTGCTGGATCAGGCCAATGGCTCATACAGTCCAGCACTCTGTTCTCATATTGGAAGACCAGGTGCCTATGAGATGCCTTGTCTTCCATGAATTAGCATTGGTGGCCATCACCAGCTCTTGTGGTAGCAAATGCCAAAGTTTAACTATGTGCTGTGTGAAGAAGCAGAAGAAGGTATCTTGCTTTCGATCTTCCCGACTGTTAGCAAACATGGTTGACAGAATGTTAAGAATGGCAAGATTGTTTGGGGTCGGGTGCCTGTCTGAATGAGATTTGCAACCAGTTTGGAATGAGATTTGAAACCAGTTTTAAAAAGGAGCAAAAGACCGAAGAATTATTTTCCAGATGCATGTACTGCATATTAAAATTAAGTTAGACACCAACAATCATATGACCCCCCCCAACTGCTTTCTTTCTCCCAATTGGCTCAGTGATTGATGCTTTATTTGCTCCTTTTAAGCAGTTATGTCCTATGCTGCTGCTGCTGTGTTATTTACATTCCTTCCTGCACAACCTCAAGATGATAAAATCCATGTTTGCAGCAGCTGTTGCCAAACCAGAATTCCCTGACATGAACGAAACGCCAAGCTGCACATGAATGAAATGAGATTGAATGGACTCTTGGTACAGGTATGGCCAGACTACCTGTCAAAACCTGCCAAAGTGAAGGCCACAGGGTTAGTGGTGGTCAATTTTATGTAAGGCAGCCCAAGAAAATCGTGACCATCCCACAGTGAAATCCGACAAGCACTTTTGCTACTAATGATCCCCCCATTTATTTATTTATTTTTACACCAGAGGTGGGTAGAAAGCACGTTCAGTGAACCATGGACCAATTTAAGTGCTTGCTGCTATTGGCACAATGTATGCCTATCGATCCAGCATGACCTTTTAAGTGTTTAAGCAAGACTGCATACTTAGGATCACTTTACCTTAACCTAAAAGGGATATTGATTGCCACTTTTGCTTTGTAAATCTAAAACCCATTGATGGACCTGGGGGATTCTAGAAGAAAAAGGAGACCACACAAGACAGAAACACAATCACCACTGCTTTACATCCTAAGAGTCAGAGAAGCAGGGAGTGCAAAGCAACATTTTATCAGAAAGTTGCTCAATAGACTGCTTCATGTTCTATGTCAGAACGGCCCCCAGCAACTGCATAGGGTGGTAAAACACATGAAGCAGAGACTAACTACTGGAAAGCAAATAAGTTCATAAAAGCAAATGTCTAATTTTTGTTCTATTATCACACTGCATGTATAAATATTAGAGTACCTGATATGCAGAGAAAACTATTACTGTGTTCCCCCCTCTTTTCTTCTTTACATATCATTCCCTCCAGGAGTAATTTGAAAGCTGCTGTCCTACTAAGCCTTATGCAACTGTTCTCACATTTTGTACCTTAAGAAAATCTGCTTTCCTTCCAGAGTTGGCAGACATTCACTGCAACTACAAACATCCTATTTGTGTGTGTGCCAAGAATACTGCTCGAAGCCTGTTTCTTTAATAAACCAATTTATCTTTTCAAATTACTTATCCCTTTCTTCCACAAAGCATGTATAATAATAAAAACCCACTATATACACACGTCAATCCAAGTAAGAGAGAGAAAATATGTTAGTAATTTACACTGCTGCAGTATAAATTAGAATAAGAGAGCAATTCAGAGCCAGTCAATGGGAATTTTGCCAAACTCTTTAATTTTGGGTGCCCATTGCACCCTAAAGCTGCAGATTGTGGCAGAATTAAGCAAAGGGATGAAAAAAAAATGAATGTTTCAGCCAGGCCTTTCTTTTGTAAGAGCAAATCCTTTGATTGACTTAAGTAGAGGTTAGCTAGCTAGATCAGCGATTGCATGCAATCAAACAAAAACATCTTTCTTATGTAACAAAAAACAGAAAACATCATATCCTTGGCTCAATATGTACTGACATATTCAGTCAGCTGCTAATAGGCTATCAGGATCCTAGCTCCTTAGGAGGCTAAGACATTTGGAGCTTCAGTTTGTAAAACGTTGGATAATTGGGTTTTAAAGTTCCAGGGCAAGAACAGTAATAAACGAGATGCAAAAGCACATTCCGAGCTGCTTCTCAAATTGTTTGAAAGGGACAGAGGAAAGTGATGGAAGCACACCTAGCCTAATGTTTAGCACAAGTAACACTTGTTTCTTGGACGAAAGGCATTTATATCTGCAGGGCTTTTGATCCATCCCATTCATACTTTTTTCTCCTAAATGGATAGTTTGGTGTCTTGTAGTTCTGTTGCAGAACTGCAAGATGTCCTGCTCTGAGAGCCTGTCACAGGTGAACATCTAAAGGCAGAACTAAACATTAGAACAGATACAGGGGCTGCCACTGAAAGCAGCGGCTTTGCATCCTGTCCTTTTCCTTTCCCTGGCAATGTTTTATGATGTAAAGCACAGGGTATGACATCATTACCTTGTTGCAGCATGATGACATCACACCACACATTAGCATCCTTAGACGTTGAGAGCAGCGGTGAACAGGGGACTGTGTGTGCGGTTGTGCTTGTGTGTCAGAGGCATATGTTTGTGTGAATATGATGTGTAAAGGGAAAAGAGTGTGCTTTAGCCACACTGGGTTTGGGGTACGTGTCTTTCTATCACTTACCTAGAGAGAAAGCTGTCCTTGGAAAAGAGGGGAAGACCCTACACCCTGTTTTAAACAGCAGCAAATTTTTGAAGTGTATCCAAGTGCACGCAGAACTTCTGATTACAAAAAAAAGGTCAAAATTCACACGGCTCTCTCAACTACCCTCCCCCCGCTTCCAATGGCTCAAAATTTATACAGGATAGAATGAAAGGAGGGTTCCACTCCTCCCTCAGTCTCTCTAGCTATATGTTCCTCCCAGTATCCCATGTTTCATTGTCCCTGACTGCCTTCTCAAGCCTTTTATTTCCTCCTGGCACCTACCCACCAAAAGCACTCGGTCCATTTTCATCATGCTTGGCCTTTAAAACATGACATAAATGATGCATTGCGTTGGAAATGGACCAGCTGGCTAGTATGCATGCAAAATTATTGGGGGAAAACCAGCTTCAGTAGATTGATTTCAGTGAGTCTACTTCAAGTGCAACCTAGTTGAATGTTACCCGTTGTTTGTTTACATGTTACATTATATAACATGCTTACAATCTGTACTTTGACTGGGGTGCTGGAAGAAAACAAAAAAGAGAGGGGGTGGTAAGGAACCAATGGAAACAAGCTGTTACTGTCATGATCCACAAGGACACCTACCACTAGGTTCCTGGTTCCCAGGCAAGCAGGAGGGCAGGGTGGAGTGGGAGTCAACACCTTGGAGAGAGTTCAAGGTGAAGGCTCAACGTAGTGCTGCTGAAGCTGAGTCCAAACACCCAAGTGATCTCGCCAAGGTCCTGGGATAACTGCCTGGGGTCTATAGCTGGGCTAGGTAGTCATTTACTGGTGGCCCCACCCCTGGAGTGCTACCTTATAGCCAGTGGAAAGGATGGTGACTTCTTCTGCAGCTGCTGACTTCTTGGGGAAAATGGGGCTTCCAGCTGCGCAGATAACTCTTCCAGGCTCTCTTGATCCACTGAGCAGTCTAAAATTGCAAGAAGGGCCTTTACACTTGCCAGAAGCTTGGCTCTGCCCTTGCCGGTCCTGGAAGGAGCCTTCCCATATGCTCAGAGACTTTGCGCCTCTTCAGTGGGGGAGATAGGAAGCCCAGAACACTTATTCTTTAGATGCCCCTTTTATGAAGAGGCACATAGTAAGATCATTGAACCCCTACTGGTGAGGCTTGCTGACCTCCCGGAAAAGCAAACATTCGACGTTTTTCTGTTAGGCAAAGATCAGAAGACGACCTGGATGGTCGCCAGATTCTGTGTACAGATCTGTAGGTGCAGACCATCTCCCAACTCAAACTAGTTCATTAAGAAAATCCCCAAACTCGGTTCCATGGGTGACTCTGGGTCAGCTCCCTGCGGTAGTTTATTGTTGTACATTGTTTTTAAATTTATTGTTGTACATTGTTTTAATTGTTTGTTTTCCTTCTGTGACTGTACCCCTGAGTGTGTTTTATAAGCTGGTCTCCGACCGTAATAAATTATCTATCTATCCCCTGAGCAATCTGTGGCTCAGCCATTGGAGTCTAGCAGTCTCTGGGCTCTGGTATTCCTGGAAATGCAGAAGGGATGGACCAGGGAGTAGATGCATCTCCTCCTCAGAGCTGCAGTTCCTTGAGGTTGTTGCCTCCAAAGTCTGGGGCCTAGATTGGAGCCATGACATTTACATGTACAGTGGTACCTTGGGTTACAGACGCTTCAGGTTACAGACGCTTCAGGTTACAGACTCCGCTAACCCAGAAATAGTACCTTGGGTTAAGAACTTTGCTTCAGGATGAGAACAGAAATCGTGTGGTGGCGGCGTGGCAGCAGCGAGGGGCCCCATTAGCTAAAGTGGTACAGTTTCAGGTTAAGAACCGACCTCCAGAATTAATTAAGTTCTTAACCCGAGGTATCACTGTACTTAGGCCTTATTTCTTTGGGGAATGGCAACCGAAGGGTCCAGTCAAATCAGACATGGTTTTGAGCTGAGATGTGAAGGAAAGTAGGAATGGTGCACTGCTCTAGGTGCTTTAGGAGGGAATTCCAGATGTAAGATGCAGAGGAGGAAAGCAAACATTCTTCATTTGGAGCTGAGATCATAAATTGCTCTTGAAAAGCATCTCATAATTCTTCGTAAGAATGAATATCTTCCAAGCATAAGGGTAGCAAGCTGTGTAGCAATTGTTAGAATGCCATCTATTCATACTCTTGTATTTCCTATACTTCCTGTTGTCTGGGTAGCTTGATGTACAGTGTTCAATTGTGCACAGAATTAGCCAAATCTACAGCTTCTTTTAAAAAATGGAAACTCGCAATCCAGAAAGAAAATTCTCCTTATCTTAGAACTGACCTTCCCACAGGCTGCATATCCTGTAGCAGAACTGAAAATGTGCATGATAACAGGGAAGTCCAGCTACTTTTGGGTTGGTGCCAAACACTAATTTCATTTCCCACTCCCTTCCAATAACACTCATGTGCAAAAGAAGTTGGACGCGGCAAACAAAACATTGAAACGGTGCTGCTTAGAAGTTAATCAAAACATCAATAAGTCATAACATCTGGAAGGCATCATGCAACTAGTGACGTCAGAAGGTTGTCAGATGTTTGCTGTTTTGTAGTGGTTTGTAATATTTGTTGAACAAGGGCTTTTACTAAGTTGATGTGTGAAGCATTTTAACACTTTCTCTTCAAGAAAGACTGGGAGATTTAACCAAGAAAGAGACTGACTTGGTGGGTGATGATATATTTTATATTGGCAAACACGTGTTCCCAAAGTCATGTTTGCCAAGAAAAAACAAATGTAGGAATACAGAGTGAAAGTTTAGGGGGGCTCAGAAGCGGGGAGGAAGAAATGCTTCATGTACTGTATCTAGATTCCACCTTCTAATTCCACAGAAATTCACAATTCCACAGAAATACAGAAGGCTAATGATGCCCCCCCACCCCACATGACCTCCTTCCAAAGGAAGTCAAACCTGGGTAAGTGTTGTGTCCCTGGAATTACTCTCAGACTTACTCTTAGGTTCATCATCATCATCATCATCATCATAGTAATAATAATATATTATTTATACCCTGCATATTCAGCTGGGTTTTCGCAGCCACTCTGGGCGGCTCCCAACAGATTAAAAACAGAATAAAACAGCAAATATTAAAAACATCCCTAAATAGGGCTGCCTTCAGATGCCTTCTAAAAGTCAGATAGTTGTTTATTTCCTTGACATCTGATGGGAGGGCATTCCACAGGGCATGCGCCACCATCAAGGAGGCCCTCTGCCTGGTTCCCTGTAACCTCATCTCTCGCAGTGAGGGAACTGCCAGAAGGCCCTCAGAGCTGGATCAACAGTGTCTGGGCAGAACGATGGGGGTGGAGATGCTCCTTCAGGTATACTGGGCCGAGGTATTGGTACCAGACAGCTTGGCAGAAGCTTTATGAGAAAAGTGGGTGTTGAGAAAAAATTCGAAGGAATGCTCAGCAGATCCTCAACAAACACATTAAAATTGTATGGAGATGGACTAAGCATGGCTGGACATCTCTTGTAAGGCTTGGAACCTTAAAACTGGCTGTTCTGCGCTGTTTTCAAGATATTTTAAAAAGTTGTTATATAATTGTGTCTAATTGTTGTCTCTTTTATTATAAGGTGTCTTGGGTATTTTTTTGGGGGGGGATATGCATTCCACAAGTAAACATGCTGCTTATTTCTTGTGGTAGAACAGTGATGTCCTTCTCTTCTAAGCAATTGTTCATGCTTAACTCTATTAGCCAACTTTGTTATTCAAACACATAGCACATCCCCAGCACTGGCAAGGTTTCACGTTTTGCTCTTTGTAAAACTACGATTTGCCAATTGAAACGTCTTCTAGTGTTCAGGCAGCACTGTGTACCTAAAGCCTAACAGGTTATCTTCTGTCCCGTCAGGAATGCTCCTTCTTTAACTGAACCATGGAACAAACTGATTTTCACAAAGGGGTGGCCTCCAACATCCCTTCAAACATTACCATCTGTAACCCTGCATAAAATGTAGCATTTGCAGTCTGCAGTCATATAAGGGGTGGCTGGCTAAGGACAGAGTTACCATGCATGTGTATTCTTCCTTTAACAAATGTATACATGGGCATGGCATTCTTGTTAAGAATGCTTGTTATGAATTCTCTACCTGCCTTTAGGTTCCCCAAGCAGAAAAATTACATTGGGAGTGGACTTAAAATGTAAATATGCAGAAATATAGATTACGTCTGCAAAGACTGTGGTCCCTCATGCCCAACACAACCCCTTAAATATGTACTGTGGCCTCCTAAGTGCTCAAAACACACGCTCTGCTCCAAAAACAGGACACTTCTCAAGCAGGTCATCATACCTGGCTGGAAGGCTGTGTTTTACTTGGTAGGTGTAAAGTTGCACAGGCCAGATATACATTCCCAGAAGAGGGACAACTGGGCACTGCCCCAGGGCAAATGCTAAGCCATTACTGACACTGCCAGAATAAACTTTTCAAATCAGGGTGTGATTAATGTGTTGTGTATACCTGATGTCATTTGCCAATGAAATTAATTAGCATGGTTGACTATGGACAGTGGCGCATTCTGGCTCTTGTGGGTTTCCTGCATAAATAAATTTGACAACATGCGTTAAATATGGTATTATAATAACTGTGTTTCCTGTCTCCCAATGCAAACATAGTTTCAAAGGGGTCATTTGTTCCTTCTATCCAGAATTCTAGGAAGTAATGAACAGCACAGTTCTGTGAATACCTACTCAGAGATAAGTGTCCACAGAATGGCATGCAAGACTAATATATGGTTCATGATGGATGGGCAGAATCTTATACAGGTTTCGGAAGTAAGTCTCGTTACATTCTATAGGACTTAAGATTAGTAGGTATAGGACTGCAACTTTTTCTTGCACTGGCTTCTTGACACAACATAATGGATTGTTTTCTTGTGTTCTTGAAATAGAAAGCTTTGCTTTTGGACATCTATAGCTTATAGTGGCCTGGTCTGACACAGTACAATAAACCACAGCTTAAAAACACACTACGGTTTAATGTAGGGGTCACCAACCTTTGTGGGTCGATGGGCAAACTGGCTAACCAGGGAAGTGTGTGACCACCACACACACACCACAAGCAAATACACATTACATCCTGTTTTCTTGGCTAGAAAAGAATGCTTCAAACCTAATTTCCCTGTGGGTGTCACAAAAGGCTGCTGAATGTGCCTGTGCACATTTCTGGTTTAATGTGAAGCCTGCTGGTGACCACTGCTCAAAGGTGTCCATGGAACTAATGGGAGTTGGATCCACTTAGATCAAGGGTGGCTAATTTGTGGCCCACCAGATATCATGGAACTCCAACACCCTTCAGTCCCAGCCAGAATAGCCAATGGTCAAAGATGGTCAAATTTTATGGAAACTGTAGTTTAGCCACCACCAAAGGGCTCCACAAAATTGTGGTAGATCATCTGGTCAACTTGCAGAAGGCTGAATCCCTGGAATCTCTAGGTAAGACTCGGGGAAACCCTTGGAGAGCTGTGGCCAGTCAGTGTCAAAAATACAGAGCAAAATGGCTGGCTGGTCTGACTTAGGCAATTCCCTGTGTTTTCTTTTCTCCCCCACTACTGCTGCTGCCTTCCATGGTTGGAAGAAGACAGATTCCAGCTTGTTGCATTGTCCAAACCTGAGGCTGTGGTTCGCTTGTTTCCAAACAAACCATGAGTGGCAACCAAGATTTGTCTTTGGCTTACGGCTCATGGTTTGGTTGGGGGAAACAAACTACAGTGGTACCTCAGGTTAAGAACTTAATTCGTTCTGGAGGTCCGTTCTTAACCTGAAACTGTTCTTAACCTGAGGTACCACTTTAGCTAATGGGGCCTCCTGCTGCTGCTGCGCCGCCGCTACGCGATTTCTGTTCTCATCCTGAAGCAGAGTTCTTAACCTGAGGTACTATTTCTGGGTTAGCGGAGTCTGTAACCTGAAGTGTCTGTAGCCTGAAGCATTTGTAATCCGAGGTGCCACTGTACTGGTGTGACTCTGCTTTGTTTTGCTTGTGGTGTAACTGCAAGAAGAGTAAGGGAGGAGTGCCATGAAAACCTTTAAGGATCACACACCAGCTTGCTACCCGTTTGCATTAAACCATCATTTGCTTTAAAACTATGGTTTAGTTTTAAATTGAATTGAATTAAATTGAATTGAATGAATTGGGTCATTCTGTTACATTTCTTACATTACAAGTGTTTTAAAAAATAACAGAAAATGACCAATATCTGTCCATCTAACCATTCTCCTTTCAGCCAACCTTTAGCCATTTATGCTAGATACTCATTAATAGTGTCCGTGATAAAGCAGCAGCACTGCTGGTTGCATCGTGCTGTAGCTGCTAGTAGAAACGTCACATATCAGCCTTCAATTTGGAAGGGCAAGGGTTCTGAAAAAGAAAACATTCCAAGAGCCGAAGATAAACAGCATGAGACTCGCACCGCAACCTCTGCAAGAGAAAAATGTGAAGGAGTGTTGGAAAGCTCTGAAGAGTGACAGAGGGAATCTGACAAGTTTTTATTTCGAGTTGGTTCTGAAGATTCTCATTAAAGCTTGAGATCAGCCTCCTTGATAGGCAAGCTCCCCACTCCTCCTACCCGCTGCCCTGTATGAAGGTCCTGCCCAGGCCTCACCAAGCTTTTCATGCCCCCTCCAAGCACATTGGCCCCCTCTATGAGATTTCAATCTCCAGTCAAGCCAGCCTCTTCTTCATTCACAGCAGCTAAACCTCTATAATGGGCAAATGCTCTTGAAAATATCTGATGGTTATTATACAGGTGAGAAGATGCTTGGACCTAGAAACAGCTTGATTCTCTAACTCAGGTGTGGGGAACCTGTGGTTCTCCAGATGTTGCTGCACTCCAATTATCCCTGACCATTGTCCATGTTGGCTGGGGCTGTTGGGAGTCCTCAGGAAGGTCTCCTCACTCTAGCTGCAGGTTGGGTAGCAATGGCCAGTTCAGCATCTCTCTCTCTCCCCCTCTGTATATGTTTGTGTGTGCTTGAAAGCTGGAGACGCCTGCAAAAATATCAGCTGCATCTGCTCTTAGTGACATACATGTATAAATGCCATATATGCTGTTGGTGTACATTACTACTACTCATTTTAAAATATGGTTTCAGCTGAAAGAACATGGATACAGACTCTTCGCCTCTCATCAGTTCTGTATTATCACTGTGTCACCGTGACATCTTTGCTTGTGATAAGATGCTGGCACAGTTATTGCTGGATGTTTTCTTGTTATCATGCAGCACACTTTAGCCTAAACATATATTTCTTACAGCATGAAAGTATTCTCTGTAGTTTTGTGGTGAATCCTGCCTTAGCACTCTTCTCAAAACAGTCGCAAGGTAATAAGAACTTTCGATTTCTGTGCTGGCAGCTGCCTAGAAAAAGCTCTTACATGAATACTACAACCACTATTTAGAAGTTTTCTATACTTCTATACATGGCGAAGGCCATGGAGATGTCACACCAAGCACTAATACAAAAGTCAACTTGAGTGTATAGCATGACTTGCATTTACAATCCGTAATCATAAGTCTTTTACCATTATCAAATCTTTTGCTAATCTTTTTACAGCCTTTATTGTATGCAGCCACAAGAGGCAGTGATGGGGCCACCAACCTGGATGGCTTTAAAAGAGGGTTAGACAAATTCATGAAGGATAAAGCTATCAATAGCTAATAACCCAATGGTGAAGTTCTGCCTCCAGGGTCTGAGCTGGTATGCTTCTGAGTACCATTTGCTAGAACCAGAGTGTGCTTGCGGTTAGGTGCTGCTTGCATGCTTCCTATAGGCATCTGGTTGGACACCATGAGAACCATGCTGGACTAGACGTGCTACTGGCCTGATCCAGCAGGCTCTTCTTACATTCTGTGTTCTTCTTATTGTTAAGAGCACGTAGTTCAAGGAGAAACAACCTGTTTACCACAACTGGCATACAGGGAATGTGTCAGCTGAAGGTTGCTTTGCACCTGATGTTGCAATCGTGCTTGCCACAGCTACTCAAGTCTTTGCAAAAATAAACAGATAAGAGCGAGGTAGAGATATGAATCTCCATAACAAACACCGGGCATGCATCAGTGCATCAGAGTCAATCATGGTTCATTGACACGCGCACTTCTTGCATATTCCCAAATATTTGGAGATGTTCGTTTCTCTTTCACAGATGTAGCTGCACCAAACAAGATGGCTGTTAAGTGGCTGTGTACAGTTTCGTACAGGGGAGTGTTGCTGTGGGAGGAGGTACTTAATCCTTTCATTTGCACCATTTTCCTGATCTATATCACCCTCCTCCCAAAGCTGCTTTGGTGCCTGTATGCTTTTCCCTGTGTGACAATTAGTAGCTTCAAGCAGGCATGGCCAAACTTGGCCCTCCAGCTGTTTTGGGACTACAACTCCCATCATCCCTAGCTAACAGGACCAGTGGTCAGGGATGATGGGAATTGTAGTCCCAAAACAGCTGGAGGGCCAAGTTTGGCCATGCCTGGCTTCATGGAAGGCAAGGGGGGGATATTTAGATTGGGAAAATCATGTGTATGAAGAGCTAAGGACCTCATCCTCCAATGCTCTTCCCCAGCTCTGCTTCCTCAGTGTCTGCATTAAGCCCCCCCCCCAATATCTCAGATCTCCAAGCATTTCGTTTATTTTGGACTTGAGTGTGCAAGCTCCTAAGAACTTCTTGCCTCTAATGTATTTTTTGGAATAAACTTGCAGACTTGGAAAGTGATGTGGCAAACAGCCATGATAATTTAAAGGATTATACCTAGAAGTGTTTCATTTGAATGAAGCAAAGGGCACGTGTCTTTCTCTACCCATACTGAAAGATGCACACAAGTTGTTGTTGTTTTTAAAAAAGAGTGATCTTCTGGATCAAATGTGAGTTGTAGTCAAAAGGAAGATCCTGAACAAAGACAATGTTTTCTTGGCCTCCCTCCACAGCAAATGGTTTATAACTCCCAGGTCGAGCCAGTGTGAGATAGTAGCAGTCAGCGTCTTAGTCTTAGAATAGGAAAACCTGGATTCCAGTTGCTACTCAGCCATGAATCGTCTCCTAGCCTAGCTTCCCGACTTGCCGATAAAACTAGAAACCCTACATACAGTGTTCTGAGCATCTTGGGGGAAAGGTTGAATAGAAATGAAATAGGATGTAGATTAAACAAATACCATATATTTCGCTCTGTAAGACGCACCAGACCACAAGACACACCTAGTTTTTGGAGGAGGAAAACACGAAAAAAAATATTCTGAATCTCAGAAGCCAGAACAGCAAGAGGGATTGCTGCGCAGTGAAAGCAGCGATCCCTCTTGCTGTTCTGGCTTCTGTGATAGCTGCGCAGCTTGCATTCGCTCCATAAGACGCACACACATTTCCCCTTACTTTTTAGGAGGGAAAAAGTGAGTCTTATAGAGCAAAAAATACGGTAAATATATTTGGATATATTTCAAGCATCATTTACACGCTAGAATGAGGATCAAGGGTGCCCCACTGGAAAATGACATATGACTATTCAGCTAAAGCAACCCAGGCATACTATTGTACCCGTCAACCTTAGATCATTGTCTGACTCTGGAAAATAAACGCTCACTACTTTTTTACAGCCTTCCAACAGCTAATCTATAAACGGATTTTTTTTTTTTAAGGAAAAAGAAAAACCTGTGACTGATCGTAAATGTCTGCCATCAAGAATATAAACATGTCCATCCTTATCAGTGTATTTTAAGAGGCATTGGAAGGCGGGGGGGCGCTTGAGTTTCATTCCTGGCTTCTAGGAATGCAACAGTCTCAAGTAATATAATTAGCAGTCGTCCTTGCCTCTGATAGTTCTCAGCCTTAGAGGGAAAAAACGAAGGAAAGAAGAAATATATAGACACCGATGGTTGTTTTCTTTTGATAAAACCTCCCATGTTTTATAAGTATGTCACACCAGGTTCAAAGGCACAGATTACATGCGCAATTGCATATCTTCCTACGTGCGAAGTGCAGAGTGGAAAGCAAGGAGCCAGGCTTGCTAGGAGAAGTGGTAAACGGGTGTTTTCAGAGGCTGGGCAGATATTCCCGGAAACTGTTGACATCAACAGCTAGTTAAAGTGAGCTGTGAACAGAACAGCTTTTACCCAGGGGTGGAATTCCAACTCAAGAGGATGGTAGGCCCCTACCTCTGACACATGGCAACCAAGACATTCTGTCCAATTCCGGCTGTTCGTGACCTGTCATTCAATATTTAGTAGGCAGGCCAAGACCCTTGGGGTCCCTTCCAACTCTACAATTCTTTGATAGGACATAAACTCTGAGGTTTTTCCAGAGCCTGCTGTGCTCTATTTATTGGGGATGTCTAAATAATATTTTGGACAAAACAACTGAAACGGAGTTTTCTAAATATTTCAATAACCGAAAACAAGTCAAAGGTTATATTTACTAATGCCTCAAGATAATACCTAAGAATGGTGGGTCTGTCTTTTAAGATAAGTAGGAAGGCCAGACTCTCCCCCTTGGGCTATCCATTCACTCTACCTCTGGCTTAAATCAAGCATTTCATAGAATGCTGCCTAGTCAGGTGGGATGAAACACCAACATTGGATAAAAGGCCACCTAATAATGACAGTTGGGATGCGGGTGGCGCTGTGGGTTAAACCACAGAGCCTAGGACTTGCCGATCGGAAGGTCGGAGGTTCGAATCCCTGCGACGGGGTGAGCTCCCGTTGCTCGGTCCCAGCTCCTGCCAACCTAGCAGTTCAAAAACACGTCAAAGTGCAAGTAGATAAATAGGTACCGCTCTGGTGGGAAGGCAAATGACATTTCCGTGCGCTGCTCTGGTTCGCCAGCAGCAGCTTAGTCATGCTGGCCACATGACCCGGAAGCTGTACGCCAGCTCCCTCGGCCAATAAGGCGAGATGAGCGCCACAACCCCAGAGTCAGCCACGACTGGACCTAATGGTCAGGGGCCCCTTTACCTTTTTAATAATGACAGTCAATATATAGTAACGTTTTCTGTGCTTCATCTTTGATTCTGCTAACTTAACGGCAACATCAAATTGTGCTTCGTGAATGTATAAATGCCTATTACGGACGATGACTCAGGTCCCTGAATTTTTCAATTTCATTCTTGGGATGGCAGTGGAACCTGGACAGAGAGGTGGTTGATTGCTATCTGGGCAGGGGACAGGAGTGATGAAATGTAGGAAAAGTTGGAAGGCATCCCTCTTGTTTGGCTAGAATGTGTCCCTGAACTGTGGTATCTCCTCGCCGTCCCCACCAAAACTTATTGATTCTGCCTTGCTGAAATGTCACATTGATGAGGCTGAACACTGTTTGTTGAGGGGGTGCGAGTGATTGAAGTCCAGGAAAAGTGTGGTGGGTGAATGACAGGGTGGCTGCAGAAAGATATGGAAAGCAGCTACCTTAGGAAACCATGGGTGATAGAGACAAGAGCTCAGAAAAGAGTAAGCCAAGGAGAAAGCAGGGTTGCGACAACAGGACATGAAGGTCAAAAGCAGACAGGGAGGCAAGACAAGATGAGGAGGGGGGGTGGATGCTGTGTGTTAAGGGCAGTGCCTTTCAGCCTGGATTTCCCCAATGTCGGCGGACTACAACTCCCATCAGCCCCATCTAGGAATGATGGCATTTGTTGTCCAACAGCATCTGAGATTGGGACCCGAGGTTGAAGAAGCCTGGGTTAGGGAGCCAAGGCAGCACGTGGTTACTGAGTTTTTGAGGGGGGATTCTTGTCTGTTTCCCCACTGTAACTGCATTATTGTGATTTGGGCACATTAAAATGGAGTGGTGATGACGAGGGCTCAAAAAAAATGTAGCAGGCTCTGTTGGTCACCAGCTCTCGAAAGCCAATGGGATGAGTGTATTGAGTTACTTTAAACACCACTTTTTTCAGAGTAATTTACATATATATGTAAATATATGTATACGCACCACCATTTGGGGAGGGGAGAACTGATCCTCCTCAAAAAGCCTGAGCTCACTAGCTAGGATCCCACGGATATACAGGGTCTCCCCCACCAACCTTCTTGATCTATCAAAATGACAAGCATTTTACTGCTCTGTTGGTTAGAGTATGCCATGGTTGCAGTTCAATCCCCAAGTGGGACAGCTGCATATTCCTGGGTTGGAATAGATGATCCTTAGGGTCCCTTCCAACTCTAGAATTCTATGATTCTATGACTTGGAGTTAACTGTACTTTGATCCTGTTGAAATCAACGAGGCTTCAGCCACAACAACCAACTTTTCACATTGATTTCAATGATATCCAAGTCCAGCTATCCTCATAACATGAGATCTTCTTTCCCAGTCTTAAAGCAATTCCACCCCCACTTTCACACGTCCATTGGAAACTGTCACAATCTTTCATGGCACTTCAAAAGGGAGTGGGAGCAAAAAAAATTAAATAAGCATCTGGTCCTCAGTTGGCGAAAAATTTGGAAGAGTGAAAGCATTAGCACACAACTGCCGACCCTAATTTTAGAAATGGAGTTATAAGCCACACGCTTAGAAGGAATGTTGAAAATCATTAAGATTCAAAAGCTCGTCTCATCCTTGTTGTGAGATTAAAAGACCTGCTTTACATTTCAAACTACATCAGATTTATGTTAATGTAATTGCCAAGTCCTCCCCACCACAAAGAATCCTGTGATTTATAGCTTGCCTCTTTTTTAGAGCTCCCCCACCCAATTCCATTGTTCTAGCTCGGTCAGGAGAGCATGAGACTCATAATCTCAGGGTTGTGGGTCTGAGCCCCACATTGGGCGGCAGAGTCAAGCATCGTAGGGGGTTGGACTAGAGGACCCTAGTGATGCCATCTGCAGATCTATGATTCTATGATTTCTACAGCTGATGGTAGAAATGGTTTTCAAATTGACTTTAAGCCTATAGGGCAGATATGGCAACACATGAGCTTTAAGTAGCTTTGAGCAGGCATCTAGTAGGAAGGTTCTTTATGCGCCTGCCAAGGACTATGTTTGCAATGGATTTAAGCATTTCTTGCAACTTATTTTCGCAATCCAGCTCTGTGGATCTCTATCGTAGAGGCGGACATTCAAAACATGTCCAGGTTGCAATCCTATCTACATATACCATCAACTGGTTCAACAGGCAGCAGCCAGGTTGGTGGTTGGGATTCCATTTAGAACTCATATATCCTTGTTTTGAAATAGCTTCACTGGTTGCCACTTTTTTTCTGGGCCCAGTTCAAGGTGCACAGTGTCTGAAGCCCTAAATGGCCTAGACATCTGAAGGCAGCCCTGTCTAGGGAAGCTTTTAATGTTTGATGTATTACGGTATTTTAATATTTTGTTGGAAGCCGTCCAGAGTGGCTGGAGAAGCCCAGCCAGATGGGGGGGGGGGTAGAAATAATAAATTATTATTATTATTATTAGGGCGAGCTGCCCACAGGGGCAGGGCGAGCCACTGCTGTGTGTCCCAGGGGAGCACCGCAGCGAGCATCCCAGGGGCACGGCGTCTGTGGCAAGGGTCCCAGAGGGGCAGGATGGCAATGTCACCCCCCCCCCCAGGGATAACACCCAGGGCGGACCGCACCCCCTTCCTTTGCCAGTGTCTTCTGGTACTTCCACTGACCTCAGAAATTTGTGGTGGTTGCAGCCTGGGAAAGGGCATTCTTTGTGGCAGCTCCTAGATTATGGAATTCCCTCCCCACAGAGCTGAGTCGGGCACCTTCTTTATATAGTTTCTAACATACGTTGAAGAAACACCTTTGACACCTGAGATAGGTGTTTTCAGGACTCGCCCTATTCCTGAGACTGTAATTTGTTTTAAACTGTTTTTAACATGGAATTTTAAATGGCTGCAACCTGTTCTGGGTTCTGTAACCTGCAGAAGGGTGGGGAATATATAATAATTATATCACCTATCGAGTAAGGTCCACTGAACTCAGACTGAACACTTCTAAGCAAGCATGTCATTTAAAAGTAAGTTTAGAACAGGGGTGAGGAACCAGCATATCATGATTTGAGTTTCGGGGAGAAAACCATTTCAATTACATTACAATTGTATAATCCTAGCAAAATATTATTGGGGGTGGGCAGCTGAATCCACTCTCATCACCAGGCATAAAGCACTGCTATCAGATCATTTGTTCCATTTAACTTGCATTTGTTTGGCTGAAGATGAGCAGCTGAAATGCACCCTATAACATTCAGCAGACGCTCCCTCCCGAATCAGGTGTGTTGCTTTGTTTTTCCTCTGTGACGCAGCCTGACAGCAAACTGCCTCCTCTCCAGGATAAGCGAAGCCCGGTATAATCGCAAACAAAATGCTCTTATCACCACCCTCATTTTCTAGATGCGCTAGTTCAGTGTTCCCCAACCTTGGGCCTCCAGCTGTTTTTGGACTACAATTCCCATCACCCTTGACCACTGGTCTTGCTAGCGAGGGATGATGCGAGTTGTAGTCCAAAAACAGCTGGAGGCCCAAGGTTGGGGAACACTGACCCACTTTGCTCGGGATCATCAACGGCATCTTCACCCACCATGTGTGGGACCACACCCAGCTTCTTCAGATTTTTCAAATGTTGTGGCAACTTTTAAAAAACTGAAATGAGCAGCAGTACAGCTTGCAAGTTAATTTCAGAAAGGTTAAGAAATTAAAAAAAACAAACAAGGTTATGATCTTCTCCTTAAGGGCACACAACAAACCGGCCTCGCCATCTTAAGTACTGCCAACCAAAATAAGGTGGTCAAGGTATTTGACTCTGTTTCTATTCTTAGTCCTCGGCACTGTCCTGGACCGCAAGTGCTTGGACCACGAAGTAGGGACAGCCCCACCAGAGAAAATGCCAGCAATTTTTCACCACCTTGCCAAAACACCAACACCTCCCCTTGGGTGAGGAAACAGCCCCTAAGGCAATCCCCAAAGCATGCCAAGGGTGCGGCCCAGGAGCCGGACTTCCCTGAAGGATAAAAATGCTTCACCTTACATTGCTGTGAAAGAAGCAGAGGGCATAAGCTTTGAAAACTGCTTGTTCTTTTTAACAGAAGAAAGAAGAAAATCACTATTGCAATCTTGCGCTGATGCAAAAATAATCAATAAGGCTCAGGGGGGAAAAGGGATGTGGAAATATATATAATTTTGTTTGAGTGAGAGTGATGTTCTCTCCTACAGTCAATAGCACCTCCTTTCAATCTTTAGGGACACATCCCCCTGGGTGATTAAAATAGTTTCCAGTCACCCCCCCTCACCTGCCAGACGTCGGTCTCTTGTGGTCTTCCAAATAGCATCCAAGGCTCTGGTCGTGGAATTTCTGATATGATCACTGAATGATCTCCTCAGAGGAGCTCTCACTGGGTGGTGATCCATAATGCAGAGAAGAAAATGTCACGTCCACAACAGAAAAAGATACATCACCATCTTTCTAGTCGGGCCTCAGGAGAAAGGGACAGTCTCTGCTTAGCTATTTCCCGGATATTCTTTCCGTAAGGTGGGTCCATTGCTTAGGAAAGGTTTACCACCGGTCGTTCTCTCCCCCCCCTTCAAGATTCAGGCATTGCAGTTCCCCTCGCTGCAGACACAGGGAAGCGCAGAGACTGCAGCAGGCAACCTACTGGCAAGCTGCCAGAGTCAGGGCTGCTGCTGCCGCTCCTGCCCGCCACATCTGGAAAGGCTTACCAATGAGCTAATGAGATGATACTCTCATTTAGATCTGGAGCTTTAGCAGGGGGAATAGCCAGAGGTCTCAGGCTTCCTGGCTGAGGGAAACAAAACATGCTGGGCTCGTCGCTTTCTCACACAAGCCCCGTTCTGAAAGGCCTTTCTGCAAAAGCTGACAGTTCAGGTGATCTTTTATTTCCAAGGGGAGGTGGGCACTAAAAGAGAACGAGATAGGAAGCGCTGGCCTTTTCCTGATTACAGCCTGTTTGTTTTGCTTCTTGTGGTCTCCCCCCATCTCCCTCTCTCCTTTCTTTCCACATGATTTGAAACGCCTCTCACAGTCTTCCAGGCTTGGGTCCTCTTTTCTGAAGCCTCAGACTGCCTGGCAGTGCTGAGGGCCCCTGCCCAGATGTCCTTTCCATGGCACCTTCAAGATCTTTGCTCGCAGTGAGGCCATATGCAATCCCGCCTTCAACTACTGTTTGCGCCCGCAAAAGTTTAGGGGTGGCCACACTGTTTCATTTCTAATACAGTGGTATCTCGGGTTAAGAATTTAATTCATTCCGGAGGTCTGTTCTTAACCTGAAACTATTCTTAACCTGAGGTAGCACTTTAGCTAATGGGGCCTCCCGCTGCCGCCGCACCGCTACTGCGTGATTTCTGTTCTCATCCTGAAGCAAAGTTCTTAACCCGAGGTACTATTTCTGGGTTAGCGGAGTCTGTAACCTGAAGCGTATGTCACGTGAAACGTCTGTAACCCAAGGTACCACTGTATTTCTATTTATTAAAGTTATATCCAGTGCTGCTTTTTTTTTTTTTTAAAGGGTGGGGGAACTCACCACAAAGTTAGTTAATTACAGTGGTACCTCGGGTTACATATGCTCCAGGTTACATATGCTTCAGGTTACAGACTCTGCTAACCCAGAAATAGTACCTCGGGTTAAGAACTTTGCTTCAGGATGAGAACACAAATTGTGTGGTGGTGGCGCAGCAACAGTGGGAGACCCCATTAGCTAAAGTGGTGCTTCAGGTTAAGAACACTTTCAGGTTAAGAACGGACCTCCGGAACGAATTAAGTACTAAACCCAAGGTACCACTGTAGTTAGTTAGTTAGTTAGTTAGTTTATTGCAGGCTCAGTCACACTGCCACCCCCTGCCCCAGGGCAGTGGTTAAATGTAAGATGTCATGAATTAACTCAAGCAGACAATTATTACAGATATATGTGGATTTTTGGTTCAGGCATTGGGTGTATATTCATTCCAGCCCCAACCAGCCCCCCCAAATAAAATTATTTAATTTTAAAAAGGCAAGGCAACCCTCTGCTAAAAAAAACCCAAGAACACCCTGGTTATATCCATCCCTTCCTTTCTGAGGTTGGACAAAAAGACCACCAAGGTTCCTTCCAGCTCTAGAATTCTATGATTCTATTGGGATATATTTATTTCTATTGATTACATTTATATCCTCACTTTCCTCCAAGGTAGCTCAAGGTGGCATGCATACTTCTCTTTCTCCTTCTTCCCATTTTATCCTCACAGCAACGATGTGAGGAAGGCCAGGCTGAGAGGCAGGGACTGGCCAAGGTCACCCAGTGGGGATTGGAACCCTGGTCTCCCAGGTCACAGTCCAGTACTCTAACCACTACACCACACTGGTATACTAGATGCACCAAAGGTCTGCTGAAGTATAGGGTACCTTTGCTATGGTCACTATGGACTGATTTATAGATGTGGGTGTTGTAGGCTGAAATGATGGTGTGAATTTGCCTATCTGTGGAAGCCCTAGATCTAGGGTTCGTGGGGAAGATTAGTGGAGAGGGTGAGCGCTCTGCATATGCTCAAAGGCTTTCCCCTCATTATTATTTCTTCACATATCCCAGGGTCAAACTCTCCGAGGAAGCCAAGTTTCACCTATCAACCAAGGGACTGAAACAGAAAGGGCCATCTCTACTTGCAGTTGACACAAAGAATGGGCCTTATTCTGTGATAAGCATGTAGTTTAAGGGAGTGGGAAGGGAGACAGATTGGGAGGCAGAATATAAATTCTGTGAGTGTACATATGCTCCAAATTTCCCTCCTTTGTTTAAAAATCCAATTAATTTATTTTCTTTTTCTTTTGGTGGGGAGAAACTTTAATGTGATTTGTCAGGATTATCTCACCATTCAGAAAACAAAATCTTATTTTCCCCTTAGCCTGGAAGGATTTTAAAAAAAGCATTCTGAGCAAAACTGCATTTTTAATAAGCTTGCTAGCAAGCAAGCAAGCAAACTCACAGGTGCCTTTTTGCCGCCCAGACGGTGAACCACAAGAGCAATATCCTAGTTACAGATGTCGCCTGCAATCCCTGATGACTCCATCAAGACAAAAGATAGAGTCAAGTCTTTGCAGCCTAATGAAAGTGCCTTTGCTTGCTTACCCTGTGGAAATAATTCAAAAAAATAGTGCATCTCTCCAAAGGCAATATAATCCAATCACTCACTTTGATATAGCGGTAAAATGGATATGCCATCTGTCAGAGTTGCTTCCAGATCCTAGCTCACAGAGGATCACGCTAGCCAGCGATCATTAAATAAAAGTCTTTATTGAGTTACAGTTTCCATTCTCAAGCTGCTGCGTGCAACCCTACGTCTAATGGTTAGATCGGCGAAGCTCCATCTGAGTCTCCGCCCCTTGTACACCAACTTAATATCCTAGCCTTGCTCCACCTTTTCCGCCTGACTGTTCTTCTCTGGGTCCCTCTGCCCCCCGGGGTCTCTTCCTTCCGGGATTCCTCTGACGCTGACGCTGACCCCCCTGACTCTTCTCCCTCCTTTCGGCGGGCTTTAGGACCTGGCTCCCTTTCTGGGCTGCCTACTGCGCCACTTTCCTGTGCATTTGAACTTGGCGCGCGCGCCCAACCTTCCACCTTCCGTCTGACCGTTTCTTCGCTCCCCGATGGAGGTGTGGCCACTCCTGACTCGTGCCCTCCCCCCTGTTGTGAGCTGCCAGCGCTTGATCCCTGGCGCCCTTCCTCTTCCCTGCTCTCTGGCGGTGACGCTGGTCCCGATTTCCAACTGCTCCCCTCTGAGTCCCCTCTGGCTCTATCTTCCTGGGGTGTCCCCCTAGGCTCCCCCCTTGCCCTGGCCACTGGTGCTCCTTTCTGTGAATCTTCTGATTCACTGGAAAGACTTGGAGATCTCGGGTCGTCGTCATCACTCATCTTTTCTTCTGCCTCCTCCCCCTCGCTCTCTGTTTCCTCCCTTGCCCTTGCCTCTGCTCCTGAACCCCTGACATCCATCCCCCCCTCGAAGCCCCCTCTTCCCCCCTCCCCTCCTTCCGGTGCGGGATCTGGGTGCTGCCGTGTCAGGGGGACGAATGTCGGATACAGTTCGCTTCCCGTGGCGGGCCGCCATCCGAAGTCTTCCGGTTCTTCCTCCCTGCTCTCGTTGACGACGGTCACCTCCGCTTCCATCTCTGTGCCGCCGTGCTCGAAACCCGGGTCGTCCCCGAAAACGTCCATGTCCGTCTCTCCCTCGTTGCCTTCTGGAGACGTTGCTCGTCCTGGACCCTCCAGCCACCTTCTGCGGAACTGCTCCTCTGGTCGATCATCCCACCAATACGAGGGTTCTGAAGCAGATCCCGAGGGTGACCCCTCTGGGGAACGGGCGTCTCGTGTCGGTTCCTCGTCCGAGTCGAACCCCCGGAACGTGCTGGCTGAAAGCGTGGGCGTGAAAAGCCAGTCGTCGAAAAAGTCTGCTGGCATTGGCCTATGTGGGAAGAGGGCATGAAACTCTTCTTTGAGCAGAGGTTCATCTAAAGCGTAGCCCGGCACCCAGCTGTTGGCACTGGCCGGGGCGCCCTCCTTGGCGAGAAGGTATTCTACCCCCTCTTCCCCCCATCTGGAGTCCAAAATCTCCGTGACTTCGTTGATGCGCTCCTCCTGTGCCACTCCCCCTTGCCCGGTTCTCTCTCGGAGCGGACCCGGTGCCGTTCCTGGTTCCTGAAACCTGTGAGGTGCCTTGTAGGGAGTGAGCACCGATCTGTGGAACACCGGATGCATTCTGGAACCCTCCGGAAGAGCCAGCCTGAAAGCCACCGGGTTGACCTGTTCTTTGACTTGGTAGGGCCCCAGTTGTTTATGCCCTAGTTTCTTCTTCGCCAACGACCTGGCCGGCACTGCGTGGGCTGCTAACCAGACCCAGTCTCCCACATGGATCTCTTCGCCAACCCTTCTGTGTTTGTCCGCTTGTACCTTGTATGCGTGTTTAGCCAGCTCCAGGTGCCGCCGCAGCTGATCGTGGACCTCCTGCAACTCCGACGCGAACGCATCTGCTGTCTGCGGCTCCCCCTCCCCCATTCTTTCCAGTCCCGGGAAGGTTCTAGGGTGCCTCCCGTTGTTGGCGAAGAACGGCGTGACCCCCGTGGACACGTGCTTCGTGTTGTTGTAGGCGAACTCGGCGAGAGGCAGGTAATCCACCCACGTCGCAGGCTGTTGATTCGCATAACATCTCAGGTACTGCTGCATGATGGCATTGACCCGCTCCGCTTGCCCGTTGGTCTGCGGGTGTCTAGCCGACGCCAGGTTGATCTTGACGTTCAGGAAGCCTATCAGCCTCTGCCAGAAGTTCGAGATGAACTGTCGCCCTCGGTCGGACAGAATAGACCGCGGCAGACCGTGAACCTTGAACACGTGGTCTATGAACAGTTTGGCGGTTTGTTCCGCCGTGGCCACCTTCGCACACGGAATGAAATGTGCCATCTTGGAGAACAAATCCACCACCACCAGCACAGCCGTCTTGCCCCTCGAGCTGGGCAGATCCGTGACAAAGTCCAGGGCCACTCTCTCCCATGGTTCGAACGGAGTTTGCAGCGGTTCCAGCAGTCCGGCCGGCGGTCTGTGCACTGGTTTGGACCTCTGGCAGGTGTCACACCTCGCCACGTAGTCCGCGACTTCCCCTCTCATTCCGGGCCACCAGAAGTCTCTGGCTACTAATTCCACCGTCTTCTCCTTGCCAAAGTGCCCGGCAGTGGGCGCGTCGTGCAGCTGCTGCAGTACCTTGGCGCGAAGTTCGTCTCCCGGCACGTAGATGGCCCCTTTACGGATGAGCAATCCATCTCGCAGCTGGAACTCGTCGGTCGCTGCCGTGCCCTTGCGCACCTCTGCCATCTTTGCTTGCGCGAAGGAGTCATCCTGCAACGCTCGTCGCACCGCCTCCAGGTCAACTGTTGCAGCAGCGCACGCCCACACTGTCGGTGCGAAGATGTGCATGGCGGCCGCTGGCGTTGCCTCCTCCAGATACTGTGGCTTACGGGAGAGAGCATCCGCCATGATGTTGGTGTCCCCCGGGACATACTCTATTCGGAAGTCGAAATTCGCAAAGAACTCAGCCCAACGTATCTGCCTCTGGTTCAGGAACTGTGCTGTGCGCCAGTGCTCTAGATTCTTGTGGTCCGTGCAGACCTGCACCGTGTGCTTGGCGCCGATCAGGAAGTGCCTCCACGCTTTGAACGCTGCATGAATGGCCAGCAACTCCCTGTCCCAGATGGTGTAGTTCTGTTCGGACTTGCTGAGCTTCCTTGAGTAAAACGCTCCCGGCCTCCAACCCCCCTGCGGGTCTTTCTGCAGCAGGACTGCTCCCACGGCTCTGTCCCATTCCAGAGCACTGACCAAAGCGAAAAAGCGGGCATGGTACTGCCTTACGCTGGCCCTCCCTTGCTTCAGTCCATGTATCTGCTGCCGAGCAAGATCCACGTCAATGCTTGATAAAAAGCACCCATCCATCGCTTTAATAAAGGCATCCGCATTTTGGAGCGCCGGATCCTTATCTCTCCACAAATTGCGCAGCCATGCTTTAGCATCTCCATGCAAATGGGACATGATGAATCCCACCTTCTCTTGCTCATCTCTAAAGTCTTTGTTCAGCAGTTGCAGTGCACACATTACATCTGCTCTAAAGTTGGGGTACTGTTGCAAATTCCCATCGAAGTGAGAGACCAGACCGCCTGTTCGTCTCCCCAACCCAATCCCCTCCGGTTTGGGTGTCAGTTGCCCTTGCTTCGTAAGCACTTCCAACCTGACCTGGAGATCCCTGTAGGCGGCAGCTGCGTCCTCCTCTCTCTTCCTGGATGCAAGAGCCTCGGCATTCAGTCGCGACACTGCTTCTCTGAGTTCCGCTATCTGCTGTTCGGCCGTCATGTTGTCCGCCGTTCGTGAGCTCGCTAGTAGGCACCCGCTTTCTCTCCTCTCCGCGAGGCTGTAGATGCCCACAATTTACTGAGATGGAGCTTACTGTCAGAGTTGCTTCCAGATCCTAGCTCACAGAGGATCACGCTAGCCAGCGATCATTAAATAAAAGTCTTTATTGAGTTACAGTTTCCATTCTCAAGCTGCTGCGTGCAACCCTACGTCTAATGGTTAGATCGGCGAAGCTCCATCTGAGTCTCCGCCCCTTGTACACCAACTTAATATCCTAGCCTTGCTCCACCTTTTCCGCCTGACTGTTCTTCTCTGGGTCCCTCTGCCCCCCGGGGTCTCTTCCTTCCGGGATTCCTCTGACGCTGACGCTGACCCCCCTGACTCTTCTCCCTCCTTTCGGCGGGCTTTAGGACCTGGCTCCCTTTCTGGGCTGCCTACTGCGCCACTTTCCTGTGCATTTGAACTTGGCGCGCGCGCCCAACCTTCCACCTTCCGTCTGACCGTTTCTTCGCTCCCCGATGGAGGTGTGGCCACTCCTGACTCGTGCCCTCCCCCCTGTTGTGAGCTGCCAGCGCTTGATCCCTGGCGCCCTTCCTCTTCCCTGCTCTCTGGCGGTGACGCTGGTCCCGATTTCCAACTGCTCCCCTCTGAGTCCCCTCTGGCTCTATCTTCCTGGGGTGTCCCCCTAGGCTCCCCCCTTGCCCTGGCCACTGGTGCTCCTTTCTGTGAATCTTCTGATTCACTGGAAAGACTCGGAGATCTCGGGTCGTCGTCATCACTCATCTTTTCTTCTGCCTCCTCCCCCTCGCTCTCTGTTTCCTCCCTTGCCCTTGCCTCTGCTCCTGAACCCCTGACACCATCCATTGCTGCACATCAAGGCTTGATTATATTAGAGCCAAACCTGATATGCTACAGGGATCTACAAAGGGGATTGTATTAATATTGGTGCAGGTGGGGGGATTTTCAGTTCTGGCCAACATCCCTTCTCCCTTCTCTCCCACTCCCATATCATTTTCCCAAATGAAGTCGTTCTCCAAAAGCTGTTGTTTGTCCTTCCGGCGAAAACGTACATCTCACCAAAGCAGCATTTTAAAAACTTTCATTTCAGTAAATATCATTCATTGGCTACCAATGCCTGAACTACACATGGAATTTTAAAGGGTTCTGAATGAATAAAGTAAACAGATGAGTACCACGAAAAGATGGCTGCAGTTGCTCTTCTGTCACTCAGGATAGCAAACCACAAAAACAGGAGCAAGGAATCTCAGATGTGGGGGCAAAATGTGGCCCTCAAGGCTTCTCCTTCAGGCCCTCTGAATTTTACCCAGGCAGTGGCGTAGCGTGGGTTGTCAGCACCCGGGGCAAGGCAAGTAATTTGCGCCCCCTAACCCGTGGATTTTAGCACTCGAGTGCGAGCGCCCCCCCCAGGTGTTGCGCCCGGCCCCCCTGCACCCCCCACGCTACGCCACTGGGGCTGGGGGCAAGCGAAGGAGCCAAGGACCCCCCCCAAAGGCTCAGCAGGAATTTATTAAATTTATTATTTGCGAAGCCCCCGCGGGCCGAGGCAGCCGAAGCCCCCTCCCCTCAGGCGCCTCCCCGCCCCCTCCTCTCCTTGGGCTGTAGGTGGAGCTCCAGATCCGGGCTTGGCGAGCGCCTCTCCTCCTCCCGGCCGGGTCCGGGGGCTTCCAGCCGTGCTCCGTCCTCGCCCCCCCCCGCGGTTGAGACTTGCGCTGAGAGCCGGAGCCAGCGGCGCCCCCTTCTGCCGGGAGACCCTCGCCCGCCCGCCGGCTTCCTCTCGGAGGGTTTTGGGGAGCGCAAGGCGCGGCGAGGCCCCTCGGAGCTCTCCTCCCTCCCAGTCAGCAGAAGCAGCCGCCGCCTGTGGCTGGGCCGAGGGGATGGCGGCGGCGGCGGGGTGCGGAGGCTGCCCGTGCCCGGCCAGGCGTCGGTGGCAGCGTCGGCGCTGCTGCAGCGGCTGCTCCTCCTGCGAGCAGTGAGTGGAGCGCAGTCGCAGCGGCGGCGGGGAGCGCGCACGCGCTAGGGCGTAAGGCTGGCGGTAGCGGCGGGGAGCCCGGCGGAGGAAGGAACTTGTCCCTTCCCTCTGGACTCGCGCCCCCCCCAATGTTGCGCCCGGTGCGGCCGGCACCCTTGGCACCCCCCACGCTACGCCACTGTACCCAGGCCACACCCCTCAGAGGTTCTTCTTGAGAAGGTTTTCTGTTTTGCATGGCTGGATTGTGGCCTTAAATTCTGATAACACTTTTTGGTTGCCTATGGTATAAAAAACCCCCTGCTCCTTTATCTTTTATGGGGTATCCAAGAGCCCGTATAGAGTCCTTATGTAGGTTCTCTGTCGGTAGGAGAAAATAACAGAGGCCAACCAGAGAATATTGAGAAGCAAAGCAGCTAGTAAGCCTGATCTTTATTAAACTGTTGCAACAGGGTGCTCATTGCCACACACAGGAGGCAGGAGGGGACCCAGAACAATGGTGCGCAAGCCCTTATATAGACATTTTGAAATTGCCCATCCTGTAGTCAGAGACCACCCCCCAAAACATCATACATACATCACAGAAGGAGGTGGGCTACAGCAGAAATACATCGCAGGAGGCGGTCTACAGCAGAAATCCTGTTTGCTAGGATATCTGCTAATGGTCACTGATTGCTTGGCCTGGGCAGCCTGGCCATTCTTTTGTGATGGTAAATACTTTAATTCCTGAATCCAGGTCACAGGCTCACTCTATTCACCCACACAAGTACACCCTTAAGACAGGTAAGCAAAAGACAATGGCGAGGCTTTCCCATTTCCTTCCTCCTTGCAGGGAAATATTTGAGGCCACTGGGAAAGTCAAAATGACTTCAGGATTGTTCTCCTGTACTATTTAAGACACATAGTTTATATACTTATGTATGTGTTTGCCTTGTAAATTTATGAACGTTTATTTTATATTTGGGACCTTAGAATTCTTATAACACCTAGAGGGAGGACAGAGAGGAGTATGCAGTTTCGCAACATATCACAAGTCAGGGTCATAAAGGACCTTCATGTCAACAGGCAAATTTTACACATGTTTACTCTATTGATCAGGTCCCAGGTACAGTTTGCACTGACAATAAATGGCAGCAATCATTAAAATAGTATACTGTAGTTCTATGGTGTTTTTAAAACTATTTTTAAAGTGAGTGCAGAAATACCCACGTCGTATCTACAGTATTCTATCAATTTTGGTTTCTCTGTTTTTCATTTTTCCAATCTTAAGTTCAGTACCCATTTTCACATTGGTTTGCAATATTTGTTGCAAAAATTTGTTGCAAAAGTCCTCATTAAAATTCTACGGCATTTTAGTGTGAATTTCTCCCAATATACACATTATTGAACACATGTTTTCCTAATATACACATTTTACAAAGCAATTTCCCTTAATATGATGCATTTTTACACATTGCTTTCTCTAAAACATGCATTTTAAGGCACACTTTCCCCTAGTATATACATTGTCCTACTGTTACTTGGCTAGGGAACTGAACTGCAAAATTCTGAGAGGCGTGAATTTTGAAGATTCGCTTTTAAATGCAAATTGAATCAAATTTAATCCTCATCCCAATTACAACAGATAGAGGTTCTCCACTCTAGCAGGCAGAAAGAATCACACAGCAGAAAGGGAATATACTGCTGTTACTAAGCATCTATTCCCACAGCCAGCTGCAAAGGTGTGGGGTGGGCGGTTATTCATCCACCAAAATCCAGTCCAGCAAGTTGCAAACAGAAATCAGGTAGGTTGCAGAAAAATACCTGCATAGCTTGTAGCTCTGCCAGGCAACTTAAATACAGCTTATATAATATAGATCTTCCGGCTATGAAATAACGTGAGATGGGTTTGCCATGCCACAGAAAAAAAGTTCAGTTGCCCCTCCCTGCCCCTCTGAAAATGCCTCGGAGCAGCAGTAAAAAGTTCCTTTTAACTGTTTGGTTTCCCAGTTAACACTGAAGCAAAGCATACAAACATACAGTCCTAAGATATTTTCAGGTCTCATTGATAGAGGTCTGTTTTTCCTTTCTTCCTGCCCATAGATTTCCAGTGAAAAGATCCTCAATATAACAAAAATACATATGTTTTAAAGTGCAAGACAGAACACACAGCCTGCTTTCTCTGAGCAGTCCCACTTTAAAAGCCCTCATAGTAAAGGAAAGTATTTATGACACTCCATTCTTCCCGCTCCTGTTGAAGCAATGCGCTCTCCACGTAAGGAATGCGCACACATCCTTGGGCATCTGAATCCTTGAGTATCACATGAGTCTTCCGCATGCTGCGCACTCTGAGACTTTATTTTCCGTACCCACCCATTCACATGCAAACACCAGAGGTTTCTTTACTAATGAATGCAAATCATTATAATTAACTTTACAGAAAAACAATGCTGGGGTTATCCCATTAGCAGCATTTTGCGGTGGGCCTCGAGACTGCTGCAAGCTGTGGTTGGTTGTTTTCTATCTCTTTCAAAACAATTTCTGTCTCCAGACTGCCACACTCATCCTGGCAAAATGCTCAAACCCAATTCACTCCACGCATTCCACCTGGGC